>NC_137789.1:43257854-43857854 GCF_963383645.1 Muscardinus avellanarius | reverse complement strand
ATCAAGTTTTTCATAATCCCCTCTGTTTTAGTCAGCTTTTCTGTTGCTGTGAACAAAATATCTGACAAGCACAACTTAGAGGAAAAAAGGTATATTAAGGCTCAAATTCAAAAGTTTCCTAAGCTTTAGTCTTTGTGGCTGGCACCTCCATGGAGGGTGGGTGGCAGAAGGATTCTACGTTCACATCATGCAGCTGAAAGCAGAGAAGAGGGGCCATATATCACTCAAGGCCATGCCTCCAGGGATTTACCTCCTGCGGCCATGCTCCACCTCTGAACCCTGCTGCATTGGGGACCACACTTTCAGCACATAAGCCTTTTGGGGGAGTATTCCAAACCCAAATATAGCACTTTATTTCTATAATTTAATGTCTATAGGATCTACAGCAATGTATCCCTTTTTAATCTGGATAGTGATCATTTACTTTTTATTTCCTGATCAGTTTTGCCCATTTTTTAATGGATTGCCTGTTTTTTGTTAAGTTTCTTGAATTCCTCATATATTCTGGATATTAACCCTTTGTGATATGAATAACTGGCAAATATTTTCCCTCATAATGAAGGTTTTCTCTTTGCTCTATTGACTGTTTCCTTTGCTGTGCAGAAGCTTTGGGGTTTGATGTTATCCCATTTGTCAATTTTTTGTTTTTGTTTTCTGTGCTTTTGGGATCATATTCAAGAAAAGTATTTCCTGAAGCAATGTTTTGAAGTTTTTATTTATGTTTTCTTCTAGTAGTTTCAGAGTCCCAGGTCTTATGTTTAGGTCTTTGATTTATTTCAAGCATCTACAGCCAACTGATTCTTGACAAAGGTGCCGAAAATATTGATTTCAGAAGGGTCAGCCTCTCCAATAAACAGTTCTAGGAAAACTAGATATCCACTTAACTATGTTTTGTTTTGATAATTTTCTCTATTGAATGTGCATTTTCAAACTTTTATTGATTTATCTTCTTACAATATTATGTATTTCCACTTACTCTGAAGTTTGATTTGAGACATTTTTAGCTTTATTCTTGAGATAGAAGTTTAAGTCATTCATTGCTTTATTCATGTCTCTCTAAAGAACGTTATGGACTCTGTAACCTATGCTCTATAACTTAGTGGCATGCTGCAAGTTTAAATATATCTATCACCATGCAGATAAAATATCTAATTTTTTATTTGAGTTTTGCTTAATGTGTGGAATATTTATATATTGTTTAGTTAAATTGGTTATAATTTTTTCTATTTTTTAAAAATTTTTATTGAACATAAATGGTATACATTTAAACTATACTTGATGCCCGCTCCCCCCTCCCACCCCTGTTTTCCCTTCCCCCCTCCCAACAATGATTGTCCCCGTAACCATGCCATATTCATAATTTTACACATATTCAGATGTGGACCCTCGTTAATCAAGTTCAGCCTACCTCCTTCTCTATCTTTCCATTCTAGCTCTGCTGGTATTTCCCCTCCATTATCTGGAGTACCACTGGTATCCTCTAGGTTCCCTAGTTTGGGCATATTAGAGGAAACATACGTACCTTCTCCTTCTGTGCTTGGCTGATCTCACTTAACATAATGCTCTCCAGGACTTTCCATCTTCTTGCAAATGGTATTATTTTGTTCTTCTTTATGGCTGAGTAGAATTCCATTGTGTGTATTTCCCAGAGTTTTGCAATCCATTCATCTGTTGATGGGGACCTGCGTTGGTTCCATATTTTGGCTATTATGAATTGTGCTGCTATGAACATAGGTATGCATATGTTGCTATAGTTTTCTGAATTCAACCCTTTTGAAAAAATACCCAGGAGTGGTAGAGCTGGATCGTATGATGGATCTATTCCTAGCTTTCTTAGGAATCTCCACACAGATCTCCATAGAGGCTGAACTAGTTTGCATTCCCACCAACAGTGTAAAAGAGTTCCTTTTTCCCCACATCCTTGCCAGCATTTGTTGTTATTTGATTTCTTTATGCTTGCCACTCTGACTGGGGTTAGATGGACTCTCAGCGTAGTTTTGATTTGCATCTCCCTGATGGCCAATGATGTAGAACATCTTTTCATGTATCTATTGGCCCTTTGTATCTCTTCTTTTGTGAAGTGTCTATTTAGTTCATTTGCCCATTTCTTGATTGGGTTGTTTGTTTTGCTAGTGTAGAGTCTTTTGAGCTCTTTGTATATTCTGGATATTAGTCCTCTATCAGAGTGGTGGCTGGTAAAGTTCTTTTCCCTTTCTGTAGGCTTCCTCTTTAAGTTATTGATGGTTTCCTTTGATGAGAAGAAACTTTTAAGTTTGGTGCTATCCCACTTGTTAATTCTTGCTTTAATTTCCTGAGCTTTGGAGGTTTTGTTGAGAAAGTTACTGCCTGTGCCAATATGTTGTAGTGTAGAACCTATGCTTTCCTCTACTAACTTCACAGTCTCAGGTCTAATTTCTAAGTCTTTGATCCATCTTGACTTGATTCCTGTGCATGGTGAGATATAGGGGTTTAGATTCATCTTTTTACAAATGGATATCCAGTTCTCCCAGCACCATTTGTTGAAAAGGCTGTCTTTTCTCCAGCGTATGAGTTTGGCCCCTTTGTCAAAGATTAATTGACTAAAGATGTGTGGGTTTGTTTCTGTATCATCTATTCTAATCCACTGGTCAGTATATCTGTTATTGTGCCAGTACCATGCTGTTTTTACTACTATTGCTCTACAGTATAATTTGAAGTCAGGGATTGTGATGCCTCCTGCATGTTTCTTATTGTTGAGAATTGCTTTGGCTATTCTGGGTCTTTTCTTTCTTTATATAAAGTTCATGATTGATTTTTCTAGGTCTCTGAAGAATGTCGCTGGTATTTTAATGGAAATTGCATTGAATCTATAGATCAGTTTTGGCAGAATGGTCATTTTGATGATATTTATTCTGCCTATCCATGAGCACGGGAGATCTTTCCATCTTCCAAAGTCTTCTTCAATTTCTTTCTTTAATGTTTTATAATTTTTGTTGTAGAGGTCTTTTACATCTTGGGTTAGGTTTATTCCTAGGTATTTTATTGGTTTTGAGGTTATAGTGAATGGAATTGTTTTCTTTGTTTCTTTCATTGTGGATTCGTTGTTGGCGTAAAGAAAAGCCATTGATTTCTTTAGGTTGATTTTGTAACCTGCGACTTTGCTGAATTTGTCAATCAGCTCCAGAAGTCTTTTGGTTGAGTTCTTTGGGTCTTCCAGATAAAGGATCATGTCATCTGTGAATAAGGATAATTTTAATTCCTCTCTTCCTATGTGAATTCCTTTGATTTCCTTCTCTTGTCTTATTGCTGCAGCAAGAGTCTCAAGGACTATATTGAAAAGGAGTGGTGATAGTGGGCATCCTTGTCTTGTTTCTGACTGTAGCGGAAATTCTTGCAGTTTTTCCCCATTCAATATAATGTTGGCTTTGGTTTTACAATATATTGCCTTAATGATGTTGAAGTACATTCCTTCTATCCCAATTTTCTGCAGTGATTTTAACATAAATGGGTGTTGGATTTTGTCAAATGCTTTTTCAGCATCTATTGCTATGATGATGTAGTTTTTGTCCTTGGTTCTATTTATGTGGTGAATAACATGTATTGATTTGCATATGTTGAACCAGCCTTGTTTTTCTGGGATGAAACCAACTTGGTAATGATGTATTATTCTCTTGATATAGTTTTGAATGCGTATAGCTAGTATTTTGTTTAGAATTTTTGCATCTATGTTCATTAAGGATATTGGTCTGTAGTATTCCTTTCTTGAATTACCTTTATTTGGTTTGGAGATTAATGTGATACTGGCCTCATAGAAGGAATTTGGGAGAGTTCCATCTCTTTCAATTTCCTGGTACAAGTTATGAAGTATTGGTATTAGTTGTTCACTGAAGGTTTTGTAGAATTCAGATGGAAACCCATCTGGGCCTGGGCTTTTCTTTGGTAGAAGAATTTTTATTGCTGTTTCTATTTCTTTGGTTGCTATTGGTTGGTTTAGGCTTGCTATATCCTCTTGGCTGAGTACAGGTAGGTTAACTGTGCTTAGAAATCTATCAATTTCTTCCAGGTTTTCAAGTCTATTGGAGTATAAATTTTTAAAGTAGTTTCTAATAATCTTTTGGATTTCTTCACTATCTGTGGTGATATCTCCTTTTTCATTTCTAATTTTGATAATTTGAGTTAATTCTCTTTTTCTTTTGGTTAGGTTGGCCAGGGGTTTATCAATTCTATTAATCTTTTCAAAGAACCAACTTTTTGTTTTATTGATTCTTTGAATTGTTTTTTTGTTCTCTATTTCATTTATTTCTGCTCTAATTTTAATAATTTCTTGCCTTCTGCTGGCTTTGGGAATAGACTGTTGCAGAATTTCTAGGTCCTTGAGTTGTGTCATTAGGTTTTTTATTTGGTGGTTCTCTGTCCTTCTTATGTGGGCACTCAATGCAATAAACTTTCCTCTTAATACTACTTTCATAGTGTCCCATAGATTTTGGTAGGTTGTATCTCTGTTTTCATTTGTTTCCATAAATTTTTTTTATTTCTTCCCTAATTTCTGCTCTTACCCATTCATCATTCAATAGTGTATCATTCAATCTCCATGAATTTGAATACTTTCTTTCGAGTTTCCTGTTGTTGATTTCTACTTTTATTCCATTGTGGTCTGAAAAGATGCAAGGAATTATATTACATCTTTTGAATTTGCTGGCACTTTCTTTGTGTCCCAGTATATGGTCTATTTTGGAGAAGGTTCCATGGGCTGCTGAGAAGAATGTGTATTCTGTAGTTCCTGGTTGAAATAATCTGAAAATGTCTATTAGGTCTATTTGGTTTATGGTTTCCTTTAGTTCTAAAGAGTCTTTACTCATCTTTTGCCTTGAAGATCGATCCAGTGGTGTGAGAGGAATATTAAAGTCTCCCAGAATTATTGTATTTGGGTCTGTTTGGGATCTGATGTCCAGAGGGGTTTGTTTTACAAATGTGGTTGCACCCACATTTAGGGCATAAATATTTACTATCATGATATCTTCTTGGTGTATTGTTCCTTTTAATAAAAGGATTCCCTGGTTTGTTTCTTCTGATGTGTTTTAGTTTAAAGTCTGTTTTGTTGGATATCAGGGTTGCTACCCCTGCTCTTTTTTGGTCTCCAATAGCATGGTATATCTTCTTCCTTTCACTTTCAGTCTGTGAATGTCTTTGGCTGTAAGGTGTTTTTTGGCTGTAAGGTTATTTGGATTATGTTTCTTTTCTTTTTTTTTTTATTGGTGCACTGTATTCATACATCATAGTGGGATACAAACTTTTGTAGACATACATGCACACATCACCCAGTCAGCCCCCACCCGATCCCCACCCCATTCTCTCCCCATCCCTCCTTCCCATGCTTGGCTTAGTGGTTGACATCTAGTATTATAGCAATTTATCCAAAATTAAAAATGATAATCTCACATGACAGTTTCATTTGTCTGGTACCAAGCTTTTGATGACTTAAAGATAACATTTCAATATTTCTTTTTGCTTTCTTTCTTACCAGAGAATATTTTTTTTCTATTTTTTTAGGTGAAACTATCATATATTTATATATTTATTTTTCAGAAAAAAATCTATCCTAATGTGGAATATGAATTCTAGATACCAAAAACGATCTTGAAAAAGAACAAAGCTAGAAGATATATATTTTCTGATTTCAAACCATATAAAGCTACAAAAATTGAAACAGTGTAGTACTGTTCTAAAGGCAGATATATAAACCATTGGAGTTAAATACAAGCCTAGAGCTAAATTCTTCCCTATATTATCAAGTTATTTTTGACAAGGTTTCCATGAACCTTTGGTGGTGGAAATAATAATCTTTTAACTAAATATTGTTAAAAAATAATAATTACATGGAAAAGAATAAAATTGGACCCTTACCTAATCCCATATACAAGTATTAACTCAAAATAGATAAAAGACCTAAATATAAATCTTAAGACTATAAACATTTAGAAGAAAATCTGGGTCATAAAACCTCACAACATTGAAATTGACAGTGATTTCTTGAATATGATTTCAATGGCAGAGGCAACAGAAGAGTATACAAACTCCCTAAAAAATAAAAAAAATATTGTATATCCAAAGACAATGTAAACAGAGTTAAAAGTTACTAATATAATTGAATAAAATATTTACAAATGCTATATCTGAAGGTATATTAATATTCCAACTAGAAATCCTAAAAATTAACAACAATAAAGGTAAACAATACAATTTAGAGATAGGTAAAAGACTAACATAAGTAATGAATCTCCACAGATAACCAATCTTAGTTGACTGTTGGATGGAAACTCTTCTTTCTCTGGTTCTGGTGTGTGTTACCTATTTCTTCTTTGTAGTTAATCTCTTTGAGTATTTTCTCTAGTGCTGGTTTTGAAGACAAAAATTCCTTCAGTTTCTGTTTGTCATGGAAGCTTCTTATTTCTCCATCTAATTTGATAGAAAGTTTTGCTGGGTAGGAAATTTTTGGCTGGAAGTTGTTTTCTTTCAGAGTTTGGAATATGTTACTCCAGGCCCTTCTGGCTCTCATGACTTGGTTTGGGAAGTCTGGAGTGATTCTAATTGGCTTGCCTCTGAATGTCACTTGGCCCTTTGTTTTTGTTGCCTTTAAGATTCTCTGCTTGGCTTCCACATTGGTCATTTTGACAATTATGTGGCGTGGGGATCCTCTTCTTTGATCCTGTCTAAAGGGAGTTCTATAAGTTTCCTGGACCTGTGTATCAACCTCTTGCTCTATGTTTGGAAAATTTTCTGCTATTACTTCCTTGAAGAGATTGTTGATCCCTTTGGTTTCACCTTCTTTTCCCTCCTCTATTCCAATTATTCTTAGGTTAGCTCTCTTAAAATGGGCCCATATTTCTTCAATATCAGATTCCTGCTGTCGGATATTTTTTTCTAGATTAGAAACTATATGTTCATTTTTGGAATGATCATCTTCTAAGAGCAAGATTCTGTTCTCCATGTGTTCTAATCGGTTGTTTGTGCTTTGAATTGAGGCCTTTACTTCATTAATTGCATCCTTTATCTCTTTTTGGCTCTCTCTGAATTCTTTTCGAAGCACCTCTATTATATCTACAGTTATTTTCCTGATTTGCTCTTCTAGAAATCTCTGATTTTCTGTTTTATCGAGTTCTGATGTTGTGGGGTTGTGGGCATTCATTGCTCCAGTATTATTCTTCTTTCCCATGATTTCGGATGTTTGTGCCTTCTCTGGGTTCTTCCCTTGGGTCACTATGACTTCACTTAAGGTGTTCTGGATCTTGAGTCAGTAGTATCTCAGACCCCACTACTCCTTTACTGGGTTGTATCACAGAGTCTCTGACCCAGAGAGTCGATAGAGGCTGCTTTAGACTGTGGGGGGTGCCAGGTTGCACGTTCTCCTATGGTGTGATATCTCTGCCACCGCCCCTCCTCCACTGGGTCAAGTCCCAGGGAGTACAGTACTGGGATTTCTCCTCTGTGGCCCGCAATTTGACTCACTGTTCTTGAGTATGCAGATGTAGCTGTACTGGCTTCGCTGAATTCGCTGCTGCTGCTGCCGGTGGCAATATGGCGCCGCTGCTACACCCTCGGCCGTGGGGCTGGTGTTTTTCTTCTTGGTTTTGATTTCCACTCTGAATCCCTGCAGCGTGTGCTGAGCTCAGCCACTGGGAGCTTTAGATGCTCTCTGCGCCGAGAAATCTGCCTGGCTGTTCCACAGCGGCTCACCTCAGCTTGCTGTAGCCGTCCGGTGAACTCCCCGCTGCCGCAGGCAGTAAAGCGCTGCTGCCGCGTCTGTGGCTCTGTTCTCAGTCCGCTTTCTCTCTGGAGCCTGGTGATTTTTTTGTTTCTCTGGTGATGGTGTTTTCTGGCTATGAAAGGCGCTGATTTTGTGGTAATGGAGATTGGTTGTTAGCGGGGCTCTTAAGCCCCGCTTTTCTCGGTCACCATCTTCCCGTGGGTTATGTTTCTTAATCCACATTGCCAGTCTATGTCTTTTAATTGGTGAGTTAAGTCCTTTGACGTTAAGAGATAATATTGAAATATGATTTTTGTTTTCTGCCATTTTATGTTTTGTCTACTATTGGATGTATTGGTCTTTCTTCTTTACTTAAATGCTCTACTTATTGACTTCCTCTCTTATCTGGTTCTAAAGTCTGATTTTTTCTTCTTCTTTATGGTTTATTTATTTAAGAATTTTCTCTAGTGTAGGCTTTGAATTCAAGAATATTTTAAGATTCTGTTTATCCTGAAACAATTTTGTTTCCCCATTAATTTTGAATAGTAGTTTTGCTGGATAGATTAGTTTTGGTTGGAAATTATTTTCTTCCAGGGTCTGAATCACGTTGTACCAGTCTCTCCTAGCATTCATGACCTGATTTGTATAGTCTGGGGTGATTCCTATTGTTTTGCCTTTATATGTCACCCGTCCTTTTGTTCTCACTGCTTTTAGGATTCCTTCCTTGGCCTCTATGTTGGTCATTTTGGTTATTATGTGGCATGGGGAGGTCCTTCTTTGGTCCTATCTCAATGGAGTTCTGTATGCCTCCTGGACATGAAGATCCAAGTCTCTTTCCATTTTTAGAAAATTCTCTGAGATTATTTCTTTGAAGAGATTATGAATGCCCTTGGTCTGTACCTCTATCCCTTCTTCAGTGCCTATTATCCATAAGTTAGGACGCTTCATATTATCCCATATGTTCTGGATGTTTAGGTTTTGTTGCTGTAAAGATTTCTGTATATTACCGACCGTGTTTTCGGTTTTGGATGTACTGTCTTCTAACAGTGATATTCTGTTTTCCATTTCATCTAATCTTCCAGAATTTCTTTCTATTGCTGTCTTCATTTCACTTATTGACTCTTTCATTTCATTCCAGACCTCTTTCTGATTCTTTCTTAGTGTTTCTAACTCATCTTTTACCTCTTCTAGACTTGTTTTAAATCCTTTCATCATATTGTAGATCAAGATTCGGAACTCCCCTTCTTGCATTTCTTGAAGGTCAGTATTCGTGATTTCTGTCGTTTCTCCACTCTTCCTGGTTCTCATATTTTCACCGTTCTCAGGCCTGTTCTTCTGTTGTCTTCCCATTGAAGTGGTACAGATTGGGTGATGGTGGAGTAGCTGGCAGCCCAATCAGAAGCTCTGATGGGCTGGTAGTTCTTCCATATCTGATTCTCCGGGGGAAGAGCAGGTATATGTCAAGGACCCTGCAGGTTTCCCAGTGTCTCTGTGGGTACCTCTTCTGTTACGCCAACAGTGCAGCTCCAGGGTTTGGCTAATCTCAATGTTTGGGATGTCAAAGCTCTATGATCACTTTCAGACTCTTAGACAGTTCACAGGGCTGCAGTGTTGCCATTCCCCAAAATCCTTTTTAGGTCTGCAGTTTGATATGTCACCTTTTGTGGGTGTTGCAGAGACTCTCGCACGTTAAAATTAATGGATTTTTTTTCTTCAGTAGTTGGGTTGGGCCGCGCCTTCTCCTGGCTGTTCCTTGGATCCTCCGGATGGGACTACGCAGGTTTAGGCCTAGGCCAGGTCTGTGCTGGGGCCTATGGCTGTAGCCTCTGTGAAGGTGCTCCGCCAGTGCTGGGCGGGGGCTGTGCTGGAGCCTGGGGCTGCAGCCTCTGAGAAGGTGCTGTCTGGTGCTGGGCCGAGGCTGGGCTGGGGCTGGGCCTATGCTGGGCTGGGGCCAGAGATGGTAGCAGCCCAGGGGGCTCTGGAAGGAGCGGAGCCTGAGCCTCAGGGCCCTGGGGCAGCTTACCTGTGGCTGTGGTCAGGCACAGAGGTGACTCCTGGGTCTCGGTGATTCCTGGGTCTCTGAAAGAGCTTTTGGATTTTGTTGCCATGTTGGTGTATGTCAGGTCCCGGGGCTACGGTTTGGGCTGATGCTCTGCTGGTATTGGGCAGGGGCTGTGCTGGAGCCTGGGGCTGCCACCTCTGTGAAGGTGCTCAGCTGGTGCTGGGCAAGGGCTATGTTGGAGCCTTGGGCTGCAGCCTCTGAGAAGGTGCTGTCTGGAGCTGGGCCAGGGCTGGTCTGGGGCCGGAGATGCTAGCAGCCCAGGGGGCTCTGGAAGGAGCAGAGCCTGAGCCTCAGGGCCCAGGGTGGCTTACTGGCTGATGTCGGTCCAGTGCAGAGGTGACTCCTGCGTCTCCGTGATTCCTGGGTCTCCAGACAAGCTTTTGGATTTTGTTGCCACGTTGGTGTAAGTCAGGTCCCGGGGCTACAGTTTGGGCTCGTAGCCCACGCAGTGGCAGCTTGCTGGCGGCCCAGTTGTGACTGTAAATTGGTTATAATTTTTAATCAAACTTTTATAATTGATTTTATTCTTGGTTCCACTGAGGTCAGAGAGCATATTCTATATAGCAATCTGAAATTTTTTGAGACCTGTCCAATGACAAGCATATGGTCAATTTTAATAAATATCACATATGAACCTGAACAGAATTAGATTCTATTTCAGTGTTCCAAATTTATCAACTAAGCTAAAGTTTGTTAATTATGCTGTCTAGATTTTTTAGATTATTCTGAGGGTTTTGGTCACTTTATCAGCTATTGAGCTTACTATGCTAAATTCTACTGTGACTTTCATTTATCTATTTTTATTAGTTTTGCTTAAAACATTTAAGTGTTCTTAAAACATTGAAAAAACTTATTGGGTTCCATCAGGGATATGATATCTTCAAAATGGATTGAACTTTTTATTTTTAAAAGTTATTAGGAAAAATAAAACTGATTCTATTTTATCAATTTGAGTTTTCTTTTGAAATTTTCTGTCTTCTGGTTATTTTCTGTTTTTTTTAAACATATATGCCTTTATTATTTATATGCTAATTCCAATAGCTGGAATATTTGTGGATTTTTCCTACTGTTTTGTTTTTCTCCTGATTACTAGCCACATTTTCCTATTGGTTTACTATGAGTATCTTAAGATACACTAGACTTTGTATATGAAAACCCTATAGAGAATCCAGATGATATTATCTTCTACCAGGCAAGGTTCCCTCTTTCCTTCACTAGATGAGAAAGATAAGGAGCCAGTCACTCCAGTCCATTTGAGAATTGAGCTGGGTTGGTGCTGGTTTTCAGATTTAGATTCTGATCACCTCTGTTCCCTGTATAGCCCTGCAGACTCTTGATTTAAATTCTGACAGGTGTCTATTACTGCACCCCTGAAAAACCAAGGAATACTGAGTTTTGCCTTTCAGAGGTTTCCAGCCCAGCTCTCCAGCCTCCTACAAGAGCATCTTCTGAACCCAACAAATGTACTGAGAGGGACAGACATATGGTACTTTTTTCTGACAGGTATTTTTTAAGTACTTGTGAAATGGGACAGGATTTTACCCTACATTTTAAAGCTTTTAAAGTCCTTAGTCATCATGGTTATTTTTATGTCAGTTTAACTAGTCTATAGTACCCAGTTACTTAATCAAATACTAATCTAGGTGTTGTTATGAAGATAATTTGTAGATGTGGTTAACATCTGTAATCAGATGACTTTAGATAAAGGAGAATGCCTTCAATAATGTAGGTGGGCCTGACTCAATAAGTCGAAAGCCCTTAAGCATAAAACATTAGATTTTTCCAGAGAAGAAAAATATCTGTCTCAGAACAGATAGTTCTGAGTATAGTATTGACTTCTGCCTGAGTTTCCAGGCTGCTGGTCTGCCAATTATAGTTCAGAGTTTCCAGACCCCAATTCCTTCATATCTCCATCTGGTACAAAAGTACCAGATAGAAGGGAGCTGAATTTGTTACCCTAGTCTTGGAAGAACAATAAAATCTGAAAGTTTCTGTCATTTCCCATAAGACATTCACTCCCTAGGCAAAGACCAATCATCAGCATATCCCAAAACTTTCCAGGCTATGTAAAAAATGTTTTCTGTTTTTGAATTTTAGTTCATCTAACTCTTAATTACTTTTATGGGTCTCAGAGACTTTAAAAATATATATGCCTTTTTCTGATTATTGAACCTGTTATAACCTATGACATGCTTTCTAGAAATAGAAGCCAGAAAATACACTTATCAATAAAAATATTGAAGGCATATTCTGAGAATAGATAAAATATTCTCAAAGGAGAAGTAAACCAATTATTTCACATAGGCATGGACTTTATGTTATCTGTATCTCATTTTGATGTGTACAGGTAAAAACCCGGGTTTTGTTTTTTATTTGTTTAGTTCTAATAGAAACAAAAATTCTTTGACAGAAGGAAAATCAGTTCTGTGACATGATAAAAGCTGAACAATTATTTGTGAAGTGAATGTATAGGGTAGTATGAAACATCTGAAGGTTTTCATTTCAGTCCATCTTCAGGCAAAGAGGGAGCCACTCATGAAGTCAGGGAGTTGTGAAGATTCGGAATTCTTTTGGATATTGTAAACACATTGTAACACTTGGTATAGGTCAAAGGGGCAAATGTAATGGAAAAGGTGGATATAAAGAGGTAGAAGGTTTTTATCTGCTGTGAAATTTAGGGAAAGTTTTGTCATAGGAAATGGAAGAAAAAAGGAGCCTTTGAGGAATTTTCAACAGATTAAGTGGCACCATTCTGTGAAAACCTCTTTTGATTGATGCATCTCCTACAACCTCCCAAAATAAGAACTGCATGTAAATGAGTGGGTATGATAAAAGGTATTAATGCATTATGTTCCCCTAGATTTACCAGAGTGTGTGCATGCCTTTCTGAACTCCACTTCCATTTACTTCTGGTGGGTAGTAGGAGTATTTACACCATGGGCATCAACATTCATTATAAATCATGGCTTTTTTTTCTTCTTCTTCTGGAGAGCTAGTTGTTGAATAGCTATTATCACATCCCTCTTCCCTCTTGCAGGCATCAGAGTTGGGATCATAGAGGACTGGGTGCTGTAGTTTTGGTAAGGGGCCATTATTATATACAAAGATGCCTATACTGTCTGTAACATCACGGAGCCTCCATATGAGGGTCTACAAGTCTAATTAGCTTGAGGAGTTGCTTGTGATAGGGGCTGGTATCTCACCCAGTGAGGGGTGAAGGGAGCTGATATTTTCCTTCTACTTTACAGACTATCATGGAAAAGATAACTGCAATAAAGAAGTGGGGTTAGCCGGGCGTGGTAGCGCACGCTTGTAATCCCCGCGCTTGGGAGGCAGAGACAGGAGGATCGCGCAAGTTCGAAGCCAGCCGTGAGCTGGCTTAGGAGACCCTGTTTCCAAACAAAAATGTAAAAGTAGGTCTGGGAGTGTAGCCCGGAGGTAGAAGGGCTTCCAGGAACCCCAGTACCACCAAAAAAAAAAAAAAAAGAAGAAGAAGTGGGGTTAAAGTGAGAGAAAAGCCATTCAGTTTCACCAACTACAAACTGCTGGGGCCTAGTACTTCCCTGAGGTCAGGAAAGCACTATGGTACCTCACAAGAACCCACGTCTCCATACTAGAATGAAATTCCTTTGTCAACTGAAATTTTAGAAACTTTCATCAGACTCAAATGTTGACTGGTGGCAATGAAAAATAAATCTCATTTATGCCAAACTAGTTAAAATGTGCTATAATATCTAATTGAAAGGATGTAGTCATTCAGAAGGACCCAAGTTATCCAGGGTCTTAAAATGCCACATTATCAGTCTGATAACTGTTTTGAGAGGTGAAGTTTTGAAGAGGAAATTGCTGGGTGACCTGGTGAGCTGAATTGCTTTCTCCATAGTATGTTTCCTCTCTTTTCTAGACACATTATATTGCAATAAATTACTCCAAATTCTCACTTGATTTTTCTGAATTTTCAGAAAATAAATCAAAGTAGGAAATTCAAATCTATATAGTTTACAATTGTTGCCTACAAGTCGATATCAGTTACAACAAGGACATTTGCTAAGAGAGAAGGTAAATAAAATTTAGCTCTGAAATGTAGAAATTTACTAGCTTTGATAAATATTTTGTGCTAGGAAATGTTCAAAAGCTACAGTTAAATTGAATTTTAAGAAATCATCTATTGATTTTCTTTACCCAACTATAATCAACCTCATCATGAATCATTCATGATGGTAGAAAATCAGTGAGAGACATAATTACGATAATGAATATGTTGTTTTATAGCCTCTGAGGGCTGTTTCTTATATTGTCAGCTTTTAACAAGGCAGGTTACTCCTTGAGGTAGGTGTTATTACCCTGTATTTCACTGAGAAAAACTGAAGCTCAGAAAAGCACTGTGACTTGAACAAGGTCAGACAGTAAATGGCCGAGTCTATTGTAATACCAGGTGTCCCAGTTTCAAGTCCAAAGGTTTTCCCACTACATCAGAACTGTCTTGATATTCTGACTTGGTTTCATATTAATTGTACTATTTGTCATGGTAAGAATATTAATGAATACAATTACCAATGATTTAGTAAGGGAACAATTTTAAAAGCTTAAGTTTATTAGAAATGGCCAATTTAGTTTTATTAGGGATAGGTCATACTGAAATAAGTGACTGGATTTTTCTAGGATATAGTTTCCATAGTGACCATGGAAAGACTGACATTACCTACTTGGAATTCCAAAAAGGTTTTGGTAACATCTCAGAGATCATTAGCTCAGATCTTGGACTGTGGGTAAAGTACCTTATTAGGTAGGAACTGGGCTCAGAATAGTATAAAGGACAAAATTTGTAGCCAGGAAAAAGGGAAAAGTGGATTGGGTGCTCTTCATATTTGTGATTTCTGAGAATATTTAGAATTGTAAATATGATGCTTCTGATTGGTTTACAATATGTAAATTAGAAAAAAGTTATTTGACCAAAGTTAAAATAATATGTCCGTTTGAACCATCCTAAATAATCATTACAACTAATCAAATTCCTTTTGCAAGACATAGTAGGTAAGTAGGCTAGAAAAAATGTCTGGATGCAGAGACAAACAAAGTAATAAGCACAAAAAGAAAGGAAAAGAAGCACCAACACCTCCTTTTCTCCGAAATAGGAGAAATTACAAATAATAAATATGTAATAAATAAAATGGATAGAATCAAATAGGAATACATGCAATTAAAATCAAACAACCAAATCGTTAATTTGTGTTAGCTGTTCTCCATTGGCTTTCAAAATAAGTTAGCTTATAGTGGACTACCTATCATTTCCTCTGTTCCCATTTGATCTTTTTTATTCTTTCTCTCATATGCACTTTCACTCTTTTTTTTTAATAGTGCTGGGGATGTAACTCAGAGCTACAACCCCAGCCTATTTTTTATTCTTTATTTTGAAACAGGGTCTCACTGAGTTGCAAAGGGCCTCACCAAGTAGATGAGGCTGTTTGTGAACTGCAATCGCCCTGTCTCAGCCTCCCAAATGCTGGGATTACAAGCAGGCACCACCACACCTGGCTGTACTTTGATTCTTAACTCCGTGGGTTTTTTTTTGCACATCCATAAAATATCCCTTCTTTTTCTGCCATTTGTCATCTCTCTTTTATTCCTTGATGTTTGAACCCAAAGCCTAATATAATAAGCAAATAAAATTTGAATAAATAAATTAAATGATTAATCCATCTCTCTTACATCCTACCCCTTCCACATTTTTCTGCTCCATTTGTGTCATTTTCATTTCTGTTCATTTTTATGCTACTGTATAGTTACCCATCTACTTTCATGAGTAATACTAGAATACTTGTAAGGATCAAAGATCCCAGAGAACAAGGATAATGCATTATATATCCTTATATTCTATCAGGAGAAAAGGTAGGCAAACTCTAACCTATGAAATAATTCTACCCTCCACCTATTTTCTTTTATTTATTGGTGCATTGTAATAATGTATCATAGTGAAGTACAGGGTGGTAGAGGCTTACATGCACACATCACTCACTCAGCCTTCCCCGATTCCCACCCATTCCCTCCCCCCTCCCCATGTTGGGCTTAGTGATTGACTTTGACATGTTGGTTTCCCTCTTTCCCCCTCCCATCTCCCTCAGTTAGGTCTCCTTTACTCATCTAAGGTTTCTCTTTCTTTGTCTAGAGTCCCTTTCATGTTCCATTTTCTCCCTAGCTTTTGCATTTTAGGGAGAGCATTCAACTTTTTCATTTTTATTGTATATTTATGTGTATGTGTGTATGTCTTTTTAGGTGAGATCCACATAATTTATGATTAACCATTTTAAGCATTAAATTCAGTGACATTTAGTACATTCACAATGTTGTACAACCAGTGCATCTATCAAGTTCCAAAATATTTCACCACCCCTAAAGACAACTATACACTCCTTAAGCAGTCTCTCCCTACCTTCTGCCCTGCTCCAGTTCTTACAACTACCAATCTGCTTTCTTTCTTCATGGTTTTACATATATCTGGATATTAATGCATAAATGAAATAATGCAATGCTGTTTCATTTGTGTCTGGCTCCTTTCACAGCATTTTGATGTTTATACACAGTGTAACAGGTATCAGAACTTCATCACTATGGGCAAATAGTGTTCCGATATATATGTGTAGCACATTTTGTTTATCTGCTCATCCATAGATGGATTTTGTTATATTTTTATTGGTTCATTGTCATTATGCATCTTTGTGAGATTCAAAGTCACAAACAAACAGACACATAGGTCTTGATGTGATTTCCTTCAGGTTTCACCTAGTCCTTTTGGCAAGTATAAATAGTACTGCCATGGGCATTCACATTAAGCTATTTTTATTTAATATTCTTTTATTCATGCATTATAATTATGCATCATGATGAGGCTCAGAGTGATAGAAACATATATGTGCACAACACTTGGTGTGTTTCCCTCTGGATCCTTCTCTGCTTCCTCCCTTCCCTGTGCATATCATTAAGGTTGATATTGATAATTTGTATACGTACAAAGCATCATTTCATTAGAATATCTATCTTTTTATTCTTAGGTAGTATACAATTAGGAGTGCAATTGCAGAGTTATACGAAATTCTATGTTTGGATTTTTGAGGGGCCTCCAAAATGTTTTTTTATAATAGCTGAATTAGTTCACATTTTTCAGCAGCAATGTATGAGCATTTCAATTTCTCTACATTCTCACCAGGACTTGCTAGTTCTGTTATTATTTTTGTTATTATTATTATTATTGCCATCCTAGCAGGTGTGAAATGGTATCTTGTAATATTGAGTAGCATTTTCCTAACAACTAAATTTTTATTATTATTTATTTGTACATCTTTATAAAGAAATTTCTACTTAACTCCTTTACCCATTTTTAAATTGAGTTGTTTTTCTGTTGTTGAGTTATAAGATTAATTTATATATTTTGGATACTAAATCCTTATCATATAAATGATTCAAAAATATTTTCTCCCATTCTGTAGGTTGTCTTTTCATATTTTTGATAATATTCTTTGATACACAAAAATTTTTCTTAATTTTGGTGAAGTTTAATTTATTTGTTTCTTCTTCTGTTCCTCCTGGTGTCAAATCTAAAAATCCAGGACGCCAGGCGTGGTGGCGCATGCTTGTAATCCCCGCGCTTGGGAGGCAGAGACAGGAGGATTGTGCAGGTTTGAAGCCAGCCACGCTGGCTTAAGAAACCCTGTTTCCAAATAAAAAAGTATAAAATAGGTCTGGGAGTGTAGCCCAAAGGTAGAAGGGTTTCCAGGAACCCCAGTACCACCAAACAAATAAATTAATTAATTAATCCAGCACCAAATATAATATCATTAATATTTATCCTTATGTTTTACTGTAGGAAGCTTGAGAGCTTGTCTTTATATTTATTTTGTTGTCCATTTTGAGTTAAAATATGGGTATAGTATAAAATCAAGATCCAACTTTATACTTTTGCACATGATAATCCATTATCCCAGCACCATCTATTGAAGAGACTATCTTTATCCATTGAATATCTGTGGAACCCTTGTAAAAATCAGTTGGTCATAGATATATGGATTCATTTATAAACTCTTAATTTTATTCCATTTCTCTGTATCTCTGTTTTTTTTAAATTTTGTTTTATTGGTGCATTGTATTCATACATCATAATGGGGTTAAAAAACTTGTGTGAACATACATGTACACATTGCCCCTTTAGCCCCTACCCAATTCCCACCCCATTCCCTCCCCATCCCTCCTTCCCATGCTTGGCTTAGTGGTTGACTTCGATAAGTTTAAGTGCATTCTTATGACAGTATCATACCATTTTGGCTATAATAGCTTTAAGATATACTTTGAAATAAAGAAGTATGAGAAGTGTTCTCTAACTTTTTTACTTTTATGGGTGCATTGTAATTATACATCACACTGAGGTATAGAGTAATAGGAATATACACTCACAAATCTCATAGACCACTTGCCTCCAGGTCCCACCTCCTTCTTTCTCTCCCTTCTTCCTACATGTCTTCGAGACTGGCATTGGTAGTTCAGTGTATATACATAGCAAGATTGGTTTACCTGGCTGAATTTTAGAGGAGTTAATGGGGTCATATATTAGAATATAATTCTAGGTGTTGCTACCAATATCATGTTCAACTAATAAACAATGTTACAGAAAAAGTACTCAAGATACATTTTCAACAAAGTTGTAGAATATATATTATCAGTTAATCAAAATATATATCCAAGAGGTCATCTTGCCTGTAGCAGAAGATGAAAATGATCCAATTTTTACCTATATACCAGAATGGAAAACCTTTCCTCCTCTTACTTCTTAGTACATGGCATAAACTGAGTCATTATGGATACCTCAGAGATCCACTCATCAAAATCAAGCAACATAAAACTGGAAAAAGCCGAGGGATGCAATGTGTTTCCATTTTAATACATAATTATAGTATGAGATAGTTAGAAAGTCATTACAATATTGGGAATAATTTATTTTAGTATCCAGAAAAATTGGCATATTCTGATAACACCATATTGTTTTAATTGACTGAAGTTGCTCAGTTATCCTTGGTTTTAATATAAATAATCTTCTACACCTAAATTAATTCACTTTTTGTTAGTAATTTATCCCATTTGTTCGCTCTTATATTTATTATATTAAATGAAAAATATTGTTCATTTGGGTCTATTAGATCTTACTTCTAATATACAAATACAATAGGATTAATGTTGCATTCACAAGGTAATTCATACCAATCCCTTTACTATTATTTACTCAGACTTTGACTATTTAATCATTCCAGTCAAAATTAATTTAGAGCTCCTCTTGCTCACATGATGATACCTTTTTTACTTTTTTTTTTTTTTTTTTTTTTTTTTTGCGGGTCTAGGGATGGAACCCAGGGGCATTTGACCTCCAAGCTACAACCCCGACCTATTTTTTATTTTTTTATTTTGAAACCAGGTCTCACTGAGTTGCAGAGGGCCTCACTAAGTAGCTGAGGCTGTCTGCGAACTACGATCCTCAGGTCTCAGCCTCCCGAATGCTGGGATTACAAGCGTGCGCCACCACGCCCGGCTATGATGATACCTTTTTAACAGCAGAAAATATCTGAGAAATAATAAAATTTATTAAATTCATCTACTCATAAACTTTTCTTTGATTTTCTTTAAAGTAAAAGAATACTTACTTAATATTCTTTCCTTGAAATATTTTCTCCTAAAAGTAAAGACTGCTATCTTGGCATGGAGACACACACCTATAATACCAGTACTTGGAAACAACAGGATACCAGGTTCAAGGCCAGTCTCGGCAACTTAACAAGACCCTATTTTTGTTTTAACCCAGGGACATTCTACCTCCAAGCTACATTCCCAACCCTATTTTTAACACTTTATTTTGAGACAGGGTTTCACTAAGTTGTGGAGGGCCTCACTAAGTAGCTGAGGCTGGCTACAAACCCGCAATCATCCTGTCTCAGCCTTCCAAGTGGTGAGGTTACAAGCATGGTGCACCACAAAGCCCAGCTAAGACCCTATTTAACATTTAAAAACATTTTAAAGGGCTGGGGATGTAGCTTAGATGTGGAATGTAACTTAGATCTGGGGATGTAGCTTAGATGTGGGGATGTAGCTGAGATGTGTAGCTTAGATGTGGAATAGGCTGCTGACTCACTGAATTTCCCATTTGGGGGGGTTTATTTTCTTTCCTATGCTATTTATTAAGCCAACAGACAAGTCCCTTATCCATAAGAAGACATATTTTAGTTACTTCATACTGATGACTCTCAAGGATCACTTCTGTCATTAGAGAGAGGTGAAGAGTTGTGGTTAATATGGCTAAACCCTAAATTTCTGTAGAATTTCCAACTTCCCTACTAACTGATCCTAGGAACTATATATTCAAAAATGCTCTGTGAATGTGCACTGGATAAGAGCTTCATTCCCAAATCTTTGGCTGCCTACCATGTAGAATCATCAAGGATCCCTCTAACTTCATTAGTGCTTGTCCTATATCAAAGGCAGAATAAAAAAGTTTGCTCTAGGGTTCCCATTCCTGGTCTTCCCCCCTGGCTTTGCTTGGACTTCTAAGATGAGAGCTCCACCCAGTTCTGGCATCATCCTACCCCAATTCCACTATAAAATGAGAGAGAAAAGAAAGTGCTGAGAGAGGAAAAATAAAAGGTAGATTCTCTTTCATTCTTTTCTACTTTTGTGTGTGTGTGTGTGTGTCTGGGGATGGAACCCAGGGGCATTTGACCTCTGAGCCACATCCCCTGCCCTATTTTTTTATTCTTTATTTTGAAACAGGGTCTCACTAAGTTGTGGAGGTCCTCACTAAGTAGCTGAGGCTGTCCACAAACCGTGATCCTCCGGTTTTAGCCTCCCAATGCTGGGATTACAAGCATGCGCCACCATGCCTGGCTCTTTTCTACTTATAATTCCTTTATTTCTTCCCTTAAAATCCCACTCCTGGTTAATACATAGGGGCCTTTAAGAACCCCATTTATCTTTGAACCTCCTTCTTATACTCTTAGCATGTGTGTGTATACTCTCACTGGATTCCAGAGCTCCTTCATGTCAAGGGGAAAAAAACTTAGAGGCCAAAAAGTTGTTCCACAATTATCAGTTTTCTCCTTAATAATTTGAAAAGTGAGATTCCTGTGTCTAGCTCAGAGGATAGCTGGACTTTGTTTTTTTTTGTTTTTGTTTTTTGTTTTTTGTTTTTTTGCAGGTCTGGGGATGGAAACCAGGGGCATTCAACCTCCAGGCTATATCCTCTGCCCTATTTTTTTTTATTCTTTATTTTGAAACAGTGTCTCACTAAGTTGCAGATGGCCTCACTAAGTAGCTGAAGCTGTCTCTGAACCACGATACTCTGGTTTCAGCCTCCCATATGCTAAGATTACAAGCATGTACCACCACCCAGCTTGGGATGGGTTTTAAAAGTTTAAAATTATGTTCTCTAGTTCCTTCCATCTTCTTGCAAATGCTATTATTTTATTTTTCTGTATAGCTAAATAGAATTCCATTGTGTGTATTTCTCATAATTTTGCAATCCATTCATCTGTTGATGGCGATCTAGGTTGGTTCCATATTTTGGCTATTACAAACTGTGCTGCTATATGAACATGGGTATGCATATGTTAATGTAGTTCTCCGATTTCAACCCCTTTGGAAAGATACCCAGGAGTGGTATAGCCGGATCAAATGGTGGATCTATTCCCAGTTTTCTAAGGAATCTCCATACTGATCTCCATAGTGGCTGAACTACTTTGCACTTCTACCAACAGTGTAAAAGAGTTCCTCTTTCCCCACATCCTCGCCAGCATTTGTTGTTGTTTGATTTCTTTATGTTTGCCACTCTGATTGGCGTTAGATGGAATCTCAGCGTAGTTTTGATTTGCATCTCCCTGATGGCTAGTGATGTTGAACATCTTTTCATGTATCTATTGGCCATTTGTATCTCTTCTTTTGTGAAATGTCTATTCATTTCAGTTGCCCATTTCTTGATTGGATTGTTTGTTTTGCTAGTGTAGAGTCTTTTGAGCTCTTTGTATATCCTGGATATTAGCCCCCTATCTGAGTGGTGGCTGGTAAAGATCTTCTCCCATTCTGTAGGCTTCCTCTTTAGGTTCTTGATGGTTTCCTTTGATGAGAAGAAACTTTTTAGTTTGAAGAGATCCCACTTATTAATTCTTGTTTTAATTTCCTGTGCTTTGGAAGTCTTATTGAGAAAGTGACTCCCTGTACCTATATGTTGAAGTGTAGATCCTATGCCTTTCTCTAATAACTTCACAGTCTCTGGTCTAATTTCTAATTCTTTGATCCATCTCGAGTTGATTCCTGTGTATGGTGAGAAGTAAGGATTCAGATCCATCTTTCTACAAATGGATAGCCAGTTCTCCCAGCACCATTTGTTGAAAAGGCTGTCTTTTCTCCAGCGTATGAGTTTGGCCCCGTTGTTAAGTGAGATAAGTCAAGCACAGAAAGAGAAGGGATATATGTTTTCTCTAATATGTTCAAGCTAGGGAGTAGTGGTAATACCAGAGGGACTCCAGATGATGGAGGGGAAATCTCAGCAAAGCTTGAATGGAAGGATAGGAGAGGAGGAAAGCTGAGGTTGTTCAATAGAGGAGCTACATACGAATATATGTAATAGCATAACTACAACATGATTAACCTGGACACACTCTATTGGGAGGGGAGGGAGGGGGAAGGGCATGAAGCACAAATCAGTGGGTTGAAATCTCAGAGAGTCGAGGTTGAAGGCAGAGGGAGTGCGCTCAAATCTTGGAGTCTTGGCTCCTGTTCAGTGTTGATGAGTTATTTTTCCAACCATCTCTAATCTCTCTCTCTCTCTCTCTCTCTCTCTCTCTCTCTCTCTCTCTCTCTTCTCTCTCTCTTTTTTTAAGAACAAAAATAAAGTGGTCTTAGAATTCTTAGGACAAAATCAGTATGCACTGACTTGCTAACATACTTGTAAATGAACAACTAATTTTTTTGTCAATGTGACTGATGTGAGTGAACATTGTTAATCTTACTTGAATATACAGTGATATATCATCAAGAACTAGTATTGCCATATCCATAAAGTATCTTTAAAACAAAAAAAGTAAAAGTTTAAAATTAGTATCAGAAAAAAGCTAGGTACATGCCGGGCGTAGTGGTGCACATTTGTAATCCCCACGCTTGGGAAGCGGAGACAGGAGGATCACGCAGGTTTAAAGCCAGCCGCACTGCCTTAAGAGACCCTGTTTCCAAATTTAAAAAGCATAAAAAATAGGTCTTGGAGGGTAACCCAGAAGTAGAAGGGTTTCCAGGAACCCCAGTACCACCAAAAAAAAAAAAAAAAAAAAAAGATAGGTCCAAAGCCTATACAAGCATTTCTTCCTACTCAACACATTTTTGTGACTATCCTCCAAGCGCCGTCACTTTCACTGTACAAGTATCAATGAACATGATTGGCAAAAAATCCTGCCCTCAATTGCCTATACTCTGGTGAGAAGAGATCGATACTATAAAAGCACACTAGAAAATAAACAAATATGAGCCAGGTGTGGGGGAACATGCCTATAATCCCAGTACCTGGATCACAGGTTTGAGGCCAGCTTTAGAAACCTAGAGAGGCCCTCAGTAACTTGGTGAGACCCTGTTTCAAAATAAAATAGGGCTTGGGGTATAGTTCAGAAGTAGAACATCTCTAGATTATATTCCACATACCACGAAAATCAAATCTAGTGATCAGTCATTCAGAGAGTAATATGAGCAATGAAAGAAAACTGTTTTATGAGACTGAGACTGACTAGGATGGAGAAATCAGGAAGGCATACTTGGGCCAGCATGATGAAGGAAATACTTATTAAAGAGATAAAGGGCATGTGTGCAAATATCTGGGGTAAGAATGTTCAGGATGGAGAGAATAGTGATGGTTAAGGCTTTGGGTCAGAAATAATTTTGGCATGTTTTATAAATGAAAAGAAATTAGTTGAGATATTTAGAAATAAAAAGTCCCTAAAGAGTGGCTAGTGCCTACTAAATAACTGGGTAAGCAGTAGATAATGAGTTTACAGGGTGACAGGGTCTGGATCATGCAAAACCTGGTGGAACAAGGTCTGGATTATAGATTAGACCCTAAGTAAATGGAAAAGTCTTGGAGAATTTTAAGCAAAAGGGTTAGGGAAATCTAATATACAAGTTTAAAATCACCTTCTAATGGACAATCCAAATAGCCCTATATCTATTAAAGAAATTGAATAAATTAAATATAATTGATAGCCTTTCCAAACAAAAAGAGACAGGCCCAAAGGGTTTAGTGAATTCTACCAAACATTTAATGTACACATTATATCAATTCTCTACAGTCTCTTTCAGGAGATAAAAGTAGAGAGAATCCTAACTGATTGCATTAGTCCAGCATTGCCCTAATACTAAACTAGAGAAAAAGATTATAAAAAGATTACAGACCAGTATTTCTCATGGACATAGATGCAAAACTTTTCAGCAAAATTACCATATCAAATCAATAATGTATAAAAATACTTATATACTATATCCAAGTGAGTTATCCCAAATATTTTAAAATTAATGTGACTCATTAATTCAAAAAGGTAAACATATCATTATATCAATAAATACAAAAATGATTTTGATAACATAATACTTATTATGACAAAAAATCTCTGTAAGCTAGTTATAGAAATGAATTTCTTCATCTTGATAAATAATATCTAAAAATAACCAGTGGCTAACATAATAGTTAATGGTGAGAAAGTCAGTCTTCACACTAAATTCAGGAACAAGACAGGGGTATATCCTCTCACTACTGTCATTCGGCATCATACTAGAAGTCCTAGAAATGCCATAAAATAAGGAATGAAAAGAAAGTTTTAAAAAATATACTCATGCCTGAGAGAAGAAATAAAACTCTCTTTGTTCTTAGGTGGCATGTTTGTTTATCGGGAAAATCTGAAAGAATTAACAAAAAGATCTCATCTAGTTAGTAAGTTATTATAGTAAAGTTGTAGAATACAATATTAATATTAATAAAAACCAATGTCCTTCCTATATACCACAAATAAATGAAATTTGAAATTAAATATACAATGTCATTTACATCAGTACCCCCAATGGGAATATATATAAACCTAACAAAATCATATAAAAATTATATATAAATCTAACAAAATATATGCAAGATCTATATGAGGAAAAGTACAAAACTTTGATGAAAGACATAATAGAAGATCTAAATTAATGGATATATGGTTCATGTTCATGGATGGGAAGACTTAATATTGTCAAGATTTCAGTTCTTTCAAAGTTGATGTATAGATTCAATGCAACCCCAGATAAAATCTCTATAAGTTACTTTGTGGATATCAACAAACTGATTCTAAAGTTTATATCTTGAGTAAAAAGACCAGAATAAGGGCCCCAGGCTGGACCATGCGTAGCACACCAGACCCCTGGAGAAACCTGGCCCAGTACCCTGGGTCCCGGGCAGGGGTTGCGCGGGGCACGCCAGCCAGGACCCGGATCGCGGGACTCTGGACCCTGGGCTGGACCGCGCATAGCACACCAGACCCCTGGAGAAACCGGGCCCAGTAAGACCCTGGGTCCTGGGCAGGGGTTGGGCGGGGCACGCTGGACCCCAGAACAGCCGGGGCCTGGGTCGCAGGACTCTGGGCCCCAGGCGGAGTAGTGCGGAGCACGCTGGACCCATGGGAAAACCGACCTGGTCACAGTGCTACTGAGTGCCTGATCCCACTATCTCCTCAAACCACATATACTGTCTTCTCTTATTAAAAAAAAAAAAAAAGGAAAAGAAAAAGAAAAAGAAAAATATTGGAGAGGGGTTAAGAAGGCTGTGGTGGATGCCAGGACACTGGAGATGCAGACAAAATTTATCCAAATGCACTGTAACTTATGGAAAAATTCCCTGTGAAGGAGGACTGCTGTTTCTCTATATTGTTAGGAATCTTGGACATCACCTGTAAGGAGAGAGTTTAGCGGAGACCAAGGAGAAAGGCGGTGTTGAAAGTGGTCTCCGCAATGGCGGTGAAGAATTGTATCCAGGAGAAACAGAAATCGGATTCTACCAACCTTATTTTTTTGGAGAAATTACACCAAATGTCAAATGCTACCGTCACGCATGCTTAGGAACACTGGACAACATTCAGAGTGGAAAAAGAGCTTGGGAAGGATTTGAAATGGTGGAGGCAGTGGCAATGGCAGTGGACAGTACTCAGGGGAGGCAGAGATCTGATGCATTACACCTGGAACCTTTGAAATAATAACCCCAGAGGCAAAATGCTACCACCACGCACCCTCAAGAACATGGGACAATTTGTTGGGCAAAGAGGGTGCTCGGATTGGAGCCTGCCGAGGGGTGAGGCTGGCGATGGACACAGCAAAGCTGGGATTGGAGCCTGCCATGAGGCAAGGCCACTGCTGGAGCCTCCGAGGCTGGGATCGGAGCCTGCAGAGGGGTTAGGCCGGTGCTGGGGCCAGTAAGACCAGAATCGGAGCCTGCCATGAGGCAAGGCCGGTGCTAGGGCCTTCGAGGCCAGGATTGGAGCCTGCCGAGGGGTTAGGCCAGTGCCAGGGCCAGCAAGGCTGGGATCGGAGCCTGCCATGAGGCAAGGCCGGTGCTGGAGCCTTGAGACAGTGATCGGAGCCTGCTGAGGGGTTAGGCTGGTGCCGGGGCCAATGGCTGACATCAGAGCCTGCTGCGAGGCAAGGCCACTACTGGGGCCTCCAAGGCCAAGATCGGAGCCTGCCAAGGGGTTAGGCCGATGCTGGGGCCAGTGAGGCCAGGATTGGAGCCTGCCATGAGGCAAGGCTGGTGCTAGGGCCTTCAAGGCCGGGATCAGAGCCTGCCAAGGGGTTAAGCCGATGCCAGGGCTAGTAAGGCCAGGATCGGAGCTCACCATGAGAAAGGCCAGTACTGGGGCCTCTGAGGCCTGGATTGGAGCCTGCCAAGGGGTTAGGCTGGTGCTGAGGCCAGCGGCCGGCATCGGAGCCTTCCGTGAGCCAAGGCCGCTACTGAGGCTCCAAGGCCAGGATCGGATCCTGCCGAGGGTTTAGGCCAGTGCTGGGGCCAGCGAGGCCGGCATCGGAGCATGCCATAAGGCAAGGCGGGTGCTGGGGCCTCAGAGGCCAGGATTGGAGCCTGCCAAGGGCTTAGGCTGGTGCCAGAGCCAATGGCTGGTATTGGAGCCTGCCGTGAGGCAAGGCCGCTACTGGGGCCTCCGAGGCTGGGATCGGAGCCTGCCAAGGGGTTACATCAGCCAGCATCAGAGCCTGCCATGAGGCAAGGCTGGTGCTGGGGCCTCAGAGGCTGGGATAAGAGCCTGCCAAGGGGTTAGGCCGGTGCCGGGGCCAATGGCTGGCACCGGAGCCTGCCGTGAGGCAAGGCCGCTACTGAGGCCTCTGAGGCCAGGATCAGAGCCTGCCGAGGGGTTAGACCGGTGCTGGGGCCAGTGAGGCTGGCATCAGAGCCTGCTGTGAGGCAAGGCCAGTGCTGGGGCCTCCGAGGCTGGGATTGGAGCCTGCCGAGGGGTTAGACCAGTGCTAGAGCCAGCAAGGCCAGCATAGGAGCCTGCCGTGAGGCAAGGCCGGTGCCAGGGCCTCCAAGGCCAGCATAAGAGCCTTCCGAGGGGTTAGGCCGGTGCCAGGGCCAATGGCCGGCATCAGAGCCTGCTGTGAGGCAAGGCCACTACTGGGGCCTCTGAGGCTGGGATTGGAGCCTGTCAAGGGGTTAGGCCAATGCCGGGGCCAGTGGCCAACATCAGAGCCTGCTGTGAGGCAAGGCCACTACTGGGGCCTCTGAGGCTGGGATTGGAGCCTGTCAAGGGGTTAGGCCAATGCCGGGGCCAGTGGCCAACATTAGAGCCTGCTGTGAGGCAAGGCCGGTGCTGGGGCCTCCGAGGCCAGGATAAGAGCCTGCCAAGGGGTTAGGCCGGTGCTGGGGTCAATGGCCAGCATTGGAGCCTGCCATGAGGCAAGGCCGGTGCTGGGGTCTCCAAGGCTGGGATCAGAGCCTGCTGAGGGTTTAGGCCGGTGCCAGGGCCAGCAGCCAGCATCGGAGCCTTCCGTGAGGCAAGGCCGCTACTGAGGCCTCTGAAGCCGGATCGGAGCCTCCCGAGCGGTTAGACCAGGGCTGGGGCCAATGAGGCCGTCATCAGAGCCTGCCATGAGGCAAGGCCAGTGCTGGGCTCTCCGCGGCTGGGATCGGAGCCTGCCGAGGGCTTAGGCTCTTGCTGGGGCCAGCGAGGCCGGGATCAGAGACTGTTGTGAGGCTAGGCCAGTGCTGGGGCCTCCGAGGCTGGGATCGGAGCCTGCTGAGGGGTTAGGCTGGTGCCAGGGCCAATGGCCGGCATCGGAGCCTGCCGTGAGGCAAGGCCACTACTGGGGCCTCCGAGGCCAGGATTGGAGCCAGCTGAGGATTTAGGCTGGTGTTGGGGCCAGCGAGACCAGAATCGGGGCCTCCCATGAGGCAAGGCCACTGCTTGAGCCAGCGAGGTCTGGATCAGTCCACCGGGTAGCCAGGCCACTACTGGGGCCATCAAGAGTGGGATCGGTACTTGCAACACAGCATGCCCAGAGAAATATCGCAAAAAATAAAAATCAGATGCTTCCCCTAAGCAGCAAAAACTTGGAGGAGAGGGGCAACAGGAAGAGGTCGAGCTATAGAAAGTTGTCCTATAGTGAAGCAACTAATGTGACCAATCAGAGGGTATGGAATAGGGGAGGATGGAGCCTCTTTAAAACGCAGGAGGTACATAAACAAATATATCAAAGTTAATCACCAAACAAGCATGGGATGGAGGGAGGGGGAGGGAATGGGGTGGGGGCTGGATGAGGGCTAATTGGATGATGTGTGCTTTTATATCCTCTCAAGTCTTGTACTCCAATGTGATATATGATTACAATGCACCAATTAAAAAAAATATAAAGAGAGAATGCTGGTATAGCCATCATATAGAAAAAAAAAAAGACCAGAATAAACAACACAACACTGAAAAGGAACAAAATTGAAGAATCGACATTACCTGATTTACTGGAAAGCTATGGTAATCAAGATAACATGATATTGACAAAGGAAGAGACAAATAGATCTTGGAACAGAATAGAGGGTTCAGAAATAGACCCACATAAGATAGTCAACTCCTCTTTGACAAAGGAATAAAGACAATACAATGAAGCAAATGTCTTTTCACAAATGATGTTGGAACAACTGATAATTCACATGAAAAAATACTGAATCTAGAAAAACCCCTACACTCACATTTCACAAAAATTCACTCAAAATGAGATCACAGACCAAAATATATAACGCAAACTATAAAACCCCTAGAATATACCATAGGAGAAAACATACATGACTTTGGGTATAGTAATTTGTGACTTTCAGACACAGCCTCAATGTTGCAGTCTAAAAATAAAGAAAGTGGATGCTTTCCCTAATGTGCGAAAGCTAAGGAGAAATGGGTCATAGGAGAAACTCTAGATGAAAAAGAAAATTCTATAGAGGAGCAAATAAGACAACCTAACTGAGGGGATGGGAGGGGAAAAGAAGGAAACTCTCTAAAACACATGATGTAGCCGGGCCTGGTGGTGCATGCTTGTAATCCCCGCACTTGGGAAGCTGACACAGGAGGATCGTGCAGGTTCGAAGCCAGCAGCGCTGGCTTAAGAGACCCTATTTCCAAATAAAAAAATATAAAAATAGTTCTGGGAGTGTAGCCCAGAGGTAGAAGGGTTTCCAGGAACCCCAGTATAACCAATAAATAAATAAATAAATAAATAAATAAATAAATAAATAAATAAATAAAAAATAAAAATAAAGCACATGATGTAATAAAACATGTTGAAGTCAACCACTAAGCCAAGCATGGGAAGGAGGGATCGGGAGGGAATGGGTTGGGGATCCGGTAGAGGCTAACTGGGTGATGTGTGCATGTATGTCTACACAAGATTTTTACCCCATTATGATGTACGAATACAGTGCACCAATAAAAAATAAAAAATAAAAATAAAAATAAAGGATTACAAACTTAAAAACCCAAGCTCTAAGAAATACAATATAAGGAGAATAAAACAAGAGACAGAATTGGAAGAATATTTGCAAAAAGACGTATTTGATAAAGGTCTATTATCCAAAATATACAAAAGTCCTCTTAAAATTCAACAATAAAGATGGGTATGGTAGTGCAGGCTTATAATCCCAGTACTTGGGAGGCTGAGACAGGAAGTCACAGGTTTGCAGCCAGTTTCTGCTACTAAGTGAGGCCCTCTGCAACTTAGTTAGACCCTGTTTCAAAAATAAATAAAAAATGGGACTGGGGGTGTCACTCTAAGGTAAAGTACCCCAGGGTTCAATCCCTAGTACACACACACACACACACACACACACACACACACACACATACACACTCAACAATATGAAAACAAACAACCCAATTTAAAAATAGACAATATCTTGACAGGGATCTCATCTTCAGAAGATATACACAAGACAAATAGGCATGTAGAAAGATGTACCACATATATGTCATCAGAGAAGTGTAAACTTAAAATAATATGATATAGATTCATACTTATTTGAATGGCCCAAATCCAAACCCTGATAATATCAAATCCTGGTGATGATGAGGAATGACAGGAGCTTGCCATCATTGCTGGCAGAAAGGCAAAATGTTCCAGAAACTTTTAAAGACAGTTTGGTAGTTTCTTGCAAATTAAATACTCTCTATCATATAGGTCAGCACACACTTCTTGATATATACCCAAAGAATCTGAAATATTTATCCAACAAAAATCCACACATGGGTTTTTAAGTTTTAATTTATTTTTATTTATTGGTGCATTATAATTTTATATCACACAGCACTCAATTACACATGAATATGTATAATGGATTTATTCCTAATTGCCAAAACTTGAGAGCAACCAAGATGTGTTCAGTAGGTGAATAGACAAATAAACTATAGCACATCCAGACAGTGGCATATTAATTAGTGATAAGTGAACTATCAAGCCATGAAAAGATGTGAAGGACGCTTAAATGCATATTATCAAGTGAAAGAACCAATCTAAAAAGGCTACAAGTGACTTCCAAGAAGATGGTGACTGAGGAAGCAGCACATATCAGTTCTGTTGACACCGATCTCCATTGACTTAAAAACAGCATTCTAAAAAATCCAGAAAATTCCATAACTAGAAAAGTAACACAATAAGTAAAAGACATCAGGGGGGAAAAAGACTAGAAAACTGATTGATCAGAGAGCAAAAAAGAACTTTCCTGCCTTGCAGCCACAGGCACCACAACAATGCCAATTTGCCTCACTGCACCTGACTCCAGAGACCAATGGGAAAACAACCAAGGACCTGAAGCAAGCAGCTACAAATCATTAGAATTGTATGCCATCAGTTCCTCCTGCTCAAGCACCGGGTACAACTTCCAGTGGTGACATCTAAGCTCACCACACCCTCCAGAGATTCAGAGCAGCACTCAACACCACCAGAAAAGAAACCCACCCACCTTGTGGCCAAGTGCACCACAGTGGCACCATTTTGCCTCACTGCACCCAACTCCAGAGACAAACAGGAAAACAACCAAGGACTTGTAGTAAGCAGCTGTAGATCATTGGAATTATAAGCCATCAGTTCCTTCTGGGCAAACACTGGCTACAACTTGCAGCAGTGGTAGCCAAGCTCACCATGCCCTCCAGAGATCCATAATGGTGTGCAACAACCATCATAAGTGAAGCCACCATCCCTGCAGGAGAACAACCAGTGGTGTACCAAGGGACTTGTGCAGCTGCAAAAAACTTCCTGGATCTGAGAAGTTGCTGTTCAACATGGCAAAGGCAGAGGTAGAGTCTGTTGTTGGATACAGGAGAGGCTCAGACAGACTCAGGCTCAACATCAGTGGACAGTGTGGAGGGAGACATACGCTTAACACTAGATCCAACTAGTAGGATCTCCAGGATCACCACAGACCACCCAATCTTGCTGAACAGGGAGAAGTCAGACCAGCTCAGGCCTAGCTGTGCAGAACAAAGATTCTTACATTGAGTTTTGTCTCAGAGGCATCTGCCACCTATGGAGGCAGGGAGTGACTGAGACTCTACATCTGTGAAAAGCATGGGAAGTGACCTGGGATTAACACTAGATCCAGCCCCTTTGATACCAACCACCTGCATAGATTAAAAGACTAAGAGAACCAGGTTTGCAACAGCAAAGGTGCCGATGGCACTTGGTGTCTGCATAGAGAGAAACTGCAGAGGCCCAGTCTGCTGAATATTCAAATATTTGTAGGGTTGCATTATTTTGTTGTTGTTTTGCTTGTTTCTTGTTTTTTTTTGTATAAGTGTGTATGCTTGTTTGTTTGCTCTCTTCCCAAACCCTTTCCTAAGCTTCTTCACTTGTACATACCTACTTTCTTTTCTCCATCTCTTCTCCTTTTTAAAAAATATTTTTTCTCTTCTCTTCTTTGTCTTATACTAAATCCACTTCATATCATTATACTAAAAACTCTACATTGGTTACTAGAATACTACTACATATTCATTGTCTCTTATTTCTACTATATACTACCTTACCAAACTTATGCTCTCATTCTATTTGATCCAATCTGTGGCTTAACCCTATTCTTGCATTTAAGCCTTCACTTTCCTCCTCACTCAACATTCACTGTTGAATACAAAGCAACTTGCCCTTGGATATACCAGCTGACATCGAAATACAGAGAAATCTACCAAAAGCAACAGATACAAACTTTTAAAATCATGAGAAGGAGGAATAACAAGGAAGCAATGAGTGCCCACAACACCAGAATAACAGAATCTTTTAACACCCAATTGCAGAGATCTCCAAAAAGTCAAATCAGGAATGTAATTGTAGAAATAATACAGAGCATCCAAAAAGAATTTAGAGAGTCTGAAAGAAATAAAAGATGCAATCATTGAAGTGAAGGTATCAATTCAAACTATAAACAATTGATTAGTCCACACGGAGAACATAATCTCACTCCTAGAAGATGCTCACTCCAAAAACTAACGCATTGTATATAATTTAGAAAAAACAATTCAACAGCATGAATTGGACATTGAAGAAATATGAGCCAATCTTAAAAGAGCTAACCTAAGAACAATTGGCATAGAAGAGATAATAGTAGGTGAAACCAAAGGGATCAACAGTCTTTCCAAAGAAGTAATATCAGAAAATTTCCAAACATAAAGCACAAGGTCTATACATAGGTACAGGAAACTTATAGAACCTCCTTTAGACAAGATCAGAGAAAAGGCTCACCACACCACACAATAGTCAAACTGACCAATGTAGAAGCCAAGAAGAGAATCAAAGACAACAAAAACAAAAGACCAAGTGACATTCAGAGGCAAACCAATTAGAATCACTCCAGACTTCCCAAACCAAGTCATGAAAGCCATAAGGGCCTAGCATATTCCAAACTCTGAAAGAAAAAAACTTGCAGCCCCAAATTTCCTATCCAGCAAAACTACCTCACAAATTATATGGGGAAATAAAAATCTTCCATGACAAAGAGAAGCTGAAGGAATTTATGTCTTCCAAACCAGCACTAGAGAAAATATTCAAAGAGATTAACTGCAAAGAAAAAAAAAGTAATACATGCCAGAATCAGAGAAACAAGAATTTCCATCCAGCCAACAACTAAGTAAAGAACAACAAACACTACCTCAAACAGAAGTTAAATCTCAATAAGTTAGGAATTAAAAATCATCTCTCAATAATCACACTAAACATAAATGGCCTCAACTCCTCAATAAAAAGACATATGATGGCAAAATGGATTAAAAACCAGAGTCAATCTATCTGCTGCCTGCAAGAAACACACTTCACAAGTAAAGATAGTCACAAACTTAAGGTAAAGGGCTGGAGCATAGTAATCCATGCCAATGGAACTCGAAGACAAGCAGAAGTAGCAACTATGATATTAGACAAGTTAGACTTCAAGCCCAAGCTTATTAGAAGAGACAAAGCAGGTCATTTTTTTCTTACTAGTAAAAGGAACAATCCAACAAGAGGAAATAATGATAGTCAACATTTATGCCCCAAACATAGGTTCAGCTACTTTCATAAAACAAACTCTAAGTAAAAATAAGTCCCAATACAATAATACTGGGAGAATTCAACACCCCTCTCACACTATTAGACTGATCTTCTAATGCCAGACCTAAAGAACACCATCAACCAAATGAATCTATTAGACACATATAGAATATTCCACCCAACCATAGCAGAGTTCACATTCTTCTGAGCTACTCACAGAACCTCCTCCAAAAGAGATCACATCCTGGGACATAAAATGAGTACTAACAAATTCAACAAATGTGACATACTTCACTGTGTCTTTCCAGACCATAATGGAATGAAACTAGAAATCAACTATAAGAACACCCAGAGAAACCACATAAATGTGTGTAGATTGAACACCACACTGCTGAATGAAGAACAGGTCATAGAAGAAATAAGGGGTGAAATCAAGAAATTTCTAGAAACAAATGAAAATAGAGAAACAACATATCAAAACTTCTGAGACACTTTGAAGGCAGTAGTAAGAGGAAAATTCATAGCACTGAGTGTCCACATAAGAACAGAAAATCACCAAATAAATAACCTAATGACGTACCTCAAAGCCCTTGAAAAATAGATAGTCTAACCCCAAAGCTAGTAGAAGGCAGGAAATTATTAAAATCATAGCAGAAATCAATGAAGTAGAGAACAAAAAAAATACATAAAATCAACAAAACCAAAAGCTGGTTTCTAAAAAAAAAAATTAACAAGATAGATAAACCACTAGCCAACCAAACCAAAAAAGGAGAGAATCAACCCAAATTATGAACATAAGAGGTGAAAAATGAGATATTACCACCAACAGTGTAGAAATCCAGAGGATTATTAGAAACTATTTTGAAAAATTATACTCCAACAAAATGTATAATCTGGAAGAAGCTGACAACTTTCTAGATAAATACAACCTTCCTAAAATGAGTTAAGAAGATATAAAAAATTTAAACCAATCAATAGCAAACAAAGATATTGAAATAGCAATAAAGATCCTGCCATCAAAGAAAAGCCCAGGACCTGAAGGTTTCTCAAGTGAATTTTATAAAAACTTTATAGAAGAGCTAATCCCAATATTTCTCAATCTATTTTGTTAAATAGAAAGAAACAGGACTCTCCCAAATACATTCTATGACACCAACATCATATTAATACCAAAACCAAATAAAGACAGCTCAAGGAAGGAAAACTACAGGCCTATGTCATTGATGAACTTGGATGCAAAACTGCTAAACAAAATACTAGCAACATGCATTCAAAACCACATCAAGAAAATCATATACCATGACCAAGTAGTAGGGTTTATCCCAGAGATGCAAGGCCAGTTCAACAAAGGAAAATCATTCCATATAATTCATCACATAAATAGAACCAAAGACAAAAGTCAGATGATCATTTCAATAGATGCTAAAAAAGCATTTGACAAAATCTAATATCCATTTATACTGAAAGCACTTCAGAGAATCAGAATAAAAGGAACATACCTTAACATCATAAAGGCAATCTACAATCGGCCCACAGCCAACATCATATCAAATTGGGAAAAAGTGCAAGAATTCTAGGAAAGATACCTAGAAGCAGTATAGCTGGATTGTATGATAGTTACATTTCCCTTTTTATGAGGAATCTCCACACAGATCTTCATAGCAGCTGCATTAGTTTGCAATCCTACCAACAATGTAGAAGAATTCCCACTTTTTACACATCTTCACCAGCATTTATTGTTGTTTGTGTGTGTGTGTGTGATGATTGCCATTCTGCTTTGGCTTAGATGGAACCTCAGTGTAGTTTATATTTGCATCTCCCTAATTGCCAATTATGTTGAACATTTTCATATTTACTAGCCATTTGTACTTCATTTTTATAAAGTGTCTATATAGTTTGATTGTTTGTCTCTTGATTTTTTATGTTATCTTTTAAGTTCTTTGTATATTCTAGATATTAGTCTTTTACCAGAGGAGTAGCAGGCAAAGATCTTCTATCACTCTGTAGGCTCTCTCTTTAGACTCTCAGTGGTTTTCTTTGCTGCACAGAAACTTTTTAATTTAGTGCCGCCCCCATTTATTAATTTTCATCTTAATTTCCTGAGCTTCAGGGGTCTTACTGAAGAAGTTTCTACCAGTACTTCTATATTTGTGTGGAATGTTGGTCCTATGCCCTCCTCTAGTACTTTTAAAATCTCCAGTCTAATTTCCAGGTCTTTGATCCATCTTGAGTTGACTTTTGTGCAGGGTGAGAGGTTGGGATTTAATTCAATTTTTCTACAAATGGATAACCAGTTTTCCCCACACCATTTGTTAAAAAGACTGACTTTTCTCCAGTGTATGTTTTTGGCACCTTTGTCAATTGGCTATAAGACAAACTTGAATTAGATTCCCAGCTCTATCACATCACCTCACTAGCCTCAGTTTTCTTCTTTGCAAAGTATAACTGCTAATGGGCTCTTCTCTCAGAAGAACTGAGGGGGATTAAATGAGAAAACATAAGAAGCACTCAGGAAATGTTGACTTCTCTTCTCCTGGAGTTATCACCTTTCAGGGACATGAAAAAAGATCAGCTTTTGTCTTATTCATCCCCAAACAGAAGGGATCCTGTTCAGAAATGAGCCTTCTGTTTATCCCTCTCACATGTCACACATGAAGATAATGTGACTAGGAAAGCAGTCTGTTCATTTCAACCTACTTTATTCAAAGAAGAAACTAGAACTAAGAGGGGGAAAAAAGTCAAGTAAAGCAGTCATGGAAAATGTTTGTCTAGCTCCATGCCAAATCAAACCACCGCATCACACATACTCTGAGACAAAGCCATGAGGACGAACGTTTGCATAGCTCCACACTGTTTCAAAGCACATTCCTCTCTGTAACACGCTGTGGGAATGCGATTTGGATGCTGAAGCAGATTTGGAGGGTTTGGATCTGCATGTAAAGAAAGGGCCAAAATGAAGTTTGGAGTAATAACTTTCACCTGACAGCCAGTGGAGGGGTTGACTTGGGTAAATGGTTTTCTAATTGACAGTTTTAGGCCCTGGCAAGTGCAGTAGGAGTGGAGTCCAAATCCTTTGGAGGGACTGTAACTCTAAAAGCTGTGTTAATGCGATAGATTAAATGTACCAAAGCTGAGGCAGCTGGGCGGCAGACCCCTGGGCTGGGGGTTGCCTTTTCCTGGTTTCACAACTGTTTATTTTGATTGCTTTAAGTGTTGCAAAGCCCCATTGCTTTTCTTTCACATTTCTGGCCCACTTCTGCTCATATTGCTGGTTCATTTGAGCTTCAATCCAGATTTTGACCCCTCACAAAGCTTCTGCTAATCACGTGGTTCAAAAGTTTTGGGTGGTGAAGTCTGGTTACCTTGCACAACCACGTCGTCAGGATTCTCCTTTTTCCGTGTGTTTGAAGAATTTGCTCACACACATTTCCTCTGCACTATCAGTACATGCTGCATGGCCAACAACCATAAGAATCTCAGGGTTTTAGGGGCTGGTAGGTCAACTAAAGTTTGGCCAGTTTTACCTGGGCTCAGCTGAGTGACTATGCTTTGGAGTATGGGATGTTGGGTCGGCTCTGGTGTCTGGGTTGAGCTCAGGTGTGCTCCGCGTGGCCCTTGTTTTACTGAGACCAGCACGTACCTGGGGCCTGTCTTCAGGGCAAATGGAAGAAGTTCAGGAGGGAAAACCCACTGCATAGTTCAAGCCCCTGTACACATCACTTCCTCTTACACTACCCTGGCCAAAGGAGATCACACGGCCAAACTCAAAGTCAAGCTCCAGAGAAATCTATTCCTCCTCAAGGGAGAGGAAGGGAAGTCACATGGTAAAAGATATGGGTATGTAATTTTAATACTAGCGTGCGTGAAGAGTCAGGGAGCAATGGATCATTGTGTTAAACCTTCTCCACTTCCTGGTCCTGGTCCTGGTCTCAGAGAGCAGTGGGACAAGAAGATGTGGAGGAGCTGGGGCTCATATAGGGCAATTTTTAAATTTCCTCACTCTCTACCTGTCATTTTCCTTGTCATGGTCTAAAAAAGACATGCTTACCATCCCCGTACCAAGCTACATATAGCAGGTTCCGTCAGGGTATCCTCTATGTCCCTCAAATCTCTCACTCTGCTCCAGATAATTTTCACCTATGAGTAGCTGGAGGATGTGTTTATTTTTATTTTTTCCAGAACTGAAAAAGGTAACTGTCTGCATGTGCCATAGGCCAGAGGTACCAAGGAATTAGGAACTACCCTCTCGACTAATGTTTGTTCTTCCAGGAAAGTGCCCACCAAGCACTATGTGTAGCCCAGGACTCCTCTGGAGGAAACCATTTCACTTCCAAGAGCTCTGCTGTGGGACTGCAAAATTAACGTCCTAAACCCTTACGTTCTCAGTCAGTCTATGAATCTCTGTATTTGGACGTATGTAAATTTGTATATACTAATATATAAACCAAAGGGAAAATGCAAGAAACCCAAAAGGAGGTTTTATACGATGTTTAGAATATATTCATGGGCCATAAAGGGGAACTGGTAAATGGTGTTGAGAGTGGGAGGGTCCCTCAATGGAAGCATGGCAGTTTCCTGAAAGATATTATGAAATTTTTCCCAGACTTTGGTTGTTAGTAAGAATCATGAAGAGGAAGAATAAAACCGATAATTAACTCACCACATATTTATTCAGCGCCCGGTATTAGCCACAAGCTGTTCCAGACACAGAAGACATGGCATTAAACAAACACACATTCTCTAACCTGTTGGAGCTTACTGTCATCTCAAATCTTACAGTTTCATCGAGTTGGGGTCTTTGCCATACGTCAACCCCAGATCCACTCTTCCTGAGGTGTGCAAAATGAATCTGTTGTCTTCATGCCTTACCTGAGTGCATCATTTAATCATTACTATGACCTGCTTGGGGCACAGTGCTAAGTTCCCAATGCTGCCTGTGTGTCAGTATTGAAGAAAAACCACCCTCACAAATATTCTGGGGAGGTTAGTGGAGTCTTGTCAAAATCAGCTGAGTTCAGTTGTATTCATGAAGAGGAGAGGAAGTCTTTCGCCTGTCATTCTCTTGTACACAGTGGTTGTTCAACCAAGTGAAGAGAAACGTAAAGACTGCGATGCTTATCTACCTGGCTAGTCAGGGCCCTTCAGAATGTAAGAAAATATTTAACAAGGGAGTTAAGGTTTGAGAAATTCTGAAGACAAGGCAGATCAGCAGGGGAGGGAGGGAGCAGGAGACAGAGAAAGATTAAAATATCAAAAAGGAAATCAGTGAATTTGAAACCTTGGGCCTGGAAACAATTAAAGGTCAGCTGGCAACTGTCAAGAATCAATATAAGAAAGATGTAATTTTTAATAACTAAGAAATAAAATGGGCTGTTAGCATGCTAGGAACTGGGGGAGGGGTGAAAAGAATCTAGGAAAAGTGTGGTCTGTTAGCAATTACTGCCGATGCCAGGGCCAGCTTACAAGAGTCACTCTCACCTTCTTGATGCAGTATCTGAGTTGGGTTTCCACCTCCTGGCAGTGCCACCAGCCTCGCATCCCCAGGCCACAGCCAGCCTTCCCACTCTCACCTACTTCAAAACACAGCATATCCAGGAGTCTGTTACGTGCCATCAGTCAACACATGGATATTTCTGCCACCTTCTTCTCCAAAGAAGGTGGGACTATATGGTAAACTTCTTATTAAAGAGCCATTGGTTTTTAAATAAGCACATGTTTTACCTAGACATACACGTACATGCTTAATGGATATCATTAAATGTTAAAAGCTTCTGGGGCAGCAAAAGTGGTTGAAGCAAGGCCTTTCACATTTGGCAAACTTTTTAAGATGGCATCACGATAGGAAGGTGGAGCCCACTTGGAAAACATCTTTTCAAAAGAGTTGAGGATGAGCACTAGTTGAAGATCACTTTAGAGATGCACACTTCTCTAAAGGAAGAACAAGAACTGCCTTAAAGACCATGGCACACAAGCAGACAGGAGGAGCCCTGAAAAGGTTAGAACAGCATTTTTCTATATGTGCTCTTTGGACTATTAAATTCTGAGTGACTTAATAGGTATCACATGAAAAAAAGCAAACAAAATAGGTCCCAATATCAAATATGTTTAGAAAATACTGAGTTGTATAAAATAAAGTTGATTTTTTTTTGTTGCAGGGCCTTTCAGATCCTTTATCAGGTCTGACTGGGATTGTGAGTTTGGTGTGTGGGGGGATTACTATTGTAACACTATACAGTTATATCACCATGGGATCATTTCTTGGTTGTTCATCTTGCCTAATTTGGATACTGGTTGGCTTTGGTTTTTCTCTTTAACTCAGCAGGTGTCGATATGTTTCATATATTGAAATTCAGTGATGATTGCAGAGAGCAGCTCTGGCATTTTTTTCAAAAATCATTTCTTCTGATACAAGTTATGGGATGAAACTCACTCTAATGCTCTTTGCATTTAAAGCCCTCTGATGTTCAGAAATGGATGCATTTCATTGCGGCCTAGTTAGCGTGACCCCATTCTGAATCCTAGGCAAGCATCAGACTGTTCTCAATGCCCCTCTCATTGGCCTTGGAATACAAATCATTGTTCTCTGCGGCTAAAAGGTATCAGAGCTGAAAAGGGCCTGAGAGGTCACCGCTCACAGCAACTTCCTTTGACAGCCGAGGAAACTGAGGCTCAGAGATGGGAACAAACTGGCCTAAAAGCTACACAGCCCCTTTTCCTAGAAGCCAGGCCTTGCACAGCCCACCCAGAGGACTAAGCTGTGCTCCCCCTCCCCACACTTCTCAGGCATAAAGAACTTCAGGTTTCCTTCACCCTCACATCCCACTCAGCTCTTCGGGAGTCTAAAGCAATTCGAATGAGCCTCCCTTGCCCTGTCACAGACTGGAGCACATTAAGGGCAGGAAATTAGGCAGGGGCATGTTTGTAGATCCGGTGCCGATTACTCTTCCACTCAGATTGTGCATCCACCAATACGGAATGGATTTATCTCTAATTTATTAAAGGTCGGTCAGCATGGATTGATAAAGGAAAGGCCATGTCTGATAAATTCACCTAAATTGAATTCTTGGGCCACATTACCAAAGCAGCAGACATAATTTATCTGGATTTCAGGAAAGCATTTAGTGCTGTACCATATAACAGATGCATTTACTAAGACAAGAAACCATGCGACGGTTAAGTGTCAGGTGGAGATTCTGGAAACAGGTTTAAAACGGCCCAGAACCCAAAGCTGGGTGCACTGACAGGAGACACTTAAGAGTACAGACAGAGGGGTCAGTCTGGGGGTCATTATTTCAAAGTCCTTGACTCTAATTATAATTTAATTTCCACAATGGTCATATCTCTTGAGAGCAAACTTGGGATGAAGGGGACAGTTTTAAAAGGAACAGACTGAAAATGAGTCCTGAATTTCTTTTTTCAGTCAGCCTGGCTCAGCAAGAGATGAATGAGTTATTCTTCCACCAAATGAACACAAATAAACAAAAGAGCAAAGGAATCCAAAGGCTTCTGTCCAACAAAGGAATGTGGCAAAGGAGCCTGAATGGGACAGTGATGAGAGGCAGTGGGCTTCACTGATATTCCAAACTTGAAGAGTCTTAGCGGATTCGATGAAAGCAAGAGAAATGGCATTTAGGGTTCCTGAGATATAAATAGGCTCAAATAATTACATAACTGTGAGTCATTAATATCCTTTCTATGGCCTCAAAAGGCACAAGCTACAAACTCTGGTTTGAATTTACCTTTTCTTAGAGTCAAGATTTATGCATCAGCCTTACATCTCTATCCAGGCAATGTGGAATAGATTTTTCTTTAATTAATTAAAGGTCAGTCAGCATGGATTGATAAAGGGAAACCTATGTCTGCTGTATTTGCTTAAATTGAATATTTCCTCTGGGCTACTGAAAAGGTGACCTGAGGTGACTGTCATCAAGCATTTGCCCAGGCAGTGTGAGACCAAGGGCTCCTTGAGAATCCAAGAACAGCAGTAGCTGAATGCAGGCACATTCTCTCTCACGGGAGCAAGTTGTGGTGTTGGGCTTTGGCCTGGATAACTCATTCTCGGGTCTGCCCCCAAGATAGAAGCTGAGAATATTCACAAATGTACCCCCCGAGGCACTGAGGATATACACACATTTGCTCTGTCTTGGACCTCTATCTCCCACTCCCACTTTACCCTAGATACACATTTAAGCCAGACAGACACCAGGACCACCTCTGGATGATGTTAGCTTGTCTCTGAAAGAAATCTTCTTGTTTGGGACTATGAAGAGTGATGGTTAATTGTGTCTGTTAAACTTGAGAGTATTTTGGCATGAGGTTAACATTTAAATTGATGAACTTGGAGCAAGCGGATTGTCCCCCTGTAAAATGTGTGGAGGGGAGGGCTTCATCCAATCAGTTGAAGACTTGATTAGAACCAAAAGACCATTCTCCAGAGCAAGAGGGAATTCCCCAACAGTCTGCCTTCAGGCTGAACTCACACCATCAGCTGCCAGCCCACACTGAAGGTTTGGACTTGCCAGACTCTGTAACTGCAGGTGCCAGTTCCTTGTAATTTAATAATTCTTTTTGTATGTATACATATATCCTACTGGTTCTGTTTCTCAGGAGAATCATGACTCATATACAGGGCTATCATTAGCTATGCTTCTATCTAGAGTTTTGGAGCCTCCAACTTCAGTCACCTCAGTTTCTATGTTACTTCACTGTTTCTAGAAAACTCTCTGCGTCTACAAAGGAAAAAAAAATTGAAGTCGTGTAACCGTAATGCTATAGGCTTGCAGTAGCAGGAATTGGAGTATAGCTGTATTCCAAGAACCCAGAATTTTAGAGACATTCTCCTGACTCCTAGAGTCAGAAACTACTGTTATTTGAGCATTTAAGGCACAGCTCTTCACATCCTCTTCAAAGCTTTTGAAAAATCAGTTCTCACTGGGAAAATGGTCTGAAAGCATTGAGTCCCAGTGCCCTGAATCTTCCTCTTTATAGCCTCCTTGGTCCATCAGCACACTGTTCTTAAAGTGCCATCCTTCTAGCCTTAAGAGTCTCAGGCAGTTTACATCTTTTTGTTTTGGCCCAAAGCCTCCATGTCCTATAGCATTTCCCATTTATCCCCTGGTATCTGGTGTTCAAGGAGATGGGTCTAAACCTAAAGCTAGAAGTAGAACTGAAACAGACCAATTCTGGGTCAGCCAAGGAGAACTAAGTGGACATCCAGCCCAGAGAAAGGGAATAGTTTACAATTTTTGAATTAGCCAGTTGGAGTTATTATCAGTGTTAATGACACTGCCAGTTAATTCTCAACACAAGTCAAAGAGCAAAACAAGCTGAGCTGGGATGAAGTGGAGAATGAATTTTCCCCTCTACCTGTAGTGATGTAGAAACCCTAGGAACCCATGAGACCCTTGTAGAAGCAGAACAGACAGAATCTTTTCCTGTCCTGAGCTCATAATTGAGTAACAACAGTATTTGACCATACTGGTTTCTCAGCCTTACAATATTGCTCTAAAATGTCTCTAAACCATAAGCAGTGATTTGAAAACTACTACCTTGATATAACCACACATCTCATCACAACTCATACTAGGCAGTCAGAAATCCCTTTGTTCACAATCATGGTGCAGTCATTTCTTCTCTCTTTTTAATAGTCTACCTCCAGCTTCTACACTCAAGATGACTGACAGCAGTGATTCCCATTCCTAGTTTTCCCTTGCAAATGTATTTAGGACACTAAGTAGCTTTTTCAGTTCTCTGACAGAGGTCTTACAAAAAAAACAAGCTTTCCAGAATGTCTCATAACAAAATACAGAACATGAAAACTGGACACTGTCCTGTATTTTATTTACTTCCTTCATTGTATTTTCATAATTACCTCCTTAGGCTGGAAATCCTATATCTACATAAATATAAATTGGGAGATATATGTATATATTCACATGTAAATTCAGAATATACACATATTCATTTGTATATATTTTATGTATGTGTATATATATATATATATATATATATATATATACACAAATATTCCAAATGAATAAAACACTATCAGTAGGAAAGTGACTAAGAGAATAATCAGTACATGTCTACAGGGAGAACCATGATTCCTGGCCCCTGAAAATGTGCACAGCAGAACTCAATGAGACCTGTAGTCCACATGACTATTAAATGGTTCACTGAGTACCATTGTGCCCACTGTACTGACAGTGATACTGAGCACCAAGAAAGTCAATTAACATATCCAAGTTATACAGCCATTTAGAAATGATTTTGAGGAAACTCAGTCCACATAACAAATGAATCCAAGTAATATAAGCCACATAACAAATGAATCCTTGGGTAAGATCACTACCTGGCCTTTCTCCAGAGGAATGTTGCCATTGAGAAATTTTGAATCTGATTTAGAATAGAACCTCCTGATCCCTGCCTACAAGCCTGTTATTCATGCAGCTCTTCAGCTGCAAATAAAGAAAAAACATAGAGAAAGAGAAAAGGTAATTGTGTGGCTTCATGTCCTCTGGTCCTTCTTGATTTAGTTGTAAACTTCCAGCATTACATGTGATATTGGTTTTTTTTGTTTGTTTTGTTATTTTGGTGGTACTGGGGGTAGAACCCAGGGGTTTTTCAACTCCGGGCTATACCTCCAGATCTATTTTATACTTTATTTAGAAACAGGGTCTCATTAAGTTGCTGAGAACCTCACTAAGTAGCTGAGGCTGGCTTCGAACCTGTGCTATCCTCCTGTCTCAGCCTCCCAAGTGCTGGGGTTACATCCATGTGCCACCATGCCTGGTCCTGTGATGTTGTTTTGACCTGATAGGTTCATGTCTTTGGGGGCTATGAATGTGATTTATTATTATTATTATTATTATTATTATTATTATTATTATTATTACATGGTAGACAAGGCATTTACTGCAATGATGCAGTGAAGATGTTGGGGTAAGGCATTTGTAGGACCATAAACTAGCTTCCCAGTGCCATTTGAAACACCGCCAATTCACTTATCACTGACATGTTCCTTAAGAAGAAAGCCTCTCCTCTCCCCTTTGCCTGTCATCTTGCCAAAATCATTATATTGCCACAGCCAGGGACAATATGGGATAGAATAAATGTGTACATTAATTGTATTCTGAAGCCTGTCATAAATTTACCCCAGTAAATCTGGATGGGGAGATTAAACAGGATTTAAGAACATTTTCCAAGAAATTACTTTAGTATAAAATAATGGTTTGCGTAGGACAGAAATAAGATGACACAGGATGACTCTGATTTATGTATGTTTCCTGCAGGGTCACTGCCTCTCAGAGGAAGGAGTGAAGTATTCATTCTATACAATTCTCCACAGAAACATGTTCAACATACTGTTCTCAGCATCCACTCACTGAATAATACCACAACATGATGGATCATGCCACAGATCATCAAACCCATCAGGGGCACCCAAAGAATGTAGCTAATATTGAGGTTTGAAGAAAGAAGTGACAATTATTTAACAAGGAAGAGATTGGAAATATATAAGAAAATTCCAAATACAGGTGCCAAAAGTTAAATATATTAAAGTAGTCATGCAATTCATTGTCCAAACTGATATACTTTTTAGAGATAATGGAAGTACTATAACTATTATGTCAGGACAACAGGCATAAACTAGAACCAATCTTTCCATTTGGGATGTGTAGCACCCTAATCATAAATTTTTTGGCAAAGAGACAATGCTACAAAGATAATATATCTATTATGAGATTAACTTAATGACAGGGTCAGAAAGATGTACTATATTTATTTTTTTAGGTTTGGCCTAACAAAATACCACACACTGGGTGTCAACAACAAAAATTTATTTTCTAACAACTCTGTAGGATATTACTCTAAGATCAAGACATAAACAGGGTTGATTTCTTCTGAGCCCTCTCTCCTGGAACTGCAGGCAACTATCTTCAGCCTTCACAAGGTCTACTCAGTATCACTGTCAATATCCCCATCTCCTTTTCTTGTAAGGATATGACCCACATTGGATTAGGGCTCACCCTACTGAGCCACTTCACTTTTATTACCTCTTTAAATACCTTATCTCCAAATACAGTTACATTGTGGGATATCAACATGTAATTTTTGAGGAGACACAATTCAACCCCTAACAAGTACTGATTCCTAAAAAGTACTGATTCCTTACAAATCAGTGATTTGTAAGGGCAGCTCATGCATTCAAAAATGTCTGGGCCCTTCAAAAATAGATCAAGAATTCCAGGATTCTGACATCCTCAAACTCACCATCTGAAGCTGTGGTCACTTGCCAGCATAGCAATAGCAAGTTTCACATTAAGAGTGCAAGTGAGCTGGATATGATGGCATGTACTTATAATACCAGTAATAGGCGGCCGAGACAGGAGGATTATAAGTTCAAAGCCAGCCTTGGCAACTTAGTGAGACTCTATTTCAAGCTCAGAGGTAGAATACCTTGGTAGAATACCTTGGTTCATTCACTGGTACCAAAGAGGAGAGTAGAAGTAATGTTTAAAATGTTTAGCTGAGATATTTCAGGCCTCTTTTATAGCTCTGTGGTACTGACAAAGCAGAAGCAATATCATCCATAGAGCTTGAGCAGGGTGCAAATCTTTTTTTTTTTTTTTCTCTTTCATAGTAAGAATTGAACCTAGGGGCTTTCTACCTCTGAGCTATACCTGGAGCTCTTTTTATATTTTTTATTTTGAAGCAAGGTTTTATTAAGTTGCTGAGGGTCTTGCTATGTTACTAAGGCTGGCATGCAATCCTCCTGTCTCAGCTTCCCAAGTATTGGGCTTACAGGCATGCTTCACCATGCTCAGCAGGTATTACAGTGTACAACAAGTACAGCCATACCTGTGAATACCAGCTGTCAGCCACTCCAAGAAGAAAGGAGAGTTGGGTCTTGTCACTTCTGAGCTAAGTAGAAATTATATATATTGTCTAATAACATTACCTCTTCAGGCTCTAGTTTTCTAATCTGTGTACAAACTGCTTGTCCATGAGGATTAGGTACTTGAAGTTCCAAGGTAATGACATTGCTATATTAGTAGTTTTTCTTAAAGTTCACTGGCACAAAAGGCCCACCTTCCAAGGGGCAGGATGGTATCAATTTCCTCTTGCTTGCTTGTTTTGTCCCTTCCCCTTCCTGCCACTCAAAAATAATCTGAGAGGGAGGTCTCTCTCACATAATCAAAAACACTACTTTTATCCAGACACTATGAGGTTAGCTTTTTTTTTTTTTTTTTTTTTTTTTTTTAGGAACTGGAACCCGGGGCATTCCACCTCCAAGCTATACTCCCAGCCCTGTCTTTTTATTTATTTTTTAAATAGTCTCTCTAAGTTGCTGAGAGCCTCATTAAGTAACTGAGGCTGGTCACAAACCTGTGATCTTCCTGTCTCAGCCTCCCAAGTACTAGGATTACAAGCCTGTGCCACCAAGCCTGGCTGAAGTTAACTTTTTAAACTGACCAGTTGATACTTTGAGAATAAAAATTTATAAAAGTTTCCATAGACCAGAAAGACTTTCTAATATCATTAAAGAGATAAGATCCTCTTACATGGACAAATGAAATCTCTTAATAAGCAACAAATTGTGAGCAGCTTTTTATGCACCTAGCTTTAGCTGTGCTCAATTCCCTGGGTTTCTCTATCTTGTGAGCTGGCCATTTGATTTTTCAAATTTATAGAAGAATAACTAAGTGGCAGGCAAAGTATAGGCCAAGGTATTATAGGCTAGCTGAATTGGTTTAATAGTAAAATGTCAGCAAAGCCCCAGCATGGCAGAAGCTCTCCTAGACAATATTTTCATTATTCTAAGTTGTATCTCCCAGAAAATGATGGTAGCCTTGTCACAATTTCTACTATAATCCAAAATAATAAAAAAAACAGACACACATCAAAAAGGAGAGGAAAGTGTTCTTAAAACATCACTATATTTTAGAATAATGATAGAATTTTTCACTTTTCACAACATTAATATAAAAACATAGTGGGCCAAATATACACCTGTAATCCCAGCTACTTGGAAGGATGAGGCAGGGGGCCCAAAGTTCAAGACCAGCCTAGGCAATTTTGGAAGAACTTGTCTCAAAATTAAAAGGGCTAAAGGTGTAACCAAGTGGTAGAGTACCCCTGGAATCAGCCCCCAGGTTAAAAAAGATCACAGTCTTCTTCTGTGAACACAGGAGGATAAATAAATGACTTTCAAAAGTTCAATCCAGCTTTGGATCATGAAAATTAAAATCCTGAAGAAAATAAAAGTCTAACCTTCTGTGTGAGGCTTTATGGATAATGGGTATCCATTCTTTTTAAATTTTTTTTATACTTTTATTGGTGCATTATAGTCTCATATCACAATGTAGTTCATAATGATGATGACATCCATGCACATAGCATTTGGTGGGCTTTTTCTAATCTTCCTTTCTGAATTTATTGTTAAACCATTTGCAGAGAAATTTGGGGGAGTCATGGAACTGGAGATAATTTTATGTAGTAAATAACTCCAGCCATAAGCCTGACATATATTTCACCCCTGCCAACAGAGGGATTGGGAAACCACCAAGAAAGATAGGATTATGTTGAATTGAAACCAAGTCTCAGAAGAAAATATTACTAAATGGATCTTTATACTTTGTCTCTAATATGGAAGATGGAAAGAGGGGAAGATAATGACCACCAACACTGGATAAGAAAATGTAACTAAACATGGCAGCTCCAAGAAGATAGATGGGATATAGAATCCCAAAATGCTCAAATTCGCTTTAGAGTTTACAGGTGATGATTCCCTTTGATTCATGGCCATAGATCTTAAGAGCAAAAGAACTTAGCTAGAGATGTGATACAAACAGAAAGAATGTCTTCTCCAGCTGGGAAAACAAAAGATGTTTGGGATGATGTTGATGAAAGCTTTTTTTAAAAAAAAAAAAGTGAGAGGTACAGAGAGAGTGTAAGAGGAAGGCAGCTGGAGCTTTTCCAGGTCAGCTAATGATGCATGGAGCTGCTGACACAGCAGTTCATCCAGCCAGTGCTTGAGAGAGCTGCCTTGGGGAATTGCCCTTTCTTTTAGGGTTGGACCCAAAGAATCCGGGGCAAGGAAGCCTTCACCACTTGGCTTATAAGACTTTCTCTTTTTCTTGAGCTCTAATTTAAATGCTTACCACTGAGACATACTTAACTAAAACTCAGCTTAATTTTCCCTTTTCAGACTTCATCTCCCTTAGCAGGTATTTGGTTTCTAAGATCAGAAATTGACAAGGGATAAGACATTAGCCTGGGTTATAAAATGAAATGAAACGCCTCCACTTTTTCATCCTCTTTTACATCCTGGCACTTTGCTCATGAGGCTGAGAAAAACCCAACCTGGATGTAAATATTCACCATCTTGGTGATTATTTACCCATCCCAGAGACCCAAGGAACCATGGTATTGGTGATCACATCTGCCAAGTTGTGAGGTTGTACCTGTGTGTTCTCAAATGTAAAACAGCATGAATAATGAAATATTGCATTTTAGTTTCTGTTTTCTTCATGGTGTTTCTCCAATCAAGGAAGATGGCATGCACCACAAAGTCAACATATGTGATAATCTTTGAATTTATAAATCCAAATCCCAGATTCCATATCTCCTCCTTCCCATTATCATGAAGTGGTATCTAAACCCATTTTACCAAATTTCAGTAGGGAAACTTGCTAACTCTGGAAGTGGTTCATCCCATCTTCAGATGTTAGCATGAGATAGACTCCACATTTGGCCAAGATTCTTTCCTGGGGGAAGCAGTAAGGCTGGCATGCGGTCAACCAAAGCCCATGCTCACTTAAGCCTATGCTGAGAAGCTGTTTTCTATTTATAATACACATGGACAGCAAAGCTCTTCCCTTTCCCTCAGGTCTCCCAGAGGAACAACTCATTTGAACTACTGTTTGGTCTCATTTTGGTGTTAAAGCTTTGTCTCTAGTTCAGTGAACTGAATTTAGACCACCGGAAGAATTTCTTCATATAAAGATTTTTACACAGTGGAACATTCACTATAGGGAGTAATTCAGTGATTCAGTAATTCAGAAGATATCCTCCTCTAATTATCTTCTGACATTTTACTAGCTCCATTGTCTTTGTGAGAGTGTTATGAAGAAATGCACTAGTTGTTCTTCCTTCCATCCAGTCTGGTACTTCCAACAGAGTGAGGTGGTCTTAAAGACTAGTTCATATCTTGGATTTTCAAAATGCAACCCCTAAACCAACTCTGTTTCATTACCTGTTTTTACAAGGCTCTGTGAGCTAATAGTGGTTTTTATATTTGTGCTTGAAAAAAATTAATAGATATTTTGTGACATGAAAATTAATGAAATTCAAATTTCATTGTCCATAAATAAAACTTTCTTGGAAAACAGCCATGTTCATCCATGTAAGTGTTGTTGATGGATGATTTCATATTATCAGAGCAAAGTTGAACTGCTACCACAGAGACCATGTAGTCCACACACCCAAAATGTTTTTTATCTTGCCTTTAGTGGAAAAATTTGCTCATCTCTGATGTGTGTCCTCCCCAAGGCTTCCTGATCATAATACTTAAAGTTCAAGAACAGTTGCTTTGTTAGTCCATACTATCTACTCAGCTCATTGTTAACAAATCTTCTTATATAGTACCTGAAATATACTATGTTGATTAATATAAAGATTGAGATATTATATTTTATACTAGATTCTTAATGAATAAATATAACTAATAGTTTCATTATAAGAATAAGATAATAGGAGCTCTGAAGATGAAATGCCAGTGGTACATCTTGTTAGAAATAGTATAGCACAGAGAAGTTTTTATGAATATGAACAGTTTTCATGAAGATATGTGCCTTAAAAGTCTGCCTGATACATAAAACTCAAAAACCTGTGCACTGATTCTAGACTCTGGCTTATAATTACAGAATAAAATCTTCTGATACCAATAATAAGACTAGCCTCCCTACCTTTTAAGTGCAATCTTTATTATAAGTAGCCACTGTTTAAAGACATCAATTAGGGACATTGTTGTGATTTTTTGTTTTTTTAATTTAATTTAATTTTTAATTAGTGCATTGTAGTCATATATCAATCACATTGGAGTATAAGACTTAAGAGGATATACAAGCACACATCATCCAATTAGCCCTCATCCAGTCCCCATCCCATTCCCTCCCCCTCCCTTAATCCCATGCTTGTTTGGTGATTAACTTTGATACATTTGTTTATGTACCTCCTGCGTTTTAAAGAGGCTCCATCCTCCTCTATTCCATACCCTCTGATTGGTCACCTTAGTTGCTTCACAATAGGGCCCTTTCTATAGCTCGACCTCTTCCTGTTGCCCCTTTCCTCCTAGTTATTGCTGATTAGGGGAAGCATCTGATTTATATTTTCTGAGATATTTCTCTGTGCATGCTGCATTGCAAGTACCGATCCCACTCTTGATGGCCCCAGTAGTGGCCTGGTTACCCGGTGGACTGATCTAGACCTCGCTGGCTTTGCCTCATGGGAGGCCCCAATTCTGGTCTTGCTGGCCCTGACACCAGCCTGGCTCTGATCCCGGCCTCGGAGGCCCCAGTAGTGGCCTTGCCTCACGGCAGGCTCCGATGCCGGCCATTGGCCCTGGCACCAGCCTAACCCCTCGGCAGGCTCCAATCCCAGCCTCTGAGGCCCCAGCACCGGCCTAATCTCACAGCAGGCTCTGATCCCGGCCTCGCTGGCCCCAAAACCGGCCTAACGCCTCGGCAGGCTCTGATTCCAGCCTCGGAGGCCCCAGTAGCAGCCTTGCCTCCTGTCAGGCTCTGATGCCGGCCATTGGCCCCGGCATTGGCCTAACCCCTCAGCAGGCTCCAATCACAGCCTCGCCTCGGAAGCCTCAGCACTGGCCTTGCCTCACGGTAAGCTCCGATTCCGGCCTCAGAGGCCCTAGCACCGGCCTTGCCTCACGGTGAACTCCGATCCTGGCCTTGCTGTCCCGGCACTGGCCTAACCCCTCACAGTCTCTGATCCCGGCCTCAGAGGCCCCAGCACCGGCCTTGCCTCACGGCAGGCTCCAATGGCGGCCTCACTGGCCCCAGCCCCAGTCTAACCCCTCGGCAGGCTCCAATCCAGCCTCGGAGGCCTCAGTGGCGGCCTTGCCTCACAGAAGGCTCCAATGCTGGCTGCTTGGCCCCAGTACCAGCCTAACCCCTCAGCAGGCTCTTATCCCGGCCTCCAAGGCCCCAGCACCAGCCTTGCCTCACGGCAGGCTCCGATGCTGGCCGCTGGCCCCAGCATTGACCTAACCCCTTGGCAGGCTCCGATCCTGGCCTCAGAGGCCCCAGTAGCGGCCTTGCATTACGGCAGGCTCCAATGCCGGCCTTGCTGGCCACAGCACCGGCCTAATCCCTCGGCAGGCTCTGATCCTGGCCTTGGAGGCCTCAGTAGTGGCCTTGCCTCACGGAAGGCTCCAATGCCAGCCACTGGCCCCAGCACCGGCCTAACCCTTCGGCAGGCTCTGATCCCGGCCTCGGAGGCCCCAGTACTGGCCTTGCCTCATGGCGGGATCCGATGTCGGCCTCGCTGGCCCCAGCACCGGCCAAACCCCTTGGCAGTCTCCGATTCCGGCCTCGGAGGCTAGGGAGATTGTTTTTAAAACTCTGGAGCAAGAGTTTGGTTAAAAATAGTTTGGGAAGTAGCTAATAATTTAACTATCACCCACCCCTAGCAAATAGCATTCAAAGCAAATGTATTACTTCCCATTGCATTAAAGGAAAAAAAACAACACTCTGTGTTTCTTGTTGGGTGGCTCATTTTGCCAAACACCATCAGCCCACTTAAAGCTAAGATGAAGGAAGGGTGGGCAGGGGAGAGATTTCAGTTTGTTACTTTATAGTTATCCTATTCCAAAATATCTACTCCTGATTTCAAAGCATTTAGGGACTTCAAAACTCTATGAAAGGTGAACAAAGAAAGAGAAGAATAAAGAAAGACAGCATGTTTCAGTTGCTCTAAGACTAAGAACACAACCAGCAGAAAGATTGCTTCTTGGCAAGAAAAGAAAAGCAGGCAGAACTCAGCAGAGGAAAGACAGTCGAAACATGGTAAAATTGCATACAGCAGAGAGAGCAGGGGACAGAAAAGAGCTTCATGGGTCTCATCTGGTGAGTGAGAGTGGAGGCCGTGCCATCTTGGCAAGCCCACAATAGGGCTAGTGGCTACTGGGACCCAGTGAGTCTCAAAGGCCAACTCCAGCAAAGAAGAAGCAGAATCTTGTAAAGCCAATGACTATAGAAAACAATCATTAAAAAACTACATTCTTCTATCTACACTCACATACCTCAAGACTAGATACTCCAGGATGTTCAGCCAAATTGCCCAGAGAACTTCTGCAGCTATAGCTGAACTCTGATAAAAAAAAAGGACCTTACAGCTGGAAACCCGGTGGCTACAACCCACCTTATCAAAACCACTGTGAATATTCAGCCTATCAAGCTAAACCACCTAGCAAATTCCTGTGGATGCAATTGAACTTGTCCATTCCTGCAGGGATCTGAGTAGCACTCAAGACTGTGAGTTTACAAACCATCCCAGAGGGAGCCTGCATAGCTACAAGGACTTGCATGGGAATGAGCAGAACCATGGGGTCTATGAGCTTTCAAATCATCCTTTCCTTTCAGTGGTGAGGAGATACAATCGGACACTGCAGAAATGTGAATTAGCAGATAGTTCCAAGAAATCCTTGGACTGGTGGGGACCTAGGGTAGACAGTTGGTCACACCCCTGCAAGGTCTCCAGCAATCACACAGGACCACCAGCAGTGGTGTCTGTGGAGTGAAATAACTCATCCATCCTTACTGCAGGCTCAGAAGGCTATAAATGCATGCCCGGTGGTGTTTGAGCACAAGCACCAAGGCTGGAAGCCAACAAGATCTCATGATATTACAACTACCCAGAGAAGCAGTGGTGTTCATGGGGTTAAATTACTGAGACACCAAAGTTCCAGGCTCAGAACAGTATAACCTCTCCCTGCTAGATCTTGGGAACTGAAAGCAGGAAGGCCAGGGGCCAGCAAGGGTTCATGTGATCACAGCTCCACACTGAGGACACAACATTCTCTCCACCAGCAGAGTTGTGCCTGGTGAGCATGCATCTCAGTGACTAACAGGGATCCACATGATCACAGCCAGCAGATCAGCAGTGGTGTCCCTGGGCCATCAAAGCTCAGCCAGCCAGGCCACAAGCTTGGAACATGGTAATCTCTAGCCCTGCTGAGCTTAGGTGCAGTGATAACAGAAGCTGGTGGTTAGTGCTCTTCAGGGTTTCACAGATTTGCAACAAGCAGAGCAGCAATGTTGTCTGTGGGGGATTAAATCCCAACCAGAAGTCTATAGTCTCTGAACAGAACATTATAGTATCTGGTCCTACTGAGTTTGGGCCTGGAGAGCACAGTGGCCTGGAGCCCATCAGAGATTCCTGTTAACCTGCACTGTATAAGAAAAATATTACTTTAAAGAAGCTCTGGAGGACAAACACAAAAGTCTGCCTATATGAGACAGATTTGTTGAGGCAAATAAATGCCTCTAGAGTATGCCTTATTATAAAGGGACATCTCTAGACAAAGAATGAGAAACTACAGATAGGCAAATAAGCTGACCTAATTGAGGAGGATGGGAGAGAGAAATTCCCTAATGTACATGATGCACATTCACAAACATATCAAAGTTAATCACTAAGCTAAACATGAGAAGGAGGGAGGGGGGAAGAAATAGGGTGGGAAGTGGGTAAGGGCTAATTGAGTTATGTGTGCATGTATGCTTCTACCATCTTGTACTCCATTGAGATGTGTGCCTACAATGTACCAATAAAATATTAAAAATTTAAAAATTAAAAATTAGTCGGGTGTGGTGGCGCACGCTTGTAATCCCGGCGCTTGGGAGGCAGAGACAGGAGGATCGTGAAGGTTCGAAGCCAGCCACGCTGGCTTAAGAGACCCTGTTTCCACATAAAAATATAAAATGGGGCTGGGAGTGTAGCCTGGAGGTAGAAGGGCTTCCAGAAACCCCAGTACCACCAAAATAAATAAATAAATAAATAAATAAATAAATAAATAAATAAATATTTAAAAATAAAGAAATAAAAAATATACATAGGACTCTCACACAAAGAGGAAAAGGATGCTAAGGCAACAGAAATACAAACCCAAGAATTCTGAAAACATGAGAATGAAGACCAATGAGGAAACAATAAACTTTCATAATTCAACAAAGGAGATTGCCAATACTGACCTGCAAAACATGCCAGGAGAATTCAGAATTTGATTTTTCAATATGATTAAAGGCCTCAGAAATTAAAGCAGAAAAAGTTTATAGGAAATGAAAAAGTTATAAGTAGAAAAATTCAGGCCCTTATGAAAAAAACCAAAAAGGCTTTGAGTGAAATGAAGGAGACATTAAATGAATTCAAGACCTCAATATAAATCACTAACATAGATGTCAAGGAAAGAAACTTAAATGCATCAAGAAAAAATAACAGGTGACATTTAGGGACAAAACAATAAGAATCACTCCAGACTTCTCAACCCAAGTCATGAAAGCCAGGAGGAACTGGAATGAAATACTCCAAATCCTGAATGAAAACAACTTCCAACCAAGACTCCTCTATTCAGCAAATTTATTATATGAAATTGATGGATAAATAAAATCCTTCCAAGACAAGCAAAAACTAAAAGAATTCATGACTACGACGCTGGCATTAGAGAAAATATTTAAAGAAATAAAACACAAAGAAGAAAAAAGAAATAAATACCAAAACCAGAGAAGCAGCAAATTCCACCATATGAAAAATTAAGCAAAAGAGAAATAACACTATATATAAGAGAAATATGATTTAAAAATGAACAAAACCAAAAATCATCTTTCAATAATAACATTGAATTTCAAAGGTCTAAACTTTCCCAATTAAAAGTCATAGATCCTAATGAACATGATGTACATTCACAAACATGTCAAAGTCAATCACTAAGTCAAATATGAGAAGGAGGGAGTGGAGAGGGAATGGGGAGGGAATTGGGGAGGGCTAAATGAGTGATGTGTGCATGTATGTCTCTACCATCTTGTACCCCATTATGATGTATGACTACAATGCACCAATACAAAAAAAAATTAAGTTGTAGATTGGCAATGTGGACTAAAGAACAAAATCCAACCATATGCTGTTTACAAGAAACTCACCTTACAGTCAAAGATATCTATAGGCTAAAGGTAAAAGGATGGGAAAATATATATCATGCAAACGGAGACTGAAAACAAGCAGGGGTAGCAATGATCATATCTGACAAAGCTGACTTTAAGCTACAACTTACTAAAAGAGATGAAGTGAATCACATCTTACTAATAAAAGTAATAATAAGATTATATATTGAGCCGGGCGTGGTGGCGCACGATTGTAATCCCAGCATTTTGGAGGCTGAGACCAGAGGATTGCGGTTTGAGGACAGCCTCAGCTACTTAGTGAGGCTCTTTGCAACTCAGTGAGACCCTGTTTCAAAATAAAGAATAAATAATAGGGCATGGGGTGTAGCTCAGAGGTCTAATGCCCCTGGGTTTCATCCCCAGACCCACAAAAAAGAAAAAGATTATGTATTGATAGTAAAACTTTATGCCCCAACTGTGGGCGTACCCACTTTCATAAAACAAACTCACTGGGACATTAGTTCTCAAATAGACTCAAATACAATAATACTGAGAGAATTCAATATACTCATCACAAAACTAAATTGATTTTCCAGGCAAAAGATGAGTAAAGACTCTTTAGAACTAAAGAACAATATAAACCAAATAGACCTAATAGACATCTACAAAATATCAACCAATAACAGCTGAATACACATTCTTCCCAGCTGCTCATATAACCTTCTCCAAAATAGACCACATTATGGGCCACAAAGAAAGTACCAGAAAATTTTAAAAATGTAATATAATTCCTGCATTGTCTCAGATCATAAAGGAATGAAAGTAGAAATCAACAATAGGAAGCCCCCCAAATCACATGAATACAAGGAGACTGAATGATATACTTTTGAATCAGAACTGGACCATAAAAGAAATAAGGGGATAAATAAAAATGCTATTATTAAACAAAAAGAGAGACATAACACACCAAAAGTTATAGAATACTTTGAAGGTGGTTTTAAGAGGAAAGTTTATGGCACTGAGTACCCACATAAGAAAAACAGAAAGTCACCAAATAAACAGCTTCATGACAAACCTCAAGGAACTTGATAAATAGTCTAATCCCAAAGCCAGTAGAAGGCAGGAGATCACTAATATCAGAAAACAAATAAATTAAATAGAGAACAAAAACAACAAAACCAAAAACAATACAAAAGATCAATGAAACAAAAAGCTAGTTCTTTGAAAAGATTAATAATATTGATAAACTGTTAGTCAACCTAACCAAAAGAAAGAGAGAATCAACCCAAGTTACTAAAACCAGAAACAAAAAAGGAGACATCACCACAGTGGGGAAATCCAGAATATTATCAGAAACTATTTTGAAAATTCATACTCCAATAACCTGAAAAATATAAAATAATTTTTATATTGACATATTTCTAGACACATGCACCTACCTAATCTGAACCAAGAGATTATAAAAATCCTAAACCAATCAATAGCAAGTAAAGAGACAGAAACAGTAAAACAAAGTCTGCCATCAAAGAAAAGCCCAGGTCCAGATCAATTATCAGCTGAATTCTACAAAATGTTTACAGAAGAACTAAATCCAATACTTCACAAGTTATTTCATGAAATCAAAAGAGATAGAAACCTTCCAAACTCCTTCTATGAGGTCAGTATCACTTTAATACCAAAACCAAAGAGAGATCCTTAAGAAAATTATATAACAATATCTTTGATGAATATGGATATAAAAATTCTAAACAAAATTCTAGCGATAAACATTAAAAAGCATATCAAGAAAATTTTACACTATCACCACATTGGTTTTAGTCCAGGGATGCACAGCTGTTTCAACATATATATCATTCACCATATAAATAGAATTAAGGACAGAAATCACAGGACCATCTCAATAGATCTGAAAAAAGCATTTGAAAAAAATTCAACAAAAATTTATATTAAAAACACTACAGAAAATCATAATACAAAGAATTCACCTCAACATCATTAAAGCAATACACAATAAACTCAAAGTTAGCATCATCTTTAATGGGAGAAAACTGTGGGAATTCCCTTAAATTCTCTTTAAAATCAGGAACAAGCCAGGTGTGGTGGCACATGTCTGTAATCTCAGCATTCGGGAGGCAGAAACTGGAGGATCTCAGTTCACAGAAGGCCTCAGCCACTTAGTGAGGCCCTTTGCAACTCAGTGAGACCCTGTTTCAAAAATAAAAAGACTAAAAACTAGGGCTGAGGTTATAGCTAGAGGGTACACTGCCCCTGGGTTCTGTCCTCGGTACCACAAAAATAAATAAATAAATAAGTAAATAAATAAATAAATAAATACACAATAAAAATAAAAATAAAATCAGGAACAAGATAAGGATGTTTATTATCACCACTCCTTTTCAGTATATTACTTGAGACTCTTGCCAAAACGATAAGGCAAGAGAAAGATATTAAAGAAATTTGAATAGGAAAAGAACTGAAATTATCTATATTGGCAAGCAACATAATCCTATATTTAGAAGAAAAAAAAAAACCTCAACCAAAAGACTGCTAAATCTGATTAACAAATTCAGCATAGTGGAATAAAGAAACAGTTTTTAAAAACACAGTAGCTTTTCTATATGCCAATCATTGATCCACTGAAAAAGAAATGCAGAAAACAATTCCATTCACAAAAACTCAAAACCAATAAAATGCCTATGAATAAATGTAACCAAGGAGGTAAAAGACCTCTACAATGAAAACTACAAACACTAATGAAAGAAATGGAAGCTTCTACACTGAGAAATAGGAACTCTTCTACTCTGTTGATGGGATTGTAAATTAGTGCAGCTGCTATGGAAATTAGGATGGAGATTCTTGTGACAGTCTTAGAAGAATGAAAGATCTCCCATGCCCCTTGATAGCCAGAATAAATATTATCAAAATGACCATTCAACCAAAAGTGATCTACATCAAAGATCCCTATCAAAATACCAGTGTCATTCTTCATAGACCTAAAAAAATCAGCCATAAATTTCTTATGAAGAAACAAAGAGGTAGAATTAGCCAAAACAATTATCAGCAATAAAAATCATGCAGGTGGCATCATAATTCCTGACTTCAAATGATACTACAGAGCTATAGTAATAAAAACAGTATGGTATTAGCACAAAACAGATATATCGACCAGTGGAACAAAATAGAAGAAACAGAAACAAATCAACATTGCCAACTAATTTTTGACAAAGATGTCCAATACATACATTAGAGAAAAGACAGCCTTTTCAACAAATGGTGTTAGGAAACCTGGTTATCCATTTGTAAAAAAAAAAAAAAAAAGAAAGAAAAGAAATTAAATCCCTTCCTCTCACCCTGCACAAGAGTCAACTCAAGATGGAACAAAGACTTGAAAATTAGAGCAGAGACTTAAATTACTAGAGTAGGGCATAGGTCCAAAACTCCAAAATATAGACCTTGGTAGAAACTTCTTCAGTAAGACCCCTAAAGCTCAGGAAATTTAAACAAGAATTAATAAATAAGATTGCATTAACCTATAAAAGTTTCTACTCTTAAAGGAAACCATCAAAAGTCTATTGAAAGAACCTACAGAATGGGAAATCTTTTTCAGCTATTCCTCTGACCAAGGACTAATATATAAAATATACAAATTACTTAAGTCTTTACACTAGGAAAAATCAATAAGCCCAACCAAGAAATTGGCAATTGAACTACATACATACTTCACAAAAGAATAAATACAAATGGCCAATAAATACATAAGAAAATATATGTTCAACATAATTAGTAATCAAGGAGATGTGAATCAAAACTACACTGAGGTTCCATCTAACCCAATTCAGAATGGCAGTCATCAAAAAGTAAAACAACAATAAATTCTGGTGAATATGTGAGGAAACTGAAATTCTTCCACACTGTTAGTGGGATTGCAAATTAGGGTAGGCACTATGGAGATCAGTGTGGAGATTCCTCAAAAAATTGAGAATGGATCCATCATACTCCTGGGTATCATTCAAGAGGGACTGATGTCAGAATATTATACTAATACATGCATATCCATGTTTATAGAAGCACAATTCACAATAGCCAAACTATGGAACCAACCTAGGTATCCATCAATAGATGAATTACTTTTTAACTTATGGAATATGCACACAATGGAATTCTATTCAGCAATAAAGAAGAACAAAATAATGTAATTTGCAGGAAAATGGATTGACATGAAGAATATTATTTTAAATGAGGTTAACCAGTCACAGAAAGTGAAAAGTCATATGTTTTCTCTCATATGCAGAAGACAGAGAGTAATCAGAATACTAGGAATAATTTAGATAATGAAAGAGAAAGTCCAGTGGATCCAGGAAGGTTATCTGGGGAAGGTGGGGGCAGAGGGAGACTCAGTGAAGGAATTATTTTCACTGACAGTATGTAAACATATGAGAATTCCAACATCCATCTCTATATCCTATAGTGGGAGGTGGGATTGAGGAGGGAGCAGGGGGAAATCTCACCAAGTGCTATGTGCATGTATGTCACTATCACTGTGAAATACATTATGATGTGAGAGTATAAAGCACCAATAAAAATGAAAACCCTATCTAAGATCACATAAGTTGAAGTTCTATCTATTCACCAGAGAGCTAACATGTACCATATTCCTACACAGAAGCCAGCTACTCCAAGAATGAGGATGGTAAGGAGAAATCTAGAGCAATTCCAGAAAGAGAATAAAAAATATTTCATCTCTCAAATAGGATGCAGCCTATAGTTTGAATGCACTTTCAAGGACTCAGAAGGAGAAAATGCATTCAGCTATAAACTAAGGTAGTGTCACATACTCACCAATCTCTCAGTGTTCTTAACACCTTCTCCATGAAGGCTTCTTTGGTTTATTGATTAGACTGAGTCTCTGTCTCTGTGTTTTTCTCTTAGTTCTTCATCCTTGGCTTGCATGGTTTGCTTGGCTTCCTTTCTACCTTAAGGATGTAGACATAAAGAATTTGCTTCTTAGTGGCATGCATTAGCCTCTAGAGTGAGTTCAAACCCTCAAACCCTGGAGAGGAGGAGCTTTGTTGTTACGTGTGGGTCAAGAAAACAAACTGGACAAGGGTATCCAGGGTGGAGTATTTGGTGAGACGACTGTTGAGTTTCTAAGCTTTTACTCCTACCTGGAGTGCCCATTGCAGGCTCCCTCTTCTTTTAGGATCTCCCTTGTCCTCTTAGTTTTCTTAGAACACCCCTTTTAAAAATTTCTTATGATAAGTGGGATTAGTAAGTCACAAAAATAAGAAATCAGACGCTCTTCCTAATTTGTGGAAGCTAGGGAGAAAAAGGGTCATAAGAGAAACTCTAGATGAAGGAGGAGAAACATAGACGAGCTAATAAGGTAGCCTAACTGGGGGTGATGGGAGGAGGAAGAGGGAAATTTCTAATGTACATGATGTACATTAACAGACATCAAAGTCAGTCAGTAAGCCAAACATGAGAAGGAAGGAATGAAGTGGGAACTGGGGAAGGGCTAAATGAGTGATGTGTGCATGTATGCCTCTACCATCTTGTACTCCATTAAGATGTATGACTATAAGGCACCAATAAAAATAAATAAATGAAATTTTTAAAAATTGCTTATTCTATGCCTATATGTGAAGGTATCATTATCAATCTCACTTTTATGTATGAGGAAGGGTGAGTAGCAGGTGAGATTTGAAGGGAAACACATCAAGACCTGTATGAATGTTTCTATATAACTTTGAACCTCACTAAGATTATAATTACACTGCAACAATAAAGTATTATAAGATTGCTATTTGGCAAAATAGCTATTTCATAAAAGTTCCAAATTAGTCCTTTGTGACAAGAGAAATACTGAGTTAGCAGTGTTGGGAGACTCAACCCCCCAAATAGAAGGGCTGAGAATGCTCTTATTTATCAGCTAAGTTTTCAAAGCCTCCTGTCCACTCTTAAAGAAGGAGGCTTCTAGTCAGGCGTGGTGGTGCATGCTTGTAATCCCAGTATTTGGGAGACTGACAAAGGGGGATCATGTTTCGCGGACAGCCTCAGCTACTTAGTGAGGCCCTTTGCAACTCAGTGAGACCCTGTTTCAAAATAAAGAATAAAAAATAGGGTTGGGTTAGCTCAGAGGTAAAATGCCCTTAGGTTCCATCCCCCAGAACCACAAAAAATAAAGGAGACTCCTTTCTTCTTGAAAACACAAAGCCAAAGCCAAGCTGACCTATGTTATGAGGCACAGTCCAAAGTAGATACAGGAATGGAGGCAGGGAGGGTTGGCTGGAGGGAGACTCTGGAGGAGCTGTATGTAAAAGAAAAACATATGAGAGAGGAAAGGCAATTATAACACAGATATTTGTGGATCCTCTTTAATGCTCATTGGAACATAAAAACTAGAAAGCCCTTTAATTTACTATTGACTCTGAATTTATGTCTGAGATACAACAGAGTTTTGAGACTGAACTACATGTATCTCCAGGTTAATTTGAGTTATGCAAAAAAAAGTTGATTTGTCTGTTCAATCTCTCTTGTGAATTTTCTTTAAAACCCATAGAAAGTGGCTGGCTGAGGACTTCCAGGTTTGAGAAGCTTGTCTTCTGGTCATGAAGAGTATCTGGCATGGTTTAGCAGGTCAGAGCAAATGTTAGGCATGAGGGGTGAGGAGCTGGATGCACATCCCCTTGGAGACATGGTACACCAACACCTGGACCTGTTGGTGAAATTTCCCAGGCAGAAGCAAGACTGAATCAATACAGAGGTTCTGGAATAAGTAATCTGGTATCAGCATGGTTATTCTTTCATTCTGGAACAGAAATATGTCTTTTCTTGAAAAAATTTCCATAGACTTTAAAAGATGGAGTCTGTTATTAGTAGGAATTCTCCACCTATGAGTACAACTGCTTGAATGGTTAAGTGACAGTTTACAAAACTCATCAGTGTTCTGGTCTTAGTATTAACAAGAGCTTAGTTACAGATTCAGGATAATGTCAACCTGCAAGCAATTGGTTTTGTGGATGGCATGATATTTGCTTTCTCAATTTTCTTTTTTCTCTTAAACTTGCCATAGATTCCTATGATGAACCATGACTTCAGAAGAAAAAATTGGGTTCTAGTTTAACAGGAAAAGAAGTATTCCAGAAAGAGAGGTCTGTGCTGCCATTGGTATAGGAAAGCTTATGAAGGCAACATAGTTTGACTGATAAAGGCCTGGACCCCAGGACCATTGAGGTTTGATTCTGAGCATCACCACTGACTAGTGGGCTGATGTGGACAGAATCCTTTAACCTCTCTAGCTCAGTGTCTTCATCTGTAAAATAAATTGTGAATACATTATGAGGTTTATGTAGAAATTGAATTAAATCAGTTTGTATCTAGAAAGCAACTAAAATAGTTCCTGGCATGTAGTAAATACTCACTAAATATTATTTGCTACTATTTTACATGTTTCATGAAATCAAAAGCTCAGGAAAGATAAATTTAAAGATTGAATATATTGTTCTACTGTAAAATATATTTTAATTTTAAAAATAATTATTTTGGAGAAAAATACAAATATTTTTAGCATGCATGTTAGAAATGAATCTAAATTTATAAGAAAAATATATGTTCTGATAAATACATTAACTATATTTTAGAATCTATCAAGAAATCATGTCTAATGATATTCTAGTTTCACTGATTATAACAGAATGCATATGAGCAAACATGAGACAAGAGTGTGCTCACAATACTGTGTGTATGCAGGAATTTTCTGACAATGGTGGAAATGGACACATCTCTGATTGAGCCTGGGACCTAGCTGTCCTTGAGTGAAAAGACAGAATGTTGACCACAACAACACTATCCTAATTCCAGGGCAGTAGTTCTCCAAAGCCAAGCACTAGTGCTGGGCTAGCTATCTAAAAATCCTTTGGGGACACGATTACAGTATCCCAGGTTGCTCCCCAGAATTCTATGTGGAATCAGGTTGATATTGTGGTATCCTCCCTGGGTGATTCTTATGCATGGCTGCTTTGGAGACCCATTGTTCTGGGAAGAGCAAGATCTATATGATTTCATCTCTCTAGAAAGAGGAACATCAGCATGTATCGAAGGCTCCTAATTAGACCTAGGCTGAGGGTGGGAACTTTGATAGGAGCAAAGAGAAGGAAAGCTTTGACTTCCACTCTACTTGTCCCTTGTGGAACCACCTCCCCATCCTTCTATAAACCTTTCCTGGGAATTGCTTGATAGGGTTCTTTCCTATCTTTCTTTATGGAATGGCGGTTTGTTCACAAAGACTCTGAGCAGTACAATGGATAACTCAGAGGGGGAAGGTAGAGCAGGTCTCCTAGGCCTCCTATTGAACAAAAGGATCAAATAATCTTCCTAAGTCACATTTGATATGACTCTGTTCATCAGAGCAGGTTATAAAGATCGGTGGGCCCAAAGTACTAACTACTACTAATAAGTGAGCATTATTTCCAGAGTACCTTTCTTCTCTCCTCATCTCTTCTGTCTTCTTCCCTCCCCTCCTTTTACACTCCTCCTTCCATTTCTCCCTTCTCTCTCCCTCTCCATCTCCTAGAAAAGAAGACAGTAGCTCTGATAGATGTCAGCCAGAAACAGCAACCTGGGATTTCAAATAAGTCTTTCCACTGAAGTTGTTTTTCCTAGTGTCCTATCCCACATTGCCACAGACCAGGCTAATTTTTCTTGCCTTTCATTGGTCTTACTATATGATAAATGCTACCATTTGTTAAATACATACCATATGCTCGATACTATATAAGGCTGCAAAATAAATTACATGATCCTTGCTACTGGGCTTACAATGCAGTACTAACGCATAATATCTTAAATATTAATAATAGGGCTGGGGATGTAGCTTAATAGCAGAGCACATGCCCTGAATGTATAAGGTGCTTGTTCAATCTACACACACACACACACACACACACACACACACACACAGTAACAAATGCTGTATTCTCCAGTTTTTTTTAAAGATATTAGAAAAGGTGTATTCTTTCGAGTCACCCCTCCATGCTTGTCTGGTATGGAGCTGTACCTATCCTCTGTATTTCTATCTTTCTAATAAACTTCTTTAAATTTTCAGCAAAAAAAATATTGGAAAATTATTGTTGGTTTTATTATGTCATGGTGGTGATTAAAAATAAGTTCATTATTTATTGTAGCTATCCATGAACTTACACTAATTCTCTAAACACTTCCTTTGGACTTTTTCTGTATCCATTGGTCCTTTGCAGCACCATAGTCTTGACTCCAATTGCCCTCTAAATAGTGCTTCTATTCACCCTACTTTATTTATTTATTTATTTATTTATTTTTTAATTTTTTGGTGGTAGTGGGGGTGGAACCCAGAGGCTTTCCAGCTCCAGGCTATACTCCCAGACCTTTTTTATATTTTATTTGGAAACAGGATCTCACTAAGTTGCTGAGAGCCTCACTAAGTAGCTGAGTCTGGCTTTGAACCCCTGTGATCCTCCTGCCTCCCAAGCGTGGGAATTACAAGCGTGTGCCACCACGCCTGGCTTCACCCTACTTTAACTTATCTAAAAACCTAATATTGAAGAATACATTTAGCTTCAAATTGATCATAGTGATCTGAATAAAGTAGCAATTGCCAGCTTTGACATAATAGACAATATTAGAATACCCATGTTTTATATCCTAAACTTTCCTGCTTAACTGTAACTTAAACAAAAAATTCCCAGAAACATCCCCAGAAGATTTCTTATTATTTGTCATTGGCCAGAACTAGGAGAGGCTGGAAATGTGGGTCAGAATTATCATGGCTGTTTTAAGATCTGTGCACAACGGGGTAGTTATGTACAAAACTGGAGTTTTCTTCATAAAAAAAAGAAAGGAGAAATAGCCATTTCAGTAAGTAACACACATTCCACAACTATGCAAATCAGTTTTATTTTTGTTTGTTTATTTGGTACTTGTGATTGTACCCAGGAACATTTTATCTCCAAACTATAACCCCATAACTTTTTTTTTAAACAGGGTTTTACTAAATTTCTGAGGCTGGCCTTGAACCTGTGATCCTCCTGTCTCAGCCCTTCAAGTACTGAGATTACAGGCATGTAACACCATGCCCAGCCATCCTTTCTTTTGTACTATTCAAAAGTTTTCTCTGGTCATTGTTTAAAGCAATCTTCCTAAGAAGGTTCTCTGGAATGTTGATCTTGGAAGGCACTCCTTTTACCAAGACTGAATTATTTAATTACTACCATAGATGCTGCTTAACATGCCAATAACACAAACTAATACGGATGCCTGATATGGCACCATCCCTTGGGGAGGTCAATCAGCCAGTTGGTGACAAGTTGATTGCTTCAGAATCCTCCCTCCTTGGAATAAAAAATAAATGTTTTATCCCACCACAGAAAAACACATGTTCTGGGTGTGGGTTTGCCTTTCCCACTGCACTAGCCCAGCCAGCTCCACTCTCAGAGGCCCACGGGTTTGATCTCCTGGCATCAGATTCCTCATGCTACTGACTCAGAGTGCGGAACCTGCTTCATGACAAATGAGGGATGGCGGTGGGCACAGGACAACATAATCCACTGGTCCCACCATGTGTGGCTTGATCCCGAAGCTGCCTACATTGAATGGGCATTTGAGGGGCAGCCAAGACTCCTGCTACATGCTATCGTTGTCATGATGAGGTACCATCCTTAAAGATGCAGTGTACATCTTAAATCATTACTGTCATATGGTAATGTGTCCCCTGGAGGAAGAAACCATAGGTCTGAGAACCAAGACAAGGAAGCAGCAGTGGCTCCACTGGCTGCCGTTCCCAGTAACCTAGTAGAGGAATTGCTGCTTTCCATTTGACAACTTTAGGTTATATGTATCTGAAAGTCCTAGGTCCTAGAGAAAAGAAGTGTCTACCAGGGTATACAGGAAGAGTTCCATTAAAGTTAAAGCTAAGGCTCTATCTGATCTCTTTAGGAAAATTGTACCAGTAGACCAGCAGGTGCAGAAGGCTCCAGCACACCAGCCTGCTAAGGAGCAGGAGGCAGGACTGCTGCTACTTGATGGAGGCAGGAGAAACATGTCAATCACCCATGACCTACTGAGTCACTCTTAGTCCTCCATGCCAGACTTTCACTGTATGTGGTCAAGTAGAGCAAATGAAACTTGATAAGGGAATGATGCACAGAGGCGGGGACCTCACCCCTGCCCCAAGGAAGGAAGGAAAAGAGAAAGAAAGGAAAGAAGGAAGAGAAAAAGGGCGGAAGGGAGGAAGAAAGGAAGGAGAGAATCACTAAAACACAGTGTTTCTGTATATACAAAAGGATATATTTCCTTTGTGAGTTAGACCAATTTTGGAAACACTTTGGATGGCAGTGGCAGAGGTATTAAAACAATAATATAAGTAGGGGAATAGATTAAAGAAAATTATATGCTGGTAAAAATATTGATAGATGCATAAAATATTTGAAAAAGTTGGTATTTGTTAGTCTCCTTGCTTAAAAGAACTCCATGACTCTTTGCACATCTAAGGTGGTCTTATTTTCATGACTCATTCTTAAATTCATCTTGTAGTTGAAGCTCATTGAAAAGAAACAAAAAACAGCTGGGCTTGGTGGCACGCACTTGTAATCCCAGCATTTGGGAGGCTGAGACAGGAGGGTTGTGGTTCGTGGACAGCCTCAGCTACTTAGTGAGGCCCTTTGGAACTCAGTGAGACCCTATTTCTATAGAAATACTATATATATATATATATATATATATATATATATATATATATATATATATATATATATATATATGGCTTGGGGTGTATCTCAGAGGTAGAATGCCCCTGGGTTCCATCCCCAACAAAGTACAAAAAAAAAAAAAAAAACACAGGCAGGTAGCAAAAGGTTAGTTATATATTTAACTAGACAGCAGAGACATGCTGGTTTCAATTTCAAAATTTATTAATTAAGGAGATAGATTCCAATTTGCTCATTGCTTGTTATAGATCTCAGTTCATATCAGGAAAGTCTCCTCTGACAATTAGAGTCCTACAGAATGCTATTGATGTGTTAGAACCATATTTCTGGGACAGTTCTCTTCTGAAATACTGTTCTGGGAGGCTAGTAGAAGGAAGTTGAGAACATTACCATTATTCAATAGATCAAGAGATTAATATCAATGAAACAATCTTTATGGAGCCTTGTTGGAAATTGAAGCTTTAACATACATTCTTCACAAATAATTTGTGGGATTGAGCTTCAGGGATGGAATTCACTAGTCAGTGTGGATAACCACAAATGATTTAAATTTAACATGCTACCTTCATCAACTTACTTTTTAAATAAGTCCTAAAACAGCAAACCTAATGTTTCATTTTTCTAACTCCCAAAGGAAAGTTGGAGGTGACTCAACTGGAAATCTCTTTAAAAATAATTTAAAATCGAATAAAATGGGTTGTTGTCAGAGTTGATTTGGAATAAGACAGAGGATGTACAGGGCAAAGGCAAGATCACTCTCTGACATATCCAATTATACATTTTATAATAGAATTAAAAATAAACTTTTTCCTGGTTGTTTGGTAGGTTTTTTTCCCATAAGCCTTTCCTTCCATTTTCCTAAAATATGCCAAAATGATAGCAGAATGAGGACACTGTTCTTCTGCCCTAAATGCCTTATGTTCAAAATATTCAAATGTAAAATAAGATTTTTTAAAAAATCTCCAGTTTTGGAAGGCAAAGAACATGAGAACATTTAGAGCATCCAGTGTCATTCTACAATAAACCTTTTCTTTTTTCAGGAGTGTCCTTGATGCCCTCCTGTGGAAAACCAATACACATTATTGTACAACATGGTAATATGTGTGCACTGCTTTTTGAGAAGCTTGCAGAAAAGGTAAAGAGAAGAAATAATTCTTGTAGTTTTAAAGCAAAACAACAAGACCACTGCAAGCCCAATTTTTCCTTTTGTAAAATCTTCATACTTCTAGTTTTTCTGAGATTAGGTTTCATTTGCATTTAATACTAGAGGAGAAAACTTCCTGTTATTTCTATCAGCTCACCTGCCTGTGACAATCTCAAGATCTTAATAGCCAGACCACCACACAGGAAATAGTCTTGCAGATCAAGTTTTTGAAGCCATCAGTCCTCAGTCCTTGCTTACCAGGGATATTTTACAAAGCCTGTCCGGCATTTACCATTCATATATATATATACCAATTTAAGACACCATATTTTGTTTATCTCTTCTTATATACAATAGTAAATAAGCTCTATCCCAGGAAACTTATTTCACTTGCATTTATCTATTTATTTGTGTTTAGTTAGTTATTTAACACTCATTTCTTCAATTAACAGAAGTCAGGGACTGTGCTGAATGAGGAACATGTGAAGGTGAAAAATACATGTTCCTCTTTGAAAAGCTGACAGGAAGGGAGGTGGGCAACCACTAAGTTAGAATGTGATTTACAAAAAGATGCCACCAGTTCCAAAGAGGCCAAAACGGCTCCACCCAAGTGGAAAGAAACAGTTTAAAGCCACTGAGACTGTTAGTTCTGATCTCAGATAAGTAGAGAAACAAATCCCCACTCAAGTGGGAATTTATTTTTCTGTGTAACTTTCTAAATCTTTGAAAGCCAAGTTCTTCATTTTCTCTCTTGTTCTCATTCCAAGAGCAGGTAACATCGACTTTGTTTGGCCCCAAATCCTTCTTCAAAGTGTGTTGGCCTTTCAACAGACTCTCAGTGTCTTTCTTGATTTTTCCATGCTGGAGGGAGGTAAGGGGAGGACAAGGCTGCTCCTTTTTAAGGAGATTTGCCTGCTGGTGAGAGGGGCCACTTGCTGCCTCCACTCTCTGAGGATTCTTTATAGGACAAGAAAAAACTCACAATCAGAGCCGTAGCCGTAAACTCAGCTATCAACCCTGCTCTAGCCAGCCCCAGCATCTGCAACTGTCCCCACTGCCTTCTTCCCACTCTCTGCCTTTCCATTCCTGGCCTGCAAGTTCTTTTGCTCAGATAATAAGTCAGTTACTCTGCTAGTCTCCAGCCTCTTCTTCTGGTTCTGGGTGAAGATGTATTAGCGTCTCCACCTCATTCTGACTACTCCAACTTTGATAGGCTTTACCACTTTCCTAGTAATAGATCCTTTCCTATTTTTTTAAAAAGGAGAATAGTCTAGTAGGAAGAACATGGCTCTGGAGACAATCAGAACTGAATTGACCTATTGGCATTTATTAGCTGTGTGATTTTAAACATGACCAAATATTTCTAAGACCTAATTGCAGATACTTAACAGTGTTTTTGTGAGCACTGAATGAGATAAGATTGTAAATCACCTAGCATAGAGTACAATCAACAAACAGAGATATTTTATGACTGTTTGTGCTCATAGCCAGAGCTAGACATGCTCACGGCTTGTAAAGTACATCTATTTATTTGCAGTGGGTCAAATACTGAACAAAACACTGAAGCTGAAGCAGTAAGATATACAAGGTTCCTGTCCTAAAGGAGCTCTCAGGTCTTGCAGAAAGGAGAATATGTATACAGATTATTGTGATACTAAGTTTTCATACCATAGTAGAAATAAAAATAGTGCTTTAAGAATACAGATAATAAAAAGTTGGTAGCATGAAGTCACCAGACAAGTACTAACCATAAATCAGAATCCCCTAAATCAGAACTAACCCTAAATCAAAATGCAATAGTACACTAGATTCTGATGCCCTAAGCATCAGAATCTCAATAGGAGTCCAATCATTACATGAATACTTATAACAATGAATTGCAACAAGTGCACAGGAGTCTTTACAACTTCCTGAGCTAGGATAGGATCAGAAAAACAGAAATCACTCTAGATATTTCTAGCAGGAAGATTGTAATTCGGGGAATCAGATACAAAACCATTGGTAGAACTGGAAAAAGGAAGCAAACACACACATATTGGTCAGGAATTGGAAGGAATGGGTGAAAAGTGAACAGGAGCCTTTATCATCATTTCTATGGGAAGGAACAAGGGAAGTAGAGCAAGCAGGTTTAAGATTGGCTGGTTTGAGCAGTTTCCATGGCTATCTTTAGTTTTCTGGTGTCTGGGCCTGGAGTAATAGTGGCCCAGTGCTTGATAGCCCAGTAAAGAAGATAGAGCAGAGACTTTGCTTTAGTTTGATTTGCATATGAAAGGCACAGTCACAGGCAATTGGTTCAAGTAATCACCAGGAATTAGCTACCCTGGAAGGGGCAGCCCCCATTGAGTCTGCAAGGCCCCAAGTTACCAAACAATCAGAAAATGAAAGCACAGTTCATAGGGCACTCACAGGAGATTTGGCTGGTCAGGAGAAGAAGTCATGTTATTGTTCTTTTGGCAGCAATGGGCAGGTGTATAATGTGAAATTTTAGGGCAATCCCAAAGATTCTTCTTGCCAAGCATCCAGTGTGGTGATCCTTGCTAGCAAGTCCTGGGTGATTCTGCACTTTGGTGACTCTCTTAAAGCTGGCAGCACCCCTGGGATCTTACAGTGGTAGTCTCCAACCTTCTTTTTAGCAGTTCTACCCATGGTTTTATATCTGATTCTCCAAATTATAATCTTCCTGCTAGAAATATCTAGAATGATTTCTGTTTTTCTGATCCTATCCTAGTTCAGGAAGTTGTAAAAACTCCTGTGGGTGAAGCGCCCAGAGCTAAAAGGAAGACAGAATGACAGGAGGCCCAATAGGTCTAGAGTTTGCAGATTAAGAAGGACCTTTGGGCATTGTAAGGACTTTGCTTTATACATGAATGAAATGATGACTCACTGAGGTCTTTGAGTGGAAGAGTGTGACATAATCCAACTTATGTTTAAAGGGCTTACTCTGGCTGATGTGTTGGAGACAGACTGTAGTAAGTAAAAGTTAAAACAAGAGAGACATGTTTAGAAGACTCCTGCAACAGTCTAAGAGGAAGAGGATGGCTGCTCTAGGCCAGAAGGTTCAAGTGGAGGTGGTAAAAAGCAATCAGATTTTGGATGACTTCCTTGACTGGAGATATAGCTCATAGATAGAGCACATGCCTAGCATGTTCAAAGTACCTGGATTCTATCCCCAGAATCTGAAGAAGAAAAAGAGTTTGGATGAATTTCTGATATGATATATGAAAGAAATAAAGGAATCAACATTCCAAAATTTCAGGCCTGAGTGGCTAGGGAGATGGATTTGCCATCACCTGAGATGGAAATAGCTGTATGGGAAGCAGGGCATGGGAGAAGGAACAGGGCTTTTGTTGTAGATAAGATTTGAGATGCCTAGTGGACAGTCAAAACAGTTTTTGGGCAAGAATACAGAGTTTGAGAGAGAGAAAGAGAGGTCTGGATTAGAGATATAGAATTAGCAGTTTTCAGTATATTAATAACACTTAAAGCCATTGAAGCTAATGAATTCCCAAGAGAGCCAAGAGAGTGAGTATAGACAGAAAAGACCAAGGACTGAACTATATTACATCTTTGGTGACCTTGATAAAGGGTCTAAAATTAATAAGGGCAAACCCAGACTGGAATAGGATTTAGAGAAAATAGGAGGAAAAGGATGTGACCAAATATTGAAATTTTTGAAAAGTCTTGCTGAAGGAGTCAAAGAAATGAGCTAGTAGCTGGTATGAGAAGTGGGATTCTTTTTTTTTTTTTAAAGGCTGATTTTCTTTTTGAAATAGGAGAAATAATTACAGGCTTGCATGTTTCTGGGAGTGATCCAGTAGAGAGTATTAAAAATATTTGATGGCTGTACAGAGAAGGAAAAATGCCTGAGTCTTGCTCAAGATGCAGGGTGGGATCAATTGTGCAAACAGAGGGACTGGCTTTGAATAGGGGCATAGAACATAAATCATCAGTAGTGGGCAGTGAGATAGACTATATAAACTATGTGGCAGCTCCTGATGGCTAGGAATATTATAGAGTAGAATTCTGGAATTCTCCATCACTGCTTCAATTTGTTCAGCCAAGTCAGAGGCAAGGTCATAATTTGCAGATCTGAATCTTAATGGTGTCCTATCTATTCTCATGTTGACACTAACTTTGAGGCTGGAAGAACAAGAAAACTTCCCCTAAAAAGTGTTATTTGTCTGAACTGTGGAAATGGGAGTAAGGGTGGTAGGGTATAGAAATCCCTGGCGACAGATAGAACAATGGTAAGATGTTCCTGCAACTAGAGAACATAAGGCATGGATAAACAGAGATCAGAGAAGACACTGCAGTGGCATTTAGGGCTAGAGGATAGATGGCTAATAGATGGCTCTTATAGGATAGTGGACTAACAAAAATTTCACTTCACAAATATAATTTGTTACCCTAGTGGAAAATAAATTCAAATGGAGAAAAAGTGAAACACAGGTTAAGAAAATGCTGTAGTTGTGCAAATGGAACATGATAAAGGCATAAATGAAAGACATAAATGTATGCAGCAAGAGAGAGTATAAGAGAGAGCATCACAGAAGGAAAATTAGCTGATATACAAGTGGGATAACAGATCCAACTTGATAGTATTTAACTGTGGAGGAAGACAGAAAATAAGTGATTCAGGACATGAGGCTCCCTTACTTAAGGCTACCAAGTGTTGGTACAGACCTTGACTATGGCTGATAACTTTAGGAATATAATTGGAAGAGAAGGTTGCAGGTAGAGAGGCCTGAGTTTGTTTTAGATATTTGACCTTGAGGTGCTTTCAAGCCATCTGCAATATGAGTGGACTTGATAGCAAAGAGTTGGAATAGAGATTTGGATGTTGAGGAAATCAATAGATGGCGGAGAGCATCCAGAAGAGATTATAAAATGAACTGAGATATATGTCAACAGGAACATCATCATTAAAAATGAAGAGGTACTAACCAGGTGCAGTAGTATACATTTGTAATCCTAGTACATGGGAGGCTGAGACAGGAGGGTTGCAGGTTCGAAGACAGCCTCAGCAAGTAGTGAGACTCTCAGCAACCTAGCAAGACCTTGTTTCAAAATAAAACTAAAGCCAGGTGTGGTGGCGCACGATTGTAATCCCCGTGCTTGGGATGCAGAGGCAGGAGGATTGCACAGGTTCAAAGCCAGCCACACTGGCTTAAGAGACCCTGTTTCCAAAATTTAAAAAAAGCATAAAATAGGCCTGGGAGTGTAGCCTGGAGGTAGAAGGGCTTCCAGGAACCCCAGTACCACCAAAAACAAAAAAATAATAAATAATAAATAAAACTAAAATAGGGCTGGGGGGTTAGCCCTGAGATAGAATGCCCCTGGGTTCAATCCCCAGTAACACACACACACACACACACACACACACACACACACACTCACACACACACATTGATAAAGATAACAAAGGAGGAATGGCCAGAGAGAATGAGAACTAAATAAAGTGATGCCACAGGACCCAGGGAAAGGAGAGATTTAAAGAGGGAATGCAGAGATAAAGAGCATAACAGGCCAACCACTAAGTGAGCTTTACCTATCATAACACACACACAAACACACACACACACACACACACACACACACACACACACACCCCTGCAAAGCAATCCAAATAGAGTTGTAGAGAGCATTTACTTGCTCAGTGCACAGATCTGGATGAATACTTTCTCCAATTCATTCACCCTGAGGTTTAAATAGTTGATAATGACATATAAAGTATTAGTTTTTTTAGGAATGAAGAATGGAATAATACACTGAGGTCAGACATTATCCAGCCAATACAGACGGGCTTCAGAGGGGAGAGTATGATGGGAATCTGGAGCTGCTCACTTCATCACAGCTTTTCCCCTTCAGATATAACCAGACAGGGGAGCCTTTTACTGTGCTGCTTATAATTGCTATCTGCTTATGAGTTGTTTCCAAAGACCAATGCATAGCCATACTTCTCCCCATGCTAGGCATGTGTGCATACAGAGGGTGCTTAGCAGAGCTATGCGAGATTTTCACCACCTGTTGGAATTTTCCTCAAGTTCATAATCTCTTTGTGGGTTTTGCTCAAAAATATCTCCCTCATTCTAAGACTACTTCTCTGTGCTATATGTATCTTGTCACCACCAAAGGTGATTCTTTTAGTGCTTAGGGTTTCCAAAGCACTTTTATATTTAATATATTTTATTCGCTCCTCACATAAACCTATGAGGTAGAAGAGTCAGTTGTTAATATTATTTACATTTTATGAACAAGAAAAGGCTCAAGGAAGTCAACTAGCTTACTGAAATTAGCCTAGTTAATATTTGTAAAAATAATAATAGCTAAAATGCTACCATATTCATCCTGCAGTACCACTGTTCTATGTGATCTACATATTAATTTATGTTGTAATTCATTTAATCCCTACAACAATCCTGCAAGGATATGACATTATTATCGCATTCTCTATAGATGCAAAGGCTCAAGAAAATATAAATCCAAGCTAATAAATGTGCAAGAAATAGTCGAATCAAGTAGTTCACCTTCTACAACAGTTATTCTGGCCTTGAACCTCATTTCCAAATAAATTATGTTATTTTCTATATTGTGTGGTTCCGGACTTAACATACAAATAAAGTGTTTCCTCCAGCACCTGCTACTTGAGCTAAATTATTTTTTCTCACTCCTCAAAAGTCTCCTCAAATTCTACTTTTAAGTTTCCAAAGATGCTGGGTATGTTATCATTTCTTCTTCTTCTCTTTATCATCCTCCTCCTCTTCTTTTTCCTCTCTTCTCCTTCTCCTTCTCCTTTTCTTCTTCTTCTTCTTCTTCTTCTTCTTCTTCTTCTTCTTCTTCTTCTTCTTCTTCTTCTCTCTCTCTCTCTCTCTCTCTCTCTCTCTCTCTCTCTCTCTCTCTCTCTTCTCTCTGTCTCTCTCTCTCTCCTTCCCTCCATTTTCTCTCACTCTTTCTTTCTGATTGGTAGCAATTATCAATTTCCATGGTATAAATGATTTCACCATGACTTATTTCCAGCTACCTACATGACATCCACTACCATGAAAAGCTCCTATAAATTTAACAATAATCAGTTCTAATTCTATCCCAAGTGCTTTTTAATATAACACATGTAAAACTTCTGACAAAAACCTTGTAAAGATGATTCTTTTCACAAGCCACATTTTACAGATAAGGAAATTGAGACACAAAGAGGTTCAGTAACTTTGCCAAGATCAAATATTTACCAGTGACAGAGTGAGAATTTAGGCAAGGCTGTGGGGTTGCTAGGTCCCTGTTCATTTCTGCTTTACTAGACTGCCAGCCTTCTAACCATAAGCTTGACCTACCAGTTTAATCATCAGTGTACCTAAAAACAAAAAGAAAATAATTGCTTCCAAATAACTGCCTGGTTTCCCAGCTATCCACCTGTCCATCCTATACATATGCTACTGGCAAAACTCTCTACAGAGCTGATCATACCAGTGTCCTGCTCAAATACCTTCCAAGTGTCTGCTACTGCATGAAGGATAAAATCCACACTCCTCATGTTGGTACTCAACATCCTCTGTGGTCAGTTCTAAAAGCCTCTCTAGTCTTCTGTACAGCTCCCCTGAAAGTTCTGTTTGCTTCAGTTACACCAAATTAATTGCAATTTCTCAAACATGCATATGTTTTCTTACTTCCATCTTTAATAATCTCTTCATTTGTCAAAGTCTTACCATCTTTCAAGGTCCAGTACAAACTCCACTTCCTCTGCAAAGTCTTCCCACATGCCCTCAGTAAAAATTAATTTATTTTATGCTTCACTGTTGTCCCTTTTACCCTTGATATCCTTGTTATATATAATATTTAAGACAATCTGTTTTTATTACAATTATATTCTATAATGTGGGAGATGTGTCTGTCTCCCCTACTGTAGAGTGAGTCTAAAAGGGGAGAGAGCAGGATACATTTTTCTTTATTTCTCTTCTACAGAATCCAAGACAGTGTCTTGCTAATAACAGTAGCTGAATGAATATGTGAATTTAGTTGTTAGGTGATTATCAATAAAAATATGAGCTGTTAACTGAGCGGCTCCTCTCTTCTTTCACAGCTTATGGCACACTAGCTACTCCTGGTCATTCCTTGAGGACTGGAAAACCAAACTACCTTCTCATATAGGGATGCGATTGATGGAAGCAATTAGGAAAATCAACTTGGGAAGCAACACAGCACCTGAATCGTGACCACAAGGGGGTGCATTTGAGGGTGATCAACTGGGAACTGAAAAAGTCCAGTATCAAGTTCTAGTCCTGGAAAGTCCTCCTCCATGGACTTGGAATGGCTATGGTGCATTTCATAGCAATCCTACCTTTGGCCACAGACATAATCACTTCCAGGACTGCAATCCATCCTAGAGGGAAATGGGTTCTTCACCTAGTGGACCTAAAGCCTCAAACTTCTTTACCTTTCCTATCCCCAAGTCTACCCTATTTCCTTTGTCTCTTTGTCTGTTGTCTCATTTTAAAGCCATAAAAAAGAAAATAGAGCTACATATCTACCCTCTGAGGATGTCTTTCCAATCACCTGAACAGTCCATATGCCCTACCTTCATGGCAAGGTAAAGAGAGTTGAGACAGTGCTTCAAAGGACTCATGGGGACTATCAAAATAAATTTCCGGGACATTTCTAAATAGAGGAGAAAAATAAAAATAACAACACCGCTTCAGTTGTGCACACACACCAGTCTAATTCCTAGCAGACATCTCCCTGCATCAATATAGGGAGGGTATCTCAACAGTGGGACTCCTGGCATTTGAGGCTGGCTAATTTTTTGGTGTCAGGAAATCCTATGTATTATAGGGTTTAGCAGCTTTCTTCTCTACCCACAAGATACTAATAAATCCCCCCTCCTCAGTTATAACAACCAAAAATACCTCCACATATTGCCAAATGTCCCTTGATGACAAACTCTCTTCCAATCGAGAACCATTGATACAGCTACTGACATAAAACACATGTGTTATCAGCTTTCCTGGCACAAATTGCCACATAAGTGAGCTATTTAAGCTGATACCCCATTGCTCTCAGCTCTGAATCGCCAGTTAGCAGCCCAATATCAGTTGCCCATCCCACTGGAATTAGTATCCATTACTCGGTCCTAGCATGTGGATGTTTCTAGGATTGGTGACAAGGTTATCATCTGTGGCCTTGGAAGTAATTCTCAATAGAACAGAGTATGTCTCCAACAGATATTCCATTCATGTTGGATACTATTCCTTTGAAAAGTCTCTTGCCTCTGAACCAAAACACAACAAAGGACAAAAAATATTAAAAATAAAAAAGGCAAATGAGCTCGACCCCAAAGATTTTTTTTTCTAACCAACTGCATATCTTTGTATAGAATCGTTTTGGAAGGATTTCATCTTATGGAATCATGTCTCAAACTCAAGCAACATAACATATATTCCTCAGCTACTTTAAGAAAACTTCTCTAAGGGTCAATAAGGCATTTGGGTATCTCTTCTGTTGTCAGATTTTCATTATCCTTCAACTACACATGCACATAGTTTTCTACCCAAACTCTTCTTTTCCCTTTTGAGAAGCTTAATATACATTTCTAAATAAAAATAAAATATGGTGTCACTGAATATTAAAAAATACTGCAGAAATTGTTCACAAATCTCCCAATAACGCATTTCTGTAAAATGAAGCAGTACATGTTTATATTATCCTGGTGTTCAGAATGTTTCTTTATGACGCTTTTTCCTTGGTGTTAAATGGCCTAAAGTACCATATGTTTCTTAATAAAAAGCCATGTAAAAACCTACATTAATAAACTGAACTCAAAGAAAAGCTGCCCCAAGACAGCTCTAACTAAGTCTTTTTATGGGCTTGCCAACAATTTCAAGATTGTTTTAATGAAAAAAATTTATGTTCCCGTCCTCATGGACCATAGCATGCCAGTTCCCTCTTTCCCCTACCCCATTCACCCCACCCCACTCACCTTTACCTCATTCACCCCAGCCTCCAAGTCCAGCCAATGCTCCAGTGCCCTCAGTAAATAGTTCAGTGGAAAGGCTGAGCTCTCTGGAAGCCCCTGTGCCTTCAAGGGTGCATATGTGCACAGCTGTTTACAAGTTCTCGCCTCCCAACATTACCAGGTACATGCTGCCATCCCCACTTTATCCTCTTTAGAGACTATGCCATTCAGAGTGGGCAGAGAAGATCTTTGGACCAGTGATTAAGAAAGTAAATTCCATGGAGTTCAGCCTACAGGACCACAAGCATATTCCCAGAATTAAAGAGCAGGGACTTCAGTCTTACATTCATCATTCTCCTTTGTAATTGCTTATTTGTCTGCTGGTCTCTGATATTAGATGGTAAATCCTTTGACAGTGGGATTGGATTTTGTTGATCATGTAGTGCTAGCATAATGCCTGGTTTGCCAATAGGGCTTCAAGTTATATACACTGATTAATTTGACTACTTTCAAATTCCAGTTTGACCAAATGCTGTCTCTAAGTTAATAATAAATGTCTGTTGATTAAATGATTGAGTGGAAACTATGAATGAATAACTGCTACAGGTAGGAACGACACGATGGTGTCTGTTGAGGTCCTGGTCTCTGCTTCCAATGTGGTCTCACTTGCTGCATCTTCCAGAAGGAGCAAATGCTGTGTCCTCATAGGACAGAAGGATGGAAAGGGCAGAAGAGCTTGGCTACTTCCCTCCTCCCCTTTTAGAAGGCACTAATCCCATTGATGAGGGTTCCACCCCTATGGCCTAGCCAATTCCAAAAGTCTCCATCTCTTTATAATACTACTGCATTGGGGCTTTTAAATGTGAATTTTGGAATGGATACCATTATTCAAACTATAGCAGTCATTATGCTAGCTATGTTCACCTGAAGCCCTTACCTTCTATGAACTTCAGATTTTTGCTCCTAAGGTGCTTCATAATGTCTGCCTTGTACTAGGTTTTATGAGGAGTAAAAGGATCATAGTAGGTACTCAGTAAAGGTTGATATTTTTAGTTCTCCTTTCATAGTAGAACCCCATTTTCTGCCACTACCTGAACTCAAGATTGCTGTGTGCAAGTACACACACACACACACACACACACACACACACACACACACACACACCAAACATGTGATATGAAATTGCCATCATTTGACAAAGTGAAGGTGAAATTCCACAGTGGTCCTCCCTTCTCCAAGAGAGAAGGAAGCAGCCTGGTCAGGAAGAAACACTGGCCAAGTTTGCAGTGGTGTCTATTGATCAAAACTTATCATCTTATTTATTTGTTTATTTATTTATTTATTTTGCAGTACTGGGGATAGAACCCAGGTGCATTCTACCTCCTAGATACACCCGCAGACTGATTTATTTTTCAGTACTGGAAATGGAACTCAGGGGCATTCTAGCTCCAAGCTACACCCCCAGCCCTATTTTTTATTCTTTATTTTGAAACAGGGTCTCACTGATTTGCAAAGGGCCTCACTAAGTAGCTGAGGTTGGCTGCGAGCCCAGATCCTTTTGTCTCAACCTCCCAAATGCTGGGATTACAAGTATACACCACCATGCCCAGCTTAATTTTTTATACTTTAAACAAGGTTTCATGAAGTTGCGGAGGGCCTCACTAAGTAGCTGAGGCTTGGCTACAAATCTGTGATCCTCCTATCTCAGCCTCTCAAGTACCAGGATGGGATTACAAGCATGTGCCACCATGCCCAGCTTTTTCCTTTTTTTTTTTTCCTGATTCTTAATACATTTATCTTAGAGGAACACTATCCTGTTGCCACAGAGCTAATAAAAAGAAGAGAGCATCACAAACTCTTCACAGTTCTCCAACAACAGCAGGATATTGCTTAAGATTTGTTTTGGTAGCAGGCTCTGGAAAAATGATCTTACCTTGGGGTGGGGGTGCACATTGAGACACTGCACTGGTGTTAAGTCTGATGTCTTTCCTCACCTGGAGTTATATCCAAAAAAATTCTGAGTTTCTTTGGAGTGTTATCATTGTTATTGTTTGAGTTTGGTTTTTATCTCTTGGAAGATTTTTTATGCTTCCAGATACAACACACACTTCCAAGATACACACACATTTTCACCTTCTTTTAAACACTTTTACCATTCTCATGTAGAGACAAAGAAGAGTGGGTACAATCCTGCGTGACCAGAGTCACAAAAAGGGATAGGAATCATAAGATGAAATGCTGAGGTCATAGAGAAAGCATGTTCCAGCAATTTGGATGTTTTAACAAAAAGAAAGAGCTGCTGGAAGGCAGGATGCTCAGCTCCCTGCTGATATGCAAGCAGATGCCGGGTAACCTGTCAGAGATGCAAGGCAGAGAACTCTCTATTTTAAGGGGAGTTGCGCTAGATGTGAAAAAAATGAAGATGTCGTGTCTCTATGCTAATATAAAGTTGTCCTTATTTCTGGCTATCCATGTTTACTTAAGTTGAATGAATTTGCATACTTTATTGTCTGACCAGGCCAAGTGAACCCAGGATCAGGCCGGCTCCTATATGAGTGGCTGGCGCTTGGCTAGGATGGAAAATACCTTTCAATCAAGCATTCAGTATGGCATGCCACACAGTTGTTCTCCTAACCTCCTTGTCTTATCTGGCCAAATTTACCTTTTTTTTCCTCTTTTTATCATCAGACTTGTTTTCTCCTCTCTCTGGTTTTCATCTACATGAAAAGGTTCTGACCCTTGACTTCTCTTGACTCCCAGTTGCCACACATGCCTTGACTTTTGTTTGTCGGCTTGGCATTGGAATTTCTTCTTTGTCTTGATCTTAATTTATATTTTCACCCAATTACTATCTAAATTTTTACTATAATGATAAAGTGATTGAGCTCTGGATTTGCCTGCATTCAGATTCTGTTTTTCACTGGCACATGTTGGATAAGTTACTTTATTCCTCTAAGCTTTGTTTTTCTCAACTACTAAATAAAAATGAAGAAACAAAAAAGGAAATTGTTCAAATAGTATTATGTCCCTGTGTAAAGGCATCACAACTGATCTTACTAGAAGGAGAAGAAGGAAACATGTGGGATGCAGAGGGAAATACAAGTGATGTGTGCGTGTATGAATACATCACTTGAATCTCACTATGATATATAATCACAATGCAACATAAAAGTATGAAAAAGAAATAAATATAGTACCTATGTGATGAGCTGACACATGATCTGTGTCCAGTAAATGATACTTCAGTTATAATTTCAAGAAGACCCCTGGATCAGTCAAGGTTCACTAGAGGAACAGGACTCATAGGAAATGTACATGGTAAAAGGGGATTTATCAAATTGGCTTGCATTCCAAAGCAGTGTAGTCTCAAGCAGTTACAAGTAGGCAGAGAACCCGACGCACCAGCAGCTGGTTGAGCAGTCCAAAAACTGGAGCCTCAGGAGCAGAGCGACTGATGATGCAGTCCCAATCCAAGATGGAAAAGCCAGGAAACTCTCCAGAAAAATGATGGTTAAAGTCCAGTTTGAAGAGCTCAAGGCAGTTAGCCCAGGCAAGAACAGATGCATTTTTCTCAGGAAGAATCACACAATCCTTCATGCCCCTTTCTTCCTTTTAATCCAGGCCCTGTGCCTCTCAGAACAGTGCTGCCCACACTCAGGGCAGGACTTACCCTTCAATCTGCTCTTACATAAGCCAATCATCCCATCCCAAATCACATAATCTTAAGTGTTTCATAATCTAATCAAGTTGACAACCCAGGTTAAATATCACATCCCTGTTCAGCATATCCCCTCAGGTTCCAACTTCCTAATTCTTCTTGACGATTTGACACATTTACCACCATCCCAATGTGAATTAAATCTTAATTTAGGCTTCCCTTTCTCAATAGGCTGGATACTTTCTGGCTAATTTAGTTATAAACACCTTTCCATAAATGGAGTCCTATTAAATTGCTTTATGAAATTGAGAACAGAGTTCTCTCGAAAATATTTTGGCTTTGGAATATAATGCAGATGAGTCTCAGAATTCACAAAAAATTAAAATAAAAAGTGATAACTTACCAGTGAAATATCATCTATATTCAAAACAGTTGTCATACTCTGTCCACATAAGGACAAGGCAGCAAGCACAAGAAGTATGAGCCCTCAGATTCCATCCATCTGTGAGGCACAATCCTTTAGAATGAATGTGTGACTAAATTCATGAATTTGTGAGTTTAGAAGTCTATCCAGCAAAGTGAGATCATTTGTCAGTGTTGCAAAATCACCACTCACTACTATGTTTAGCATTATTATTCTGTGTCAGGACAGCCAACTTAAAGAGAACCAGATATCACACTGGTCCAGACAAGAGGGCCGTGAAAATGTTTTTGATGAAACAGGCACAGTGCATACTTGTTAGCCATTGGCTGTTTCCTGAAGATGTCCATCAATCTAAAATTCACCAGACTTCTGGAAGCAGGACTTGAACAAAGCCTAACTCCAAATCAATATTCAAATAGAACTAAACCCAAATGTTATTGTTTCCCTAAACCATAAACTGAACCAACTTTCCTGGAATAAAAAGAAAAAAAACCCTACTAAAGCAGTTTGATTTGAAGCCAAAGCTTTATGTTTTATAAAACTATTGAACTGGAACAAAATCAGATCACAGTATTCCCTGAACTAAATTTAAACTAAACAACTAAATTTTTATTCCTTTCAAATTGAATCCCTGGCTACAAATAAGACTTACTTAAGTGCATGTGATATTTAATTCAATCTATGTAAAGTTTATCTTGGGTAAATTTTTCTGGGTATCAATTTTCTTCTTTATACAAAGAGAATAATGATCCCTGCCTACTTCAGTAGAGTTTAGTGGAAGGATTAGGTTGGATACGCAAGCAGTTATCGTCGTTGTCGTCGTCGTCGTCATCATCATCATCATCATCATCATCATCATCATCATCATCATCATTATCCAACCATCCATCCATCAACTTTGTGTCCAGTATACAAGGGGTCAAGTGTTTCAAGTCCTCCAATATGTTTACTGGCCACCAGAGGGCAGCAGAAAAGTAGAAACCCTTGCTGGAACTTGAAACTTTTCCTGTTTATAAAGACAGGCACTGAGGGCTTACTATGTGCCAAAAGTGTTCTGAGCACAATGCTTATATTAACAAGATTAATCCTTCAAACCACGCAATTGCTGGGCATGGTGGTGCACGTTTGTAATCCCAGCATTCTGGAGGCGGAGACTGGAAGATCGCAGTTTGCTGACAGCCTAGGCTACTTAGTGAGGTCCTTCGCAACTCAGTGAGACCCTGTTTCAAAATAAAGAATAAGAGAAATAGGGCTGGAGGTGTAGCTTGGAGATACAATGCCCCTGGGTTCCATCCCTAGTACCACAAAAAAATAAAAAAAAGAAAAACACAGTTGAGTAGATGCTGTTATTATTTACATAGAACAGATGAGGAAACCAAGGCAAAGATAAGTAAAGAAATTTGTCCAGAATCCTTAAACTTGTAGGTAACAGAGCCAAGATTTGGACCCAGGCAGCATGGCTACAGAGCCCCTACTCTTCACCGGCCACTGTCTGCCTCCATCTGAGACTCATTTTGGAGGTCACTAACCTGGGAGAGGTTCAGATCTTGGCCTCATTTGTAGGCACAAGTGGAACGGCAACCCAGGATGACCTAAGAAAGTCTGTCCACAGTTTAGGTCCCAGAGCAAAGAGAGTGGAGACTTGAGCCAGAGGAGCATGATGTTGTCAACAGCCATGTGAAGAGAGAGTTCACGGCACCAGCACTGACCACGGCAACCGGGGGAAGGTTCACTAAAAGGGGAAGCAATGGGATTCAGGCATAGATGTAGGAAAATGCTCAGGACAGTTGCCCTTGACAAAAAAATAGTTATTGTCATAGTGGCTGAGTCCAACTGGCCCATCCCTCTGAGGCTGCAGTATGTCCTCAGATTTAAAAAGCCAATACTAGCAAGACAACGCAGAGTGGACTCCGTTCCATTTTCATGGCAATTTCCCTTTTTTAGGGGGGTTTGCTTATTTTTAAAAATGAGAAAAAAGAACATGTCATTCTAGTCATCACAGCTAAGCCTCTCAAAATAACAGTCCATACTAATTTCCCAACATCTTCGTTTCCCACACCCTCTTCAACCCACTCAAGTCAACCTTTGGCCCTCATCCCTTTGCTGAAACTAACCTCACGCAGGTCACTAGCCTCTGTCCAACGTCAGATCCAACAGCTGTTTGTCCATCTTTTCAGATGCATCTGCAGGATTTGACATTGTTGGTTACTTCTTCATGAAACTGCCCCATGCACACACTGTGATTTGAAATTTTTTTGAACATCCTCAATCCTGGATCTATCTCCACCCCACTGATTACTATTTTTAGTCTGCATTACTGACTTCTCCTTTTGTCCACTACATCTTGTTAAAAATAATGCAGAGGTTGGAGCCAGGTGTAGCTCAGTGGCATAGTGCTTGCCCAGCATGTGCAAGGCTCTGAGTTCCATCTTCACCATTTCAAATAATAATAATAATAATAATAATAATAATAATAATAATAATAATAATATAATGCAAAGGCTTCTGACTGGTCTCTTACCCTGCAGCCTGGATGCTCAAACCCATTTTTATTATTGCAGAGACAACTTCCTAAGATACTAATCTGATTGTGGTTTTCCCTTGTTTCAAATCATTACATGGTTTCTGCTTCCAACATCATGAACATTATTTAGCATGGCATTCAAGAGCCCTCTTGGCTTTTTGTCTGCTTTTCCATGTAGTTCTAGCAATGCCCCAAATTGTGCCCTTTAGTCTATGTACACTATTCAAAGTTATTCCAGTTCCCATAGCTTGCTCCTCAAACCTCTTTTCCTTCACCTACTTCAAAACTCAGCTCAGTCTTCTCCTTCTACAAAGACTTCCCTGAAATCAGGTCACCAGCAGAGATGCTGGTTTCCTGAGAGAACTCCAATGCACAAGAGCCATCAGAGAGCAGGTCATTCACAGCTCATAAATCTCCTGCAGACTCCACCTCTCTGAACAAGGGACCACGTGGAATTTAGGTTGGTATCCCCAGTATCTAACACAGAGAGACACCTAACATATAGCTCATGAGTAAATGGATTTCCTTAAGAGCAAAGGAAAGAAAACAACAAAGAATGATGAAATGGAGACACCACAACTGGTACATTAGTGACTATAAAGTGGTGGCACTATCAATGGGAATCCAGAATTTTGAATCTATCTCATTCACTCTCACAGATTGAAAGGGCCGTGGTAATACTGAAAGCCATAAATTATAAGACAAGTGAGCGTTATCATATTGACTTTATTTCATTATCAATGAAAAGGCAAGGGGAATGTTAATGAGAACCAGGAGGGGCAGGCTGCAGAGTGGGCCAGGTCTGAGTGGGCTGCTGGCCTGGACAGCAGACAGCATGGCTGGCTTTCCTCTGCCCCATCGCTTAGTGGAACAAGCCCCGACAGTTTAACATGGAGCAGAAAATGTGCTTTCTGGGTAGGTAACAGGGCATTTAACTTATTTGACTAGAATCGTGTGGACAAGATATTTTTTTGTTTGCTTGTCTTGCTAAAAGGAGTAGAATCTATTCCCCTGGCCTCACCCCCAGCCTCTAACTTAGTAGTAATTTAATAGCCTGAGAAAAATGTGTGTGCAGATATTCCCCATTTGTTTAGAAACTTCAGATAAATGCCAATATTGCTCTAATCTGTTGTCCTAGCAGAGAACCCAACTCCAGTTAGGAGAGGTAGAGACCAAGGCAGTGCCTGTGTGGCATCCACTCACCTGCTAAGTTTTTATTTTTTGTCTTGGCTAAGATAGAATGGAAAATATGCATGCCCATGTCTTTCCTAGTCCACTCTGAACCTGAGAAAGACTTCAGGTTGGAGAGCGAGGTGAGAGGAGTGGTGGAGCAGATCATGCATTTATTCTATTGCTGTACACTGGGCAATGACAGCATCCCATTCCTTCCCAATAGACTCACCTCCAGTTTCTGGTACAGCATGGAGATGACATGTGAACTTTGTATCCAACCTTCTGGGTTCAAACCCCAGCTCTGCAAGTTCTCAGCCATGGGACCTTCAGACAAGTTATCTAATGCCCTTGAGGCCTCTGTGCTCTCCATTCTAAGATGGGGATGGTCAGACCTTCCTCAGAGAGTTGCTCTAATGAGAAAAGGCCTGTAAAATGCTTGGCCCTGAGCCTGAATCAGCACTTTGTAAAAGTGAGCTGTTATGATTTGAATTCTTAGAAACTGGATTGGCTTTCAAGAAGCTCCAAATCAACCCAAGCTCGGTGTGTCTTTCCATCTGGCCTGAAACATTTGGCAGCCCTGGGATGACTGCTGTGACAGTGAGGGCAGAGCAGCCTGTCAGTTGAGGAGGGAGAGCAAGCCTGCTCCCTATGGCTGAAGGTAATCACCCTTGCGATCACAAGCAATTTTTGCTACTGTCAGCAACACTGAGCCAATGTTGATCTGGACAAAGAAGTTGGCTCACTCTTAAGTTTGTTCATATATAAGCCAATCTATCAACAGAATTCCAAATGCCCCCTCTTCTGAGTGATGAGGTAACAAAGGAGTTGACAGTCCAGGTCCTCATGTCTGGAATCCTGCATCCAACTGCGTCCTGCATCCCAAATATCATATCAAAGTGAAAAAGAAAGCATAAGAGAACTGGGCCAACTTTCCATGTGAAATGCTAAACATAATTTTATTTTCAAATTTCAGACTAAGTTCCCAGGATTGGCCACTGGAAAGATTCTTTCTGGGTTTTCTTTTCTAACATCAGATGTATAACTCATAGGATAAATAAAGATGTTGCTTCCACAGTCATTTGCTTAAGCCTAATCTCCTTCCTGTAGATATAACATAGACATTTCAATAGAGAGACACCAGTGGAGAAGAGGAGCGAGGAGAGGTTAATAAAAGAGTCTTGGAAATCTTCCCAGATTTCACAACCGCAGCCCTTTTAAAGTAGTCTCTTAAGGGAGGTACTGGAAAACCACTACAAGGGCACTTTCACTAATACACATCACCCAAATTAAACAATGAATGTATTTCAATGATAATAACAGGTCTGAGCCTTCAACTCAAGCCTCACAGAATACAGAGATGGTATTAACCAGGATTCACTCAGAGAAGCAAAGTCACAGTAAACACACACACACACATGCACGCATATACATATATGTGTATGTACACATACGTCTGACTATATACATATAGGAGTATTTATTGGTATCCACAGGACATCGGTTCCAGGACCTCTCTGTAAATAATAACTTCTGTGGTTGCTGAAATTCATTATATAAAATACACTATTTGTATATAACCTATGCACATCCTCCCATATACTTTGTCATCTCTAGGTTACTTATAATACCAAATACAAAGTAAATGCCACGTATGTAGTTGCTACACTACCTTTTTTAGGAAATAACAAAAAAAGTCTGTACACATTCAGTACATATGCAATTTCTTCTTTTCTGTCTCTGAATAGTTTCTGTTCAAGATTGGTAGAATTTGCAGATGCAAAAAAATCACAGACACGGAGGATCAAATGTATATAGATACCCTACAATTCTGATTCTCCATATGAAGACTGGTCAATAACACATGCGTGCGTGCGCGCACACACACACACACACACACACACACACACACACACTACAGCAATTTGTCCTGGAAGTCCACAGGGCAGGCAGTAGGATGATGAGATTATGTTAGGAAGAAGAATCCACAAGCATGAGCTGAAGCCCCACAAGGACAGACTAAAATGTGTGCCAGTGTTTGTTGCCTCTGGCATAAATGGGATTCAGGCCAGGGCCCTTCATCATAAAGCTAAATACATACACCTGCCCAAGCTGTTGAAGAAGTTGAGGGAGGACCCAGAGGAAGATGAAGCAGTTGCAGGCTAGATATTACCTCACACCTGAGGGGAGTCCACAGATTAGCAACAGCATGGTGACCTACAAGATGGCTGCTCACTTCTACCCACCAATTCTCCCACAGCCCTCTTGTGACCCACCCTTACTAGAAACACACAGAAAAGAGAATTCTGGGAAATGGAGTCTCAAGCCAGGCCAACACCACGAAGCCAACACAAAAAGGTATCAATGTCTCTACCCCCAACTTCTGTGTCACTCCCTTTTGGGAAATACCTTTCCCAGTATATGGTTTAGAAGTCTGTGGAATAGCCGGGCGTGGTGGCGCACGCTTGTAATCCCCGCGCTTGGGAGGCGGAGACAGGAGGATGGCACAGGTTCTAGTCAGCCTCGCTGGCTCAAGAGACCCTGTTTCCAAATAAATAAAAAAAGGTCTGGGAGTGTAGCCCAGAGGGAGAAGGGCTTCCAGGAACCCCAGTGCCAATAAATAAATAAATAAATAAATAAATAAATAAATAATAAAAAAGAGGTCTATGGAATAAAGACTTCTTACCTCATCATATTATTTTTTCACTATTTATTCACAGACTCAAAATAATTATTAACTTCAAAAGCAACTTGAATATTTAGAACTCTCCTTTGAATTCTTAAGACTTAAGAGAGACCATTCTGAGCGTTACAATGGAAGTGAGTTTATCCTATTAAGACCCTCCCTGTCCTACACATGTGTGTGTACACATGAACACAACTAATCTCTAGGTTATGAGCTCCATTCCACGGTTTCAGGTGTCGTGTATGTATTTTCAATATCCAGGAACTGTCCGGGGTTGGCAGGGATGCTCTGTATGGAGTGAGTGAACTGTCCCCATTGTCCGCCCTGAGCACTGGTGGCCTTGAGATCCAGGGATCACTTTGCCTGACACCGGGTCATCTGGAAAACATCAAACCTGGGCTACTTGGCTGCTCTTTAAAGTTATGCATGTCTCTTAGTTTTACAATAACCCTAGTGTATTGGGATATTAGAGGTGAACATTGCTCTTTTAACCAACTCTTTAAAATAGAAAAAAAAATATAGGGAGCGATCACATGACAATATTAAATATCTTTTTCATTATATTTTCTAATAATTCTCAAGCACTGGTAATAATAAAAACCTTCATAATGTGTTTATTGAGACCAGTAATCAATGTAGGATGGAATTTTCAATATAATAAAGGCAGCTCAGGTTTGGTAGAACTCTGGCCCTATGATGAAATATAAACTTGACTCCCTTTTTCAGGCATTGAGGTAGTAAAACACAAGAGAACTTCCTAATGGAAATGAGACTATTCTCATTAAATTAAATGAGACCATTTAATGTGGGTGAAAGTGATTTAAAATTCACACACCTCCCGCAAATATGTTCTTGATTTACTTTTTAAAGAGCAAAATGGGTTTAGTAAATATTGCCAGGTATAATAAATCATAAAACATTTAACACCGATTTGTCAAATGTAGTTTACATGAACTAACACTTAGCGTTATTTATGCCAGGCTGAATGAAATGGCTGATGTGTTCAGAGGGTTTTCAGCCAGTGAGGAAACATTCAGTGAGCAAAGGATTGTGCTGGGCGGTAAGTGGGTTACAGAAATTACACAACACTACAGTAAAAGTACTTAGCATCTGAATGGAGTACTCAATAGCAGAATATGAGAAGGGCTAGTTCGTATCAGCTCCATTTCACTTACACCAACCAATTAAAAATCACCCTTAATTATCTGACTCCACCCATCACCCCCATCTGGACACCATCCATCAAGAAAGCCCCTGGCCTCTAAAATATTTGCCTTGAATCTACTATCCCCAATTTGTCTCATCCCATCTTGCATTCCATTTTCAGTAACAAATCTCCCATCTCGGATGGCTTCGCAAATCTCTTCTGGGGCCAGCTCTTGGTTCTACTCTTCAAGCATGACTGTTACTTACAGTATAAATATGTAAAACTTGAGTCACTCTACGTAACATCCTGATGCAATTCCATCCCTGCCCTGAGGCTCCACCCGAATGCAGGCTTATTTGGCTAATGTCGTTATCCAATCTGTTCTGAAAATTGTGCACATTCAAGAAGGAAGATGCCATAGGGATTTGTATCAGCTTCTTCAGAAGTTAAGGTGGGTCACAGAGGGAAGATGAACAACTTAATCAGTGAAGTCGACTCCTTTTCATGCTCATAAACTGATTCCAAAAGAAGAGAGGACTTTGCCAGGAGACCAGACCACGGTTTCAATATGTGTTTCCTAAAACCATAAATAACATCTTCCTTTTTATTTATTTCATTTTAAACTTTTATTGGTACAATGTAATTATAGTTATAATTATACTCAAAGTGATACAAACATACACACACACTTCCCATGATGTATTTCCCTCTGTGTACCCATCCCCCTTCTTTCTCTCTCCCCATACATGTTAGTGAAACCTTGCATGAACATAACCTTATTTGAATTGTTCTCTTTCTCAATCCCTTTAATATTTTATTTATTTAGTTAGTTCTTTGTGATACTGGAATTGAACCCAGGGGCATTCTACCTTCCAGCTACACCTCCAGCCCTTTTTATTTTTTTTATTTTTTGCTTTGAAACAGGGTCGTGCTAAGTCAGTGAGAATCTTACTGTATATCTAAGGCTATCCTGGAACCTGCAATCCTCCTGTCTCAGCCTCCCAAGTACTGGGAATACAGGTGTGTCCCACCAGGTACTAACATCTTTCTTTCAAACATCAGAGCCAATTTGTCATCTAAGGCAGAACATATGCTGTTTCATTTGTTACTCTTCCACCTGTCAACTTTGAGGTCAAGAATTCAAAGTTGAAGCTGGGCATGGTGGCACATGCTTTCAATGCCAGCATTTGAGAGGCTGAGACGGGAGGATCACGGTTCACAAACAGCCTCAGCTACTACTTAGTGAGGTCCTTTGCAACTCATTGAGACCCTGTTTCAAAATAAAGAATAAAAAAATAGGGCTGAGGGTGTAGGTTGGGGGTAGAATGCCCCTGGGTTCCATCCCCAGAACTGCCAAAAAAAAAAAAGAATTCAAGGTTGATTTTTTTTTTTTTATCTAGAGCAGGCTTTATGATGAGGGCTTGAATTCTAGGGGAGATAAATGGAGTTTAGGGTTGGTTGTAAAGTTTGACATGGCATGCTTAGAGTCAGATACAAGAAAAAACATATCCTCTTACATGAAAGAAAATTAAGGTTAAGAACATGGGTGGCAGCAGGCTATTAAATCATTGTGCCCTGTTAGTGTTCTATAGTTTTCCAGTAAGCATTGAGTTTTGTTTTGTTTTGTTTTTTTGAGGGGGAGGGTGATCATCACCTAATCTTTGGGGTTTTTTCATTTATTTATTATTTTTATGTGGGTCATATTGAAAATGGCATACAATCACACCATGCTTGGTTCCCTCTCCTCCCCCACCTCCCTTTCCTCCCACTTCCAACAATGAGTGTCCAGAAAACGTTGGGTTTTTAAAATACTGTTCTTTACCAATGACCGCAGGTCAGCATCTGGCTGGCCACGATGAATCTGAGGGTTTAAGGTTATTTTCCACTGGAAATATACTTAACAGTGCTGTTTTTATGGGACAAGAAAAGATACCGGAACTCTAGGAATAGAGGGAGAGGTATAGTATAATAAATGTTTGGAAAAGAGGCTCTAAAATCCAGGCCAAAGGAAGTCTATTCCCCAAGGGAGTCTTGACCTTCTATATCAAATGAGTGCTCCACCCACAACCAGACCTTCACTCTGCTATAGTTTCCATTTGTTGTCCTCTGGTGGCAAATGTGTAAACCATTACACTTATATCCCTGCCATAGGACCTCTTCATCTCCAAGGTTACGAATTTCAACAGGAAACTCTGTTAAGACCAAGCCTTGCTTATAGCCTAGTGAGACTTTCTTTTGTGGTCTTGTCTTGAGGACATACTGTGTTCTAATCCCCAAATTACACCATAGCAGACATTGCTGGTGTCTATGCTCAGCTTCAGGGCTCACTCTTGACTTCAGCTGGAGCTCAGAGGAGTATCTCTACTTCCCCTTGCACCACCAGAACCCATCTTAAGACTGTGATTTGTTTTCTTTACACCTTCTAACCCCAGGCCCGACACCATTACCACAGGAGTTCGATTGGTACAGGAATAAATAGAGCCTCAGAGTACAGAGGAGTCCATGATCCCAGAGAGAACTCAGTTCCTAATCCTTTTGAAATGGAGTTCAATGGACCTTTTAGACATCACAGCAGCATCAAATTCCATTTTATATCCTGACGAGTTTTCCTCTCCCCATTACTTAACTGTACCCAAATACTATTCTCATCTTCAGATTTTAGGAGAAGCTGAAATAATACCCACAAAAAACCTAGAAGTCATCTCTCTCTCTTTCTCTCTCTCCCTCCCTCCCTCCTTCTCTCCCTATCTCTCTCTGGCTCAGGCTCTTTCTCTCTCTCATCTACATATGTGCTCAAAATCAATGATGTAAACTTTTCATAACCTGTCAGAATATACTTAAGCATGACTTCCCTATAGTTATTTGGTTATGAAAACTTGTCTTTTAAATAGGACACAGTACATATGCTTATTCCCTTGAAGGATTGGTTGCTACAAGAATAGTCATCCTAATAGGAAAATAGGAAAAAGATATAAAACTATTGTTTTCAGACATCAACCAAAAATCAGTCCAATACTGATTCTTGGGAAAAAAAAGGAAGAAAATCTGGTGATCCTTAAAATTTCAACAGCTTACTACCTCGGGTGGAGGGGAAGGTGGCATTCAAGAATGAATCTCTCAGAGAACATTAACCCAGAGCCTAAACAGTCTTGCTGAATAAGGGATCAGAGAGAGAAGTTGCAGGGAAGGACTACTGAAAAAGAAGGTACAGAGTGAGGGCTCTGAGAAGTATACAGAGAGTCTCCTTAAATCTTGGTTAAACAGTCATAAGCACATGTATAGATAGGAATTCCCTGAGACCAAGAAAATAAATACTGGAATGTAGTCAGGCAAACAATTTCTGGAGGTCATAATGGAGACCCAGTGTGGAGACACCTTGTAATTCACATGAAGTTTGATATGGCCTTTAAATATTTTTCAGCTTTGTAGAATGAAATTATCCCTAGTGTACAGGATTGCTCTGGACCCGACTTAACAGAAATTAAAAGCATGCTGCCCATGTATCAAACTGATCCAAAATAACTTATCTTTACACCAGACTAAACACCAGCGCCTCAAAAAAAGGTCACAGCACACATTGTTCCATCGTGTAAAACTCAATTTTCAGTATCCAATGAAAAAAAAATAAACATGCAAAGAACCAAGAAAATATAAGTTATAATTGAGAGACAATCCCATAACTATAAGTAGATCTAGACAGAACAGAGAAGATAGATTACCACATATAGAATCTTTAAAAAGTTATTATAAATATAAAAACATTCTCATGGATTTTATATGAATGTAAAGGGAAGGTGGATGTAAAGGGAAGTGCTAATATTATTGGGAGAGAAAGATTAGTATTTATTTATTTATTTATTATTTTGGTACTAGGTACTGAAGTCAGGGGTGCTCTTCCTCTGAGCTACATCCCCCGTCATATTTTTCTATTGGTACACTGAAAGAGTGAGATTCATAGTGACATATTAATATATGCACATAACATTATTTGGTCTGTCTTCTTCTCCCAAATACCCCCTTTCCCTCCCCTTTCCTGTCACCAGTTTCATCCATTTTCCTGCAAATAACATTATTTAATTCTTCTTTATGGATGAGTAAAGCTCCATTGTGTGTGTGTGTGTGTGTGTGTGTGTGTGTGTGTGTGTGTGTGTGTAAACCTAAATTAGTTTCATAACTTGGCTATTGTGAATTTCCCCAACCATTTTTTAAATTTTATTTTATGACAGAATCTCACTAAGTTGCCCAGGCTGGCCTTGAACTTTTGATCAACCTAATTCAGCCTCCCAAGTAGTTAGGATAATAGGTGTGCTCCACTGTGCCCAGCTATCATTTTTTAAATATCCAAGTGGAAAATGTAGAGAAGAAACATAACGTATATGAATGAAAATACACATGATATAATTCATAGATTAGATGCTGAAGGAGAACAAGACTTTTTTTTCCCTGAAACATCAGAACTTCTCTGTAAGAAATCTTATACGAAGCTCTTTAGGGAAATCTGGATTTGCACAAAGGAATGAAAAGGTACAGAAAAGGTGGATATATGAATGATCTTGTATTCATTTCTTATTGTAGCTATAACAAATTACCACCAACTTAGGGACTTAAAACAACCTAAGTTCATTATCCTATGGTCCTGGAGGTCAGAAGTCCAAAGTGCATCTCACTAGGCTAAAAGATGTTGACAAAAGAGGCTTCGAAAGGCTGCTTATCTTCCTTGGCTTCTAGCCCCTTCCATCTGAAAGCCAGTAATGGTGGCTAGAGCCTTTCTCATTATGCTTTCTCTTTAATTCTGCCTTTTCTGGCACGTAAAGGCCCTTGTAATTAGAGATCACCACTCCACACACACACACACATTCTCAGATATCCTCTTTATTTTGAGGCCAACTGGCTGGAACAATAACAAAATTCTTAACCTTAACTCCCTCTTCTTTATAAAATAACACTCACAGGTGCTGGAGGTCTGGATAAGGGACAGTTTTGGAGGTAATTATACTGCCTACCACAAATATAAGTGAAAACTTCTACAGTTTTAATCCTACTAAAAGCCAATTACTTTATAAAATTAAAGAATTTTAGTAAATTCAAACAAAAGAAAATTTTAATTTAGATTCATAATTATTTAAATGAAGAAAAAGAGAGAATTTTATAATACTAAAGAGTATATTTTCACAATAAAGATATGATGGTTATGAATATCTTTGTATCCAAAAATATCCCTAAACCCCCAAAAAAACTAAAAAGCTAATAATAAATCTATGAGTTTAATGCTAATACTTAAAAATTAAAAGGTCCATTCTTCCTGAAAATTGAAAACATTTTGAAAACAAAACAATGCCATCACCAATGATAAAACTTCTTTCTTAACTTTTGTGTGTGCAGGACATGGTATTAAGCTCAGTGGCATTCCACCTTTGAGCTATACCCCCAGCCATATTTTATTTTTTGTTTTGAAACAGGGTTTTCCTAAGTTGCTAAGACTGGCCTGAGAACTGGAGAACCGTATCTCAGCCTTTCAAGTGCTACCATTATAGGCATGTGCCACCACACCCCACCTTCTTTCTTAATGCAAAAAAAAAAAATTTTTTTTTTAAAGAGAGAGAGAAAGAAATCCAAAGGGAATTCTGGGAAGGTGACAGCAGAGTCACTGTAAGTTTTTGGTTGTTATTGTTGTTGTTTACTCTTTCCAGATTCCCACATTAAAAATAGCAACTAGAAAGCAAAATCAAATTCTCATTAATATCATTTATATTAAAAACTAGAATGCTGGGCATCGCGGACAGCCTCAGCTACTACTTAGTGAGGCTCTCCTCAACTCAGTGAGACCTGGTTTCAAAATAAAGAATAAAAAAAAAAATAGGGCAGGGGGTGTGTAGCTCGGAGGTCAAATGCCCCTGGGTTCCATCCCCAGACCCGCAAAAAAAAAAAAAAAAAAAAAAAAAAAAAGGTTAGGTATTCCTGAACCTTCTAATGAAACCAAGTGGGGGGCACAGCCCTGTAGTTCCAAAAGAGAACAGCAGCTGAGTCAAACCTTTCTCCTATTCAATGGCAGATGGGTGCAAGGGGCTCACAGGAAGATGTGCCGGGGTCAGAGCAGCCTCAATTCAGAAAGTTCTCAACACTGACTTTTTAGAGCTATGTATAACAAGGTTTAACACTGGGAGAAATTGTTGAAAGCAAGAGAAGGGATAAGAGATAAAGGCAAGAGATGATTAAGAGAAAAGCAGCAAACAAGAACAGAGCCAAGAAGTCTCAGAGTGAACCACTGCTGTATTTTTCTAACATGACACAGACTCACCCTCCAAAATGAATGAATGAGCCCAGAGCCCGGAGTCCTAGCCGGTTCCTTACCCAGTTTTGTCCCGCAGTCGCCCGTCTCTCCTTCTTTCAACATGACAGATGCTGCTGTGTCCTTCGCCAAGGACTTCTTGGCAGGTGGAGTGGCCGCGGCCATCTCCAAGACAGCAGTAGCGCCCATCGAGCGGGTCAAGCTGCTGCAGCAGGTGCAACATGCCATTAAGCAAATCATCGCAGATAAGCAATACAAGGGCATTATAGACTGCGTGGTCCGTATCCCCAAGGAGCAAGGAGTCCTGTCCTTCTGGCGTGGTAACCTGGCCAATGTCATCAGATACTTCCCCACCCAGGCTCTCAACTTTGCCTTCAAAGATAAATACAAGCAGATCTTCCTGGGTGATGTGGACAAGAGAACCCAGTTCTGGCGCTACTTCGCAGGGAACCTGGCATCGGGTAGTGCCGCTGGGGCCACGTCCTTGTGTTTTGTGTACCCTCTTGATTTTGCCCATCCCCATCTAGCAGCTGATGTAGGTAAAGCTGGAGCCGAGAGGGAATTCAAAGGCCTCGGTGACTGCCTGGTTAAGATCTCCAAATCTGATGGGATTAAGGGTCTGTACCAAGGCTTTAATGTATCCGTGCAGGGTATTATCTACCGAGCTGCCTACTTTGGCATTTATGACACTGTGAAGGGAATGCTTCCAGATCCCAAGAATATTCACATCTTCATCAACTGGATGATCGCACAGTCCGTCACTGCCGTTGCTGGGTTGACTTCCTATCCATTTGACACTGTTCGCCATCGCATGATGATGCAGTCAGGACGCAAAGGAACTGACATCATGTACACGGGTACAACTGACTGCTGGAAGAAGACTGCTCGTGATGAAGGCGGCAAAGCTTTTTGTCAAGGGCGCATGGTCCGATGTTCTCAGAGGCATGGGTGGTGCCTCTGTACTTGTCTTGTATGATGAGATTAAGAAGTTCACATAAGTTATTTCCTAGGTCATTCCCCTGCGGACAGGCATGTTGTATTGTATAACATATCTTGAGCATTCTGGGCAGACTGGGCTGTCTGTTTATCACTGGCAACTATTTACTGGTTGAAAATGGGAAGCGAGAATATTCATCTGACCAGTTTTCTCTTAAGGCCATCTCCATGATGATGAAATAATGAGGGACTCAATTATATTTTTTATTTCAGTCACTCCTGAAAAATAACAAATTTGATGAAATAAAAAGATATAAAAAAACAAAATGAATGAATGAATGAATGAATGAGTGAATGAGAGGGAGGAAGGGAAAAAGAGAAAAAAGCAGACAAAATTAATGGTGGAGCCTGGAGCGGTAGCTTAGTGTTATAGCACTTGTCTAGCATGTGAGACCCTGGGATCAATCTCCAGCACTTGGAAAAATATCTAAAAGGTATTAAAAGAATAAACAAAAAATAGAAGGTCTGTGAAGCTCAAAAAGGTATGCAAAATTATACCTCCTTTTGGGAAACTAATTTCAAATAATGATAAAGAGTATATGATGTCAAAATCAGAGCTTGAGGAAGGAAGGAAAGAAAGAGATACAGAAGGAGTAATGCAATCCTTATACCAAAATGTCATTCACAAACTTGGAACATAATTGTAATGTACTATTTTGATACAAGCTAAGAAACATTAAGAAAATTACATAAGACCCAATCCTGTGTAAATAAAAATAATGGCATGTAACATTTAATATTGTGATAAAAATAACAGTAACAAAAATATGATTACATAAGATCAACATAAATTAAAATTCTAAAAGATCAAAAACAAGATGACAGACTTAAGAAATAAATGTAAAAATAAATGAGATCTCATCTGAGAAATAAAGTCTTAACTGGCAGGAAATAAATAAATAAATTATCAAAAGATTTTTTGATAGCCTCACTCTATGTCAAAAAAGGAATAATATATTTAGGATATCCTTAAAAAATATAACCTAAAGATTTTATATTCAGAAAAACTTACTCTCATGCATGAAACATACAACCAACTGTATCAGTAAGGACTCAAAAAACATTGTTCCATAAATCTTTATTTGTAAATTTATATAAATATAAATAAAGGTATATAAACATAAAAATATAGCCGGGTGTGGTGGCACACGCTTGTAATCCCCGCGCTTGGGAGGCAGTGACAGGAGGATCGCGCAGGTTCGAAGCCAGCCGCACACACTGGCTTAGGAGACCCTGTTTCCAAATAAAAATGTAAAAATAGGTCTGGGAGTGTAGCCCGGAGGTAGAAGGACTTCCAGGAACCCCAGTACCACCAAAATAAATAAATAAATAAATATAAATATAAATTTATTTATTTATAAATTTAATAGAAAATTAGATTTAGAATGAAAATGAGCAAGAGACATCACAAAGACTGGTGGCAAATATTGAATCTGGTTGCTTCTAACAGGAATGAATAAAGATTTAAAGGTGAGAGTTCTATATTCATGGTCGTATCCTCAGATAACAAACATAGAGCAACTATTAAAATAAGTGATAGAATTGGAACAACATATGCAAAATCTCTTTGAATAAATATTTTAAGCTGGGTTTGGTGGCACATGCTTCTACAAGGCTGAGACAGGAGGATCATGTCCTCTGCTACTTAGTGAGGCCCTTTGCAACTCAGTGAGACCTTGTTTCAAAATAAAGAATAAAAAAATAGAGCTGGGGAAGATGGCGGTGGCCGTGGCCACAGCAGCAACCATGGCCGTAGCAGAAATGAATGGCAGCGGCCAAATAGGAGTTGTATTTCTTTGAGAAACCCTGGACAACAGATTTTGGGTTAATATCTGATTGGGACAATATATAGAGACATTTCCAGTCATGAATTCCTACTTAAAATAAGAGAGAGAGGAAACAGACTAAGGTGGTGGCAGTGGTAGCGGCAGCCAATATTTTTTTTTCTTCGGATTAGAGTATACTTTATTTATTTTTATTGGTGCATTGTAATCATATATCACATTGGAATACAAGACTTGAGAGGATATACAAGCACACATCATCCAATTAGCCCTCATCCAGTCCCCATCCCATTCCCTCCCCCTCCCTTGATCCCATGCTTCTTTGGTGATTAAGTTTGATACATTTGTTTATGTACCTCCTGAGTTTTAAAGAGGCTCCATCCTCCCCTATTCCATACCCTCTGATTGGTCACCTTAGTTGCTTCACTATAGGGCAATTTTCTATAGGTCGACCTCTTCCTGTTGCCCCTTTCCTCCTAGTTATTGCTGATTAGGGGAAGCATCTGATTTTTACTTTCTGCGATATTTCTCTGTGCATGCCGCGTTGCAAGTACCGATCCCACTCTTGATGGCCCCAGTAGTGGCCTGGCTACCTGGTGGACTGATCCAGACCTCGCTGGCCCCAGCACCGGCCTAGCCTCAAGGCAGGCTCCGATACCGGCCTCGGAGGCCTTAGTAGCGGCCCTGCCTCACGGAAGGCTCCAATGTCAGCCGCTGGCCCCAGCACCGGCCTAACCCCTCAGTAGGCTCTGATCCCGGCCTCGGAGGCCCCAGCTCCGGCCTTGCCTCACGGCAGGCTCTGATCCCAGCCTCGCTGGCTCCGGCATCAGCCTAACCCCTCGGCAGGCTCTGATTACGGCCTCGGAGGCCCCAGCACCGGTCTTGAGTCACGGCAGGCTCCGATGCTGGCTGTTGGCCCCGGCATCAGCCTAACCTCTTAGCTGGCTCCAATCCTGGCCTTGGAGGCCCCAGTAAAGGCCTTGCCTCACAGCAGGCTCTGATACTGGCCGTTGGCCCAGTCATCTGCCTAACCCCTCGGCAGGCTCTGATCTTGCCCTCGGAGGTCCTGGCACCAGCCTTACCTCACGGTAGGCTCCACTGCTGGCCACTGGCCCCGGCATTGGCCAAACCCCTCGGCAGGCTCTGATCCCGACCTCAGAGGCCCCAGCACCAGCCTTGCCTCATGGCAGGCTCCGATCCCAACCACACTGGCCCCTGCACCGGTCTAACCCCTCATCAGGCTGTGATCCCGGCCTCGGAGGCCCCAGCACCGGCCTAGCCTCACGGCAGGCTCCGATCCTGGCCTCGCTGGCCCCAGCACCAGCCTAACCCCTTGGCAGGCTCCGATCCCGGCCTCAGAGGCCCCAGAACCGGCCTTGCCTCACGGCAGGCTCCGATCCCAGCCACGCTGGCCCTGGCACTGGCCTAACCCCTCGGCAGGCTTCGATCCCGGCCTCAGAGGCACCAGCACCGGCCTTGCCTCACGTCAGGCTCTGATGCCAGCCTCGCTGGCCCCAGCACTGGTCTAACCCCTCGGCATGCTCTGATCCCGGCCTTGGAGGCCTCAGTAGCAGCCTTGCCTGACAGAAGACTCCGATGCCGGCAGATATTGCAGCCAATATTTAGGAGGGGCACACAGATCCAATCCAATTCACCTGGAACTGTTGAAGAAATTTCCCTGAAAGTAGAATGCTCCTGCCCCACATGCTCAGGAAATCTGTACAACATACTATGTAAGAAAAATGTTCAGGAGGAGAACCAAGATGGCAGCAGCAGTGATGGCAGCCAGTATTTGAGAGAGGCAGACAGATACAATCCAATCCACCCTGAACTTTTTAAGAAATCTCCCCAAAAGTTGACAAAATTCATTGCTACTAGGTATTTGGACTCCCAGCTATTGCAAAAGATACGTACTGTTTTCATATATATATATATATGGAAGAAAAAATGAGAACTTCTGTAGACAACCTGACCAGAGCATATCGCAGAGCAAGGCCTGTGCTGGATCCTGCGAGGCCAGGAATGGAGCCTGCCATGTGGCAAGGCCAGGACCATGGCCTGCAGCACACCAAAGGGCCAGTGGGTCCCTGCAATCATGCAGTCAGGAAGCACTTGAAGCTGCCACTGTTTTACTCTATCTCTTAGCTGATCTCCAGATCTAAGTGACCTCTATTAAAAATGTGGGTGTGAGTGGATCATCTCATCAAAGTCACTCACTTTCTGGCTATCATTATTCAGCAAATGGGAAATAGTGTGGAAAATATAAGTAGGACTTCCAAGGGAGAAATAAATTGTAATTGAGCGGGTGTGGAGAAATAGAAACTCTAATACATTATTGGTGGGATTGCAAATTAGCGTAACCACTTTGAAAAACAACATGGAAGATCCTCAGAAGAATAAAAACAAATTTATCATATGACCCCAACTATGAGTATCTACCCCAAAAAATGAAAACAAAACTACCAAACCAACACACAAGTATCTATGTTCATAGATGCACAAATCATCATTCCCAAACTATGGAACCAGCCAAGATGTCCATCAGCACATGAGTGGATTACAAAACTATGGGATATGTATGCAATGGAATTTTACCCAGCCATAAAGGATAACAAAATTATGGCATCTATAGGGAAATGTTACAAAAAATAAGAAATCAGATGCTTTCCATACTATGCAAAAACTAGGGAGAAATGGGTAATAGGAGAAACTCTAGTTGAAGAAGGGGCCCTATAGAGGAGCAATTAAGGTGACCTATCTGAGGAGATGGAGGGGGAAAGATGGAAACTCTTTAAATCACATGATGTACTTGAACAAACATATCAATCACTAAATCAAGCATGGGAAGGAGGGATGGGGAGGGAATGGGATAGGGATTGGATAAAGGCAAATTGGGTGATGTGTACACGTATATCTCCACAAGTTTTTTATTCCATTAAAATGTTTGACTATGGGCCAGGCGTAGTGGCGCAGGCTTGTAATCCTCGTGCTTGGGAGGCAGAAACAGGAGGATCGTGCTGGTTTGAAGCCAGCCTTGCTGGCTTAAGAGACCCTGTTTCCAAATAAAAAGTATAAAATAGGTCTGGGAGTGTAGCCCGGAGGTAGAAGGGCTTCCAGGAACCCCAATACCACCAAAAAAAAAATGTTTGACTACTATGCATCAATAAAAATATATTAAAATATAGGGCTGGGGTGTAGCTCAGAGGTAGAATGCCCTGGGTTCCATCCCCAGTACTGCAAAGAGTATATATATATATATATATATATATATATATATATATATATTCCTCCTAATGGACAAAAAGAAGACTTGAATGCATGGCAAATCATACCATGCTCTTGGGTAGGAAGACTATTATAACAATGCCAATTTTCTGCTGGATGTATAAAAGAGAAAAAAAGCTCTATTATAATAGATTGTATAATACATTATGAGCTCAAGAATCACAACAATGTGATACTGGTTTTTAAATAGAGTGACAGATCATTGTACCACAATAGAAAGCAAAGAAGTAAACCCAAATATATAGAAAAATTTAATTTTTGGCAGGGCATCTCAAATATGTAAGTAAAATTAATATTAAATGAATAGTTAGGGAACTAAGAAGTTTTCATTTGAAAAACAAAGACTAGTGGATCCTCGTCATATATTGCTCAAAACAGATTTCAGAAAGATCAAATATTAAGTATCAACATTGGAACTATAAAGTTTCTATAAGAGGAAAATTTCTTTTACAAACTTTTTGTCAGAATTACTTCTTTAGCTATAAGAGAAAAAGTTGGTAGATCTGGCTACAGATTATTTTAATTGCAAAGTAATTGAAAAGTTCTTTTTTATTAAAAAAATGGAAAAAACACTGTAATTTGTTTACAAATTGGGGATCTCTACCACATATAGAAATTCTGTAAGTCAAAGAAAAAATACCAGTATGCTAATAAAAAATAAGCAAAGGGACAGTTCATAAAAGACAGAACTAACTTGTTCTAGAAAAACATAAAGAAATATCTAATCCTACTCATAGAGATTTGTAAATTAAAAATACACTGAGAAGCCATGTTTTATGTATCATATTATCAAATATCAAAAAGTTGTTAACACACTCCATTGGTATAGATGTTGGTAAATACGCACACTCATATGTTATTTGTGAACCTAATAATTGACTCAATCTCTGTGGAGATAAATTTGTCAACATGTTACAAAGTTAGACATCGATATACCCTTTGACTTTATAATTTACTTCTGAAAATTGATCCTAAAAGACAAATTTATGCACCCAGAGTTTTATACAACTGCACACAGAGTCAGTAGCTACATTATCACAGTATAAGTAGATAAAAAAATTGGAAAACAGCCTAAATGCTCTTGAGTAGAGGGCAAGTTAATGTGTACCCATGCCACAATAAAAAAAAAAGACTTTAGAAACTTTACGTATTTACATGTAAATTTTATAAATAAATTGGTGAGTAAAAAACCAAAGATATTTTATCCTCCTGGAAAATGACAAGGGGCACAATAATGGCCACACCATTTACCATTCATTTATGAATGAGTATAGAATTATATACACATACTCATACATATGCATACATATATGCGCAGATAACCCAAGAAACCATATATGACTCTACTCACTCCATTCTACCAGTGCCAGTTGGTTTCTGCCATACAAACTGGTATCATCTACATGCCACTGCTTTGGGTACATCTGCCCTCTTATGCATACTCAGATGAATCTTCAGAGACACAATGTCCCATCTAGAACTCCCCTGAGAGACTTCCCTGTCCAGCCCACACCTGACACATGCATATGTACCTATACACATGCACACATTTATCTAGATTTTTTAAAAATTATGAGTAGAGTTACCAGAGAAGATGCTGAAACCATGAAATAATAATAGTTATGTCAGCAGGAATGTGGGGTTGGAGCTCAGCACTGCTTGTAAAACAATATATCGTTTCAACAAAAACAAGGCCAAAAGATCAAAACCAGTTCTGAATCCGTGTCCAAAAAGCTCCATTTTTAAGTAATAGTTTCAAAAGATATTTTTTTTCCCCTTTCACATCTGAGGCAACAAACCCGACTTGGGTAAGCAGCTGGATCCCCCTCACCTTGGCCAGCTCAATGGCTGGCTCCCGCTCTTTTGCTCTCTCTTTATTCAGCCATCAAGAATTTTCAAAATGCTCAAAGTGGAAAACCTCGCCATCGCAGTGCTCCGGAAATTCATTCAGTTAAGGTCACGGACCAGTACACTCCTATCGGCTTCACCCCTCAGCGGGGTGTCTCCAAATATCTCCAGGGGTGTTGCAAAATACTAAAAATAAATGGAAAAAAGCACATTTAATTGGTTCAAGTTTTTCCCTTTAATTTATTTATACCATACAGAGTGCTTTAGGCAAAGTTAGGATGGGTAAAAAAAAAAAAAAAAAGCTCAGCCACCGCAAATATCACAACAGTTTGGGGGTTGTCGCTTCAGGCCTCTAGGAGATAATTTAGTGGTATTAGATATAATGATTACAGTGTGGCCGTGAGTTATATACCGCCTGGGTTCAGATCCCAATTTCAACATTAGCCATGTGACATTTATTATTAACCCATCTGTGCCTCCTTTTTTCTACCTCATAGAATTACTGTGAGAATTTAATGTAATTATCCCTGGAACGCATCGAATGCGGTGCCTAGCACAAAATAAACATTCAATAAATGATGGCTGTTATTTTTACGTTGTCAGCGGTACTACAAAAGATGACTGGTACCTGGTGCTCATGCATCTCAACTCTTCAGGAAGAGTTAATGTTCTTCCGGAAGCACCTAGCCTACACAGTTTAATGCCATAGAGACACTGGCTTAGCAGCCATTTGCTTCACATTCAGGAACTCGGCCCTTCAACCTGGACTGTCAATGTGTGCTTCAAAAAATGTACGCAAAGCTAGGCATGGTGGTGCATGCCTGCAGCCCCAATATTTGGGAGACAGAGACAGGAATATCACAGGTTTGAAGCCAGCATGCAGTAACTCTGTTTCAAAATAAAAAGTAAAAAGGTTTGGGAATGTAGCTCAGTGGCAGAATGTCCCTGAATTCAATCTCTAGTACCACTCAAAAATAAATTTAAAAAAAAATACATGCAAGCAGGCCAAAACTGTGTCTACCATCTTGGAGCAAAGAAAGCTATGGGGTTGGTATGCTGCATTCGATTTTTATTAGACTGGCCCTTCTTTTCCTGCATTCCAGCTCATTTCTGAACTGGGTGGGCCATGCGGGAGTAGCACGAACATGCTGCTTTGTTTTGGTGTCTTAACACTTCACACAGATGAAAAGAATAGTCCTCACACTGGCCCATCCATCGCTGTAGACAGTGTCTTCAACAGAATACACTTCACTTTTTCCATAAGGACAACCAAATGACCTGTTGGTAAATGTTTTAGGGAACAGATCATAGCAAGAATGAAAAAACTAAAGGCATTTTTGAGTTTATGGAGATACCTAATTTTCCATCACTGAGAGATGTTCTTCTTTATCTCCGTGTATGTTATTCATCAAGGCATCTTGACACTATTTACTGGAAAGTAATGGCACTGTTTACCAGAAAACTAGCTTAATCTGCTACTCATTGTTTTCATCAGTTAAATAAAACTGACCTTTCATCTTTAGCATTGTGCTTCCAACAAAATCCTGCCAAAATCACTAATGATCTGTGCTCCTCAGACAGCTGCAAGACATTCTCCATCAGCTAAGGAATGGTGGGACTGTCACCCCCTTCAGAAATAGAAGGGCCCGGCTTCGCAGGCCACATTAACAGGTTGGCACTTTAGCCAAGCCTTTAGGATCTGAGGAACAAGAAAGTACAGGTGGAAACCATGGAAAAGAGAATTCCCCAAATGTGTATAGATCCCCTAAATCAAAGGCATTTAGGTTTAAGACTGATTCAACAAAGCCCAGAATCAAGGGTAGAAATAAGAATCCTCTGAAGAAAAAAATTCAAGTTTTGAAGCTTCATACCATAAAGTTGTTATAGATATTCCACAGTGGAGACTGATTTACCCTTATTGATGGTCTTCAGTTATCAAGACTAAAGACTATCTGAAGATCTGCCAATTGTCACTTCTGTCACTTCCTTGGAGAATGATATCAGTGTAGCACATAACTTTATTTTATGGCTTTATTTTATTCATTTGTAAGTACTTTTAAGACACATTGATAAAGGTGTGTGTGTGTGTGTGTGTGTGTGTGTGTGTGTGTGTGTGTGTAACTTTTAGCTCAGTCTTAATTTATCTCTAAAAGACCAAAGTTTGCCAGTTCATGGGTCATAGGATGGTCATTCTCAACCTTTGCCTGTGCTTTTGGTGTGATATCCAAAATGACATTGCCAAAGTAAAAACCAAGGAGCTTCCCCTCTGTTTTTTTCTAGGAATCTTATGGTTGCAGGTCTTCCATTTAAGTCTTTAATCCATTTTAAGTTGATTTTTGTGTAGGGCATAAGAGAAACATTCAATTTTGTTCTTTTGTTTGTAGATACGTGCTTTTCCAACAGCATTTGTTTAAAAGAATATCCATTTCTTGTTATATTTTCATGGTGTTCTTGTTGAAAATTGACCATAAATGCATGGGTCTGTTTCTGGGATTTTTATTCTGTTATATTGATCCCTTTTTTTTTTCATTGTGGCTCTTATTATGCCAGTTTATACTGTTTTGAATACTATAGGTTTACAATATAATTGGAAATCAAGAAATGTGGTTCACCTACTGCTTTTCTTTCTCAAGATTGCTTTGTCTATTTGAGATTCTACATGAATTTTAGAATTGTTTTTTCTCTTTGAAAAATGCCTTTGGAATCTTGATAAGAGATTTCCTTGAATTCGTATATTTGCTTTGAATAATGAGGACATTTTAACAATTTTAGCGCTTCCAATCCACAAACATTGGATAGACTTCCATGTCTTTGTCTTCTTCAACACTCTGCAGGTTTTAGTGTGATAAATCTTTACCTTCTTGGTTAAATTTGCTCCTAAGTACATTATTCTTTTTTACGCTATTATTGATGGGATTGTTTTCTTGATTTCTTTCTCACATAGGCTGTTATTGCTATGAGAAATGCAACCTATTTTTTGTATGTTGATTTTGTATCCTGCTACTTTAAAATCCTACATGATATCACTTATACATGGAATCTAAAAAAATAATATGAATGCATAGATACAGAGTAGAATGAAAGTTAGCAGCGTGGGAGGAGGAGGAGGAAATGAAGAGATGTATGTCAAAGGGTAAAAACTTGCCATTGTTTAGAATCAATAAGCAAATACTTAATGTACAGAGATTTAATGTACTCTGATATGTAAACTGTATCAAAATAGCATGTTGTACACCTTAATAAGTATATCCATAAAAATAAAAAAACTTTAGTAGCAGCACGTCTTCAAAATAGTTTTGGTTACCATATGTGCTATAATTTAAGTGATCTTTAAAAACTTTTTCTTTTCTTTCAAACAATGTGTCATTTGGTGTTAATATATGATTTCTGTAGAAATAACCAACAAAATAGTATTATCTGCTCTGATTTCTGCTAAATAAGGATGACTCTCATTATCTTATTCCTATTCATGAATGGTCACTAGAATGCTAAACATCACCATGTTAACATTAACATATATTCAATAATGATAGGACAATATTTTTCTTATTCACATAGTTTATTCTTCAGCACCTCTGTGTGTTTTCCAAATTATATTTCAATATGGATACCGAATATTGTTGTTGATGTGCATTTCTGTTTCTTTGTATATATTAAACGTACCTGATATATGCCATTAATTTTTTTATAATTCTCATTCTTCAGTGGATTTTTTCTATTTGCCTGAATTTTCAGTGTAGACAAAACAGAAAAGTTTGTTGTAAAATAAAATAATCTGACTCTTGTGATTAATTTGAATATTTGGAACAATTCATGTGGAAAGAGTTTTAAAATCTTTTTATCTGTAATGTCTTTCAGAAGTTTGAATTTTATACTGAGGTAGTTAAATTTCCAGTCAGTAACGTTGCATAATATTCAAATTATACAACCACATACTTGGAGCAGCAGAGAGTAAATCGAGCTTAATGAATTCTATTTTATCTTAAAAAGATTATATGGCATCAATAGTGAAATACTATGCAGAACTTAATGTGAGAGCTGTATATGTGTTAACATGGAGCTATTACCATAATCATCATTCAGGGAAAGAACAAGCTGCAGATTAATATGTGTAGCTTAGTCTAATTTATGTAAATGTGTTATAAGTACATAAATATAATGTGGGTGCACAAAGATTATCTCAATAGATACAAACTAGACTGATAATGACTACCTCTGAGGACAGGCACATGACTCCAGGATGGAGATGTAAAAGGGAACACTAACTTAAATTGCATTATCCTGTATTATTTGAATTTTGAAAGTAAGTATACATGATTATACAAACATGTAAATTTTAAAATTGATTTTATAAAAAGTATGAGATCAAAACTCAAAGCTTGCCAGGCATGGTGGCACACGTTTGTAATCCCAGCAAAATATTCACAAACAATAAATTATTCCAGCACATAAAAAGCTGGAAATCTATATAACTCATTTAACTTAAAAAACTTGGTAAGGGAAACAATAGAAAAAGGAACTATAGTACATCCTTACTTACAAATATAAAGCAAGGATTTTAAATATCAGCAAGTAGAACATGACTTTTGTGTTAGAAAAATAAAGCACATAACTAAGTAAAGTTATGCTAGGAATGGGAAGATGACTCATTACAGAAATTTTTTTCAATGTAATTTAGTATATTAATAGACTAAGTAAAGAAGAACTTTGTAATCATTTCAAATGGATGTTTAAAATTTATAAAATTCAATATCTCATAAATCATAAACACCTTTAGTCATCTAGAAATAGATTAAGTTCTATTAAATTAATAAAACTTTATAGAACATCTAACATAAATGGAGAGAGCAAACATCAAACCTAAGGCAAAACATTAGAAGTATTTCTAGTTAAGTTTTTAAAAAGGCAAAGATGTTTACTATCACCGAAACTCAAAGCTTTGTTCAGGAGATTTAGCCAATGGGCTGAGAAGAAGAAGGTACTTAAGTATCTGAACGGAAAAGTTATCAATTGTAGGAAAAATTATTTTTATATTAAAATTCCAAGAAAAGTGTGGTGGTGCACGTTTATAATTCCAGTACGTGGGAGGCTGAGACAGGAGCATTACAAATCTGCGGCCAACTTCAGCAACTTAGACCCTGTTTCAAAGTAAAACATTAAAATAAGGCTGGGGGTGCAGCTCAGAGGTAGAATTATCTGAGTTCAATTCCAAAATCTCCAGTACCACAAAAAAAACAAAAGCACTTTTTAAACATCCAAGATAAGTAACTGAAAACTTAAAATAAGATAGCTAAGCAAAATGGTTAAATATGAGACCCACATATTAAAAGTAATTAGTTTTTAGAAATTTGACAGGCTGGACATTAAAATAAATGTAATTTTTTTCCCCTAGTTCTGAATGAGGTGCCAGGGCAATGGGTAGCAATTGCTTCCACATCCCAGAGTTAGGGCTGGATCATCCATAAAGAGGAAGTAAGCAGTTCTGTGACCCTCTAAGACTTTTATCCAAACCCAAACCATAAAATAATTAAAAAAGGATGTAAGGGCGATCTGCCTGCGACATCTGTCATCCCACTGATTGCCAGGGTTGATTCGGCTGATCTGGCTGGCTAGGCGGGTGTCCCCTTCCTCCCTCACCGCTCCCTGTGCGTCCCTCCCCTCCCGAAGCTGCGCGCTCGGTCGAAGAGGACGACCTTCCCCGAATAGAGGAGGACCAGGACCGGTCTTGGGTCAAGGGTATACGAGTAGCTGCACTCCCCTGCTAGAACCTCCAAACAAGCTCTCAAGGTCCATTCCTAGGAGAACGTAGGGTAGTCAAGCTTCCAGGACTCCAGACACATCCAAATGAGGCGCTGCACGTGGAAGTCTGCCTTTCTATTAGAAAAAAAATTAAAAAATTTGCAGTCTGTAATTGAGGACATTATTTCTTTGATATGAGAGACTATAAGAACACTACTTGAAGAAGCTGATGTATGTTTCCTGGAATTTGATGGCCCAGTGAGCACATGTTTGACACCAGACTGAGCAATCTAAAGATACAACCAAACTATATATTCCTCTATATGTTTAAAACCTGAAAGGAAGCATCATACACTGACCACACAGGTTCACGCAGGTTACTTTGGCATGGGACTGGAATTGGAGCAAGAATGGTATGAACTGTATTTGAGCTGTTTGAAAGAAATCTTAAGGCTGGCATGGTGGTACACGCTTGTAATCCCAGCATTTGGGAGCCTGAGATGGAAGGATTGCAGTTTGAGGACAGCCTCTGCTACTGCTCAATGATGAGGCCCTTTGCAACTCAGTGAGACCCTGTTTCAAAATAAAGAATAAATAATAGGGCTAGGGGTGTAGCTTGGAGGTAAAATGCCTCTGGGCTCCATCCCCAGACACACACACACACACACACACACACACACACACAATTATATATATATATATATATATATATATATATATATATATATATATGTATATGTATATGTATATATATAGAAAGAAAGAGAAATTTTATAGTGCCTCATCAATAGATTATGTGCTAACAACTTGCATTTTTCAATTATGTATGTCTGAAGAGAATATAACTGTCAGGCCCATAAGTTTATTAACAGGCCCTGCCATTGTTGACAGAGTTTTCCAAAGCCTGAGATCATAATTCACTTCTATGCAAAGTTTTAATTTTTTCTTTTTTTGAGGTTCTGGGGATGAAAGCCAGGGACATTCTACCTCTGAGCTACATACCCAGCCATATTTTTTATTCTTATTTTTGAAACAGAGTCTCACTGAGTTGCAAAGGACCTCACTGAATACCTAAGGCTGGCCATGATCTGTGATCCTCCTGTCTCAGCCTCCCAAATGCTGGGATTACAAGTGTGTGCCACCACGCCCGGCTATCTTTTTCAATGCTTTTATTCTACCTTTTTTTTTTTTTTTTTTTTTTGCAGGTCTGGGGCTGGAACCCAGAGGCATTTGACCTCTGAGCTACACCCCCTGCCCATTTTTTTATTTTTTATTTTGAAACAGGGTCTCACTGAGTTGCAGAGGGCCTCACTAAGTAGCTGAGGCTATCTGCGAACCACGATCCTCCGGTCTCAGCCTCCCAAATGCTGGGATTACAAGCATGCGCCACCATGCCCGGCTTATTCTACTTTTTTAAGTCTACTTTTTTGTTCTTTTCAAAGTTTTGTGGGGTCGAAGATTATTTAATTTATTTTCAGTTATTATTACTTTTTAAATTTGACTTTATTATAAATTTTTCTCTGACTATGACTTCATCTGGGTCTCACAGACTTTACTATGTTGTATTTTCATTTACCATTTCTAAATTTATTATTTATAATTATATTTATCCTATAACCCTAAATGTATGTGATATTTATTTAAAATATCCAAGTGTAAACAGGGCATGGTGGCGCATGCTTGTAATCCCTGCGCTTGGGAGGCGGAGACAGGAGGATCGCGCAGGTCCTGCTAGCTTAAGAGACCCTGTTTCCAAATTGATTGATTGATTGATTGATTGTGGTACTGGGGGTGGAACCCAGAGGCTTTTCTACCTCCAGGCTATACTCCCAGACCTACTTTTATACTTTATTTGGAAACAGGGTCTCACTAAGTTGCTGAGAGCCTCACTAAGTAGCTGAGGCTGACTTCGAACTTGTGTGATCCTTCTGCCTCAGCCTCCTAAACGCTGGGATTACAAGCGTGCGCCACCACGCCAGGCTGTGTTTCCAAATTTTTAAAAAAATGTATAAAATAGATCTGGGAGTATAGGCCGGAGGTAGAAGGGTTTCCAGGAACCTCAGTACCACATAAATAAATAAATAAATAAATAAATAAATAAATAAATAAATAAATAAATATCCAAGTGTAGCCGGTGTGGTGGCGCACGCTTGTAATCCCCATGCTTGGGAGGTGGAGACAGGAGGATCGCGCAGGTTCGAAGCCAGCCTCACTGGCTTAAGAGACCCTGTTTCCAAATAAAATGTAAAATAGGTCTGGGAGTGTAGCCCGAAGGTAGAAGGGTTCCATCCCCAGTACCACCAAAGAAAATTAAAAATTAAAAATAAAATATCCAAGTGTATGATTATGTTTTGTTTTTCTTATCTATTTTATGTAAATTTTACTTTTATTGCAATGAATGTATTTGGTATAATGTCTGTGTTTGAAATCAATTGGGATCCCTTTTATGACAATATGTCACCCGTGCATTTTTGTGTGTGGATTATGTGGATATGTGTAGGGGATGAATACATCTATTCTCTTTACTTGAAATAGTGATTTCCACATAAAAATATATAAAATAAGAATTATTTTTCACTATTTCAATTCTATATTAATTTTAGGAAAAAAACACTGATAGACACATTAATATTTCTAAATATAATTATGGATTTATCAGTTGCTATTTCTATCCTTCCAAGAGATGTTACTTTATACATTGGTCAAGCAATAACGTTTGTGTATTTAGACACAAGATTTTAGATTTTATACCTCTGGCATATTATTGTTATCACTGGCATTTTAGATTTAGATTATATTTTAATCTTTAAACACCCTATCTTTACTCATTTCTTGACTCATTATTCTTTTTGTATGCTTCATTTTTCCTTGGGATTTATTTTTATTTTGTTGGAATGCCTCTCCTATTAGTATTCTTAGAGGAAATTTATAGGTAAAAATCTTTTGGATTACTAAATATTACAATACCTTTATTTTCTCTCATGCTTAAATAATAACTTGAACATATAAAAAATTCTGTTTTCAGATTTATCCTTAGAATTTTGATGGTATCATTCTATTATTTTCTTGGAACCAGTATGGCTGATGAAAACTATGGTATCAAAATGCTACGTTTTCTAGGTTAGAAATATTTTTTTCTTCTGATAGTTTTTATGGATTTTTAAAATTGAAGTCCACAAATTAGACTCTATTATGTCCAGATATGAGTATCATTTTATCGATATTATTCAGCAATTGCTTTACATTTTAAAAATTAAATTTGTTTCCCTGGTCTGTAAGTCAGCTTTCTATCACTGTGACAAAATATCTGAGAAAACATCTTAGAGGAGAAAAGATTTGTCTTCCTTGACATTTCCTTTTAGTCTTCATAATTCTAAAATTTGATCATTTCACTAGTGCATCCTGAATTATATTTCTCACAATTGTGTCCTTTTATATGCTGATACCCAGATATAATTTCAACCCCAACCCCTTGGAGCTCCAGATACTAATACCTGACTACCTCCTTCATATTTTTTTTGGAAGCCTCAAAAGCACTTGGGACGTAAAAGGCATAAATGAAATTTATTATTTTATTTCAAAAAAGAGTCTCTTCTAGAGGTTTTTATTTCAGAAAATGGTACTACTACCTACCTGCCACACCAGCCATTTTGGTTCAAACTCTAAAAGTCATCTTTAATACATTCTCTCCTCAAAGTCATCACCAAGGCTAGCTGACTTTATTTTTTTTTTAATTCAACCAACTTTTTCTTTTTTTCTTCCTTTCTTTTTTTTCTTGTGATATTAGAATTGAACCCAAGGGTGTACCACCTTTGAGCTACACCCCATCCCTATTTTCTTATTGGTTTTTCTTCTTAATACCGTGCTGTGAATAGAAACCTGTGCCTTGGACATGTCAGGCTGGCAAGCACCGACTGAGCCACATCCTCAGGCCCCTTAATATCAGTAGCACTTGGATCTGTCCAAGTCTCTACACCTGCATTACTGCCATACTAGTCTAAGTCATCATCACCTCTCACCTGGATTCTGACAAGAAACTAGTTTTGCTAGGTAGCTTAGATTGCTTCATGTATAGCAGCAAAAACTGCTAATTACCTACCACAATTTGCCCTTTACCCTTGGTTGATTTTATTTGAAACTCTACAAAAAGATCATACTTCCCAATCTCTTGGGCCTAGGTATGGCTATATGGGTAAGCACTAGTCAGTGAGATACAAGTTGAGATGATGAAGGGGGCTTTGAGAAAAGATTTATGAAAGAAAAATATCTCAACTGGAAAATGTACCTCCTTCCTCCGTTTCCCCTTCACTATTTCTGTTGTCTGGAACACAGGGTGTGGCCAATGTTCTAAAAGCACTGTTAAGAGCCTGTACAAAAATGGGTACTGAGCTGAGTCCCTCCTGAATATTTTTTCCATAGAAATCAAGATTGATAATACAGTAATTGCTGTATTTTAAGTCACTGAGCTTTGGGGTGATTTTTACACAGTGAGAGATGGCTGGAAAATCATACGTTGATTATGTGCATGGTGTTTTGAATGGGTATTTGGTATCCTATCCTCTCTTAGGAAAGACAGCACCGATAGTGTCTACTCTGAGGTGTTCCTCAAAACCTATAGAGAGCACTCACTGTCCTTCATCTTTCAGGAGGCAATGTGCTGAGAACCTTCCAGAGACCCATTATTTTTAAGCTTTAGTTGCTTTCTCTACTAATATCTTCCTCGTTCTCGCTAGAGGAACATGATGATATTTTATACTGAAACCAACTCTTACATCTTTAGGCAGATTATTTCTAATCCACTGTGAGTGGACACACTCACCTGCTCTCTTCCTTCAGGTTTTGAGTTGATTTTTCCGGGCAAACCTTTATTTTCTCAAGTCTGTAGTTAAAGTTTGAGTTAAAAGCCATGACTCTTGTAACTCACAAATCTGCCATTTACTTAGAGAAGTCAATGTAGTTGAAAGTGGTTAAGATGCTAAATTTTATGTTAGACCTTTCTTTGGTGGTACTGGGGTTCCTGGAAACCCTTCTACCTCAGGGTTACACTCCCAGACACCTATTTTTTATATTTTTATTTGGAAACAGGGTCTCTTAAGCCAGCGTACAGAACTACTTCTTTATGAGTCAAACTATCTCCAAATAAAAAGATAGGTACTTTACTACTTGTGATAGCTATGTTCTTGAATGTCTCTGTGACCACTGAATTGGGGAATGTGGAACCATTGTTCCTGGAAGAAATACAAGGTTAGGTTCCTGCAAGTGATTGGTCAGAACATTTTTGTCAATCGATGCGTATGTAAGTCTTATTTTATGTGTGTTTCTGTTTAAAGGTATATTATTTAATACTATCACTAATTCTTTAATATTGAACTCACAGCCACCAGCACTATAACTCATGCCTGAACAATGCTTAGCTATCACATAAATTGTCTCTGTAAGATACATCACAATTAACTTACATTAGGAACATGAGACAGTCCCTTGGTACTGAGCATGGTGCAATTTTAAACAAAGAAGTCAAAAAAATGCAAAAAAATGGCACTTTATGAATTGTAAAAAGAACTCCTGTTTACAGTATGATGATTTGAGAATGGAAGGAAGAAGGTGGAATGTCGGACTTGGGAGGGTCTGCGCTCATCAAACAAAAAAGTTTTCTGCTGCTTTGCACATGTCCACGAATGAGTATGAAGGACATGTGAGTAAGGATTTGAAAATTACAAATAAATTTTAGTGAGCACATCAATTCATAATAATAATAATTATTGGACTATGTGTCTATGTATGTTTCTATATACGCACATGTACATATGCACATGTGTGTGTGACTCAGATTTTGAGGACTATGTGTCTACGTATGTTTCTATATATGCACATGTACACATGCACATGTGTGTGTGACTCAGATTTTCATAACTGCGGGTTTTGCATCTGTGTATTCAACCAAGCTTGGATAAAAATATTCAAAAACCCTTTGCATCTGTACAAAACATATGTAGACTTGTTTTCTTTTCAGCATTCCTAAACAATACAATATAACTATTTACATAGCATTAACATTGTATAATTAGGGATTTTAAGCCATCTAGAGATGACAAAGTATATGAGCAGATGTGCCTAAATTATGTACAAATACTGTGGTGTTTTATATAAGGGACTTGAGAATCTGCAGATTTGGGAACCGAGAGAGGAGGAGGGGTTCTGGAACCAATCCCCTGTTGATATGGAGAGACAACCTGTGCACTTCTTTTTGTATGCCATGGTGACTTTTGAAGAGTCTGGAGCCCCAACTTTGTAATGTTCTACATTGCATAATAAAATTAAATATCTCAATAGGAAAAATGATCACAGACAAACTGAGTTCAGAGTTGCTCATGTTTTCTTTGTAGTTTAGAGTTTTCAGATTTTTTTTCCTTCTGAATTTCGGAAATACTTTGTGTGCCTGAACTTTAACTTCTATCCCTAGGGATAGCTTTTGTTAGCATTATTAAGAAGGCTATGCTGGATTTCTACCCATTACTTTCTCCTTTCTCCTCTTTCTCTAGCCCATAGTTAAACATCTGAACCCAGGTGACCTTATACTTCATCTTCTCCAATGACTCCCACAAGATCATCAACCTAATGAAGCTGGCATGATGGTGCACACTTGTAATCCCAGTACTTGGGAGGCTGAGACAGAAGGATCTCAGGTTCAAGGCCAGCCTCAGTAATGTGGTGAGTTTCTCAGCAACCTAGGGAGATTCTTTCAAAACAGAAAAATGAAAAAAAAAATTAAATGGGCTGGGGGTGTATCTCAATCCCCAATACCCCCCAAATCTAATGAAGTCCTTCCCTTTGAAATATGAATGCTTGATAATGGTTATTGAGAGTCCCCCTTTTACCAATTTTCTATTTGGTTTAGACAAAGGAAATTAGATTCAAGTATAATATGATCTTGAGACATTATGTTAAGAAACAATTCATTGCACACATATATACTCTTCTTCCGGTATAAATGTATGTAGGTAAGATGCCATTTCTAAACATTTTGTTTTTCTCAGAATTTATATGTTGATATTCTAAATCCTGAGCTGATGGCATTATGAGGTGTGCCTTCTGAGAGGTGATTAGATTATGGGAGTGGAGCCCACATGAAAGGGTCTGGTGGCCTTATAAAACAGGCCCAAGGGAGCTCATTCACCACTTCCACACATGAGGACACAGGGAGAAGGTGCTGTGAATCAGGAAAAAGTTCCTCACCAGGCACTGTGTCTGCTAGGGCCTTGATCTCAGAACTCTAGAATCTAGAATTGTGAGCTGTTCCTCTTGTTTCTAAGCTACCCAGTTCACAGTATTTTGCTACAGAAGCCTGAATGGACTAAGACATAGGATGAGCATCACAGGAAGGCATTTCAGATACCCTTGAAGTCACATTTCCTTGCTAGTCGATTGTTTAAAAAGGCCACCCCGACAGCGTTAGGTTTGAGTGCTCTGTTAATAAAGGCTAAGAATATCCATCACTTTGTGAAAAGTAACAGCTGTTCCCCTCTTTAGTGGAACTATGTGCCATTCACTGCTAGAAAAAGTAGGCTTTTAAAGATCCCAAGACGAATTCCTTCACTCATTCCTATTAGGAATTAGCAGAGCTCTTTCCTGCCCACCCTGGGAATGGTCTTTCAGTGATGGTAAGCCTGAAGTTCATTTTGACAAACTGGAATGGCCCTTCTCATTCTCGCTGTCAATAACCATTATACTCTCCATTATGAGCAAATTGCTTTCCTTCTCTTTGGCTTCTCTCTAATCCTTTGTAGGCATATGCTAGTTCTGGAACTCCTATAAAGTCTCTGGTTAGTGTATTTCTGAGAAGTTAGATAAGGCCAAGCCTTAGTTAAGCTCCACATAGTCCAGTGACATATAGCTGATTTTGGCTGAAAGCCCTTAATTTCCAAGTGCTCCAATGGAATCATTTAAAATGTAAAATGTATGAGCATCTTTCCTCTGAACAAAATGGTATGCTTTTTCTTGGCTTAATTTCCTTTAGACATAAGAATTAAGACTCACTAGTACCAGCGATCAGTGATGTTGTACATGTTGCCAGACTTACAGATTAGATAAGCATTTTTGGTTTCCAGTAGTGTTTTCATGGAATTATCTCTATTCAGGTCAAGTTCTATTTTGAGAACTCCAGCTGATTCAACAGCCTACGATTTGTACTTTTGGTCTCAAAGCAAATACTTAATTTAACGCAAGCCGAGAGAACTGCACTTGTATTTAAGCCCTGACCCATGTAATTTTAATATCCATTAGCCCTTGCTATGGGATGTAATTGGATGGATCGGATGTTTCGTAGGTTCATACAAACAGGGGGGAAAGTATTCCAGCCGTCTCCCTTCCAAAGCAAACAGTGTGAAGCTATTGGTCTAAGCAGGAATCGCCAATTAGGCTGTATTCCTCCCTTTACCACTTCCTTCCGCCTCGTGTGGCGAGGCCCTAAAGAGCAGAGAGAGGAAGCCAGAAGACTTTTAAAGGACACACAGCTGTTTTGGCAGGTCTAGATTCAGATATGAATGTACAGTTAAGATGTATCCAATGACACAGAAACCCTGGTTCTCACAGCATAGGGACTGACAACCTGATATAAACAGGGATACCTCCTGAGGGCACAGGCAGGGCAGAGAGGGTGGGACACAGACTGTGTACCAGGAGGAACTGAGTCAGGCATAAAGTGTCAGACAAGGCTAAGTTAGGAATCTAGGAAGTTGAATTGAAAGCAGATAGAAGAGGCCTTTTCACAACAGGGAGAATGAAACATTCCAAGTCCAGACATGAAACCAAATAGACATCTGAAGACAGCAGGTAGTCAGTAGAGACAACAATAGGGAATCAAGCACAAGATACTTTGCAAAATCCGTGCCCTTCTGTGTTTGGTGAAGCCCTCAAGCACGTCCTGCCTGACCTTAGGTGTTCTAAATACCCTGTGCACAGAAAGTAAAGGGCCACATGTTTCATCTCATAAGCAGAAGCTAGGGAGTAATCAAGATACAAGAGGGACTTCAGGTAATGGAGAAACTCCAGTGGAGCCAGGAAGGTGATCTAGGGGAGAATGGATGAAGGAAACACTTTCATTGATATTATGTAGACATGTGAGACTACCAATGCCAATCTCAGTACCCTGTATGGGAAGGGAAGAAGTGGAGAGGGAGCTGGAGAGCGCTCACCAAGTTCTGTATGCATATATGCCTCTACCGCTGTGAATTACATTTTGATGTGAGACTGTAATACAGCAATAAAAGTATAAAAATAAATACCGTGTGCGACAATTCTGGAGTCAATGTTTGAAAATGGCCACAAACAATGAACTATGTATTACTTTAGGCACTTAACATACAATCTTATCAACATTAGTTCAAAGTAGGCCTATTTCCATTTTACAGATGAGGAAACTGAAACTCAAAGAACTTTAGAAATTCTTACTAGTTCAAGTGGCTTGGGAGTAATAGGATTCAAATTTGAAACCATGCTCATCTGACTTTTAAGCCAATCATGTTTTTCATCACTAAGGTATAATAAATCTCACTATGGTTCAAGTGAAAATAAACAACTATTAATTATGATTAATATTATATTATTAATGTATAATTATATTGATATTTTATTATATTATTGATATTATATAATGATGTATTATATTAATTAATATTATAATTCTAGTATAAACAACTAGAATTACTACCTATAATTCTAATGAGCTATGCTCTTTCATATTGTAAGAACAGAGACCCTCGGGCTATTTTAGTTTATGGGGAGTTAGCACAATAAAAATATATGAGAAGGCTGAGACAGGATGTTTGAAGATTAGAGGCCAGGGTACAGTAACTTAGTGAGACCCTGTTTAAAAATAAAACAGGGCTGGGGGTATATCTCAGAGGTAGACCATCCCTGGGTTAAATCCCCAGTGAAAAAAGGAGAAAGAGGAGGAGGAGAAAGAAGTAGAAGAAGGAGGAGGAGGAAGAAGAACAAAAAGAAGAAGGGGAAGGAGAAGAGAGACATAAAGAGTCAGGGCAGGACTTATTCACAGGTCTTGTGGAGAACCCACTGTCTGTGGTGTGCATCTGTAACTCTTGTGGACTAACAGCACCTTATCAGTGGTCCCTTTGGAAGGTGACTTTCTCCATAGAGTGTTACCAATATGGGGACTCAGCTACTTGACATCATCTCCTCTATGTTCCTGGCCTCCAGTGAGTGCATTTTACCCACTTTCTTTTCTACTCTATGATCTTTAGACCTCCTAGCTTCTGTGGCCCATGATGACTACTGTTTCACATGTGTGGTTTGCTGACTTCTATTGCCATTTACCCTCCACTCTGTGAGCCTCTCTGTGCCAGGCATCCATGCACCTGAAGAGGCAGGATATGATTTGGTGCATACGTGTCCCATAGAGGATACTTACATTGGACAGAGTATGAGGTCTCTTCAAAGACTGTAGTTACTCTGTACTGCTGACATTGGGTCAGGAGCCATCCCTGGGCCAGTCAGCTGTGAATTTATATGTGGTGACCGATGTATGAAGTTTCTTAGACGAGGCCTATGAGTACAGTGGGCACCTTTTTCATCTTTGGATTTGGGATGAATTATCTTTTTAAATGGTTTTTATTGAGAGGATATTTATGCATTTTATGGGGTACATTATGATAATCTGATACATGTATACAATGTGTAGTGATCACATCAGAGTAATAAGCACTTCTATCCTCCAAAACATTAATTATTTTTATGTGCTGGAATTTTTTTGTCTAGTTAATTTGAAATATAGCATAGATTGTTGTAACAAATAGTTACCCTACTGTGTTATAGAAAACCAGACCCAATTCCTCTTCTCTGTGTTTTCATGCCCCTTATCTTTATTCCTTCTTCCCTCCCTGCCGCTCTCCCCAGTCTCTAATGACCATGATTCAACTCCATTCTTTAAAACTGACTGGATGAATTATCTCTACCTACATATTATCTCACACATAATTGAATTGTTCTTGCTCTACCTGTTATGAGTTGGGACCTACCAGAGACTCCCTTCTCACGTCCCTATCAAGCCTAAGCCCCTCGAGAGATCAGAACCTAATGTTTTTATAAGGCCCTCAGCATTATCAGTATACCTTTGACTTTGTTTCTGCATTCCATGTCTAAAATACATGTTTTTGCATGCCTATATGTCCCTGATTTCTCTTCCTCTCTTAACGAGAAAAAAAAACTCTGAAAACTGATATTTGATGGGGCAGGGCTGAACTCTGCCTCTTTTTAATGCACTAGTAACAACGTTGAGAATGTTCTCTTTTATAGAACATGTGTGCTTTTAACACTTTAGGCATTTGGTTTTGTGGGAAGTGACTTTATGATATGAGTAATTTGGAAATTGACCACTATCTGCAGGGGTGGAAGGAAGCCCATTTTTCTGATTACTTTAATCTCTGGATTCCAGTGTTTTATACATCTTGTCATATGGAACTAATAGCACTACACATTTCAAAAAGACTTCTCCTAATGCAATTTGAGATTTTAAGTCTTTGAGCCTCCAATACTGCATTACAAAACTATTAAATCAAGATGTGTGTTTTCTTCATGTCTTGGTTTCCTATTGTTCTTAACATGGTGATCTGAATGTAATTGACATGTAACATGTAGAGGTTCAAATTATGCCCATGCAACCTCTGATTCATGGCAGTATTGATATTGGCTGGGATATTACTCGTTCACCAATCACTAGGGCTACATTGATTACTACTTCTACTACTACCAACAATGGTAATTGGCTTTTATCTAATGCGTGCCATGTGCCAGGCACATAACAAAATAAACTCAGGGCTATTTTGTTCAATGTTATATGGTGGACAATGAGTACTGGATTTGAATTCAGGTAATGAGGTTATAAAAGCCATGTACTTTTAAAAAAAGCTTTATTGATGCATTATAATTACAAATAATAGTGTTCATTGTAACATATTTGTACATGCACATAACATAATCTGGTCAATTTCATTCCCTAGGGCCTTGCTGTTCCCTCTCTTCCTCCCTCCTCCTGGTTCCCTTCTCCTACTCTACTGGTTGCCCTTCTATTCATTTTTAGTGCTATGTTGATCATGTAAATCATCGTAGAGAAGTCAGTAAAGACAGTAAAGGCAATAGTTGGGAACTCAGTCCAAGGCACTTAGCCCCAGTTTTCTCAACAGATGCCACTGATATGCTGGAAGAAACTAAATAAGAACAACTAAAGACCAGTAAGGCTGTCTCCAACACTCGGAGAAATTTACATAAAACTGTCTCTCCCTGGTTGGGATAAACCAGTTGTCTAGAATGAGTGTTGACTTAGGGTACCAGTCCACAAAATTAGCTGTGTGGCTCTTGAGTACAAATTCTGGGAAGAGGAGATAATGGGGAATCTAAGGAAAGAGAAGATAGAAATACTTGCTCTTAAGAAGTTTCCAATCTATTATGTAACAGAACTGAAGAACAAAAGGAAAAGAATAAGGACGTAAAAGAATCATCACATAGAGGAGAGCAAATATGCTTAGTTTATAAAGAGCAAACAAGTCTTGCACTTATATTTATGAACATCTAGATAGAATAACTTTGGGGATCTGCTACATATAACTTAGGAAATCCATTTGCTTTTTCTGGGTGAAGTTTTTATTTTAAAAAGAGCCTAGAGACCATCATTTAGCATGTTTCCCTTTATTTACATGTAAATTCTGACATATTGTCATACACTTTTTCCTCACTAAGAGATCTCTCAATATCTACTCAATGAGCACTTATTATATCTCAGGTGCTTCCCACAGATGAAACAACATGACTCTTGCCATTAGAATTTAGAAAAATATTATAATGCTAATAGTTCTTATTAATCTGTAAGTGGTGGAATTATGGGTGACATATTTTAAAAGTTATATTTTTCTGCATTTACTAAAATTTCTACATTGACTAATACTTTTAGAATCAGATGAAAAAAATTAAAATAAGATAGATACACAAATTTAAATCATAATATAACACAAAATTACGTGTTTGATTTATGACAGATGCAAACACATCAATGATAGCAAATGTGAAAGCTTCTTCCCATGTTATGTGCTGTGCTGAGCATTTCACATATTTTATTTAATCCTCCAAATGATTTTATTACATTAGTATTATATTTACCCTATTTTTCAGATGATGATTCTGAGACTAAGAGATTAAACCCAGGTTACACAGCTGCAAGTGGTAAATCCACAACTGAAAACATCACAACTACACTAATGGGTTAAGTAAAAGCAAAGTGGAGGTCAAACACATCTTTTCTTCTTTTAAAATTATTATTTTAATTGTATAAATACATGACATTCAATGTAATCATTCAAGGCATATATATGGTATGGATGATTAAGTCAGAGTAATTAACATTTCTATCTCCTTAAACATTACAAATTTTTTATTTTATATAATAAAAACATAACTGTATATTGTATCCATCAGCATTCTTGCAGCTATAATGGAAACATCTGACCAGGTGACTTACAGGAAAGATTCATTTTCTTATGGTTTTAGGCTCAGTCCTTGTGAGGCTGGGGACTGGATCTCAGAGCATGGAGGCAGGAGGCAGAGGGAGAACAGGTGGGCCGTCCCTCACATCACAGAGGCTAGAAGCAAGTGAGCCAGCAGGACAAGGGACCATTTATATAATTTCCAAGGCTGCACCTCCAGGGACCACTTCTTCCAGCCACACCCCACATACTGACCTACCAGGTACCACCCAAGTAAATCCATTAAAATGGATTTATCTGCTTCAGGGGTTATGACCCTCATGAATCAATTACATCAGCAGCTCCAAACACTAATAAATAAACTCTTTATGGGACATTTTATATCTAACTATAACACACATATTTTCCTAATTCTGAGAACTCTCTTTACTATATAGTCTTGCAGCTATATGCAAAAAAGTGGTTTTATGCACCTGCACATATTTGATAGTATATAGTGTTATTTTTGGAAAAGTAACTGTTTCTTTCTGGTAGAGTGCAACCCAAGGCCAAGAATCATATCTTCCTTGATATTTTTGTCTTTCTTCTTTGTCCATCTGTGGCTGAGAATTACTTGGGAAGCTCCATTGCCTGTCTGGTGTAGTGATTGCACAGTCAAAAAGATTCCCTGCTTTGTCCAGGGAGATTACATGTTCTGATATGACCCCTTGCCAGGCTCAGTTTCTTACCACTATGGTAGGACCTCAAATAAATATAATTGTTTTTCATAATAATATTTACCAGTCATCTATGTGGTTCTGATCACTAAAGGAAAGATCTTGAAGTAGGAAGTACGTTGCATAAAAGTGTTTAGGAAGCTGTGAAAAATCACATAGCTACTTCCAGGGCTGCTCTGACCCTTAACATTATGCTGACTATAATAAAAAGTCCCTTTATCCTCCCTGAAGAAAATCTCTCTGTCTGTTCCCCTGAGACCTGGTTTTATTTCCAGTGATAGGATGATCTGTGTATTAAAGTGCACATTTGCATCTTGTTCAGAATTTTGCCTGAGAAGGAATCCTACTTAGAATCCAAAGAATTATTGACCTACTTCGTGAGGTCATTTAAATATGAAGATCTCGGTCTAATGGTTAATGGTAGAAACCATGACTGGACTGACCCTTGTTTATAATAATTCATCCAGGACACTATTCATGGGAGGCTTTATGGTAGGTGCTTGAGATAATACAAAGGGGACTAAAATGTGGTCCCTGGCCTCTTGACAGTTATTGCTAATGACACAAATACAGATAACTTGAAACAAAGCAAGATGTGATAAGTGATGGTTTTTATTTGGATATAAAATATCCCCTAGAAACAATGCAGCTTGATTGGGAGGTAGGACCTGAGTGGAGAAGGTGGATCATGGGGGTATGACCTAAGGGGACTGTATCTATCCTGACCCCCTCCTCTCTTTCTCTATCTGTACTTTCTGCTGCTATAAGGCAAGAGCAGATTTTCCTCAGGAATTCCCTAATGCTTTGCTGCCAAGTGGTTTCTGCTACCTTGGATAGACACTATACACTGAGGTCCTCCAAGCAGCCTTCTGAAGTTTATCTAGCTTCTGGCACTATCCCCTGGAGTGCCCACCTACAATTATCATGGATCAGCCAATCTCAGAAACCCTAAACTTTTCACTTAAGAATAAGGTTGCTCATTGTCACCGCATTAGAATAATAAAACTAGTGGAGCCATGACCTCTGAGGTTTAGCACAAATACAAGCAGGCATTCTTTCACTGGGCATGTTGAGAGGTTAAGATTTAAGGAAGTTGGTAGGGAAAGAAAAGGTTTCCCCAGAAATAATCTTTTTTAAGAACAAGAAAGCAATATTTTACTGTCCTGAACTGCCAAAACTCATTTTTATGGAATCAAGTCCATGAAGAATTGGCTATGGTCCATGTAATATTTTGAGTGTTAGAATTTGCACTTGGTCCTTCTAGTTACTTGAGCTGTGTGAAAAAAATTTCTGTTGCCAGCCCACTCCCCACTGGCTTCTCGGAGAGTATTATTACCCCACTTAGGAATTACACTCTCCGAAGAGACTCCAACTGAAGCTTATTTTCAAATGGCAGAACATGCTAGGCCATTTAATCTCTCAGTACCTTCTCTTTCCCTGCCACTCCACTTTAATTCTTTTGTAGCCTTAAGTGACCCATTTTGAAAAGCCCAGCATTAGACCCCCCCCTACTTCTTAAACTTACTGTGTACAGATGTTGCACTATTTGACCGTAGGTCCTTTTAATCTTGATAGCTCACAATTCTAATAAGTTTCTTAACTGGAGAGATGTTTTTAAACGGGGTCAGTGCATATGCCTGAAGCAATTTTACTTGGTGTGGTGCTTCCAGGGTGTTCAGAGACACAGAGATCATCTATCCATCCCCAGTGATAGGCCGTATGAGATTGATTTGTTATAAACATATTGGAATGGGCTACATGCTCACTAGTAGCAGGCTGCTCATTCATTCATCAAATATTGAATGACTACTCTATTTAGGGTACTATTTTAGATGTCCAGTCTACTGGTATAAACAACAGCTTAAAATATGTCACAACTCTGATAAGCAAACAAATCAAAGCTAATAGTCCTCTTGGAAAGAGGATTTGGGCCACTCCCAGTTTACTGGATTGTTCTAGGTAGGAGTGCAGTACTTTTGACAGTATGGCTGAACGTCTCCAGTATCTCACTATGTTTGTAGTTATGGTATCAACCAAGCATCTGGAAAAACAAGTATTGGTAAGAATGCTCATACAATTTAAACTTCTTCTGGGCTGGAATTGGCATGGTTATATACATGGGCTAAGTTAATGGGTAAATCATCTTTGATGGTTCCTGGAATGGGAATGGAATAATAAAGAAATGTAATTTTAGAGTAACAATGGATCTTAGACATCCTGAAATCTAACCACTGGAATGATCCAAAACCTACAAAATTATAAAGTGATCTACTAATTAATTCAGCTATATATTCATTACTCAATGAATAATACTTAATTTGGTACTGCACATATAATATTGTGATGGGCACTGGAGATACAGTGGTAAACAGGATACAATGGTAAATAGGCCCTTATCTTAGTGAAGCTCATAAATCAAGAAGGGAAATAAACATGTAACAGCTATTTACACAGACTATTTTACTGCATGGAAATGGAGATAGTAAAAGGCACATCTTATAAGAAAAACACTCCCCTTCCATAGGGGAGTCAAGGAGTCATCTCTGAGGAGGTAAAAATGTGGAGAAAGAGTGATGTAAGTGGGCATAACTGTCTTCTCTGAGGCTGAAGGACCATGCCATTCAGAACACCTGAAAGGAAACAAGCGTGGCGGGAAGGTTCTGGGTGAAGGGGGAGCAATGCAGGGTGAAGCGGGATGAATAGGCCACAGCCCTGTTGTGTAAGGTCTGATAGGTCAGTTTAAATATTTTGTATGTCATTCCAATTGCAGAGCTGATTTATTTAAGCACAACAGGAATATTATATTTTAGTTATTTTTACTTTTATCCTTAAAATCTTTTATGTGCACTGTTCTTGGAGAATGTTTGTGTTATGGTTTGAATATAGAATGTCCCCTGGTAAAGCATGTGTATTGGCAATGCAAAGTTGTCCTGAGGTGAAGTAACTGAATCTGAGCTATACTCTTGTCAGTAGATAAATCCATTGAAGAATTAATAACAATGCTGATGGACTTGCTGGGTGATAACTGTGGGCAGCTGGGTGTGGCTGGGGGAGAAATGTCACTGAGTGTGTGGCATTGGGAGCTGTACCTGTTCCTGATCTCTGACTCTCTCTGCTTCCTGGCCACCATGAGGTGAGAGTGACTTTCCCTCTCATCTGCCATGCCCTGAGGCTACACCCCTAATCTCTCCTTTGGAACCATACAACAATCAACCAAAACCTCTGAAATACCAAATAAGTACCAAATACCAAATAAGCTTTGCTTCTGCTAAGTTGTGCTTACCAGGTCCTTTCAGTCACAGAGGTAAAAAGGTAGACAAAACCAGGTTTTTTTTTAATATTGGAAACAAAGATTGACTTTTAAAATTTTATTGTTAATTCTTAAATTATTGAAGTTAAAAATGTATAACATATGCCAGGCATGGTGGAGCACGCTTGTAATCCCCGCACTTGGGAGGCAGAGACAGGAGTATCGCGCAGGTTCAAAGGCAGACTTGCTGGCTTGAGACCCTGTTTCCAAATAAAAATATCAAGAGTAGGTCTGGGAATGTAGCCCAGAGGTAGAAGGGTTTCCAGGAACCCCAGTAACATCACCATCAAAAAAAAAGTAGTTTTGTGTATATTTTACTCAGCTAACTCCACTGATAATATCTTATTTTCAAAACCAGGGAATTGACATTTTAGCATTACTATTAACTCTGTGTGTGTGTGTGTGTGTGTGTGTGTGTGTGTGTGTGTGTGTATATACATATCCAGATTTGATCAGTTTTTACATGTATTATTGTGTGTGTATTTCTGTGCATTTTATCGCATGTAAAGATTCATGTAACCATCAGCACAGTAAGCATACAAAACTATTATATCAACATAAGAAAAATTTCTCATTACCACTTTATAGTCACCAGCCCCACAGTCATACATACTGTAGTCTCTAAGACCTCTGGCAATCACTAATCTGTTCTCCATCTCTATAACTTTTCTCTTTGCAATATTATATAAGTAGAATTATACACTATGTGATCCTTTGAGATTAGTTTTTTTAACTTAGCCTAATGCCCTTGGTGTCTATCCAAGTTGTTGAATGTATAAGTGGTTCATTTCTTTTTAATGTTGAGTAGTATTTCATTGTATGGATATATCAGTTTGATTATAGATTCACCTATTGGGAAATCTATTTGGATTATTCTGGGTTTTTAGCTATTTTGTATAAAGCCACTCAGTATACCTTTTAAGACTTAATTAAAAATGAACTCAAACACTGTATCAAGGGGAGTGGGAGAATGCCTTTATTTTCCCCAGGGATAATAGGGTATGGAATTGACTAAGCATTTATAGTTTTATTATTTGCTTTATCTCCAAGATTATATTTATTGAATTTTTAAGCTCCATTGTTTTCCCCTTTCTTGTGTATTATTTCTTTTCCCTTTCATGTTACTCTACTCAGCACCACTATAAGTCTTTTTCTCTCCAAAGAAGTGCCTTCCCGCCAAAGGTTAAGTGTGAGAGAGTTCACTTATGGTCCCTGGCAATGGGAGGGAACATTACTGTGAACTATAACAGCACTGTTTGCAGCCCTAGTCCTCAGCATCCTTGGATCATCCCTGCATGGAGGATTTTGACTGGTCTCAATGCCAAGTGAGCCCTACCTTTCTATTCTGTTCCTAGGAAGATCTCTTTCTTGTTTCTTTAACTCTCTTCCTTTCTAATCTAGCTCAACAACATAAAGACTCTCTTATGCAGAAGCAGTTCAATGATCTTCGTCTCACTTTTATCTCATTCTGAACTAGCCTCCCAATCTTTTCAGAACCCAAATAATTCTCCTATGAAGGTGCTTTTGCTAAACAATGACTTCATCTCCAAGAGAGTTCACCCATCAGCTCATCTTATTTTCCTTCTTTCCATTGCAGGTATAATGGGAGTCCAAATGGAATACAATAGGACTTTGAAACATAGCACTTGTTCTATGGAGAACTGCTGTATAAACCAGCTTAGTGTTATTTGAATCCATGGAAAATATTTATTCAGGATTCCAGATATTACAGTTTACTTAGGGGAAGTCAAAGATTGACCCTAATGGAAATCTGCCACGTGTGGCCTTTACGTCTCCCACTAAGAGGTGCCCATGAGTCCACTCCTGGGCCCATTTAAGGCATGAATCCTTCTGTTCATAGTTCATGGTCAATCTCACTGTGTCCCTCTCCAACTTTTACATCCTCTGCTTACTAGCTGCTTAGAAGAAAGACTTAAATTCATGGTAGGGTCAGTCAAGCCCCCTGCCTGTCACTCTCACTCTTGGTAGCATAAAGAAAACAATGGTATAATGTAGGGGAAAAATATATAAAGGGCTTTGTCGATCCCTGTGAAGCAAAAGGAGCCCCCACTTCTCCTCCTAACTCTGTCATCTTCCCCTGGGCTCATTCCTATATTAGGTCTGTTTTACAGCTCTGAGCACTTACTGCCGTGCAGGGTCCTGAGGATGTCCTGTGAAAAACACATAGGCCTGCCCCAAGCACTCCAGTAGAGTGTCAGAGAAAGGCAAAAGGCAAGTCAGTTTTGAAAATGGTGCTTTACCAGAGACAGACCATAGCTGTGAAAGCTAGACTGCAGATATTTAAGCCTACAGAAAATCAAGCAGGAAAGTTACAGGAGCAACATGAGAGACACTTGCTTTGGCTGCAATGTTGAAAAGAATGGGGTCAAGTACAGAGGAACTGGAGGCAGCCTGGAGGCTAGAAAGCACGCACCATCATCCAAATTGGAGATGCCAACGTTCCTTCCCAAGTTAGAGTTCAAGGAGATGGAGATGAGAAGTCAGATACAGACCAAAGAAGACCCAACAGGGTTTGGCGGCTTACCGTGATATTAGAGAGAAGAAGAACCAGAGAACAGTGCAAGAGGTCCCCAGCCTGGGCGTCAGGCAGTGGCCGCTGTGTTAGTGAGCAGGAGAAGCAGTGTGCTTCTTGGGCAAACAGGAGAAGGAAGGAGCTGGGAGGTCATAGAGGGAGTGGATTTCAGAAAGCAACTTTAAGTCTTATGGATGACATTAGGCACTTAGTATTACTTCAGTGAAATACTGTCTGGGGACTTAGGAGGGGACGAACAAGTAATACAAAGTTATGTGAGCATTTGTCACCCCAAAATCCTCCTATTCTAAAACTACATCTGTTGTGCTATTCTTCCTTTCCACTTTCAACACCACAAAATTTCTCTTCCCCTTGCCCTATGAGGAAAATACTTGATAATGCTACCTGAAATACTTAGAAGTCATTGAAATATCTGAAATTTAATTATTTGTATTATTCTTAAATAACTATGCATCTCTAGTATAAACTATTTCTTAACTTTTTATACTTTTCTTGGTGGATTGTAATTATACATTATAGTGAGATTTAACATGATAAATTCAGCCGGGCATGGTGGCTTACATCTGTAATTCCAGTACTTGGAGGCTAAGACAGGATGATCATGGGTTCAAGGAATCTCAGCAACTTATCAAGATTCTCAAAAACTTAGCAAAACCATGTTTCAAAAATAAAAAATTAAAAATGAGCTGGGTCTGTAGCTCAAAAGTAGGATGCCCCTGGGTTCAATCCTCAGTACCAAGAAATACAAAAGTGATACATTCATATATATACTATTGCATTCTTAAAGTATTATATTAAAAGGAAAGCTGTTTTTAAACGATTACTCCAGCCTTTTTGCCTCTTCGCTGAGTCATTTTTATATGTTTAAAATCCTTGACTATACCAGCAGTATTTTCTTCAACTCTCTGTCCTGTCATGATGCCTAGCCACCTGTACCCTTCGTTAAGTCCTAGAATTAACTATAATTTCCTACTCCCTTCACTCTTTCATGTAGATCAGCTAGATCCAGCTAGGGATATGGAAGACAGTGTACATTTTAGAACATCAGTAACAAACATTTCTGTTGCTTAGTACTAAGCCAATAATAGAAGGTACTTTATATCGAAGGCACCTCTGCCTTAAAAGGCACCTCTGCCTTCAGGGGTCGCTAGCAGAGATAAAAGACTGTGCAGACCTGGGGCTTCTTTGACTACCCCTCCCTCTCAAAGACTGGAAATTGATAGTAGTTTGGAGTTTGGGGTTATAGTTGGCCTGATATAAGAAAAGGACAGTAGCCGATTCCTCCCTGCTTTGAGGGTGAGATAAGCCAGGAGCCACAAACCTCCCTACCTTTAAGAGACTTTGCCTGCCCTACTTAACTCTAGGTGTGCTTGGTTTGAGTCTAGACAAAACAATCCCTATTTCTCCAGCACTCACCAGGAAACTCCCTTATGCCTCGTTCTTTCCGACAACCGTGTTCACACATTTATTAGATTTATTTTTATTCTATTACAACCCCAGTTTTCCTTACTCTTCCTCAGTCTCCATTGCTTCCTATTTAATTCACTTAATAACATTAATCTACTCAAACTCTTACTGCTGGTTATCATTGAAGAGGAACAACAGACTGGGGAATTTTTCTTTTTTCCTTCTTGATATTTCTCCATTTTTTTCATTTTATTTTAATGAGCATGGGTTTCCAAAGTTCCTTCCTCCCATTTGCTCAGTAAGTAATGACACCCATGTGCCCTTTTGACTTTCTTGCAATGTCTTGGAATCACCCCCCGGGTTCCTCCAAAGCCTGGTTTATCACTGTTTCTTGGCTAGCACAGAAAGGGAGTGACTTGGATAAGGGTCTGAATCTATGCTTTGTTGCTTCTGCAGTTAGGAACCAGGGTGGGTGAGAGAATGAGTAAGGAATTGACTGAGAAGGCTTAAAAAGTGATTCATAAAGCAAACCCAGATAACAGCTCTTCCTCAGTTCCCTCGTGCCCTTCCCCACGTCAGCCTCCATAGACATCACTGTTTTCCCTGAGGGGATACGACTGCTGAGACCAGCCCCACGCATTCCAAGCCCTCAAAACCACTGCGTGACACCCGTAGTAGAGAGTAAATACACTTCCTTAACAGCAACTAATAGTCTTTGGGATCCAAATCCATTTGCTTTACAGCCCACTTTCTCCTCCCCACCCGACTGTACCCTCATTGCCTTGATTCTTTTGCTAAAGAAAAATTTCTACTATACATTTCTGGGGGAAAAAAAAACAAAAATTCAAAAAGATATAGATAAGGACTTTAAATTCAGCTTAAGGAATTTATTGGTCCACTTATTGTGCTATGACACTGAACAAAACAGAAAAATATAAGACAGCTAATCCCTTCAGTGAGATCAAGACCTAACCTAGAAGACTTACTGGAGGGATAATTGTGGAATCCTTGGTACAGATCAACATGGAGCCCTTAAGAATACATGGGAGGGTGGTATCAGCTGCAGCTGAGGGGACTGCCAGAGTTCTGAGGGAAAAGTAGGAGATGGGGGTAGGGAGAAGAAAGCTGGCATTGTAGGCAGAGGGAATGTTATGTTCAGATACCAGGATCGAGAGAGAAAGTGACTGGGACTATTTCAAATCCAAGGGAAAGAGAGAAGACACAGTTGGCGGGGAAGGTGCAGAGCCATCATGCTTGTTAAGTGATGACAATGGCAGAGTACTGTAGACTTCCAAGTGGAGGAAAAATAGGATCAGAGGTTATGCAGCTTTGAAGGTAGAATGGATCTTGCAAAAAATTTGGCAGGTCATCTTGCAACTAACGACACCAAGCTCCAAAACTGACTTGTGCAATGGCACACAGCTTGCTGAGGGGACAGTTGAGTCTAGAACTAGCTGAGATTCCTTTTACTGTCACACTTCTCTCCCACTGGGGCCGACCACAGTCCGGCAGTGGGCTACATCATTCAAGAATACAGGCTTCCATGTGCATGAGACAGGGACCAGGCGGGTCTCGCCCAGTGTGTGAGATATCTTTGCTGTCCATCAGTTTCCCCAGTGTTCCAAACCCAGGGCAGTGTTCAAAAGAGACATTAATAGAAGAACTTGAAGTAAGAATGAAGAGTGATTTCAGCAGAACAGAAGTTCATGTTTTACAGCCCCTTCTGCTCCCTGCTTTCCATCCAAGCGACCTCAGTCCCTTCCCCTACTTCTTCACCTTCCCCTCTCATTTGCTGTTTTCTTGTTCTTTTCTGGACTGTTTTTATCCCCCCCCCATTATTCTCAATTTCTCTTTTCCTATGCCATAAACAGTGGAGAGCTATGATCAAAAATAGGGCTGAAGGGATGTGTCGCATCATAAGAAGGAAGCCCCAAATATCCTACATTTTTTCTTTACCCAGTTCCCCCTCTCAGCTCAATGTTAACCTTCCTCTCCTCACCTATGGGTCTATCTGCAAGGCCAGATACAAGTCCTAGCCAGTGTCTCTGCATCTCCAACACAGAGCAGCTCATCTGTTGGCTCCCTCAAACCTCCCACCAGAAAGGAGAAGCTATCTGAAAACTGAGCCGACTGGAATTGCAGCTTCTTCTGTGCTATCTAGGTGGAGGAAGCAGAAGCAATGGGGCTCTTGGAGGTCAGCCATCCCCACTGGACAGACTTTGCTGCTGCGCTTGGCAAGCCCTCCAGAGAGACGGCGGTCACGGCCCCCGCCTGAAGCCAGGCTAGGCGGATGAGAGAAGAGACGAGCATTGCCTTATCCCTTTGCTCCTTTGAACTCATTTGGCCGCCAGCAGGAAGAAGAAGGGTGAAGATGACACTCCTTGGGAGGGAGTACTCTGCCTCTGTGTGATGCATCTACTCACAGAAGCTAATCTTCCTTGCAGATAAAGCACATTTGTTTTGTCCGGCTTAGCGTGGACAGGGGGAGGTTTGCTGGCGGGATGGTTTCCGGCCGATTCATCCTGCTTCTGATAAAACCACCTCTTAGGGGAAGGTGGCTAGGTTGCTTCCTCTCCTCGGTGGCTGCTGAGCACCTGCTGGGTGTGGGACCTGCTGCTGACTCCAGCCTGCTTCACGCCATCAGTATTCTCCCAGCAGCCACACGAGGCTTCCTGCAGCGAGCTTGTTGACAGAGAGGAATGACTGGGGAGACTGATGAGACCAGAGGATCCTGGCGCCTTCCCAGAAGAAGGTGGAAGCAGCATGGGGCTCAGATCCAGCAGTGGATTTTTGTTCTGGTCGACAGCACCTGCTAGATCTGATGGACAGTCAGGAAGGAATGTGCACAGAAGATTACAAGTGAAAGGAGGCTGAGCCAGGAGAGGCCTTGCACTGTCCTTACCATAGTCCAGCAACTTAGGAAGCCTCAGGATCTATGGGGAATCGGCTCTAGCCTTTTATTTTCTGATATAAGTTTAGAGCAATAAATATTAGGTGCTTCCTACATCTAACCAACAAAATGACCTAATTATAAACACGTTGCTCTTCTGCATACCATTTTGTTGCAGCCCTAGTTTTTAAGTTTGCAGTTGAGGTTCGATTTCTTGGGACATTCAGTGATTTTATAATTGCCGAATGCCTACTACTAGCTCTGGGTCACAAAAGCAAGTGAGACCAGCCTGTGTCCTTAAGGAGTTTATAGTCAAGAACAACAAGTAAATGAATACACTGTAGTATAGTGGCTTGGGGATCCCTAGAAATATTTTGAATGTGAGGATCCTTCTCTTTTTGTGGTGGTACTGATGGTAGAATCCAAAGGCTTTTCTACCTCCGGGCTATACTCCCAGACTTATTTTATACTTTATTTGGAAACAGGGTCTCACTAAGTTGCTGAGACACCCACTAAGTAGCTGAGGCTGGCTTCGAGCCTGTGCGATCCTCTTGTCTCAGCTTCCCAAGTGCGGGGATTACAAGCGTGCACCACCATTCCCAGCTAGAATCCTTCTTTTTTGACATCAAAAATTTAGAAAGTTGGGAGAAAATTAAGACTTCACGAATTTTTGAAGAAAGGATTATCACTAGTTTTATTTATGAAAAAAAATGACATAGTAGTAGTACATGGAATGCCTGGGAAAAGTAGTGCCTAGAAAAGAAAATAGAAAGGATAACAGACATTTGATATTCCAGAATTTTACAGTATGTCTATCAGCTCTGAATATAACTGCTTAAGGATAGCCACTCCCTCTCTTGTTCTCTCTGTACTCTCAACATCTGGAGGAGCACCCAGTACATAACAGATCCTCAATAAACCTTGCTGACTGATGAGTTGAGATACCTAGATTTGTTAACAATCTTGTCTAAGTGCTGGAAATCTAGTGAGGGCTTAATAAATGTTTTCCAGAGAAAATGAAAACAATTCTTCCTTCTCCCAAGCTCAAAAAAAAAAAAAAGCAGGAAAGAGGACATATTATGTTCCTGTGGCTGCTGTAACAAAATTACCACAAAATGGGTGGCTTAAAACAATATAAATGTATTTTTTTCACGGTTCTGAAGACCAGAAGTCTAAAATGAAGGTGTTGGCCCAGGGCGGGGTCATTCTCCAAGCTCAAGTGGAAATATGTCTATGCCTCCCCTGGCCTCTGCTGGTCCCCAGCAATCCTGGCATTGCTTGGCTTGTAAATAGATTGCCCTGCTTTCTACCTATATCTTCTTGTGGTTTCTCCTTTGTGTTTGTGTCTTTGAATCTTCCTGAATGACCTCATCTTGAAATCTTTATTTTTACATATATAAAAACCTCTTCCAGAAAAAGCCATATTCACAAATTCTGGGCATAAAGACTTGGAGATATCCTTGAGGGGGAGGGGACATTCTTCAATCCACTAAAGGGGAGTTTTGGAGAGCATGACCAACTTCAACTGGGCAGGATATGTGTTTGCCACACTCCCTTACCTGCAGCTCAGCTAAATCCCCAGACAAGGACAGGCATCTAGAGTAGCCAGATGCTAGAGGCAGCCCACGCCCCCAATGACAGGTGCCCTCAGCACAGATGAGTCCACTTTCAACAACAGAAGCTCCATGAGAAAAAGAACCATGTCTCAAAGGCACAGGAACTGGAATGTAGTAGCCATTCATTTACTACTTTTAATAGATAGATCATTTAATATAAGAAATCCCACCACTAACTTTAGTTAGTCTAAACATTTCATATCTTTTTTACTCTATTTCTTTTATGCCATAAATAAAGCCATTAATATTTTTCAATCTAATCAGACTGAAAAGTAAATTCCATATTTGCCGAAATCAATTCAGAGAGCTAATCCTTAAACTTCTATTCCTCCAGAAAAATCTCAGTACTAAAATCTGCATTTGGGTTCTATGTATCTATTTATTTATCTATTATCTATCTATCTATCTATCTACCTATTGATCTACCTTTTTTATTGGTGCATTGTAGTCATACATCTTAATGGAGTACAAGATATAAGAGGCATATGTGCACACATCACTCATTTAGCCCTTTCCCCAATTCCCACCTCATTCCCTCCCCCTCCCTCCTTCTCATGTTTGGCTTACTGATTGGCTTTTATATGTTTGTGAGTGTACATCCTGTACATTAGGGAATTTCCCTCTCCCCTCCCGTCCCCCTCAGTTAGCTTGCCTTATTTGCTCATCTATGGCTTCTTCTTTATCTAGAGTTCCTCCTATGACCATTTTTCTTCTAGCTTCCACATATTAGAGAAAGTATACAATTTTTTACTTCTTGTGACTGACTAATTTCATTTAGCATAATATTCTCCAGTTCCATCTATCTATTTATCTATCTATAGACATACTAAATATGTATATTTTTACTTCATCTTATAGTCATATATATGACTATAGGCAGACTCCACATGGGCAGGCCCCACAATTGCATGACATAAGACAAATTTTAAGAAACTCAAGCTGCTAGTAAAAATCTTCAGAACATCACACCACTTGAAAATAAAGAGTGAAAGAACTGCAACAGATTTTTAGTATATTTACTATTGCCTTTAGTTAGCTCTATTTCTCTACCACTGACGGTTTGCTTTAAAGAATCCCATAAATAATAAATATCTCCTTTTATCTCAAACCATAACAGGAAATTGACAGACTTTCTAGAACCTTCTAGAAGTGTCTAAGCTGAAAGAGAATAAAGAGCAAAAGATTAACTCTTCCTTTTTAGTTCAATACTTATTAGCTACCTGTTAGCCATTTGATACTTGAAATACAGCTATTCTAAATTCATAGATGTGTTAGCTTTATATTTCTATGATGAAATGATTGAGATACTCAACTTCATAAGGAGTTTGTTTTGGCTCATGCTTTTAGGAATTTCAGTCCATGATTATTTGACCCTTTGATTTGGATCTGTGGTACATCATGGCAGAGGGCTTGGCAGGAGAGATCTCTTCACCCCATGGTAGCCAAAAAGAAAAGAGATAAAAAGAGAAAGGGCCTGGGTCTCAATGTCTCCTTCAAAGGTATGCCCCTAATCACTTAACTTCTTTTCACTAGACCCTACCTCCTAATGGTACTGCCACTTCCCAATAGGCTGAGAGACTGAGGACCAAGTCTTCAACACATGGACCTTTGGGGAAGATTCAAGATCCAAACCATAGCAATAGATAATGTAAATATAATATAAACATCAAATTTTAAAGACTTTACATGAAGAGAATATAAAATATTGATAAATTTTATATTATTACAGATTGAAATATTAGCGGTGTAAAATTTTAAATAATTTTAGGTACTTCTTATTTTTTCAATGGGGTGACTAGAAATTTTAAAATGCCATATGTGGCTTACATTTATGGCTTGTATTTCTACTACAACGCTCTGGTCTAGACCATTGTAGATTCTAAGATTAAGACAAGGCTCAGGTAAATGGCCTACTCCTGCACAAGCACAATTCCCTTCATTTCCACTAGCTCTGTGCTAGATGAGGAAATTATCTCTTGCCTTGAAGCAATCAATGCAGTTCAATACAGAAACCTCCCAAACATTCACTGTTATTTCCAATTTCACTGTTACTTCCAACCTTTGCGCCATGGAACTGTCACAGACACTTTTCTAAAGCTCAACTCTGACTATACTTTAAAAACAACACATTAAAAGAAAGTCTATAATTATTCTGGTAAATAAGGCCATCATAATCTGCCACTACACAGAGACGTCCAGGTCATGCTGAGCTACTCATGTTTCCCTAAATGTGATAATAATAATTTATGCATTCAGAAGTTACTATGTGCTGGTGACTTAATCATTATAAGCAACTCTCGGGAGGTGGATGTAAATATTAACCCCACTTAAAAAATAAGTAGTTGAGGTATTGAGAGGGTAAGTAAATTAACCATGGTGAAATAACTATTAAATGGGGAAGTTAACTTTTTTTGGTACTAGGGATGGAACCCAGAGGCATTCTACCTCTGAGCGACACCTCCAGCCTATTTTTTATTCTTTATTTTGAAACAGGGTCTCACTGAGTTGCAAAGGGCCTCACTAAGTAGTAGCTGAGGTTGTCCTCAAACCATGATCCTCTTGTCTCGGCTTCCCAAATGCGGGGATTACAACCATGCCCAGTGGAAGTTAACATTTAAACAAGCAATTTGTTCCAAGTCTGTTTCTTTACTACTGCATTATTGACTTGAAAATTTACAATCTTATTTCTTCTGCTCTTCCTCATCTTGTCATTCCAGCCCACTAATATGCATGCTTTGACACCTAGATAAACTACCACACTCCTTATGAAACCTTCATCACTCCTATAGGAATATACTTCTGAGAGGAGATACTTCCTCCTCCCAGCAAGCATGTGTCACATACTTTCATTATTGTACTTAAGTTGGAGACTACTGCCCTCTTGAGATCCAGATAACATTGACTCCTACCTCCAATTTTTTCAGACAATGGGAATTCAACATATCTCCCCAATATTTTCATGCATTCCCTGTAATGATTTTCATGCCTACAATCAACCCAACCTACAGGTTCCAACCACCATGCTTACTCTTTTTGCCCCTGACTACTCTGACTCAAAAAGGAACCCAGACTGTGCCTCCGATCATTACAAAAATTGTCACCCCCTTAAATATTTTTTTTTTGTTTTGGTGGTACTGGGGTTCCTGGAAGCCCTTCTACCTCCGGGCTACGCTCCCAGACCTATTTTATATTTTTGAAACAGGGTCTCTTACGCCAGCGCGGCTGGCTTTGAACCTGCGCGATCCTCCTGTCTCCGCCTCCCAAGCGCGGGGATTACAAGCGTGCGCCACCACGCCCGGCTTAAATATCTTTTTGTTATAGTGATTTCCTGAAGATATTGGTACCATAGTGAGGCACATTTCTGAAAAACAAATTATTGTTTTTTAATATACCTACCTTTTGTTAAAATTCATTTTGGATACCAAAGGGTTGCATATGAGCCTTTCACACTATGTAGCATATAGTCCTGTTATCTTGTTGGTGTCCCTGTCCTTTCTAGTCCTACTTGAGCCTGCATTTCTTACCTCCCCTTCTCCCCCCCCACATTTCTAAGGAAGAATTCACATCTCATCTAGAAGACCTTTAGTTTGTTTGTACTTTGCTAAGGTTATCTTTCACTTGAAGGAATTTCAAGTAATTTACCAAATGCACTTCACTTCCTGAAAGAAATTTTAATAACAGCTGTTAAAATAGTAAAAAAAAAAAATTGCTGCACTAAAGAATCACTTTCTTACACTTCTGCTTCACATACCCAGCTTGATTGTATAGCTCCAGAACTCAAGTAGATACCACAAAATCATTTGTGGTTGAATAAGTTGATGTTTTCTTCATTAGAGGTATTCTTCTAGACAATTAGGTGCCCTCTTAATAGAATCAGATGTGAAATTTGGGGGATCACTGGTTCAACAGGAAGAATTTCCACTCTATAGGAAATTATTTCCTAGAACCAAGAAGAGTGGTTTCTGACATTCAGAACTTCTCCTACGAGGGTAGCGGTGACAACCACATTGCTTAGGGAGAAAACATCAAATCCTGTTCTTCATTGCCTCAGGTCCAAAACCTATAGTTCCTAAGGTCAGTAAATGTTAATAAAAATTAGTTTATGTGCATTCATCTTAATAGCCAAAACATTTACTCCTGTTGAGAATGTTTAAACATTTCAGTAAAGATATATTTATTATGAGAGGTTTATAAATATAAAAATTAAAAAGAATGATAATATCAAATATTTATTTAACAACCATCTACTTAAATTTTTTTTTTTTTTTGGTGGGACTGGGGTTTCTGAAAACCCTTCTACCTCCGGGCTACACTCCCGGACCTATTTTATATTTTTATTTGGAAACAGGGTCTCTTAAGACAGCAAGGCTGGCTTCCTGTCTCCGCCTCCCAAGCATGGGGATTACAAGTGTGTGCCACCACGCCTGGCTACTTAGATTTTTAAAATGTTATTATTTTGCTGTAATTGATTCAAACTTTTTTTGGAAGGAGAGATAGCTTTATGGTACAGATAGCTTTGTCTAATTATCATTGCAATTGTGAAAATTATCTCCTCTTTTCTATGTTTTTGAGTTTTATGACTGCTAATACATGTATTTTATTATGCATTCAGGGTATAATAGTGATCTCTTTATCTGTTTCCTTCCTTCCTTCCTTCCTTCCTTCCTTCCTTCCTTCCTCCCTTCCTTCCTTCCTTCCTTCCTTCCTTCTTTCCTTCTTCAGTGCTGGGAATAAAACCCAAGGCCCCCTCACATGCTAGGTAAGTGCTAAACTACTGAGCTACATCCCAGCCCTGAATATGTCTTTATTGTGACTCTTTTTGGACTAAATTTATGCTTTCAAACTTTATACATATTACACATGGAGCCATGGTATATTCTTTTTAACTGCTATATAGTGAATATGAGATTCTATAAAAATACTCTTTTACATTCTCTTAGTATTTGACATTTAAGCCATTTTATAGCTACATATATACTGCCTATTTTTGTGTATGTCTGTGAACACATACAAAGTTTTAATTTTTATTATTTGGAACTGGGGATGGAATCCAGGGAGATTCTACCTCCGAGCTATATCCCCAGCCCTATTTTTATTTTTTATTTTGAAACAAGGTCTCACTAAATTGCAGAGGATCTCACTAAGTAGGTTAGCTGTCCATGAACCCTGACTCTCCTGTCTCAGCCTCCCAAATACTGGGATTATAAGCATGTATCACTATGCCTGGCCATATGAAGTTTTTGTCCAAGCTATGCACACAGCTTCTTTCTTGCTGGATATCAATTTTTTCTAAAGATTTATTCAAATGTCTCTTGGTTTGTGACATTGACTTCAACTTTGTTTATTTTTTTGTTTTGCAAAATATGTATTTTTATGTGAAATTTTTAATCTGTCAACATTTTTCTGGTTGGGGGGGGGCTATGCATTCTTCTACACATGGGGCCTTCTCTGATTTTTCTAACATGGTCAGAGAACATGCAGTTCTGTGATCATGGTGGTTGGTTACTATTCATTTACATTTGGTTTGTGTATATACCTTAAATTTTTGTCACCTAGTTTTTTGTAACTTATGTTCATAAATTTTGTTTTGCTATCTATTTGCTCATCTGTTTTTTAATGTAGGAATCAGGAATATCCAAAACACCACAGAAGCCATCATTTCTAATATACCTATTCTTGAGATTTTTATTAAGTCATACTCTCTTGATTAGAGGAAGTACATCTTCTACTAGTATTTTTAGATTTTTTTATACCAGCAAAATATATTATGGTTCTATTTTCTGAGATCTTTCTTCTTTAATTTATTTTTTTATTTTTATGTGGAACATATTTAAAGTGGCATACATTCAGACTGTGTTTGGTTCCCTCTCCTGCCCCCCCACCACTTCCCCTTCCCCCATCCCAACAATGAGTGTGCAGGTTAACCATACTATATTCATACGTTTACACATATTCGAATGTAGCTACTCTATTAATCAACCTCAGCCTTCTTCTTCTCCTATCCTTCCATTCTAGCTTTACCAAAGTTTCCCCTCCATTATCTGGAGTTGCTCTGGTATTCCTAATACTCCCTAGGTTAGGCATATTAGAGAAAACATATATCTCTTCTCTTTCTGTGCCTGGCTGATCTCACTTAACATAATGTTCTCCAGGTATTTCCATCTTCTTGTGAATGACATGATTTTCTTCTTCTTTATAGCTGAGTAAAATTCCATTGTGTGTATTTCCCATAATTTTGCAATTCATTCATTTGTTGATGGAGACCTAGGTTGGTTCCATATTTTGGCTATTGCAAATTGTGCTGCTATGAACATAGGTATGCATATGTTACTGTAGTTCTCTGATTTCACACCTTTTGGTAGAATACCCAGGAATGACATAGCCAGATCATATGGTGAATCTATTCCCAGTTTTCTAAGGAATCGCCACACTAATCTCCATAGCAGTTGAACTAGTTTGCACTCCCAGCAACAGTGTAAAAGAGTTTCTCTTTCCCCACATCCTCACTAGCATTTATTATTATTTGACTTCTTTATGCTTGCCACTCTGATTGGGGTTAGATGGAATCTCAGTGTAGTTTTGATTTGCATCTCCCTATGGCTAATGATGTTGAACATCTTTTCATGTATTTATTGGCTCTTTGTATCTCTTCTTTTGTGAAGTGTCTATTCAGTTAAGTTGCCCATTTCTTGATTGGGTTGTTTGTTTTGCTAGTGTAGAGTCTTTTGAGCTCTTTATAAATTCTGGATATTAGTCCTCTATCAGAATGGTGGCTGGTAAAGATCTCCCATTCTGTAGGCTTTCTCTTTAGGATCTTGATGGTTTCCTTTGATGAGAAGAAACTTTTTAGTTTGATGCTTGTTAATTCTTGCTTTAATTTCCTGTGCTTTGGAGGTCTTGTTGAGAAAGTTACTGCCTGTGCCTGTATGTTGTAGTGTTGAGCCTATGCTCTCCTCTAATAGCTTCACAGTCTCTGGTCTAATTTATAAGCCTTTGATCCATCTCAAGTTGATTCCTGTGCAGGGTGAGAGGTAAGCATTTAGTTTCATCATTCTACAAATGGATACCCAGTTCTCCCAGCACCATTTGTTGAAAAGGCTGTCTTTTCTCCAGCATATGAGTTTGGCCCTTTTGTCAAAGATCAATTGACTATAGGAGTGTAGGTTTGTTTCTGTAGCTTCTATTATGTTCCACTGGTCAGTATGCTTGTTTTAGTGCCAACACCATGCTGTTTTTACTACTATTGCTCTTTCTTTTGTTGAAAATTCTTTCACATATGAAAAGTTACTGAGTACAGAATTCTTGAATCTCAACCGTTTCCCTTGAAGGCCTGTACTTAGTGATGTGCTGTCTCTAGATTTTAGTATTGCAAAATAGACATTCTAGATCAGGTTTCCTTTTCCTTTATTCAAGGAAATTTTATATCATCGCTGTTTTAGGGTTTGTTGTAATAGTTGCCATAATTACTTATCTGATGGCAAGATGCTTGTATAATTTCAAAGTTTTAACAAAACTACATCTTAAGTAAGCTTTGCCAAATCTGCATCCCATAGCAATGATCTTAACACTGAAGCACATATACTCCTCGTGGCATAGAAAGGACTTTGAATGTGAATATGGGTGTGGAGAGCTTTAAAGGAATAAATTTCCAGATTCCCAACTTCTTTGTGTAAGTGGTTTTTAAATTGATCTGCCTAGGAAAAGACAAGCTATGAAGGCAACATAAGAATCAGTTTTCCTATTTTCCCTCTCCCAATTACTTTCTGCTACTCTACATATCTCTCATTCAACTCAAATCTAAAAGAGATTCCGTGGTTTCTAAAAAGTGATGGCAAGCTCTTTGTCACTTTTTCCATCAAGAGTGGATTCCTCTTAATCCATTAAAAGACAGAAGAAGGAGGTCACATACCTTCCAAGGTCAGATAAGAAAGGCAATGCAATTACTGTTTTGCTCTGGAACCCTGGGCCCTATTAAAAAAAAAAAAAAAAAAAAAAACAACCTTGTTCCAAGTCACATGGAAAGGCCATGTGTGGAATCTTGGGCAAATAGTTTGAGCTAAGCTCAGCCTTTAAGCCATTCCAGTCCAGGCCTTGGACATATAAGTAAAGGAGTGCTAAGGTTTGAATGACAGTGTTCTTTCCAAAATTCCTATATTGAAACATAATCACTGATACAATATTATTAGGAAGCAGGCCTTTTAAGAGGTGGTTCAGTCATGAAGAAGAAACCCTCATAGATGAGATCAGGGCCCTGATTGAGTCCATAGGTAGTGGGTTCTCACTCTTTCACTCTTCTGCCATGTGAGAATACAGCATTTGTCCACTATTTTCTGCTCTCTGCCCCTTCCATCTGCTGTGTGAGGACATGAGAAGAGCAACTTCATAGGCATGTAGACTCAGGGATCTTGATCTTGGACCTCCCCGGCTTTAATACTATAAGAAAAAAGCCTAGCCCATGATTTTATAGTAACTGTATAAAATAAGGGGTTTCCAGACAATCCTGGTCTATAGCAGAGTATCCCCACTCCTTAATGCTTCTCAGATGAGTCCTCAGACATCAAGGAGAAGAAGTCAGCCATGCTATCTATACCCTGACCAATTCCTGGTGACAGAATCTTTAACCACCACAAAAGGACTCTTTTATGCTACTGAGGTTTTTAGGGGGGAATAGGAGTTGTTATACAGCAACAGTAACCAAAATAGACACATTGGCCCAGGGCAGAAAAACCTCCAGAGTGCCAAAGAAAGGGACGAATTTTAATATTGATATCCATGTTGATGAAGTACTCAAGTGACTGGATAATGCATATTACATACCATGTGGCACCTAGTTATTTTCTTTGAATAAAATTATAAGACTTTATAAATTTATGAACTGTTAGGTATTAGAATATTTTTTAATGTTTAGTAGCTAGGATTTGGGCATACAAGTAATAAAGAATTCAAAGAACATATGAAATTACTAAAAGAAAACTTCTATTTACATTTACATGAAAAATTCATCTGCATTTTTATTTATAAAAAGTAAGAATAAGCCAGATATGGTGGTGTACACCCAATGCTTAAGATACTGAACCAGGAAGATCATAGGTTTAAGGTCAGCTTCAGCACCTTAGTAAAACTTTGCTTCAAAGTAAAAAAATAGAGCCAGGCGTGGTGGCGCATGTTTGTAATCCCAGCATTTGGGAGGCTGAGACTGGAGGATCACAGTTCGCAGACAGCCTCAGCTACTTAGTGAGGCCCTCTGCAACTCGGTGAGACCCTGTTTCAAAATAAAGAATAAAAAATTGGGCAGGGGAAGTAGCTCAGAGGTCAAATGCCTCTGGGTTCCATCCCCAAAACTGTAAAATAAATAAATAAATAAATAAATAAATAAATAAATAAACAAACAAATAAATAAATAAGTCTGGGGTTGTGGTTTAGATATAGAATGCCCCTGGGTTCAATTCCCAGTACCACCAAAATGAAATAAGATAAACAATAAGAATTGAATGGATGCAGAATTATTTCTCATTCTAACAATAATATTCATCCATGGTCATATAAAATGACTAGCCACAAGGTGGATATTCTCATCCATCTTAAGAACTATATTTTCAATAAAACTATACTTTTTATAGTTAATAAGTATCAACATATGATGTATTTGCATCATTTTTATCTGTTGGGTAATAGCAATTGTAATCATAGCTCAAACTCAAAGTTTATATGCCATTTGGAGCCTATAGTCATGTAAAAAAAAATTCTAGCTATATTGAGGTATGATAAACAAATAAAATTAAAAATATTTGGAATATATAATTTTTTTTGGTGGTTTTTTTTTTGTGGTACTGGGGTTCCTGGAAGACCTTCTACCGCCGGGCTACACTCCCAGACCTATTTTATATTTTTTAATTTGGAAATAGGGTCTCTTAAGCCAGTGAGGCTGGCTCCGAACCAGCGTGATCCTCCTGTCTCTGCCTCCCAAGCGTGGGAATTACAAGTGTGCGCCACCACGCCCGGCGGAATATATAATGTTTTACATATACATATTGTGAAATGATTATTCCCATCAAGCTTATCTTGATGTTTAACATATATGTTGCCTCACATAGTTTTAAAGCTTGGGGATGAGGGGAATAAAAGATATTGGTTGCAAACCTTCAACTGTAAGATGAATAAATACCAGAGACCTAATATAAAGCATGGTAGCTACAGTAAAAGTAATATACTGTATGTAGAAATTTGCTTTAAAAGTATATTTTAAACTTAGAGAAGCCCTTAGCCACTTAGTGAGACCTTGTTTCATAATAAAATAGCTCAGAGGTAGAATGTCCCTAAGTTCAATTCCCCATACCAGAAAAAATAAGTAATAAAAGGGAATTTAAGTGTTCTCACATAACTTTCTTTTCTTTTTTGCCTTTTCTTTTCTTGGGGGGGGTGCTGGGTATTCAACCTGAGGACATTCTGCCACTGAGCTATACCTCCAACCTATTTTATTGTTATTTTTGAAATGGGGTTTTGCCAAGTTACCCAGGCTGGCCTCAAACGTGTGATTATCTTGTCTCAGGCTCACAAGGATTACAAGTGTGTGCTATCTCACCAGGCCTCACAGACAGTTTCAGTTGCATTCTCACTACTATAACATAAGAAGCTGGCCATAAAACTTCAAGGGAGGAAGATTTATTTGCTCATGGTTTCCTTGGAAATTCTGGGTTTAGTCCACATGACATGACAGCAAGAAACTGGAGAGACAGAAAGCACACAGGCTCTACTCCTCACGCCATGGAGGCTGCAAACAGGAGAGCAATCAAGGGGAGGAGAGACATCAGCCAAGGCCATACCTCACCTTCCCTAGCCACATCTCACCAACCGAGGTGACTACCCAGATAAATCCACTGATGAGATTACAGCCCTTGGGACTGAATCTTATCAATCATGATATGAACAGTTGACTGTTTTTTCTAATACAAGTTTTCCTTCATATCTTTAAAAATGTATCATTTTTTATATCACATAATATTTTCACAAGACATTTGGCATGCTTTTCTCTTGTTAATTCACATACCGCTGATTTCCCTCTAACTCCTCAGATGTGCATGTAGAAATGGAAGTGGCTGGGAATCCCCAACTATCTTTTAGGATTCTTAATGTGATTGGATTCGTGAAAATTCTCCCTACAGAGTAGAAGAATTCTGGCCTATATTCCTTTTGATGTTATTGGAATTTTTCATTGTTTTAAGTAATTATTTTGATGAGGACATCAATAATTATTTTGATATTTTAATGTATTTACTGGTCCATTGTAATTACATCATAGTGAGATTCAAAGTGATACAAACACACATGCATATAGCAGTTAGCACAACTTTGTGATATCAGTAGTGATACATTCATATAAAAACATAGCATTATTTAAAATATTTCCTTCATCAAGAAGGAGGGAAACCTCGTTCTTTCCTCCCCTATTCTACTTTCACTATTCTACTGGTCTCCTCAGTTATCTGAAGTCCTTTATTTTCTATTTATCCTCTAGCTTCCACATATGAAAAAAAAATATATATATATATATATATCACCCTTGACTTTCCAAGATGGGCTGATCTCAACACAATATTCTCTAGTTCCATCCATTTTCCTACAAATGACATAATTTTGTTCTTTGTTACAGCTAAGTAAAATTCCATTGTGTGTAAATACCACATTTCCTTTAGTCAAGAATAATTGACCAGTCACCATGGTAATCTATATACTAGGAATGAGAATGTTCATATCAGCATAGTAGTCTTTATTTTTACAGTCATGAGAGGGGAGGGAGTGTGTTGAGAATGCCACATTGGTCACATTTAAGATGGAAAAATCAGAGGGAATGTCTCTCAAGTGGCAGGAAGAGGTGTGTGGCAACAAATCCTCACTCACAGTTCACTGAAAATCAGCATGCTATAAGATGCTGATCTTTGATTCAAGCATTTCCTCAACCCAGCTGCTGCCTAAGAGCCTTTAATTAGAAGAAACACAATACTCTCCAAACCGTGATGTTGGCTAACATCCATTTGAATTTGGTTCTTACAAAGGTCAATATTGAATGCCATCAGAGTTCACTCTGGGGAGAGTGTGAGCCTAACCTCCTAAAGCCAAAAATATCCCCCAGGCACAAACACAAATGTGGGTTCCATTCCACACTAAGTTGAAGAAACATTATTTCCCTACAATCAGCAAAGTTGTAAGGAAAACAAGCACACAAAGGGCATTTCTCTAAATAGCGCTGAACTGTGTAAATGACATGTATGACATTTGCTGCTCTGTCCCTTCTACATTATTAACATGTAACTTCCACCTGAGTACAGAATGAACCCTTGCCCCTCGCCCACAGCTAGTTGACCCAGAGGTTGGCACCAGATCCACACTAGGCCGATCTAATGTGCCATTTTTGAAGTGAAGACTGATTGTCCCAGGTGGGAGCACCTATACTGACTTGTGCATGAAGTCCCATACTGAAATTGTAGACTTGGCACTTAGAGTTAGATCTGTCCCTTCTCAGTATGAAGAGAGCGATTCATTTCATCTTTTGTACCATGTGGCAGAAGCCAAGAGAAGTTGTAGCTATTGTGATGGTGCTCCTTCCCTGCTACTTCTGCAGCCAGAGTCTTTAACTCCTTTTTATAGTCTCTGAGGGAAACAAAAGATGTTGAAAAAGATTACTCTTTGCTTAAAATGGTTGAGTTTCGTATCTGATTTTTTTTTGGGGGGGGGCAGTCCAGGGGATGGAACCCAGGGGCATTCTACCTCCAAGCTACACCCCCCAACCAGATTATTTTTATTTTTTATTTTGAAACAGAGCCTCACTGAGTTGCAAAGGACCTCACTGAGTAGCTGAGGATGTCCCCAAACCAGGATCCTCCTGTCTCAGCCTCCCAAATGTTGGGATTACAGACATGCACCACCATGCCCAGCAGTATCTGAATTTTTGAACAGTGAATTTCTGATTTATAGAATCATGTTTATCAGGACTGACTACAAATGACTTGCCAGCTTTCATCTTTATGAATAAGCAAAGTATATGGTTCATCTTGGCCACTGATTTGTGTTTTTTGTTCATTTCTTGGAGTTTTCTTTTTTACTTTACTTGGGGTTAGAAAATCCTTCTTTCAAAATGGCGTCATGTGAACAGTGATTGCTCCAGGGGTTTATCCTGATAGGACTACTGCCATACACACAGTGCTTAGTTGATAAATGCAGTAAGATATCCAGCAATCATCACTTCTGCTGCCAAAATTCTCTAAGAAATGGAAACCATAACAGTCTTTTTTTGTTGTTGTTGATAGGCCATGTGCCAAGATTTTGTTTATTTAAGAAAGAATATAGAAAGTAAAACAAATTAAAGAAAAATAACCCATGGCCCCAAGAAGAACTGTGTATACCATATATCAGCTGCTATGCAAGGACAGAGAGCTCATGGCTACCACCCAGCATGAGGAGTTTCTCTCCAGAACGATGGAGTGAGATGGAATGACATGAGCACATGTGCGCAGGTCTCTGGAGATTATATAATATATAATTATTATATATATATATATGTTTTGAGCCTCCAAAGCAATTGGGATGGTGCAAAAAATAGAAGTGCATCCAGAGGATGAACTGGAGACTGGAGTAAACTAAGAAAGTTGGTAGGGAGGGAGAGTGGTGGCCTCATTGTTAGAGACAGCCACGTACCCGCTCTGCCAGAGCCACACTTCAACGACCTTTCCTTGCCGTTCAGCCTCCATTCTCAAGCCTATTTCAGTGTCACCTTCATGCTCCCATTCTACAGGAAAGGAGTCTTCTCCTGGAGATCCATTCATGTTCAGAGGAACTCCTGCTGGAAATGCTGTTCTCTTCAAAGACATGCACAGGAATGGAATGGAGTCAGACTTTTGTCACACTCCTGAAATATGGCAGGTGTTGACACTTCCATTCCATTTTCCACTTGGAGATAGATAAAAGTAAAACTCCTCCCTTCTTGACTCTTCCATATACAGTTACTAAGAAGATCTTGCTGTCTGAGAGACTCTACAACCTGGAAATGAACACAGTCCTTGGATACAGAGAAAAAAAGCCTATGTACCTAGATCTCAGGACCTGCCCCATCCTCTTCTTTTCATTTCTTCTATTCATCCAGAAGATGCTGCTCTTGCTACAGATGCCGATTTTTAGCACATGGAATTAATTAATTGACAATTTAATCAAAACAAGCAGTCTTGTATTTATTTTAGATTCTACTCCTTCCTAATTATTTATAACACAGGAAACCATAAAATTAGGTATTAAGGAGTAGTTATTCCACAAAAATGGATGGTCTCAGCAATGTGTAGAACACAAGCAAGTTCTTCATTGCCATTTACAGAACTAGAACTCAGAAGCTGATCCCTGAGGCCCACTGAGTGCATGGAGTAGAGTAGGTCTGGAATTGTGCTCTGAAGATTTGCCCTTAAGTTTGATGGCCATGCTTCCTTTTTCCAGAAAGTTCCTAAATGCAAGACCCAGAACAAGGGGCCACAGACTTCACAAGAGGCTGCAGTTCTTCTTTTGCTAGACCCTTCAGTGCTGAATGTTAAGAGAAAAGAGGAGAGCAGGGATGCCTGAGTTCTGGCTTCTCTGTGATCTCCAGCAAAGTTGCAGGTATGGCACCTGCCCCCATATCACACTGCAACATAATGCACAATTTAAGATGGATGGGAAGAAGCCAGCCCAGGCCAAGTTGAGGCTTTGCTCAGGAAAAATCTCAATTATCCATTATTTAAAAAAAAAAAACCACCCAATACTGATGAACATGTTGGCATGAACACAATTGTTTCCTCCCCCAACATTGGTGCTGGAGATTGAACCCACGGGCATTCTACCTCTGAGCTATATTCCCATCCCTATAATATTTTTTATTTTGAAACAGAGTCTCACTAAATTGCTGAGATTGGCCTTGAACCTGCAGTCCTCCTATACAATTTTCCCAAATTCTGGGATTATAGCCACACTTGGCTTGGACACAATTCATTTTGAAGGGCTGGAATCTTCTAGGAGTAAAGTCTGGTAGTGTTGTCAACCAGCACTGCCAATAAGCCGGGTCCAAATTAGGTCAAATTTCAGTTCCAGGAGCTTTTCTTTTAAAAGAGGAGGACAGTCTGTGCACCCAGATTCTCTGCAAAAGGAGACTGCTCACAGGCCTTGACCATGGCTGTAAGTTCTATAAGCCATCCTGGAGAACCCACACAGCCTCAAGAACAGTCACCTCCATGGGGAGGGCCATGCACAACACACAGGAGTGACTCAGGATCCTTTAGAAGGCAGCATCAAGGGCACTGAGGCAGAGCTAAGGAGCACACAGCCATGTGGTCTGGAGCACGTCATTCACTCCCACACTATTAACCCAAACAAAAAAGAAGAGGATTCAACTAAGTGATCTCTGAAGGCGCTTTCTGAAAGGAAAAACCATGATTATTCCCTAACTTTTTAGTTGATTTTAGGTAACTCAGTGGCATATGAGAGTTTTTTTGTTGCTAATGATTGCTGTGATAAATGACATATTTGGTATGTTACTAGTGTAATAATCAGGTGTTAGACAACATACAGCATTCTCCTGATATTTTCTCTTGGGTTTTACAAAGTACTAACTGATGTGGCACGGATGATCAGTGTGTGAGGTAAGCCCCTTACTGGGAATATGACGTGTACAGTTTATGTACTTTATGACAAGGTACATTTTGGTCACATCTCTTACACTGGCTCTTAGCCAAGGGTGGGGGGGTGATATTTGAGCTTAAGATAAAGAATATTACTGAGATTAATAAAATATTATAGCAGTTTTAATGATGTCAGTTTCTTAGAGTTTGGGGGATGAGTGGTTAAACACACAGTGTGGCCCCCAAACCATCTGTGCAGAAGGGACTGTCAGAGTGCATATTGCAAGCAGACTCCTGCATGTGTTTGCCAACAAAAATAAAGTGCTAAGTTCACACTAAGCTCGAGCTTTTGAAAGAAATTCAAGTCTGATTTAGAAAGCAAGAAGCTATTACTAACAATAGTTATTTTAAAAATGGGCAAAATTATAGACAAGATATATTTGTAAAATTAGAATTGCATACTAATTAGGTTAAACAGCTAAAGGCAAATTGAGTGAGACATTAGGCAGAAAGAAGAAAACCTTAATAACTACAATTAGTAGCAGACTATCAGAAAATAGAGAGAATATTAAATGTAAAAATAACAAGATGCGCCGGGCGTGGTGGCGCACGCTTGTAATCCCCGCGCTTGGGAGGTGGAGATAGGAGGATCGCGCAAGTTCGAAGCCAGCCATGCTGGCGTAAGAGACCCTGTTTCAAAAATATAAAATAGGTCTGGGAGTGTAGCCCGGAGGAAGGAGGGCTTCCAGGAACCCCAGTACCACCAAAAAAAATAAATAAATAACAAGATGCTGTTAAAAGGAATATTAAAGAAAAATAAATTTCCTTAGAAATTAAACATATGAGAGAAGAAAGACATACTCAATGAAAGTGTTTGAAAAGGAAAACTGGGGAAATTTCACAAATTTTTTCACACACAAAAAAAATCAGAAAATAAGGCTGAAAGACCAGAAAATTGATGCCAGTTCTAGTGGTTCAACATCCAAATAAGAGAAATAGGAGAATGATAGGGAAAATGGAGGAAACCAAATCATTGAAAAGGTAATTTAGGAAAGTTTCTCAAAATTGAAGGATGCAAGTGATCATACACTGAAACAGGCCATCATCAAAGCATATCATCAGGAAATGTTAGAAGACCATAAAGAAATCATACAAAAACTTGAGAGAGGAAAAAATTTAATTTCAAGCAAAAAGTCAAGTTAAGAATGACGTTGGCCTTTTCAGCAATAACATTTGAAGCCAGGTGAAAGAAGAGCACTTCCAGAACATTCTGAGGGGAAATAATTTACACTCTAAAATTCTATGCCCAGATCACAGGTAGAGGTAAAATTTTCACACATGAGAAAATATCAAAATAAAAGTAAAACAAACCATCCCATGCACTCATTCTTGGGAAGTATTGTGGAGTACCATTCTTAAAGAATGTTACTAAGTTAATATCTTTCAGACTAAAATCTCCCTCCTGGCCTTCTCTGTTTGGCTTTGTGATGCTGAAACAACACTACAGAGGGTTTTCTTTCTCAACAGGCTTTACATTCACCTCTGTCAATAGGGGACATCGGAGAGCAAGAGAGACTACAAGGCTGGAGGGGAAAGGAGGGAGAAAGAATGTGTTTATTTTGACTCATGGTTTCAGAGCTTTCTTTCAGCTCAGGGTTTCTTGGGCCTGTGGCAAGGCTGCATTCTATGGAGAAAACACATCACCACACAGTGACAGAGTAGCAAAAAAAGAGAGGAAGGGGCATGATTCCAGGATCCCTGTGAAGGGCATGTCCCCAATAACCTAACTTCCTCCCGCTATGTCCTACCCCTTAAAAGGCTCCACCACCTTCCAACAGCACCATTAGCTGGGGACTAAGCCCTGAGACTTTGGGGAACATTTAAGATCCAAACTGTATCATCATTGTTAAGCAATTCATAACTATGCTTAAGAAGATGAAGAGATATACCTAGAAATCAACCAGTCCCCTTTAGAGGATACCAAAGAGCTCCCAGAAGGATTTCTTCATGAGGATGAAAACCATAAATACCATATATGTTTCAATATACTGAGAGGAGAGTTATACACTGAAAAAAATGGGATTAAATAGATATAAAGACTAACAAAAATAAATGAATAAAGATGTTTGTGATAAACAGTGGGAAAACAACATGTTAGGCAACTTAGAGTGTCCTTGTACAGTACAGCTCTGCCATGCATAGCTTTCACATAGACATGATAATGTAATCGCTAATTGATCCAACTAAAAGTCAAATATAAGTATGTTGTGTGCATGTGTATGTGTCTAAGAGAGGTCATATTTGCATGTGAAAGAAAGCTAAATCCTCATTTTTTGTAGTGGAAAAATTAGTCAACATCAAATGAATTAATGCACAGAGTACATTTAGAACAAAGTTGGACCCATGGTAAGAGCTACACAAGCATTTGTTGAGTGGATTAGCCATATGAATACTAGAAATAAAGGTTTCTTCATAGTTCCCTAAAGGGCCTGAAATTCCACCATTTCAAATGCATTTCACTCACACCTCAAAAAAATAAGTACTCAAGAATTTCTTTCTTTTATTTATCCTATTTAAGACTCAACAAAGATGACAGGACAATGAATCAGGGGTTTCAAAATTTTTAAGGGAGAAGTAAGAAACAGCAGAGGTGGTACCTGGATTTAGCTAAACTAAAAAGCTAAACACACACTCATACAGACTGCCAATGCTGCCCAGGACTTTTTTAAATTTTTTAAATTTTTTATTGGTGCACTGTAGTCATACATCTTAATGGAGTACAAGAAGGTGGAAGCAGACATGCACATATCACCAATAGCTCTTACCCATTTTCCGCCCCATTCCCTCCCCCTCCTCCTTCTCATGTTTGCCTAAGACTTGACCCCAAAGGCAAGAGGTTAGGGTCCAATGACAAAATCAAAGGCAAGAGACCACAGAAGGCCACCCTCACTGCCACATCCACTGTGTTCTAAGATTTCCACAAATCTCCCTGAGTTTCAATATCTCATTAAAGGACTCACAAACTCAGTGAAACCTATTATACCCACAGCTATATTTATTACAGGAAAACAATAAATCAAAGTCAGCCAAAAGAACACAGAACAGAGCCTAGAAAGGTTTCAATCATGGGCCTTGCTTTGCCCCCATAACATATCACCCTTCCAGCATCAGTGTGTGACTATACACAGAGTTTTGCCAGCCAAGATGCTCACCCAAATTTCCATGTCTAGAATTTCATTGAGGCTTCATTGCACAGGCATGAGCAGTGGATGGTCCACAAGAATAAACTGTATCTCTAGGTCAGCTGACCTCATATGAATCCAAGTTCTCACCATAAATTATAAGGTTGGTCTTTCTGGTGTGGCCAGCTTTTACTCCAAGACTGTTGGGTTTGGCTGTTCAAGAAAAAAAGAGAAAAAGGAAAAGGAGAAGAGGAGAGGAGAGGAGAGGTGTGGAGAGGAGAGGAGAGGATAGAAAAGTTTTCTATGAAGAAAAATTAGTCATCAATTTCTCACACACATGACCACCACTTAGTAATAACTGCCTTTTGCCTTGCCCTCGCATTGGCCAGAGTTTTTGTATACTTCTTAAACTTCACAACCACTCTGTGAGGTGTTGAGAGTTTTGCAGACAAGGAAACAGATACTCGAGAACACCAAGCAAATGGTTCTACATTCCCCAAACTAGAAACAAAACACTCCAGGGGTAGAAACCAGGTCTTCCGAACCCCTGGTCCTGTTCTTTCCAAAACCATTTACAGTATCTGTTCTCCACCCTTATGTGGGTCTTCTTCACTTTATTCCAATTCTGCAAAACTGAGACTTCTAAAGTGACCACAACAATCTCTTTCCTTCTTTGTTAACTTCACATGTTTCTCATAAAATTTTGTGATGAATTAAAGATATGTACATCTAGTAACTTTGCAACCTGGGAACAATCATCTTGGGCCAGAATTTATATGCAAATTTTTGCTTTGTTGTGGAATTTTGCCATAATGAAGCAGTCTTTTGTCTCTTGGACCCTTTCCTTCCCACTCCCTCCACCCCTTCCACTACCTATAGGTGAACTTGGTACTGTGTCAAATAGCTAACAAAGAGATCTTCCTAATAGGCTTCACTGAAAACAAACAAAGTGTTCCTGGGCTTGGATATCATGGCGGGCTGGTGAGAAACAGGGAGAGCCAGGTGCAAGACATTTTTGTCCTTATATTTAGCTTTTGTCCTGAATTTGTTTCTATGATTGTATTTTTTGCTAATTGCTTTAATAAAAACTTGCTAACTAGCAGCCTTTTAATTCTTATTGAAATTACTGGAAGCAATAATCAGCACAAAAGAAATCTAGCATTGGTTAAAACTGTATGTGGAGCCGGGCGTGGTGGCGCACGCTTGTAATCCCTGCGCTTGGGAGGCAGAGACAGGAGGATCGCGCAGGTTCGAAGCCAGCCGCGCGCGCTGGCTTAGGAGACCCTGTTTCCAAATATAAAATGTAAAAAGAGGTCTGGGAGTGTAGCCCGGAGGTAGAAGGGCTTCCAGGAACCCCAGTACCACCAAAAAAAAAAACTGTATGTGGTAAATTTTTTGTGGGTAAAAATGCCAAAAAATTAAAAGCAGGAAACAGATTTAATAGAAATAAAATTTCATTTTATTTATTTATTTTGCAGTACTGGAGACTGAGCCCAGAGCCTCACACATGCTAGTCAAATGCTCTAGCACTGAGCTATATCCCCAGCTATAGATATGAATTATTAAGAAATAGTTCAGAAATTATTCAGATATAGAAAAAGTTTAGTTTCTAAAATGATTTTTTGGGGGGAGGGATTTACTGGGGATTGAACCAAAGAGCATTCTACAACTGAGCTCTACCCCCAGCCCTTTTGATTTTTTATTTTGAAATAGAGTCAGTTGTTGAGGGTCTTAATAAGTTGCTGAGGCTGGCCTTGAACCTGCAATCCTCCTACCTCTGTCTCCCAAAGTACTGGGATTACAGGCATGTACCATTATCCCTGGCATAAAAATTGCTCATGATTTTAAATCATGAAAGTGAGTGGAACGATCAAGTCTTGATATATTTACTTAATTTGACCTGAGAAATAAATGACAGAAATAATTTCTGCAACCAGGCATGGTGGCACACTCCCTGCATTTGGAAGGCTGAAACAGGAAGATCGCGGTTTGCAGACAACCTCAGCTACTTAGTGAGGCCCTTTGCAACTCAGTGAGACAGACCCTGTTTCATAATGAAGAATGAAAAATAGGACTGAGGTTGCAGTTCAGAGGTAGAATTCCCCTGGGTTCCATCCCCAGTTCTGAAAAAAACAATAATAATAATTCCTGCAAATGAAAACTCATAATCACAAAATATACATCTAAGCAAAAAGTTGAAGCAGAATAAATACACTAGAAAATAATTGATCCCAGTAATGATTATCCTTTCATTGAAAAAAAAATAAGTAATCCCAGCATTTGGGAGGCTGAGACAGGAGGGTCATGGTTTGAGAATAGCCTCAGTTACTTAGTGAGGCCCTTTGCAACTCAGTGAGACTCTGTTTCAAAATAAAGAATAAAAAATAGGGCTGGGGGTGTAGCTCGGAGGTAGAATGCCTCTGGGTTCCATTTCCAGTACCGCAAAAAAGAAAAAAAGAAAAAAGAAATAAAAATGGTTTAACTTTTATGGAAATATTATCAAAAATTGAATTAACCAAGATTAATCCTCTTAAAGGCATTTTTAGCAAAATTTCATTTCATTTATTTCAATGTAATTCTTAATTAGAATATGTGTATTCATAAGTGCAGGGATAAAATATCTATGGAATCAATATGAAACTCTAAAACAGGTCAAAACAACAAGGTTACAATATCATTTATTCTTTTGTTCCTTTCTGTGCGATTGAGGTAAAATGATATAACTATTAACATTACCAAACACAATCGTTGCTGTTGAGAATAAGACTGATATCTATAAAATGATTGCCAATGTAAATAACTTGAATTCAGTTCACGCACCCCTTGAAATGTAAGAAAATATGTCAAATCTGACTGTGTGGACCCTGCTGGAGCTTGTCATGGACCCAAGACTGTAAAACAGAGAGGAATGGATGATGAATGTAATCCCTGGATCCTGCCTCACCATGAACGCTCTCTCGGTGATGTGAGGCCCCACGTCACGTAGATGGCCTCCTTTTAGGACCTTATTTTCTCCCACTGGCCCCCTCTGCCCTTTCCAACTATAACTGTGGTAGAGGAAAGGGAAGGGAGGGAAAGGAAGTGCTCTAAGTAATTCTGGTCCAGCTCATGTATGAGTCAATCTCAGGTTTCCCGATTTTGAGACTCAGTTTGCCAGGTGAGCTAGCTGTCAAACTCAGTCTCAACCTTGAAACTCAGATGAAGTCACTCTAGAGCCTGCTCTCCTGGCGCCACCCCCACAAGTATCCTCTCCTGCCTCAGACTAGCCCTTCACACAAATGATCAAAATCTTGCCCCCAAACTCCAGCCTTATGCTTATTGTATCAACTGCTACCAGGCCAACTTGAGCTGCCCACCAACAGGGCTGTCACAAAGGTCCCGCCCCTCTTCCATTCTGGTAGTCCTGTTTGCCTACACCAGCACCATCATGTCTGAGTAGTATGTTTAATAGTATGTTTAGTGGTAAATTTCTGTTACCCACTCCACCTCAAACACTCTAACCTAAACACCTGTCACAACCCTGTGGACTTGGGTTTAGACTACAAACCTCTGTCTTTCACATCCCTGCTCTTTCTTAGATTAGTAGTAACAAGATGAACCACTGGCTGGCTTCTTTTTCATAGAGCATTCACTGTCAAGCTGTCACAGCTACACCAGGCAGTGTTCCAGGAGGCCCTGGTGGACACATGGTAATACAGAAAGGGCTGTGAAGTCCCTCTCAGGGATCGCTGGATTAAGTTGAGGACACAAGGAAACTGCAGATTACGTGTGTTCAAGAAGTCAAATTCTTACCCCCAAACCCACTGTGTCCAAAAAATGTCTCAGCCCCGAACCTTTCTTCTTTAAAAGAAGGCAAAGCGATATTCTCTTTGGATCTCCCTACACCAACCCCCATCCCCTCCTTCTCTCCTCAGTCCACTCAGATTCACTCCAATTGTTCTCTCAACTGAATTTCACTTCAATCTCTCCTTGTCATTTGCCTGGCAATTCTAGACTCACACTTGTTCTGCAGAGCTAGCTTTCCAAAGGAGTCTTGAGTTTCACAATTAATAGACATGTTACAAAACAAAAATAAAACAGAACATCACACTGGGTTGAATCCATCTCATGGATTTTTTTTTTAACCAGAAGTGGGGATTTGTGATATAAGCAGCTGCTACAAAACCAAACAAACGGCAGTGCTCGACTCAAAGTTTGAGCCTATCCAGGGGCCGAGTTATGTTTGCTTTGAGGTTTTGTGAAAGGTCATGAGGCCTAACAAAGTTCAGATGAAACTTGGCTGTTTTTCCGTTAGACTCTGGCTCGAAACTTGTCCTGTTTCATGTGGTTTGGAGTTTTCAAACACAGCGCTTTGCACAGTGCTAATAAATGATTCTTTCTCAGCATGGAAAGCAATTAAATGTATGGCCTCTTGGGTTTTGGTCTTAGAATCAGTATTTATTTATTAGGAGCTGGAGAAGAGCTAAATGGCCTGGGAAGAGGGATCACACATAATGAGGTTGCCAAATTTGCTGAAGACACCACATTTGAGATGACTAGAGACCCAAAAACCAAGAGAGGAACCCATAAAATTAGGCCACTGGGAAACTTGCTAATGAATGGAATTTAGCATCAGCCTACAAGGAACAAGTTAAGATTGCTTGCAAAGCCCCAGGAAGACCACATGAAAGGACCCAGTACCATCTGTCTTTGGCCTTCACAGACCACTCTGGAGGGGTCCCTGGGCTTTCCCGTGCGTATACCTCTTGAAGCTTTCTCTACCACATGTCTCTCCGGGGCAGTCAACTCAGACTCACCTATGGAGTGAGTTTGGGGGACCCTTCTAACAAGTCTCCCTCTAAATGTTCTCATTTAACAAAGGGGTCGCGTTCATTTTCTAGGGCTGCTATAACAAAGTACCACAGACTGGATGAATTAAACAACAGAAATTAATTTCCTCACCGTTCTGGAGGCTAGATGTCCAAAATTAAAGTGTCAACAGCCTGGTTCCCTCTGAGGACTTCTCCTTGGCTGGCAGATGGTCATCTTCTGAGTCTTCACCTGATCTTCCCTCTGTGTTTTTCTGTTTTCCGATCTCTTCTTATAAGGAAACCAGTCACTTGGAATTAGGGCCCGCCCCTATAACCACATTTAATATTTTTTGCCCCTTTAAAACCTCTGGATAAAAATATGGAACCAACCCAGATCTCCATCAACAGATGAATGGATTTCAAAATTATGGGAAATACACACAATGGAATTCTATTCAGCTATAAAGAAGAACAAAATCATGGCATTCACAAGAAGATGGAAAGTTCTGGAGAGCATTATGTTAAGTGAGATCAGCCAAGCACAGAAAGAAAAGGGACATATGTTTGCTTTAATATGCCCATACTAGGGAGCATTGGGGATACTAGAGGGAGTCCAGATAAAGGAAGAGAAATCTCAGCAAAGTTTGAATGGAAGGATAGCCGAGGTAGAAGGCTGAACCTGATTAATGGAGGAACTACATCTGAACATGTGTAAAAGAATGAATATAGCATGGTTACCCTGGACACTCATTGTTGGGGGGGGGTACTGGGAGAGGGGGGAGAGGGCACCAAGCACAGTTTAAATGTATACCATTTATTTTCAATAAAAATAATAAGTAAAAATTAAAAAAAAAAACTCCGGCTAGGTGTGGTGGCATATGCTTGTAATCCCAGTACTTGGGAGGGTGACACAAGAGGATCACAGATTTGTGGCCAGCCTCAGCTACTTCGTGAGGCCCTCTGCAACTTAGTGAGACCCTGTTTCAAAATAAAGAATAAAAAATTAGCTGGGCATGGTGGCGCACACACACTTGTAATCCCAGTACTTGGGAGGCTGAGACAAGAGAATCGCACAGGTATGAAGCCAGCCTCAGCTACTTAGTGAGCGAGGCTCTCAGCAATGTAGTGAAACCCTGTTTCCAAATAATATATAAAATAGGTCTGGGAGTGTAGCCGGGAGGTAGAAGGCCCCTAGGTTACATCCCCAGTACCACAAAAAAAATAAAGTAATATAAATAAAAACTCTGACACCAAATGCAGTCAAAATAGAGGTACCAGGGGTCAGGACTTCACTGTGAACTTTGAGGCACACAATTCAGCTACCCTAGGCAGTTGCACACCCTCCAGTGCAGTGCAGAATGTGTTAGAGCTATAGCACAGAGGCAACTCTCACCCCTGGCACAGTGATACAGGAAGATGAGCCCTGATGGGAGAGACCTAGCCTCTTCTTGTGCTTCACACCTTCATCTGGGCATCAAGCTGTTCAAACCGGGAAGAGAGAAAGTGGCACAGCTGTGCAGCAGGCCTAGCTGGCCATAAGGAAATCTTACTTGCACTCACTTATTTTCTTGGCTCAGTTGTCTGCTCATGGGGACTTGCTGGTTTAGGATAGGTCCATAAAGACAATTCTCCAAATAATGCCCACTGCAAAACTAGCAGCATTTAATTATGGCTTCAATGAAAATTTTACTGAACAAAAGCTGTCAGAGTTACTAGAAGTGCAGCTGTGCTCATGCAAAGCTGACATTTCAGTGGAAGAGTCCCCCAATAAATAATTTGATCAGTAAATAAATCTTCATTGCCTGGGATAAGGCACCCAGCAATGATCAACAGATCAATTGCATTAATGTTGCTAGTTCTTTCTTTGCTCCTCTATCTATGCCCTTTGCTATGTGGCCTTGCAGTTCTTCCTCAAGAGGTGGAGTCTATTTTAGTCACATGACTCACTTTGACCAATAGGTTGTTGGTAGTTGGGACACACCTACATAGAGGCTTGGGGAAAGCCTACCCCTCCCATTTCTCTTCTGTCTTGCACCTGGGCCACTATGCTGAGAATCAGCTGAGGTGAGTCTGCTGGAGGAATGGGAGACATGATCAAACATCATTTGGCCATAAGTCAGTCTCCAGAAGCCAACAGGCTTGATGACCCTCAGATAGGCAAGTGAGTCCCATTATGACTAGAAGAAGCTCCCCACCTAATCACCAACCTAAACACTTCTCATTTTAAAAAATTATATATCATTTGAAGCCCTTGTTTGGAAGTGGCTTGGAAATCCCACGATTATGTCAAGAACTAACTGATCTGGGCACTGGAGGCTCCCAGTGAATCTAAACATTATCTGAAAAAAGGAGTACAGTAGGCTCCTTTTACTGTCCTTTAACATTGGCTGACAGAGAGCACATAAGATCAGTTTGTCAAGGCTCTGAGGGGGGTGGAGAAAGATAAGAGATAAAGGCTTGATAAAATCTTTATCTTATGAGATAAGGGTGATTAAGGGTGATATAGGGAGTGAATTGGTAAATAAACTGATAGAAAAAAATCATTAGTTGACCTGCTTAAAATACTCCTGAGACTATCTATGGCCTTTAATATAAAGTTCATATATTTTGTTCACCACATACAATGTCCTCCTCTCTGGTCCCTGTAGTTGTCTGGGTCCAGGGAGCTCCACCACACACAGTCCACCAGGTTCCATTGCTCCCTGTCTTCTGGGAGGCAGGGACAGAAGCCTGGAAGGTGGGCTGGAAGGTAGGTCTTCCCACCTTCCTTTCAGTTGGAGTTTGTGGTCCTCTAGCACTCTCAACAGTGAGTTGTGGTTGGGCTGTGGTTGTGTGATATGTGTTTGTCATTAAAGACCATGACTCCTACAGGGTGTGTTCTCCTATCCCAGCACTTTAACTGCTTCTCAGTGATTCTTTCTTCCACTGCCCCCAAGCCTAGGATGGTAACACTTTGGTTGTATTAGTCCTGGAGGCTTTATCAGCCCTTGCCACCTCCCTCAACCCAACCCAAAAAACAAAAAGGGCCGTCCATTCATGCTTTATAAAAGAGCCTTTCAACCTGGGCATGGTGGTGCATGCTTGAAATCCCAGCATTTGAGAGGCTGAGGTTAAGGAGGATTGCAGTTCACTGACAGACTCGGCTACTACTTAGTGAGGCCCTTTGCAACTCAGTTAGACCCTGTTTCAAAATAAAGAATAAAAAATAGGGCTGGGGGTATAGCTCAGAGGTAAAAATAAAAAATAAAAGGGCTTCTACTTCCCTGGTGTGTGTGTGTGTGTGTGTGTGTGTGTGTGTGTGTGCGCACGTGCGTACGTTACTGGGGATTGAACCCAACCCAGGGCCATTGCACCTCTGAACTTTATACTTCCAGCTTTATTTTATTTTTCACTTTGAAACAAGATCTCACTAAGTTGCAGAGAGCCTCACCAAATTGCTGAGGCTGTCCGCAAACCTGTGATCCTTCTGTCTCAGCCTCCCAAGTACTGGGATTATAGGTGTGTGTCATGCCCCGCCTTCTACTGTTTCTTTGGGGTGCCATCTTTGAGGACTCTCCCCTCCCTCCCCGCTTATCATCAACCACTCTCCTTCCCAGACCTGTGCTCCTGGCGCAGCCTTACTCTGCCACACTGCGGTATTCCTGCTTCTGCAGTACCCTTTTCCCCTTTCTTGGCCAGACTTTCAAACAAGCTAAAAGTATAAAGTCAAATGTCACCTTTGTGAGGATGGCATCCTTGGCCATTGTCCCACCATCACACCCCCAACTGAGTTAGGTGCTCCTCTTAAGTGCTCCAATCAGAGTACTAATCCTCATGTTTAGTGTTCACCTATGAGTACGTCTAAGACTCCATGGTGGGCAGAATGATGGCCTCCCAAAGATGTTCGGTCCTAATCGCCAAGACTTGTGGATACAGTGGGGTATGTGGCCAGGAGTAATGAAAGATTTCTAATGAGACTTAAAGATGAGGGAGTTTTCCTGGGTTATTCACTGTAATTACAAAGGCCCTTAAAAGTGGAAGAGGGAGACAGGAGAGAATTAGAGAGATGGCATTGGGAGACTTTATTGGCCGCTGCTCTATCCTTTGAAGATGGAAGGGGTCGAAAGTCAAGGAATATGGGTGGATATTAGAATCTAGAAAAGACAATAAACAAATTTTTCTCTTGAGGCTCCAAAAGAAACACAGCCCTGCAACATTTCATTTTAGTGAAATCCATTTTGGACTTCTGACCTCCAGAATTATAAAACAACACCTTGTGCTGCATAAGCCACTAAATATATGGTAAGTTGCGGCTGGGGCAATAGAAAACTAAGTAATCCCCCAGTAGACAGGCAGATCCTTGAGGGCAGGGAACATGTCTTACCTTTTGGTCTTCTAAGCTCCTCCCACAAAACTTGCCTTGGCATAGTTCACAGACATATTTGTTGAAGAAAAGATAAGATGCAAAATTATCTGGTCAACCAATAGTGTCTGTATCCTTCTGGGTCTATCATCTTGTAGCAATAGCTTATCCGAAAAAAAAAAAAGAAGAGATCCACATTTGCCCATAAAATTTTTAAAAATAGCTTGTAGTTATTAATCTACCATATAATCGCTGAGAAAAATAACTCAGCCCACTGCCAAAGAGAACAAGGAGACAGGAATGTGGAGGCACTCATGATGTCCTTCCTCTCAGGAAAGCAGCTGTGGTAGCGGTGGCCTGCCTCGGGACATGCCCCGCTCCCCATATGGTCAGGGAAGGAACAATCTGTTCCTTCCCCTGGAGCAGCTGGCCCTGGTTTGGGCTGGATCTGGATTCCTGGGCCTCATGGGCACTGGTTGCTACAGTTTGGCAGGAGGCTCCCGCTCTGGCATTTCCAGAAGGGCTGTTCTATTACTAATCTGGAGCCGACACCTCCTATCATCACCACACTCTTGTTCTTGCAGCACCGACAACAGACAATCTGCAAATCCCACAACCTGATCACCAGATGAGAGCTAATGGTTTGGTTTAAAGTCCTTCTGACTTTGCTGAGAACTCTGGACCAGGAGCCAAGAACCCTGGAGTCTTGTCTGGCTCAAACCAGCTATGTGACCTTGACTGATTGCCTCGTGAAAGGGGCGGACTTCTGCGGTTACCACAGGCTCCTGAATTCTAAGAGTCTGTGACAGTTGTACAACCCCCAAACACAATGGTGCTTGGAAAATGCCAGTGACACACTGTCCTCTCCAAGGAGAGCATTTCACCAAGGCAGAGAATAAGAGCTAGAGACTGAGAAGAGAGGGAAAAGAGTGAAGGAAGAAGGAAGGGAAAGAAGGATGGAGGAAGAACTCATTGAACACCTACCAGCTCCTTTCTCCTGTCTCAGCTCACACACTCCAGGCCAGAGTTTCACAAAATTTCCCATCAAAATGCCTCTGGCCTTGGGGAGAATAACGAAGACCCCTAGAAATCAAGCCTGTAACAAATAGGAAATTGAAGTCTCATTTTATCTTAAAAGTAGCATAAATTTTGCCAGGCAGACTGATGAACATCTGTCTTCCCACTACTTGGGGAGCTGAGACAGGAGGATTCCAAGTTCAAGACCAGCAGTGCATGGTAACTTAGTGAGGCCCTATTTCAAAATGTTAAAATAGATCTGGGAGTGTAGCTCAGATGAAGAACAAGCCTAGGTAGTATCACACACACACACACACACACACACACACACACACACACACACACACTTACATGAAGTTTGTGTTCTACTCCATAAACAGGTTTCATTTCTTCCATGAAGTAAAACTGTTGCTTCAGACAGTTAAGACTGGTGAACAAATCCTCAGCCCACTTCCATTTCTCTCCAGTATAGGAACTTCTCCTGTAGAGGCAAGACCCTGGGGGCCGAGAGGCAAAACTTATTACTCAACTTCACAGAGGTCATGAAAAGACTGGAAGGTCATTCATTGTATTGGAGTCAGAGAATCCTAGCAAACAAGAGAAAACTCAACTAAGCCAGCAAGGTCGCCTCTCGCAGCTGGAATGAAAGGCTTACTGGGGTTGCCCCACTTCCCCACATTCTGTGTCAGGAGAGAAGCTGAGTCTCTTTATTACTTTTTCTAATGACGAGGCATGTTAAAAAATCTTTTCTCAGCCATGTGGGCAACTCGTAAAGGTGAGTTTGGGGGTGTTTATTCACAGAAGCAGTAGAAAGTAGGTAGAATGGGGTCAGAAAGGTCCCAGAGAATGGAGACCTCATGTTAGGACTTAAGTAGGAGGGCCTAAATAGAGAAAAGCTTTAGCCACAAGTTAGAGGGGGGCAAGATGGGACTTAGCCATGGACCCAGTAAGAGAAGAAAGGTGATCCCACATGAGATTCCTGGAAGGCCAAGCCTAGATACAAAGAAGTAGCTGTAAAGACAGCCACCCCCCTAGATCCTCAATGGGACTGCTTCCAAGTAAATATGAGGCGGTGCCTGTTTGCCATATGGTAAGTGCCATGTTCCCTGGTGCTATTTTATCCTCACTCATCACAGTGAAGTCTCCTGTCTTGCTGGTAAAGTCAACCATGAGGAGCAGACTGCAAAATCGCACAGTAGGCAGGTCATAGGAACTGGGCTGCACCTGCAAAGGTACAGGATATCTGAGGAACAGAGTGAAAAGCCAGAACAGACTCAGAGGCTAACAACTCTTACTGAAGCTACTAGAAAGAGATGTGGAAGGGAATTTTTTTCATGGGCTGGAAGGACTTAAGAGTTCAATGATTCCAACTCTTAGTAGAATGGTGGAAAAAGATAGCAGGAGGAAGGTGGAGAAGGGAAAGGAAAGAACTGATGAAACAGTTCAAATTACGCTGTGCCCATGTGTGAAGGTATCATTACCAGTGATGACATGCCTCGTCATTAAAAAAAGTAACGAAGAGATTCAGCTTCTCTTCTGGTATTATTATGTATGTAGGGGAACCTGAAGAGAATCATACAAGGAGCTGTGTGCATGTCTGTTTGTATGAATTTGAACCTCACTAAGATGTATAATTAAAATGCATAAATCAAAGTACTTAAAAGAAGAATTGAGCTGGGCATGGTTGCTTGTAATCCCAGTACTTGGGAGGCTAAGATAGGAGGATTGCACAGTTCAAAGCCAACCTCAAAATAGGTCTGGGAGTATAGATCAGAAGTAGAAGGCCACTAGGTTCTATCCCCAGTATCACAAATTTTTTTAATTAAAAAAAGAATTGAAAGATTCCAAGAAATGCTGAGCACAAAAGAATAGAACATCACAAAATTAGAATTGGCAAAAAGAATAAGTAAGAGTAAATGGGGAAGGGCAACCTGACATGGGTGATGAGGAGTCAGGCTCATGAACATAGGTTTAAAACCTGACTACAATATCTGGCTGTGAGACTTTCCTTCATAAGCCATGTAAAATCTCCTAGTCTGTTTCATTCTAATTAAAATGGGGATAAAAATTCCTCTCCCATAGGATTTTGTAAGATCCAAGTTAGGTAATTCATGAGACCTAAGAAATGCTCATAAACGAACACATCTTTGTATCTAGATTTGGCTCTGATTGACCTTCCAGGAGTTAAGCAGCTGTGAGGTGAGAAAATATTGCTGCATCTGTATCTAAGGTTATGAGATTGGGTAGGGGGGAAGTCCTATGTCAAAATCTCAAGATTTTATTTGGTCGTAGTCAACAGTTGGAAAGAATTAAAAAGAAGAAAGAAGAAGAAAGAAAAGGAGGAGGGGCAAAATGAGGAAAGGAGAGGAAGATAATAAAGGGGAGAGTAGAAGGGAGAGAGAAAAAAAAACAAAAAAGAACAGTCTGGTAATTATCAACAAGACAATTTAGTGTGAGAATATTCCAGAATAAAGTATCAATTGGCTCCCTATTCATCCTTCACATGTTAAAGTTCTCCGGAGGCCTACCTTTCACCCTGTTCTTTTCTCTCTTAACAAAATCTTGATGAGTCATGTCATCCATTCCCATAATTTGCTTGTTACTCATTCTCTTATCAAGAAATGCCTATTTCCAAACTGGATATTTCTCTGGAGCTTCAAATATAACCTGGATAGATCAGAGTCAACACAAAATAAATCTTACATCTTGCTATTCACAAAAAAATTCCACTCCTCCCTTTTTGTTCTTTACTGAAGTAATAACACTCCCACCCCATTCCCTGAATTGGATCCGTGGGGATGATAAAGATGTTCTCTCTCCCTAGCCATCTGACACCTCTCTTGCCTTTTTTTTCCTTGAATCCTGCTCAACCTCCCAAGTACTATGATTACAGGCATATACCACCATGCCCAGCTAATTTTTTTTTCCTTTTGGAGTACTGGGAATAAAACCCAGGGACGTTCTACCTCTGAGCTACACCCCCAGCACTAATTTTTATTCTTTACTTAGAAACAGAGTCTCACAAAGTAGCCTTGGCTACTATCCTCCTGCTATCCTCCTGTCTCACCAGCCGATTTTAAATAGGGCCTTTCCTCAGATGGGCAGGGAATGCCTACTATTCACACAGCCTCATAGTTTTCTCCTTAACAATCCCCCATTGTGGACAAGAAACATTTCTTCTTGAAAGAAATGTGTAGTACAAGGTAGAAGGCTCTGGCATTAGCTCCAGAGGACAGCCAGCCCTTAATTTCTCAGTCGTGCCAATGCCCCTCTCACTAGTGCATTCCTTACTGCTCTAGTGATTCGGTGGTTCCTGATCCCCATCAGAATAGTCAGAGAACCTTCAAGTTTTATTCCATAGTCAATACATTCTTTTTTTTTTTTTTTAGTTTTCCTTCTATTCCTCTTCACCCTCCTCTTCTCCTTTGCAGCTTTTTAAAAATTATGCATTTATTAGTGCATTATAATCTCACATCATTATGCAAATCATGTTGACAGTGACATGCATGGACAGAGCACTTGGTGCCCCACCCCTGGTGCACTCCATCTACCCTTTTCCCCATACAGAGTACTGAGATTGACATTGGTATTTTCACATATGTACACAAGCAGCTGATATTAATTCCTTCAATGAGCTTCACTCTTTCCCCCCACCCTTTCCCTTTGACCACCTCCCTGATGGCACCGAGGTATCTCCTCCATTTTCTGGAGTCCCTCTGGTAGTGCCTAGCTTCCACATATTAGAGAACACGTATGACTCTTCACTTTCTATGACTGGCTAATCTCACTGTTGGTGAAATTGCAAATTAGTTCAGCCACTAAGGAGATAAGTGTGGAGGTTCCTCAAAAAACTAAGGTTTGATCCACCATATGATCTGGCAATACCATTCCTGGGTATCTTTTCAAAGGAGCCAAAACTAGAGAACTACAGTAATAGATGCATACTCATGTTCATAGAAAGTAATTCACAATAACCAAATTATGGAACCAACCTAGGTGTCTATCAAAAGATGAATGGATTACAAAATTATGGGATAGCCACATGATGGAATTCTACTCATCAATAAAGAACAAAATTATGTCATTTGCAAGAAAATGGAAGGACCTAGTGAACATTATGTTACGTGAGATTAGCCAATCCTTTACAGCTTTACTGAAATATAATTCACATGTCAGCAGTAGTATCTATGTTCATGGAGGCATTCCCTTTAGTGGAACAGGGATGGCCTGCAGGGTGACCCTCTGAATCTCAAAAGCTTTCCTGTTCCCTCAGCAATAGGAAGCTCACCTAGATAAGAAGCTCACCTGTTTCCATTTATAATGTTGGTTATGGTCACCCTTCTAAATAAATCACATTCTGCCCACAGATACCAGTAAACTGCAACACCAATGGATCTTTTTGGAAGATGAGAGTATGAGAGAATAGAGAGTAACTCTGAAGGCACCATCCTAGCAGGGGAACTCAGACTTTGACCTGGGAGCTGCAAATTTGGAAAGATAGCTGAAAATAAGATTGAAATGCCAGTTTCCCACAAATCACTTTTAGTTCCCTGGTGGTGCTTACATTTTCTACTTTTTCAGGAAAAATAAATAAATGGAGGGATGATGAAAGAATATATAACATGGTTTTTAAAGAAAATTTTATAAAAGAATAAAATAAAACAGCAAGGCCAATGCCTGCTTTGATACAAATCCCCTAGGAGTAATGCTTTTTCAAGATTTTGAAAATTTTATACATTCCTGGGGGTCAATGAATATTAAGGCAAAATAATAGCAGAAAATATAAAAAGCATGGAAGATAAAAAACTGAAATCCAACATGAAATCCAAACTATAAAGGACCTGAAGAGAAAAATAATGAAGGTAAAATTTTATTAATCAGATTTTTAAATGAACTATTAATGAATGAATGAACTAATTAAAAGAACTACTATTGTCTTAAATTAAATAAATAGAAACTATGGAAGGCAAATATAAAACTTCTTAAATTTTAAGAATAAAAATTTCATCATTCTCAGTGGGTCACAATTAAAATTTTCTTTACTTTTCTTTATTGCTATCTCAAAATAATAGAGCTAGAGCTTCAGAATTCCTAAAGAAAAAAATCCCAATCTAAGAGTCCAATAGACAACCAACCTAAAAATTGTAGGTGAAGACAAAAATTTTCAAAGTATCAGTCTACTAGAAACTTATGAACACCTTGTTTTCAGATATCACACAAAGCATAAACCAGCTCATGGAGCCTGGGCAGGGTTCTTTGAACAGGAAAGCGGACACAGGAAAAAAGGAGTGGTACCCAGAGAGGCCAACTCTCCTTTTTACCATTTTTAAAAGTAAGCAAATGTTAATAGAAAAAGGGAATAACTGATTCTGATGTTACAAGAGTAAATATGTAGGAAATAAAAGGGGGACGGATATTGCTGATACATTTAACTAATTGGAGTAATTATTTAAACAAAAATAGAATGAAGTAAATAAAAAAAACTCAGATTAAGCAAATGATGAATAGAAGAATTGGGGGAGTCACAAATTACAAAAATGTCTTATTCTCCATAGAGAAGAGACCAAAGTAATTGTGTTTAAAATGTATAGATACCAAGTAATATTAGACTACTGAATATTTGACAAAAGTAATTATAGCTGATTTATAGTAACAAGTTAATAACTATTGCAATTAAGAATGTCTATGGCCTTTTTAAAATTAATCACAAGTAATGGTTAAGTATAGGACATTTAACTTTTAAGTTATTCTAATATAAAAAAGAAATCAGGACTTCCGGGAAGATGGCAACGGAGGAAAGCGGCACGTACAAGTCCTGCTAACAATCCAACTCTACTATCACAAAACCAGCGCCTTTCAGAGCCAGAAAATACCACCAGCAAAGAAATAAAAACGGTAAATACAAGGGACAGAGAAAAAGGGCTGGAAAAACAAGACACCGGAAAAAAAAACCAGCCCGAAGTGCCGCGCCCGCGCGGCACAGAGCGGCCGGAGCCGCCTGAGTGGCCAGAACCGCAGCGCAGATTGGGGGGAGCCGCGGAGCAGAGCAGCCTGAGCAGCTGGAGCAGCCAGAGCCGCGTCGCGGAACGGCTGGAGCGGCCGGAGTGGCCAGACCCGCGGTGCAGAGCAGCCGGAGCCGCAGTTCAGAGCAGCCGAGCAGAGTGGCCAGAGCAGCCAAGCGGAGCAGCCAGAACAGCCGGAGCAGCCAGAGCCGCAGCTTGGATTGGCTGGAGCGGCGGCGCGGAGTATCCGGAGACGCGGAATGGAGCGGCTGGAGTAGCCGAGCAGAGCGGCCAGAACAGCTGAGCGGAGCTGCCAGAACAGCCGGAGCAGCCTGAGCCGCGTCGCAGAACGGCCGGAGCAGCCAGAGTGGCCAGACCCGCAGTGCAGAGCAGCCAGGGCCGAGGTGCAGAGCGGCCAGAGCAGCCGGAGTGGCCAGAGCCGTGGTGCAGAACAGCCAGAGCCGCGGCGCAGAGCGGCCGGAGCAGTGTGGCCTACATCTCCCCTAGCAGCACCAGGCTCCAGAGAGGAGGGAGACTCAAAACAGAGCTCAAATCCAGGGAGGAGGTACTCTGGCCTCGCGGCCTAGGATGCAGAAGCAGCGTCTTACTGCTGACGGCAGCAGCGAGTTCACCGGACAGCCCTAGACCAACCCACTCAACCAGCCACCAGGCGCCTGAGAGGAGGGGTGAACAGTGAGCCGAGGTGAGCAGGTGCTGAACAGCCGGGCAGCAGTCAGCAGTTTTGTTGGTGCAGGGAACATCTAAAGCTCCCAAGGGCCGGGCACAGCACAACTGGCAAGGACTCAGAGCGGAGTTCAAAACCAGAGAAGAAATACGTACATCATGGCTGAGGGCGTGGCAGTGGTGTCATATTGCCAGTGGCGGCAGCAGCGAATCCACCGAGTTCACTACAGCTCCATCAGCGCACTCAACAACCGTGAGTCAAATTGCGGCCCCTAGGGGAGAAATCCCAGTAGTGTACTCCCAGGGACTCGCGCAGATAGTCTCCCTGGGTCGGAGATTTTAGCAGTGCAGCCCAGTGGGGGAGTGGCAGTGGCAGAGATATCATACCATAGTCACAACTCCCCACTGGAGAACGTCCAACTTGGCACCCCCCACAGTCTAAGCAGCCTTGATTGACTCCCTGGGTCTGAGACTTTGTGATACAACACAGTAAAGGAGTAGTGGTGACTGAGATACCACAGACTCGAGATCCAGAGCATCTTAAGTGAACTCGTAGTGACTCAGGGAAGAACCCAGAGAAGGCACAAACTTCCAAAATCACAGGAAAGAGAAATAACAATGGAGCAGTGTATGCCAACAACCCCACAACATCAGAATCTGATAACACAGAAATCCAAAGATCTCTAGAAGATGAAATTAGGAAAATGACTTTAGAAATAATAGAGGACTTTCGAAAAGAATTTAGAGAGAGTCAAAAAGAGATAAAGGATACAATTAATGAAGTAAAGGCCTCAATTCAAAGTATAAACAACAGATTAGACCACATGGAGAATAGAATCTCGCTTCTTGAAGATGATCATTCTAAAAATGAACACATAGTTTCTAATTTAGAAAAAAAAAAAAAACCCGACAGCAGGAATCTGACATTGAAGAAATATGGGCCCATTTCAAGAGAGCTAATCTAAGAATAATTGGAATAGAGGAGGAAAAAGAAGGTGAAACCAAAGGGATCAACAATCTCTTCAAGGAAGTAATAGCAGAAAATTTTCCAAACATAGAGCAAGAGGTCGATACACAGGTCCAGGAAACTTATAGAACTCCCTTTAGACAGGATCAGAGAAGAGGATCCCCACGCCACATAATTGTCAAAATGACCAATGTGGAAGCCAAGCAGAGAATCTTAAAAGCAACAAAAACAAAGGGCCAAGTGACATTCAGAGGCAAACCAATTAGAATCACTCCAGACTTCCCAAACCAAGTCATGAGAGCCAGAAGGGCTTGGAGTAACATATTCCAAACTCTGAAAGAAAACAACTTCCAGCCAAAAATTTCCTACCCAGCAAAACTTTTTATCAAATTAGATGGGGAAATAAGAAGCTTCCATGACAAACAGCAACTGAAGGAATTTATGTCTTCAAAACCAGCGCTAGAGAAAATACTCAAGGAGATTAACTGCAAAGAAGAAATAGGTAATACACGCCAGAACCAAAGAAACAAGAATTCCCATCCAGCACACAACTAAGCAAAGAAGAATAAACAGTATCTCAAACAGAAATAAGATCTTAACATGTTGGGAATTAAAAATTATCTCTCTATAATCACACTGAATGTAAACAGCCTCAACTCCCCAATAAAAAGACATAAAGTGGCAAAATGGATTAAAAGCCAGAATCCATCCATCTGCTGCCTACAAGAAACACACCTTACACGTAAAGATAGGAACAAACTCAAGGTAAAGGGCTGGAGCAAGGTAATCCATGCTAATGGTACTCGAAGACAAGCAGGAGTAGCAACTATGATATCAGACAAGTTAGACTTCAAACCCAAACTTATTAGAAGAGACAAAGAAGGTCACATTTTACTGGTAAAAGGAATAGTCCAGCAAGAGGAAATAACAATAACCAACATCTATGCCCCAAACATACGGGCAGCTACTTTCATAAATCAAACTCTTTGTGACATGAAGTCACACATAAATCCCAACACAATAATACTGGGAGACTTCAACACACCTCTCACAATACTAGACCGATCTTCCAGACAAAGGGCCAGTAAAGATGTCTCAGAACTAAAGAACACCATTAACCAAATGTACCTGTTGGACACATATAGAATATTTCACCCAACTACAGCAGAGTTTACATTTTTCTCAGCTGCTCATGGAATCTTCTCCAAAATAGATCACATCCTGGGACACAAAATGAGCACTAGCAAATTTAAAAAATGTTACATACTTCCCTGTGTCATTTCAGACCATAATGGAATGAAACTAGAAATCAACTATAAGAAGACCCAGAGAAACAACATAAACACGTGGAGACTGAACACCACACTTCTGAATGAAGAATGGGTCATAGAAGATGTAAGAGGTGAAATCAAGAAATTTCTAGAAACAAATGAAAATAAAGAAACAACATATCAAAACCTCTGGGACACTTTGAAGGCAGTATTAAGAGGAAAATTTATAGCACTGAGTGCTCACATAAGAAAAACAGAAAATCTTCAAATAAATAGCCTTATGACACACCTCAAAGCCCTTGAAAAGCAGGCACAATTGAACCCCAAAGCCAGCAGAAGATGGGAAATTATTAAAATTAGAGCAGAAATTAACGAAATAGAGAATAAAAAAACAATACAGAAAATCAACAAAACCAAAAGCTGGTTTCTTGAAAAAATTAACAAGATTGATAAACCACTAGCCAACCTAACTAAAAAAAAAAAGAGAGAATCAACCCAAATTATGAAGATAAGGGATGAAAAAGGAAACATTACTACTGACAGCGTAGAAATCCAGAGGATTATCAGAAACTACTTTGAAAAACTATACTCCAACAAAATGGAAAATCTGGAGGAAATTGACAACTTCCTAGATAAATACAACCTTCCTAAACTGAGTCAAGAAGATATAGAACACTTAAACCAACCAATAACAATCAAAGAGATTGAAACAGCAATAAAGAGCTTACCATCAAAGAAAAGCCCAGGACCAGATGGTTTCCAAAGTGAATTCTATAAAACCTTTATAGGAGAACTAATCCCAATACTACTCAAACTATTTCAGGAAATAGAAAAAACCAGGACTTTCCCAAATACATTCTATGAGGCCAACATCACACTAATACCCAAACCGAATAAAGACAGTTCAAGGAACGAAAACTACAGGCCTATATCTCGATGAACTTGGATGCAAAACTATTAAACAAAATACTAGCAACACGCATTCAAAACCACATCAAGAAAATCATTCACCATGACCAAGTAGGGTTCATCCCAGGGATGCAAGGCTGGTTCAATATACGAAAATCAATCCATGTAATTCATCATATAAACAGAATCAAAGACAAAAACCACATGATCATCTCAATAGATGCTGAAAAAGCATTTGATAAAACTCAACATCCATTTATGATAAAAACACTGCAGAGAATTGGAATAGAAGGGATATATCTCAACATTATTAAGGCAATCTACAATAAGCCCAATGCCAACATCATATTAAATGGGGAAAAACTTCAAGAATTCCCCCTAAAAACTGGAACGAGACAAGGATGTCCACTATCACCACTTCTCTTCAATATAGTACTAGAGACTCTAGCCAGAGCAATAAGGCAAGAAAAGGAAATCAAAGGAGTACAAATAGGAAAAGAAGAACTTAAGCTTTCACTATTTGCAGATGACATGATACTATATTTAGAAAACCCAACAAACTCAACCAAAAGGCTTATAGAACTGATCAACAAATTCAGCAAGGTATCTGGATACAAAATCAATCTTTAAAAATCAGAAGCTTTCCTGTACACCAACCATAAATCCACTGAAAAAGAAATTCAGAAAACACTTCCACTCATGATCTCCCACAAAAAAATAAAATACCTAGGAATAAACTTGACAAAGGAGGTAAAAGATCTCTACAAAGAAAATTATAAAACACTGAAAAAAGAAATCGAAGAAGATCTTAGAAGATGGAAAGACCTTCCATGTTCATGGATTGGCAGAATAAATATCATTAAAATGGCCATCCTCCCAAAAGTGATCTACAGATTTAATGCAATGCCCATTAAACTACCAAGATCATTCCTCACAGATATAGAAAAATCAGTCCTTAAATTTATCTGGAATAACAAAAAGCCCAGAATAGCCAAGGTAGTTCTCAGCAACAAAAACCACGCAGGAGGAATCACAATACCTGACTTTAAACTATACTACAAAGCCATTGTAATAAAAACAGCATGGTACTGGCAAAAGAACAGATATATAGACCAATGGAGCAGAATAGATGACCCAGAAACAAGTCCACACACTTTCAGCCAATTGATTTTTTACAAAGAGGCAAAAAACATACACTGGAAAAAAGATAGCCTCTTCAACAAATGGTGTTGGCAAAACTGGCTAACCATATGCAGAAAATTGGATGTTAATCCCACTTTTTCACCCTGTACAAAAGTCAACTCACGATGGATCAAAGACTTGGAAATTAAACCAGAGACTTTGAAGCTCCTTGAAGAGGGCATAGGTCCAACACTACAACACATAGGCACAGACAAACATTTCCTTAACAAGACCCCAAAGGCACAACAAATTAAAAGGAGAATCAATACATGGGATTGCATGAAACTGAAGAGCTTCTGTTCAGCAAAGGAAACTATCAAGAATCTCAATCAAGAGCCAACAGAATGGGAGAAGATTTTTGCCACCTACACCACTGATAGAGGACTAATATCTAGAATATACAGAGAACTCAAGAAACTCAACACTAAGAAAACAAAGCATCCAATAACAAAATGGGAAAATGAACTAAATAGACACTTCACAAAAGAAGAAATTCAAATGGCCAATAAATGCATGAAAAAATGCTCAACATCACTGGCAATCAGAGAGATGCAAATCAAAACTACCCTGAGATTTCACCTAACTCCAACTAGAATGGCCATCATTCAAAACACAAACAACAACAGAAGCTGGCGAGGATGTGGAGAAGTGGGAACTCTAAGTCATTGTTGGTGGGATTGCAAATTAGTGCAACCACTTTGGAAAACAGTATGGAGAATCCTCAGAAGAATGGGAACAAATCTACCATTTGATCCAGCAATACCACTGTTGGGTATCTACCCAAAAGAAAAGAAACCAAACTACCAAACTAATGCATGTGTATCTATGTTCATAGCTGCACAATTCACCATAGCCAAACTATGGAACCAGCCAAGATGTCCATCAACAGATGAATGGATTACAAAACTGTGGGATATGTACACAATGGAATTTTACTCAGCCATCAAAAAAAACTCAATTACATCATTTTCAGGGAAATGGATGGAACTGGAGGACATTATGCTAAGTGAGATTAGTCAGGCACAAAAAATAAGAAATCAGATGCTTTCCCTAATATGTGAGAGTTAGGGAGTAAAGAGGAGCAAACAAGACAACCTAAAGGAGGAGAAATGAGGGGGGAAGAGGAAAATCTCTAAAGCTCACAATGTACTTAAACATATCGAAGTCAATCACTAAGCCAAGCAAGGGAGGGAGGGGCGGGGAGGGAATGGGGTGGAATTTGGGTAGGGGTTAAATCAGCGATGAGTACATGTTTGTACACACAAGTTTTTTACCCCAATAAGTTGTATGAATATAATGCACCAATAAAAAAAATTTAAAAAAAATCATTAAAACTCATCAAAATTTATAATATGGTACTGGAGATGTTCATTAGTGCACAATATCAAGAAAAATAATAACAATGTATATTAAAAACCAAGAGACAAATTAATAGCTGAAATGACATGATTATACTTTAAAAAATTCAAAGAATCCTATAAAAAGCCATGTAAAGGCATAGAAGAATTTAGCAGATAAAATAGTATCACTCCTTTGTACTGGCAAAAACTATCAAATTATGTGTTATCTTTAGAAAAATATACATCCAGAGCTCATTTGTAATTGGAATGAAACCATAAGACAGGAATAAGCTTAATGAAAGAAATATGTGAAGTTTACTTTAAAGTCTATTATTGTCAGTGTTTTACATTTTAAAATACAAAGGGAGATTAATAGTCCAGTTAAACAATATTCCTAAAAATTAAAAAAATGATTTTTGTCATTATTTTGTAACTGCAATTTAAGTATAGATATGGTACTTGAGAATATGCTGATAGTTTATAAGAAAAAATAAACATGTGAGAATTACTGAAAACCTCTATTAAAAGCATAAGGATATTTACCTCTATTGTTCATTAGAACTTGTCATTAAGAATCAGTAATTCAAATGGAAGGTACTTAAGTTAAACTGAAACAAGAATCCAGGTATAGATCAAACTAGATACAAAACTTCAAGAACAGAATGAGGAAAATGGCAACTGTGGGACACAGCACATCTCAGTAGCTAAAATGAACAAATCCAAATATCAAGAAGGCAGCTCCTTGACAAGAAAAACAAAGCAGCCAAAATAGTTATGAACAAAAGCACAAAAAAGGAAGCCATGGCAGAAAAAAAATCCAATACTCAGATTGTGAGATCCACAGCAAAAAGCCTGAGCATGCAACTGACCTGGTATGATGGCTGGCACTATCTCAGGCCCCTGTCCCAAGTGCAAGTTCTGGCTCCACAGCCCCCCAAAATTCTGGCAAGTAAACCAAGGATTTGAAGCACAGAAAGTAACAGCAGAGCTCCAACATCTTAAGTGACCAACACCACACTTTGGGGACGATGAAAAAGATCCAAATTCCCATGCATTCACCAGAAGCTGGCACCCGCAGCACTACACTATGCCCTCCAGAGACCCAGGCCCGCAGGACAGTAAGGTAATGGCTCTCCTCAGTGGACAACCACCCAGAGCAGCTGCAGGAACCCTGGCAGCCTAAGATCTGGTGGCCCACCCCTGAGGTGGTCGGGTTAGAACCTACAGACATAGGAAAGGCTCATACTCACAAGGTCACAAGGGGTCGATCCGAAATTGAACTGGACGCCCTCTGTCCATGCGAGTAGGGAGGTACAGGCCTCAGGTTGGAAGATGCAGAGCCAAGGGCCTGAAAGTGCAGAGCCCATGACTGGAAAGTGCAGAGCTAAGTGGAAAAACACAAAACCCTGCAGTTACACTCATTTACATTGACACTCACTGCCCTGACACCTGAGCACAAAGCGGTCAGAGGAGAGAGAGGGGCACAAACACTCATAAAATTGGTCCAAAAGCTGACAATAGGTTACAGAGTAAATGAGAGATATTGGAACATACTCCAAGGGCCTGAAAGTGCAGAGCCGAGGGCCTGAAAGTGCAGAGCACAGGGCTGGAGACAACAGAGTCCAGGGTAAAGAGCAAGGAGCCCAGAGCCTAGGGCCAGAAAGCACAGAGCCCAGCATGGAAAAATGCAGAACCCTGAAGTTACACGGAACTCATTTATAGTGATAGCTGCAATCCTGACACCTGAGCACAAAGTGGTCAGAGGCAAGAGAGGGGCACAAACACTCATAAAGTGGGCCCAAAAGCTGACAATAGGTTATGGAGCAAATGAGAGATATTGGAAGATACTCCAGATGCTACTACATTGAATAGACATTATATGGGCCTTATATGTGTAAATTAGCACTATTGCTTTTTTTTTGGTTGATAGTTGTCTTTGATTTACTCTCATAATTGTTAGTTTTTGCTGCTTGTTTTATTATTATATGCATGTTTGTTTGCTCCCTCCCCATTCCTTTTACAAGCTTTCTCCCTCTATCCTGTCTACTCTGTTATCTTAAAACTTTTAAGAGAAGAAAGTAGATACTTACTATATCTATTTGTTTTATATTCGAGCGAATTCATATCTCCATACCTAAATACTTTACACTAACTACAAGAATACTACTATATCACCATCTGTCTTTCTCAACCATACTCTACCTTATCATACTTAAATTCTTACTCAACTTAATCATATCCTCTACTTTACCCTACTCCTGTACCCATCACCTTAGCTCCTTCCTCCTTATCTCTCACTATTGAAAAACATCACTTCTTACCTGTGCACGAACCTGCTGACAACTCTAAATCCCAACTGCTAAGATAGGATCAGAGAGGTTGTCCACAAACACACACACAAAAAGAAAGATGCCAAGATAACAGAAACACAGTTTTGAATGAACTGTCTTCTAACAGTGATATTCTATTTTCCATTTCATCTAGTTTTTCAGAATTTCTTCCTATTGCTATCTTCATTTCATTTATTGACTATTTTTATTCCAGGCCTCTTTCTGATTCTTTCTTAATGTCTCAATTTCCTCTTTCATTTTTCGTACACTTAATATGAGGCCTTTCATCATATTGAAGATCAGAATTCAGAATTCTCCTTCTTCCATTTCTTGTAGGACAGTATTCATGATTTCCCTTATTTTCTCACTGTTCCTTGTTGTTCTCATATTTTCAGAATTCTCAGGTTTGTGTTTCTGTACTAACAGAAGACAGTTCATTCAAAACTGAAAGCACTATATAAAGAAGACATTACAACAACAGAACCTAAACATTCAACAACTATGGGACAATATAAAATAGCCTAACTTATGGATAAAAGATATTGAAGAAGGGATAAATGCACAGACTAAAGGTATTTGTAATCTCTTCAGAGAAATAATTTCAGAGTATTTTCCAAACATGGAAAAAGACTCTGATAGAGGACTAATATCCAGAATATACAAAGAGCTCAAAAGACTCTACACTAGCAAAGCAAATAACTAATTAAGAAATGGGCAACAGAATTGAATAGACAATTCATGAAAGAGATACAAATGGCCAATCGATACATGAAAACATGTTCAAAATTATTAGCCATCAGAGAGATGCCAATCAAAACTACACCGAGATTCCATCTAATCCCAATCAGAGTGGCAAGCATAAAGAAGTCAAATAACAACAAATTCTGGCACAGATATAGGGAAATAGAAAATCTTTTCCACTGTTGGTGGAGCACAAACTAGTTCAACTGCTATGGAGATTAGTGTGGATATTCCTTAGAAAACCATATGATCTGGCTATGTCACTCCTGGGTATTCTTCCAAAAGGTGTGAAATCAGAGAACTACAGTAACATATGCATACCTATGTTCATAACAGCACAATTTGCAATAGCCAAAATATGGAACCAACCTAGGTCTCCATCAACAGATGAATGGATTGCAAAATTATGGAAAATACACACAATGGGATTCTATTCAGCAATAAAGAAGAACAAAATCATTTCATTCGCAAGAATATGGAAAGACATGGAGAACTTTAGGTTAAGTGAGATTAGCCAAGCACAGAAATAGAAGGGACATATTTTTTCTCTAATATGTCTAAACTAGGGGATATTGGGGATACCAGAGGGACTCCAGATAATGGAGGAGAAACTTCAGCAAAGCCAGAAAGGAAGGGTCAGGGAGGAAGAAGGCTGAGGTTAGTTAATGGAAAAGCTATATTCAAATATGTATATCCATGTGAATATAACATTGTTAACCTGGACACTCAGTATTGGGAGGGAGGAAAAAGGAGAAGTGGGGGGGGGGCACCAAGTACTGTGTTAATATATGCCAATGTCAACATGAGACTATAGTGCACCAATTTTAAAAACTCAATAAAAATAAATAATATATATATAATAAATTAAGCTCTCTAAAATAATAATAAACATAATTTCGACAAATTATTTGAAATTCATATATACGCTATACACATTTATGTGCAAACAGCATTATAGAAATGCTCTATATAGCATTATAGAGCTGTCTTACAGCCTACACCAAAATAAACTGCAGATAGAATTAAAGAGTTAAATAGAAAATAATAAACTGAGAGCATTAAGAAGTGTAAATAAAATTCACCAACACTCACCAACAGGATAAAGATATTTAGAAGTTAAAGACAAGTCTTTACATAACAAAATGTGGTCCACTGTAAAAATGGCCACATACTTTGGAGTTTATCTCATTGGCATGTGGAGCCCTTTTCTCCACTCTTTGAATATATACTTGCTTTGAAATGTTCTCTGACAAATAGGATTCAGCCACACTCTGCAAGCAGTGGAAGAATGTATTTAAGGTATCTTATGACCATTCTTGCTCCTGAGGCCTTACCACTGGTGCCATGTGAGCAAGCCCAGCCTAGGCTACTGGATGATAGGATGCCATGTTCAGCAGAGACATGGCTGGAACTCTTAGGCCAACCAACCCCCAGTTAACCAGGTGGCTGCTAGCAAAGATTTGAGGCATAATTAATATAGTTGTAGAATAAAATAAATAAGCATAATTAATAACAGCAGAGTCATAAAGGTGGATATAACATAATGAAACAGAATATTATTATTATTATTATTATTATTATTATTATTATTATTATTTGGTGGTACTAGGATTCCTAGAAACCCTTCTAACTCTGTGCTACACTCCCAGGCCTATTTTTATATTTTTATTTGGAATCAGGGTCTCTTAAGCCAGCAAGGCTGGCTTCAAACCTGCACGATCCTTCTGCCTCTGCCTCCTAAGCATGGGGATTACAAGCCATGCCTGGCCTAGAAAAATTATTTTGAAACAAAAATATCAATTGAAAATGTTAGAAAATAAAATTGTTTACATAAAAATTCAATGTATTTCCTGGAAGAGATGAGCAAGTAAATGAGTTGAAATTTGGATTAAGTAATTTATTTACCATGGAAAGAACAACATAGAATTGTTTCAGAATAGGAGTTAAGATATGAAAAATAGGCTCAGAATTTCTAAGATCACTGGAAAAATAAAACAATAGAAGACACTATGTTATGAAATGATGGCTAAAATCCCCCAAAGTGAAGAGGAATTTTCATGCTAAAGTAATCTACCAAGTTCTGAGCAGGATCAGTTTTGTAAACCAAACATTGACCTATTACAGTGAAATTTCAGAACATGGAAGAAGTGCTTGAAAATTAAACAGATCCAAATAAGATGCATCTTCTTGGAGACTTTAAACACCTCCCTATCAGTAACTGACAGACTGAGCAAGCAGAAAATCAGTAAGGATGTTGTTGAATTGAAGAGCACCACCAATCATCTGAATCTAATTGAGATCTTAACTCCATCCAATAATAGCAGAATATACATTCTTCTCAAGTTCATAGAATATTCATTAACATAGACCATATTATGCACCATAAAACACACCTTAACAAACTTAACATAATAGTAGTATATAAAGCATGATTTCAGACCACAATGGAATTAAACTAGAAATAAAGAAAAGAGGTAGAAAATGTCAAAAATGGATATTAAACAATATACTTCTAAATAACACATGAGTCAAAAAACAATTCTAAAAAGAAAATTTTAAATATTTTGAGTATAATAAAAGTTGAAATACAATTTATCAAAGTTAGATTGGTCCAAAAAGTAAGTGTTTATAGGGAAATTGGTAGCATTTAATTCATACAAAAGGAATAAATATTAAAATTTTCATCATATAAAACTAGAAAAAAGAACAAATTAAATCCAAAGTAATCAAAATGAATAAATTTCTAATAAAAATCAGAGCAGAAGTCCAAGAAATTGAAAGGAAGCCAATAGAGAAAATCAATGCAGAGAAAGATTGTTTCTGTTTTTCTTTTAAATCAGTCAAATTCATAAATTTCTAGCTAAGTTAACTAAGAAAAGCAGGGATAAAATATAAATTACTGATATAAGAAATAAACAGGGCTCCTCATTACTAGTCCTGTGGCATTAAAAGGATAATAAAGGAATATTATGAACAATTGTATGTCCAAAGACTTTTTAACCTATATGAAATGGACCAATTCCTTAAAAGATCTGATATAACTCACAAAAGGAGAAATAGGTAATATGGATAAACAATTAAATGTATTCTAAGTTCAGAGAGAGGGGGGGAACAAAGGAAAACAAAGTGTGTTTTATGATTGCACCAGTTTTCTGATGAGAAGTTGGCTATTATTCTTATTTTTGAATCTTCTTTTCCTCTGGGTATTTAAAAATATTCTCCTTAATTCTCTTTTGACAACTTGATTATAATATGTCTTCGTGCAATTTCTTTGTTTCTTTTGCTTGGATTTCATTGAAATTATTAGATTTGTGGTTCCATAATGTTGATGAAATTTGGAATAATTTTAGTTGTTCTCTCTTCAAAAATATGTCTGTTCTCCCTCTTCTCTGACCCACTTTTGGACTCCAATTATGTTCCTTAAATATCTGGTAATATCTCAAGGTCATGAATGTTCTGTTTATATTTGTGTGTGTGTGTGTGTGTGTATGTGTGTGTGTGAAAATACTGCTTCTTTTTCTATGTTGTTCCATATGCTTTATTTTTATTTTATCATTTATTCCTTCCTCTGCATTTTTGGTTCATTTGAAAGTTATTTTGAAAATACAGCCGGGCGTGGTGGCGCACGCTTGTAATCCCCGCGCTTGGGAGGCAGAGACAGGAGGATCGCGCAGGTTCGAAGCCAGCCTCGCGCGCTGGCTAAGGAGACCCTGTTTCCAAATTAAAAAAAATGTAAAAATAGGTCTGGGACAGTAGCCCAGAGGTAGAAGGGCTTCCAGGAACCCCAGTACCACCAAAAAAAAAAAAAAAAAAAAAAAAAAAAAAAAAAAGAAAATACAATTGCAACTCTTTATACTTTTTTTGGCGTATTATAGTCTCATACCATATTGTGGTTCACAGTGAGGGTGACATACATGCACACAGTACTTGGACTTTCCTCCAGCTCCTTCTCCACTCTCCCCCGCACTTCCCCATATAAGGTCTTAAGATTAAAATTGGTATTCTCACATATACATATAATGTCAATGGAAGTAATTCCTTCATTGATCTGTCCTCCACCCCCACTTCCCTTAATCACTTCCCTGGCTCCACTAGAATTTCTTCTCCATTATCTTAAGTCCCTCTGGTATCTCAATTACTTCCTAGATTCCACATATGACTTTTCACTTTTTTAAATATATTTTTATTTGTGCATTGTAGTCAAATATCACAATGGAATACAAGACTTGTGAGGATATCCAAACACACATCACCCAATTGGCCTTTATCCAATCCCCATCCCACTTTCTCACCCTTCCTCAATCCCATGCTTGATTTAGTGATTAACTCTGATATATTTGTTTACATACATCAGTGTTTTAAAGAGATTCCATCTTCCCCCATCCCATCCCCTTTGATTGGTCACCTTAATTGCTCCTCCATAGGGACCTTTCTTCAACTAGATTTCCTCCTATAACCCATTTCTTCCTAGTTTTTGCATATTAGGGAAAGCATCTGATTTTTTATTTTCTGTGATATTTCTCTGTGTATGCCACATTGCAAGTTTCAATTGCACTCTTGAAGACTCCAGCACCGGCCTGGTCACTGGGCAGACTCTGATCCCAGCCTCACTGGCTCTAGCTATGGCCTCACCGCATGGCAGGCACCGATCCCGGTCTTGCTGACCCCAGCCCTGGCCTTGTCTCACGGCAGGCTCCTATCCAGGCCTTGCTGGCCCTGGAATTGGCCTCACCCCTCAGCAGGCTCCAATTCTGGCCTTGAAGGCCCAGCACCAGCCTTGCCTCACGACAGGCTCCAACCCCGGCCTCACCAGCCCCGGCGCTGGCCTCACCCCTTGGCAGGCTCTGATCCTAGCCTCAGAGTCCCCAGCACCAGTCTTGCCTCACAGTAGGCTCCACCCCAGCCTCGCTGGCAATGGAGCTGGCCTCACCCATTGGCAGGCTCTGATCCCAGCCTCATTGGCCCCAGCACTGACCTCACCCCTCAGCAGGCTCTGATACCAGCCTCCAAGGCCCCAGCATTGACCATGCCTCATGGCCGGCTCTGATCCCAGCCTAGCTGGCCCCAGAACTGGCCTCATCCCTCGGCAGGCCCCAGAACCAGCCTCGCCTCACAATAGGCTCCGACCCAGCCTCACTGGCCCTGGCGCCAGCCTCAATCCTCAGCAGGCTCTGATCCCGGCCTCTGAGGACCCAGCACTGGCCTTGACTCTTGGCAGGCCCTGATCCCAGCCTCGCTGGCCCCGGCATTGGCCTTACTCCTCGGCAGGCTCCAATCCTGGCCTCGAAGGCCCCAGCACCAGCCTTGCTTCACATCAGGCCCCGATCACGGCCATGCTGGCACCAGCACCAGCCTCACCCCTCGGCAGGCTCCAATTCTGGCCTCGGAGGCCCCATAACCTGCCTTGCCTCACGGTAGGCTCCAACCCCAGCCTCGCTGGCTCCGGCGCCAGCCTCACCCCTTGGCAGGCTCTGATCCCAGCCTTGGAGGTTCCGACCCCAGCCTCACAGGCCCCGGCGCTGGCTTTGCCTCACAGGAGGCCCTGATCCCGGCCTCACTGGCTGTGGCACCAGCCTCACCCCTCTCGGCAGGCTCCGATCCCAGACTGGGAGGCCCCAGCACCAGCCTTGCCTCACGGTGGGCCCCAATCCTGGCCTCACTGTCCCCAGAAATGGCCTCACCCCTCAGCAGACTCTGATCCCAGCCTCCGAGGCCCCAGCACAGGCCTTGCTTCATAGCAGCCTCCAATCCCGGCCTTGCTGGCCCCAGAACCATCCTCACTCCTCAGCAGGCTCCGATCCCAGCCTCCGAGGCCCCAGCACAGGCCTTGCTTCACAGCAGGCTCCGATCTCAGTCTTGCTGGCCCCAGAACCAGCCTCACCCCTCGGCAGGCTCCAATACCAGCCTTGGAGGCCCCAGCACTGACTGTGCCTCACAGCTGGCTCTGATCCCAGCCTTGCTGGCCCCAGAACTGGCCTCACCCCTCGGCAGGCTCCTATCCCAGCCTTGGAGGCCCCAGCACTGGCTTTGCTTCACAGTAGGCTCTGACCCTGGCTTTACTGGCCCTGGCACTGGCCTCAACCCTCAGCAGGCTCCGATCCCAGCCTCGGAGGTCCCAGCACCAGACTTGCCTCACAGTAGGCTCTGATCCTGGGCTCACTGGCCCCAGTGCCAGCCTCACCACATGGCAGGCTTTGATCCCAGCCTCGGAGGCTCCAACCCCAGCCTCACTGGCACCGGCACCAGCCTCACCCCTCAGCAGGCTCTGCTCCCAGCCTCGGAGTTCCCAGCACTGGCCTTGCCTTACAGCAGGCCCCAATCCCAGCCTCGCTAGCCCCGGCACTGGCCTCACCCCTCAGCAGGCTCCGATCCCAGATTTGGAGGCCCCAGCACTGGTCTTGCCTTACAGTAGGCCCTAATCCTTGCCATTGCTGGCCCTGGCACTGGCCTCACACCTCAGTAGGCTCCAATCCCAGCCTCGGAGGCCCAAGTACCAGCCTTGCCTCATGGCAGGCTCCGATCCTAGCCTCGCTGGCCCTAGCTCCGGCCTCCCCACTTGGCAGGCTCTGATCCCAGCCTTGGAGGCCCCAGCACCAGCATTGCCTCACAGCAGGCCCTGATCCCAGCCTTGCTTGCCCCAGCACCAGCCTCACCCCTCAGCAGGCTCTTATACTGGCCTCGGAGGCCCCAGCACAGGCCTTGCATCATGGCAGGCTCCAATCCCTGCCTCGCTGGCCCTGGCACTGGCCTCCCCCCTTGGCAGGCTCTGATCCTGGCCTGGAGGCCCCAGCACTGGTCTTGCCTCATGGCAGGCCCCAATTCCAGCCTCAGTGGCCCTGGTAATGATCTCACGCCTCAGCAGGCTCCTATCCTGGTTTTGGAGGCCCCAGCACCAGCCTTGCCCCACAGCAGGCTCTGATCCCAGCCTCACTGGCCCTGACACCGGCCTCACCCTTTGGCAGGCTCTTATCCCAGCCTCGGATGCCCCAATACCAGCCTTGCCTCATAACAGGCTCCGATCCCAGCCTCGCTGGCCCTGGCACCAGTCTAGCTACTGGGCAGGCTTCTCTCCTGACCTCAGAGGCCCTGGCACTGGCCTTGCTGTGCATCAGGCTCTGGTCTCTGTCACTATGAGAAGGTCATCTACAGATGTTCCCATTTTTCTTCTTCTTTTATACTTTTTATGGTGGTACTGGGGTTCCTGGAAACCCTTCTTCCTCCAGACTACACTCCCAGAGACCTATTTTTTGATATATATATTTTTATTTGGAAACAGGGTCTTTAAGCCAGCGAGGCTGGCCTTGAACCTGTGAGATCCTCCTGTCTCCACCTTCCAAGAGCAGGGATAACAAGAGTGCGCCACCATGCCCGGAGTTCTTCATTTTTTTTTTTTAATTTGAGAGAGTAGTACATGTCTTTTGTGAAAGCTGGGACCCCAAATACCTAGTGGCAATGAATTTTGTCTTCCCTCCAAAGGCAGAGGTCCACAGCTTCACTACAGAGAGCTGGCTCTGCTGCTCCATGTGCACCCTGGCCTCCCGCTCTGTGCAGAGCAGCACAGTGGCCATGAGGGCTGATGACTCCCAGAACACACAGTGTGGTGGCCCATTCCAGATATGCAGGGCTCCCTCTGAAGCCCCCTAAACCCTTTTACCACTTAGCATGTTGTACAGAATTCCTGAGTATGTGTGTCAGGAGAAGTCTACTTTTAGGGAGATTTCCTCAAAAGTTCAAGATGGACTGGACTGGATTTGTCTGCACCTCCAAATTCTGGTCACCACCACTGCTGCTGCCACCACTGCCATCTTGGTTCTCTCCTGAACACATTTCCCACACACTGTGTTTTCCAGAATTCCCAACCATGTGTGGCAGTAGCAGTATACCTTTGAGGATATTTCTTTAAAATTATGAGGTGGATTGCATTGAATTTCTGCCTCTACCAAATACTGACCAACACTGCTTCTGCCACAGCCATCTTGGTTCTCTTCGGAGCACCTTTTTCACACAGCATGTTGTCCCAAATTCCTGAGCATGTGTGGTGGTAGCATTTTACCTTTTGGGCAAGTTCTTCAAAAGATCAAGGTGGATTGAATCAGATCTCTGCCTCTGCTGAATACTGGCCACTGCCATTGCCGCTGCCTTCACCATCTCAATTCTCTCCCAAACACTTTTCCCACACTGCATGTTGTCCAGAATTCCTAAGCATGCACGGCAGTAGCATTCTACCTTTGGGGCGATTTCTTTAGAAGATCAGGGTGGGTTGGATCAGATCTCTGCCTCTCCCAAATACTACCCTCCACTGCCACCGCCACCACCACTGCTGCCACTGCCTTCCTCCTGGTTCTCCACTGAGCTCCTTCTTTAAATGATATGATGTCCAGAATTCTTAAGCATGTGTGGCAGGAGCAGTCCCCCTTCGTGGGGATTTTTTTCCAAAAGTTCTAGGTGAATTGGATAGGATTTGTCTGCATCTCCTGAATACTGGCTGCTGCCACTGCCATCTTGGCCCCTCTCTAATATTTTTTTTAATAAGAGAAGACAGTATGTGTGTTTTGAAGAGGTTGTGAGATCAAGCACTCAGCAGCAATGAATTTTATCTCCCCTCCAAGAATGGAGCCCCACAGCCTCACCACTTAGAGCAGGATCTGCTGTTCCAAGCACATTACAGCCCCCAGTGCAGCATAGAGGAGCGTGGCAGCCAGGCGCACTGAGTTCCCAGGACACATGGCTGGGCTTCCCACCCAGCGCTGCTGGGCTCCCTCCACCACATCTGGATCATTTTTCTTACAAGGTATGTTGTTAAGAGTCCCCAGCATACGTGGCTGAAGCGGTATTTTCTCTAATCCCTCTGGGATGTTCTTCCAAAAATCACTTTTCTTGCATGGTGTGCACCTCCTTGTCATCTTGCTTTTAATTCTGCCACTATTTTCACTCTCTCTCCTGTATTCTAGATAGGAAGTCACAGCTGTAAATGTCTCCTTAAGTTGTACCAATCAGATATTAAACCAAAATCTGGTGTCCAGGGCTTCTCTGAGGAGTGCATGTTCTTTTCAGTGGCCGCCATCCTAATCTGTACCTGACTCTTCACTTTCTGTGACTGATTAATCTCATTTAATGTTCTCCAGGTCCATCCATTGTCCTGCAAATGACATTATTTTATTCTTCTTTATTGTTGAGTAGAATTTCATTGTGTGTATATCCCATGATTTTATAATCCATTCATTTTTTGATGAACACCTAGGTTGTTCCCATAATTTTGCTATTGTGAATTATACTGCTATAAACATGGATATGTTTATATAAATTTCTGATTTCCATCCTTTTGAAAAGATACTCAGGAGTGGTATAGCTAGGTATGGTAGATCCATTCCAAGTTTTTGTTTGTTTGTTTGTTTGTTTGTTTGTTTGTTTGTTTTGCAGCACCAGGATTGAGCCCAGGGGCATTCTACCTCTGACCTACACCTCCAGCCCTATTTTATTCTTTATTTTGAAATAGGATCTCACTAAATTGAAGAGGGCCTCACAAGTTACTGAGGCTTGCCAAGAACCTGCAATTCTCTTGTCTCAGCCTCCCTAAGTACTGAGATTACAAACATGCACTACCACACCCAGATTTATTCCCAGTTTTCTGAGGAATCTCCACAGTGATCTCCTTAGCAGTGGCACTAATTTGCAATTCCACCGGCACTGAAGAACAGTTTCAATTTCCCCACATTCACATTCTCTCCAGAATTTATTGTTGTTTGACTTATTGGGGTTAGATAGCATCTCAGTGCAAAAGTGATCTACAGAGTCAATGCAACCCATATCAAAATACTAATATCATTCTTCACAGACCTAGAAATATCAGCCATAAATTTCTTATGGAGAAATAAAAGACCTGGAATAACCAAAGTAATTCTTAGCAATGAGAACCATGCAGGAGGCATCACAATTTCTGACTTCAAATTTATTATAGAGTTATACTAATAAAAACAGCATGTTATTGTCACAAAAGACAGACAAGGACCAATGGGATAGAAGATACAGAAATAATTCCACCTGCTTACAGCAAAGTAATTTTCAACAAAAGTGTCAAACATATATATTGGAAAAATACATCTGTTTCAACAAATTATGTTGGTAAAGCTGATTATCCATCTGCAGAAAAAAATGAATAAAATTCTTACCTCTCATCCTGCACAAAGAGTCAACTCATGATGTATCAAAGACCTGAAAATTAAACTAGAGACTTTGAAGTTACTAGAGGAGGGCATAAGTACTACACTACAACATATAGGCACAGGTAGAAACATCCTCAATAAGAGTCCCACAGCTTAAGAAATTAAAACAAGAATGAATGGATGAGATAGTATTAAACTAACAAGTTTCAACTCTCTCTTCTTTTTAAAAATAGTTTTAATAGCTGTGTCTTCAAGCTCATTTTTTCTTATGCAGTATTTAATTCAGTAAAACTTTATTTTTAGATATAATTTTTATCTCTAAGAATTAAAAATATTTTGCTACTTTTTCAAAATAGTTCCAGTTTTCCTTGTTTTAAGGTCCTTATCTAATAATTCCATCATCTTTTTCATTTTGGTTTGGTTCTATTGGTTGATTTTTTTTTTCCCTTAGGTTATTTTTCTTTATGTATGTGTGACAACTGCTGGTTGGATATAGGACATTAGACTTTCTATTGCATTGACTTTGCTGTATTTCTTTAAATAATGTTATGATTTGTTGTTATATTCAGTTAAGTCATCTAATTATATATATATATTGGTGGTACTGGGGTTCCTGGAAGCCCTTCTACCTCCGGGCTACACTCCCAGACCTATTTTTACATTTTTATTTGGAAACAGGGTCTCCTAAGCCAGCGCGTGCGGCTGGCTTCGAACCTGCACGATCCTCCTGTCTCTGCCTCCCAAGCGCGGGGATTACAAGCATGCGCCACCACGCCCGGCCTAATTATATTATTTTAAAGCTTGCTTTTAATCTTTGTTAGTGTTGTTCTACAGAAATCTTATTCTAGGACTAATTTTTTTCCAATATTACAGTGAAACTTTTATGAGTATTCTATAGGATGTTTATTACAAAGTCTTTTCACTTCTCTAGAGAAAACACAAAAGATTTCCACAAAGACATTTTTTCCCCTTATGTTATTCACTCTTGAATAAGGTTGAAAAGTGTGAGTCAAAGACTCAGGTGAACCTTCTTTGTATCTTTGCAGATCTCTCTCTCTCTCTCTCTCTCTCTCTCTCTCTCTCTCTCTCTCTCTCTCTCTCTCTCTCTCTCTCTCTCCCAGAATCTCTCTAACCTCCACCATTTTGCCTCAGAAATTTCTATGTTTGCCTACTAAATTTTGAACTCTGTTTAAGGTGCCCATTTCTGCATTGTGTTCAGGAAAGGATGCAAGAAAAAGGACAAATGATATCTTTAGAGACCAGAAAGAAATAAGAGTCTATGAGATTTCACCTAACTCTAACTACAATGGCAATCATTAAAAATACAAATAACAATAAATGCTGGCAAGGATGTGGAGAAGTGGGAACTATAAAACATTGTTGGTGGGTTGTAAATTAGTGCAACCACTTTTGAAAAACCATAGTATGGAGGATCCTCAGATGAATGGGAACAAATTTACCATTTGATCCAGCAATACCACTTCTGGGTATATACCCAAAAGAAAAGAAACCAAACTACCAAACTAATGCATGTGTATCTATGTTCATAGCTGCACAATTCACCAGAACCAAACTATGGAATTATTGTCCATCAACAGAAGAATGGATTACAAAAATCTAGGATATGTACACAATGGAATTTTACTCAGCCATAAAAAAACACAATTACACCATTTTCAGGGAAATGAATGGAACTGGAGGACATTATGCTAAATGAGATTAGTCACACAAAAAAAATAAGAAATCAAATGCTTTCCTTAATATGTGAAAGCTAAGGAGAAATGGGTCATAAGAGGAACTCTAGATGAAAAAGAAGACCCTATAGAGGAGCAAATAAGGCAACCTAACTGAAGGTATGAGGGGGGAAGAAGGAAACTCTCTAAATGACATTACATACTTAAAAATATATATCTATGTCAACCACTAAGCCAAGCATGGGAAGGAGGGATGGGGAGGGAATAGGGTGGGGATTGGGTAGGGGTTAACTGGGAGATGTGTGCATGTATATCTACATAAGTTTTTATCCCATTATGATGTATGAATACAATGCACCAATAAAAAATTAAAATAAATAAAAGTAAAGATTGCCAAATTGGATTTAAAAGTTATGATCACTTTGAATTTTAAAACATTGATGGATAAAATCACAAAAGGCTAACTTTTATTTTGAGTGAAGTTTATGAGGTGGATGGATAGGGTTGTTTGTTGCATGTGGCTATCTAGCATCATTTGTTGAAAAGACTTCTTTCTCCCATTTAAATTCCTTAAAACCATTGTTATAAGATGAGTTGAACATAGGATAATCAGAGGTTGGAGGCTAGCCTCAGAAATTTAGCAAGGGTCTAGGCAATTTAGTGAGAACTTACTTCCAAAATAAAAATAATACAGGGCTGAGGATGCAACTCAGAGGTAGAATGCTCCTGATTTCAATCCCCAGCAAAACACAAACACATACACACAAACACATAATCAATCAACCATAAAGTGAAGTGTTTTAGTTTAGGACTCTGTTTTGTTCCATTGACTTAAATGTCTATCTTTGGGCCAGTGCTACCTTGTAATGATTACTGTAGATTTATAACTGGTTTTGAAGTTAGATAGAATAAGTCTTCCAAATCTGTTTTTTCATGTTTGTTTGACTATTGTGGGTGCCTTGCATTTCCAAATAAAATTTTTTATCAACTTGTCAACTTCCAAGAATTTAATAAGAGCTGCATTGAATATATAGATCAGTTTGGTGGAAATTGCTTTCTTGGCAGTCCTGAACCTTCTAATTCATGAACATGCAATGGTTATTTATATAAATCTTAAATTTTTCAGCAACAAATCATGTAATATTTTTGTTAGTTATTCTCAAGTATTTTATTCTCAATGAATGGAATTGTCTTAATTTCATTTTCAGGTTGTTCATTTTTTATGTATAGAAACAAAGTTAAATTTTATGTTTTTATCCTGTGACTTTAATGTATTTGCTTATTAGTTGTAATCATTGTTTTTTTATTTTGTTTCATTATTGGTAGACTACATGCAAAATCATGTCTCTGAACATATAATTTTACTTCATTTTCAAAAAAGTAAAAAGATGGAAGAAGAGATATATTAGAATACCCATATTAATGTCAGATAAGAAATATTACAATGGATAAAGATGGCTGTGTTATAATGATAAAAATAAGCCTATATAATACTCATAAATATGCATGTATAACAATAGGACTTTATAATACATAAGGTTAAAATAAGTAAAATTAAAACTAAAATAGGCAAATCCCTAATGATAGAAATTTCAACAATCCTCTCCCAGTAATTGGTAAAGTTAATAGAAAAATCAGTCAATTTATGTAAGATGTAAAAAATCTTATCAACCTACAAGATGTTTATAAAATGTTCCACCCAATAATAGCTTAAAGCATATTTTGAGTGCATGAGGGATATTCAGTGGAATTGATCATATTCTAGACTATAAAGCAAAGCTCAATAAATTTAACATGGCTAAATTTATGCAACGCGTATTCTCTGACTGCAAAGAAATAAAACTAGAAATCAATAACAGAAAGATATCTGGAAAATTTCCAAATAATTGGACACTGATACACACTTCTAAAAAACTGATGGAAGAAAGCACAAAAGAAAAAAATGTCTTAAATGACTAAAAATAGCCAGAAGTGATGGTGCATTACTGGAATCCCAGTACTTGGGAGGCTGAGACAGGAAGATCTGGGTTTTCAGCCAGCCTCAGCTACTTAGTGGGGCCCACTGCAACTTAGTGAGTCCTTGTTTCAAAATAAAGAATAAAAATAGGACCGGGGGCATAGATAATAGGTAGAATGCTCCTGGGCTCAATCCCCAATACTGGAAAAAAATAAATAAAAAATAGGTGGAAATAAAAAAACTCATAAAAATTTTGGAGAGGAAATTGTGTAGTCATTGGAGGAAATTTGATAGCATTTAATGGCTATATTAGAAGAGATGTAACCCGATTTATCAAGGTAAAGGGCAAATGAACCCCAAAGTAGATAAAGTACAGATAAGAACGGAAATCAGTGAAATGGAAAAAAAAGAAAATTAAAATGTCAATAAAGCCAAAAGAAGTTTTCTTGAAAATATTAATAATGGTAAGCCTTCAGACATATTAATCAGGAAAGGAAGGAAATCACAAGAGACATAAAGATATTCAATAGAAATATTATGAACCTTATGCCAATTAATTGACAATTTGGAGGAAATAGACAAATTTCTTAAAAGATAATGATTGTCAAAGTGGACACACACAAAAATTAAAAATCCAAATAATCCACTATTTTTTAGTGATTGTATTTGTTCATTAAAAGCTGTTCAAGATATTTTAGAAGATGGCAGCAGCAGCAGGTACAGTTGCAGAACATGCATTTCTTGGAGAAGCCCTGGACACCAAATTTTGGTTTAATATCTGATTGGGACAACTTAAGGAGACATTTACAGCCATGACTTCCTATCTAGAATACAGGAGAGAGAGTGGATAATGGCGGAATTAGAAGCAAGATGACAAGGTGCCCACCATGCAAGAAAAGTGATTTTTGGAAGAACATCCCAGAAAAGATTAGAGAAAAGACCACATCAGCCACACATGCTGGGGAACTCTTAACAACATATCTTGTAAGAAAAATGATCCGGGTATGCTGGAGGCCTCCCAGCAGTGCCGGGCAGGAAGCCCAGCCACTCGTCCCAGGGAACTCAGTGCACCTGGCTGCCACCCTCCTCTATGCTGCGCTGGAGGCCGTGGTGCACTAGGAACAGCAGATCCTGCTCTAAGTGGTGAGGCTGTGGGCCTCTGCTTTTGGAGGGGAGATAAAATTCATTGCTGCTGAGTGCTTGATCTCACAACCTCTTTAAAACACACATACTATCTTCTCTTATTAAAAAAATATTGGAGAGGGGCCAAGATGGTGGCAGCGGCAGCCAGTATTCAGGAGATGCAGACAAATCCTATCCAATCCGCCTTGAACTTTTGGGAAAAAAATCTCTGCTAAGGGGGATTGCTCCTGCCACACATGCTTAAGAATTCTGGACATCATACCCTGTAAGGATGGTGTTCAGGGAAGAATCAGGAGGATGGCGATGGTGGCAAGGGCAGCAGTAGCAGCCAGTAGTTGGGAGAGGCAGAGATCCAATCCAATCCACCTTGAACTTTTGAAGAAATCTCCCCAAAGGTAAGCTGCTACCACCGCACATGGTCAGGAATTCCGAACAACATACTGTGTGGGAAAAGTGTTTGGGAAAGAATTAAGATGGTGGTAGCAGCGGCAGTGGCAGCCGTGGCGGTGGAGTCCAGTATTTGGGAGAGGCAGAGATCTGATCCAATCCACCTTGATCTTTTGAGGAAATCTCTCCAAAGGTAGAATGCTACCGCTGCACATGCACGAGAATTTGGGACAACATGCTGTGTGAAAAGGTGCTCGGAAGAGAACCGAGATGACTGTGGCAGCAGCAGCAATGGCCAGTATTGGGAGAGGCAGAGATACAACCCAATCCACCTTAAACTTTTGAAGAAATCTCCCCAAATGTAGACTGCTAATACTGTTGCACATGCTCAGGAATTCTGGAAAAAATGCTGTGTAAGAAATGTGTTCAGGAGAGAACCGAGATGCAAGTGGCAGTGGTGGCTCTGGTGACAGCGAGGTGACCAGTGTTTGGAGGCACAGACAGATCCAGTTCAATCCACCTTGAACTTTTGAGGAAATCTCCCCAAAAGTAGACTGCTCCCGCCCCACATGTTCAGAAATTCTGGACATGCTAAGTGGTAAAAGGGTTTGGGGCATATCAGGCGGAGCCGCGTATAGCCACATTGTGTGTTCTGGGAGACATCAGCCCTCATGGCCACCACACTCCTCTGTGTAGTGCGGGAGGCCAGGGTGCACTTGGAGCAACAGAGCCTACTCTCTGTAGTGAAGCTGTAGACCTCTGCCTTTGGAGGGGAGACAAAATTCATTGCCACTAGGTATTTGGGCTCCCGGCTTTTGCAAAAGACATGTAGTGCTTTCTCATATTAAAAAAAAAAAAATGGAAGAAGAAAGATAACATCTGTAGGTGACCTGCTCACAGTGACAGAGACCAGAGTCTGCAGCACAGCGAGGCCAGTGCCAGGACCTCTGAGGCCAGGATAGGAAGCTGCCATGTGGTGAGGCCAGTGCCCAGGCCAAGGGGGCAAGGACCTGAGCCTGCCAGGTGGTGAAGCCAGTGCCAGGGCCAGCAATGCTGGAATCAGAGCCTGCCATGCAGTAAGGCCAGTGCCAGGGCCTGTGAGGCCGGGATCAGAGCCTGCCTTGAAGCGAGGCTGGTGTCAGGGCTTGCAAGGCTGGGATCAGAGCATGCCATGCAGCAAGGCAGGTTCTATGTCCTTAGCGGCCAGGATCAGAGCCTGCCTTGAGGCGAGGCCGGTGTCAGGGCTTTTGAGACCAGGAATGGAGCCTGTCGAGTGGTGAGGCCAGTGCCGGGGCCAGCAAGGCTGGGATCGGAGCCTGCCAAGAGGCAAGGCCAGTTCTGGGGCCTCCAAGGCCAGGATCAGAGCCTGCTGTGAGGCGAGGCTGGTGCCAAGGCCAGCGAGGCCTGGATAGGAACCTGCTGTAAGGCAAGGCCGGTGCTGGGGCCTCCAAGGCCAGGATCAGAGCCTTCCATGTGGCAAGGCTGGGACTGGGGCCAACAAGGCCAGAATTAGAGCCTGCCCTACAGCAAGGTCGGTGCCGGGGTCCGCAAGGCTGGGATCAAAGCCTGCCATGCAGCGAGGCTGGTGTTGGGGCCTTAGAGGCCAGGATCGGAGCCTGCCATGCGGTGAGGCCGGTGCTGGGGCTAGCAAGACCGGGATCACAGCCTGCGGTGCGGCAAGGCCAGTGTTGGGGCCTTAGAGGCCAGGATCAGAGCCCGCCTTGAGGAGAAGCTGGTGTCGGGGCTTGTGAGGCTGGGATTGGAGCCTGCCTTGTGGCAAGGCCGGTGCTGGGGCCTGCCAGGCTGGGATTGGAGCCTGTAATGCAGTGAAGCCAGTGCTAGGGCCAGCGAGGCCAGGATTGGAGCCTGCAGTGTGGCAAGGCCAGTGCCAGGGCCTTTGAGAGTGGGAACAGAGCCTGCAATGTGGCATCCACAGGGAAATATCACAGAAAATAAAAAATAAGATGCTTTCCCTAATATGCAAAAACTAGGAAGAAATGGGTAATAGGAGGAAAGAAATGGCCATATGAAAGAGCTATAAAGGTGACCTATCAGAGGGGACGGGAGGGGGGAAGATGGAATCTCTTTAAAGCACATGATGTACTTAAACAAATATATCAAAGTCAATTACTAAATCAAGCATGGGATTGAGTGAGGGGGAGGGAATGGGATAGAGATTGGATAAAGGCTAATTGGGTGATATGTGCTTGTATATCCTCACAAGTCTTGTATTCCATTGAGATGTTTGACTACAATGCACCAATAAAAATATGTTTTTAAAAAAGCTGTTCAAGCCGGGCATGGTGGCACACGCTTGTAATCCCCGCGCTTGGGAGGCGGAGACAGGAGGATCGCGCAGGTTCAAAGCCAACCGTGCGCGCTGGCTTAGGAGGCCCTGTTTCCAAATAAAAATGAAAAAAAAATAGGTCTGGGAGTGTAGCCCAGAGGTAGAAGGGCTTCCAGGAACCCAAGTACCACCAAAAAAAAAAAAGCAAAAAAAAAAAAAAAAAAAAAGCTGTTCAAAAGATACATCTAGGCCCAGATAGTTTCACTAGCAATACTACACATTTTGAAGAATACCAATCACACGTGAACTTTTTCAGAAAACAAAAATAGAGAAATCGTTTTCCATCTCATGACAGTAAAAAACAAAGACATTGTAAGAAATAACAACTGTATACCAATATCCCTTGTGAACATAAACATAAACCCATTGAACAAGATTAAAAGTCAGTGTGTGAGTAGGACTGAAACAACAGATGCTACCTCCCTTCCAGGACTTCAGTTTTGAAAGAGTTGGGATATAACACAAGGATAATTAGAGAATATTTATCCAACTACAGAGGTGTGTCAGAGGCAGCAAATACCTAAATGCAATGCTGATAACAATACCTACTCCTTAAGGGAGGCCATTGGCTCTCCTCTGTGGACAAGTTTCCCTTAATTCTTGCCCCTTATCTAAACTTGGGGTCGTAGTTTTCTACCAATTCTCTGGCTTACCCCAACATTTTTCCACAAATGCCTTTCTGCTAAACTTAGTCACCAAGAACATCAACAACTTCATCCCTGTTAAAATGTTTGCAACTGAGACCTGGACTTGTGCAGAAAATAGTACTAAAGACTGAGTTGGTTGGGTCCCAATGGAAATAGAGGAAATTTAGGAGATACCGGCTGCAAAAATTCCATTTGTATTCAGGTAGAGTCATCTGGCAGAAGCAGTAATTAAATTATCATCTGTGGTCTTGAGAAGAAAAATGTTCATGGGATTTAAGGCATTCAGAAGATAATTCAAGAAAATGTTTCCAGGGCTCCCACTCTTCAACTCTCAGCCCTGATTTCCTCTGTATTGGTTTGATTATTACTATCTACCCATAGATATTTACAGACAGCTATGAAAGTACCCACTTGCTATGGCAGAGAAGACAGGCCACAGGTTGACTTGACAGCCCCGCATAACTCATGCGGCCTGGAGGAGAAGCAGTGCCCAAAGTGTAACTATTTGCTAGGCACCCATAAAAAAGTAATTGTTAGGCACTATGGAAATAAAAAGTAAATAAAAAGAGGAGAGAGGAGTCGATCCATTGATGAGCATCCCCTTAGGGAAAGTTGAAGGGGATGAACTCAAAAATGAAGGTGAAGGGACTGACTTTCCATCTCAGGAGGAACATGGATAAATATACTAAACTCTCTCAGATTGTTCACTGATTGGAATTAATAATATCTACAGCATAAATGGGAGTGCAAAGGCATTATATAAGTCCTTGAAAACAAATCACTTTTAAGTATCTAGCACCTGAGTTATTTGCTCATTTGCTGATCAAGAGTTAACATGATAGTTATCAATGGTACTAATTATTTGTCAGCATCAAACATGAAGCCATAGGATGACCATATGGCACAGCTGTTTATTTGAATGATGGTATGTATCAGGATATAATAAAATAAATTTCTAGACTGATCAAATGGCTATATAGATATATTAGTAAAGAGTACAGATTTAGGAAACAGCCAGACCTGAGTTTGAGTCCTGACTATTCCACTTGCCATCTCTAAAACCCTAGGCAAGCTAGCTAATCTTCAAGTCATGTAATCTTCATGTCACATAGAGCCTAGAATCTAGTAAATTCTCAACAAAATGTGTTGCCTCTGGTTATGATCGCGATTCTAGAACTTCAAAGCCAGCATTTAATACATCATCTTCAACTTCTCATCATTCATATACTTTCATAATTCAGTTGTAATTAATGGAGGTTTACTCTGCATTATTCAGTATAACATATAAACCTAAAACTACAAAGTCACATAACTAACCAGTCACTTTGCCTTTTATTTTTTTTTAAAGTCTTCTGTCTTTTACCCAGAAATCCTTCCCAGACAGTTCCTTTAAGAACTGTAGCTCTTTCAGAATTCTTCATTATACAGAGAGAATTAAGCCATATTTATGTTGACCCATCAAATACTTGGTAGTTTCCACTTTTAAGAGCATGTTTTCTAAACATCTCTGGTAAATGGAGATTTTGACTTTCTGCCCAGGACACCCTGAAAGCTGCCCGTACAGAAAAAAACTAATAGGATAATAAATCCCTAGTCCTTTTTTCTCCTTCTCTTTTTCTCTCTCTCTCTGAACAAGAGTTGTTTTAGTTAAACTTGCATTCACTTTTCTCTGAAGACTGCCCCCTCTCCTCTCAGACCACTGTGTTTAATACAGGACTTTTGACTCGGCCATCATTACTCACACTTTACTGATTGTACTTTAAACACTGTTGGCTAAAATGACAATTTATCAAGACTGTTTTGCCTAGCAGTTGGGGATAATTTATTTTTCTGCTGAAGGGTTTGATATTTATTAAGACAGTCAACAGAAATTCACACTCCAGGGGATGCGCTCCCAGTCCAGCTTCCCGGCCTGCTCCACACTCTTCTGCTCCTGAGGAAGCATCTGTGGGGCTCTGTCTCTTAAGAAAAGGAAGCTCAGGGTGCTGAACCCCCGGCTGTGAGTGCACGAGGCCAGTGGTCCCCAGTAGCGAGATGTGCCCTCAATTCTGTCCTCTCCTGGCTAGGAGACCCACAGCGTGCAGATGAGAATTCCCCACAGAAATGTGTGCGTCTGGGAGGAGACAGTGGCCAGCCTCAGCAGCCAAGGAGCATCTGGTTGGCAAGTGATCACTCAGGTAAGCTGGGGTCTGTGTGAAAAGTGGAGAAGCCCAGGCTTCTAATACCAATGAGGAAGAAACTCTTAACGGGGAACAGGCAGTATCTTCATGGGACAATCACAGCACCTGGCAGGAGCCCTTGTTAAGAACAGTTTGCCATAGCAGCAAAGTAATAATTGAAAGAAAAGGAAAGGAACTTAGGTTTCTGGTGGGGCTGGCACTATGATATATATATATATATATATATATATATATATATATATATATATATATATATATATATATATTAGTCAGCCATCACCAAGGATGAGTGTTGATATCCAGTAGGCTCTGGAAGGTTTACGTAAATTGCCTATTTTTCCACAGCTTCTAAGTGGGAGAGCTCAAGAGCAAGTCCAGATCTGTCTGAACGCATGTCCTTCTGAGGCCACATACCCTTTCCCTACTGAATGAGGACTCTGGGGCCACTGACGACCTCAGTGTGGTACCTGGAGGCCCCACCATGGGAGTCACTCCTAGAATTAGAGCATTATCTCTGATGGAAGGAAGTTACCTGGAAGACAAGTTAAGTGGTCCAGTAGCACTTAGGCCACGCTAATGGGAATATATGCAATACTTATTTTTCCACCATAACAGAGAGAATGAATGGGATGTATAGACAGAGGGAATGGCATAGTTTAAGGGTGATGTTGGGTGGGTGAGTATATAAGGAAAACCATTGTATGGGGGCCTGCAGAAACACAGGAGTGTGAGCTTGTGGTCACCTGAAAGAGGAGGGAAAGAAGAGGAAGGTGATGGGCTGAGAGAAGGCATCACACCATAACTTTTCATGATCCCATTACAGCCCATGCACCATACTTCAGGAGCTGGGAGATCTGCCGTCTTAGAAGTTTCCAGCCAGGAGCCAGGTGTGATGATGCACACCTGTAATCCCAGTACTTGGAAGGCTGAGACAGGAGGATTGTAGGTTTATGGCCAGCCTCAACTACTTAATGAGGGCCTCCACAGCTTAGTGAGATCCTGTTTCAAAATCCATATTGGAAAAAGAACTATAAAATTTCAGTAATGCTGTAGGTCCAATAAATAAAATTCTGGTTTTCAAAAAAAAAAAATATGGCTGGAGATGTAGCTTGGCAGTAGAATGCCCCTGGGTTCCATCCCCAGTACTGAAAAAAAAAAAAAGTTACCAGCCAGGCATTGTGACACATATCTGTAATCCCAGTACTTGGAAGGCTGAGACAGGAAGATCACAAGTTCCAAGCTAGCCTCAGCAACTTTGTGAGGCTTTCAGCAACTTGGTGAGACTCTTTCCAAATAAAAAATAAAATAGGATGTAGCTCAGAGGTGGAATGCCCCTGGCACCACAACAAAATCTCTAGCACCACAAACACAAAAGAAAGAAAAAATTTCCAACATTTGTGGTGAGCCCATAATGTGCTGGGGCTAAGGTTACAAAACTTTAGATGAGTTGTAGTCCTCGTGCCAGAAGAGTTTACACTCTCCCCTGAGAAGTGAAATCTTGAGGCTCAAGAACCTATTGGCTGGTATAATCTTCCTCACTCCCTGAGGAACTAAGGATGGGTCTTCACTTTCATTTCTTCCACTGGGACTCTTAGGGTATGAGGAACAGAAAGAGACCCTACCTGCCTTCACCCCAGGACACCAGCGGCTCTGACACCTAGATGCAGCCACCCCTTTGCCTGTCAACTCGACTTTCTTCTCCTTCACTGTTCCTGCTGGTTGGCCCCTCTCTGTTCATTCTGCACCCACACACCCCAGCTGGGATTGTGTAACATTGCCCTAAAGACGTGCATGGGGTGACATCCTCCACCCACAGTAAGCTCCTCAGCACTCAGATTCACTGAGGAATAACTCAGCCTTGAACCTCAGTGGAGGCTCATTTGGGACTCAGTGACAGGAGACTGACAGCCACCCTGAGGCCAAGCAATAGATAGTGCCCAAGTTCCACTAGGATTGCATCAGCATGGAGACTGTGGAAGCACCGGCTCGCCCAGTTGACCATCAGTTCCTCAGGCCCCCTGGGGCTTCCCTCTGCAGCCAGTCACTGCAGGTCCCAGCGCATTGTTTTTTTGAGTCCACCATGAAAGAAAATTCTTTCCAGAGCCTTGATTAACCTTATTAGAGCTCATAAAACTCAAAGTATTTCAGCATGTCCGCATGTCTCCGTTTTCTTGTAGATATTTGTGGTTGGGGGTATTTTTGTTGTCCGTTTTCAATTAGTAAAGAGATGTGGCAGAAAGAAAAGGAGAGCCAATTAGAATTTGGAAGCATTACACCTCCTTAATAGCCCATGAATGTCTGCGAGGAGGGCACTGAGACCCCAGGAAGGAGACAAGGTGTGCAGAGCACCTCCGACCTCTGGGATGGATGACATGCCAATCCATGACAGAATAGTTCACTCTGAAAATCTTGCTGATGAGTGCCCATATGTTTGAGAATTATTTCTATTTCATGGCTCCTGTGTGGTCATAGACTATATGTGATTATTAATGATGGAACATTGACCCTGGCTGTTATTCTGAGTTCATTGAACAGCTCAGTAGGGTCCGGCAGAGCCCAAGGCATTTCTGCCAAAGATTTTTGCCCGCAACTCCGTCCCTACACCCTCTTAATTGTTAAACCCATGTGTATTTTAACAAAAATATCATCCATCTGTGTCTGATTCATTTACACTTAACCCATCAAATCTTGTCCGAGCTGACATGTCCCACGGGTTTTGCTTTGGTGCAGGATGTTGTACCCTTCTTTCTGCATATTGAGTAGTCTTGTTTAGCCAGGAGATGACACATTCTACTCCATGGGGTGAAAGGGGTACAGTGAGGGGGGCAGGAAGGAAGAGGCTCCAAATTCCAAATCCCTGGTGCATCAGTCCACAATGGGCCTGGTATAATGTCTCCACTGATTCACAGTGCTGACTTGATTAAGCTACTATTGTTACGATACGTGAAGGTGTGTGTGTGTGTGTGTGTGTGTGTGTGTGTGTGTGTGTGTATGCACACATGCATGTGTGGCACTGGCTGTGATTAACTGCACTAATTATGCATTGATTCAGACTAGGAGTGGGCTTCACTTCCAACCACAGGCTGGCTTTGAGAGTGTGGCTCTGGACTGGATTCCTCCTATGACTTCCACTAAGCGGGGTTTTATCTGCCTGTCAACCAGGAGCAAGAAAATGAGAGGCAGGAGATCTCAGAAATAGGCACAAGAACTCACGTTCTAGAAGCCTCCCCAGACTTCTCCCCTTCAAGAGCTTTATTCCCAACCAGAGTGAAGTATACAGGTGGTCACAAAAGCAGATCTACTTGTAGCATGAACAAGTGAGAGAAGTAATCATTACCCCTGTGATGGATGCTGGCATGATGCAGGTTCATGCAGAGCCTCCCCCCAAGTCAGCTGAAACCCACAAAAACACCTGGGCACCTAGGGCTGCCTTCACAGCCCAAAGAAGAGGAGTTGTGTCAAATAGTGACTACTTCAACCAGCCTGTCATTCAAGAATTGTATACAGCCATCTACAAAACTAGCTTTAAAAAAAAGTCCATTGAAAATGGACTACTACTTCTCACAATATTCAGTTTGATGGAATCAATCACATCCACCAATCTAGGTTTCTATGATAAATTTCCTTTCTCCACAGACCAAGATTAATCCCCCTCCTTTTTGGAGCTTTGCATTAAGATCTAAGCTATATTAAAAATGTAACACAGTGTTACACTTGTAGAGTGACATGAAATAATGGGGCTTACATGTTAGAGTTCCTAAGAAAAAGACTTCAAAATAAGCGCAGCAGTATCTGGTAAATCCACAGACTCACACTGGTAAAACATCCTGGAAAGGCAGGAGGTCCGGGAATGTGTGAGGTCAATAGCACTCAGCACGGCCATGGTGCAAAGGCGTTCCTGAGTGCTGTGAGATGTGCTCCAAGTCATTTGTTGCACTAAAGTGCACATGGCTCACTTTTAAGTAACACTTAGGTTCAATTCTCATCAGTGCAAAAATAGATAAATCTTAGAAGTAGCATTGAGGTTAGGGCTACAATAATGTCACTTTAAACTACTGCATTTCCTGATATGTTTTACTGAGTTGGAGTGAAAGGGCTCATGTTACTCTGAGAACTCCCATAATTGTGCCTAGGGACCCGATGGGTACCCTCCGGAGCCTGAATCCTGCATGTGAACATCATTCATCTTGCAAGCTATAGCAGAAAACGGATCATGCTAGGACTGAAAGACCGAACCTCTAGACTCAAAGTCTCAGTGCAGGTTGTGGTTGGAACTTGAGGCTCTTTGTCATTTCTTAACGTATATGGAGTCCATTTCACCATTATTTTCTAGGCCGATTTTTTGTTTGTTTGTTTATTTTGCATTTACTATTCTGTTTCAGCCTTGCATGTTATATAAAGAGATAACTAAAGGTTTTGGTGGCCAACCTGGCCTTTCTGTACAGCAGAATTTTTTTAGCCATGCTTACTTAGAATCAGTACTGACATTGATGCAGTTTTCTTCTCTTTCTCTCTCCCTACTTCCTCTCTCCGTATCTGTTCTGTGTGTGCGTGTGCATGTGCATGTGTGTGTGTGTGTACTCATGTGTATACAAATGATTGATTGATTGGTTGTTCTGACATAGAAAATGAGTTATTGGTTCTGTGAACCACTGACAAAACTGTGTCTGAGAAGAGAGCTGGAAAAACATCCAGTCCTTTGCAGAAGGCTCAAAACAGAGCGTTAGTGCAGAGTGAGGCTGGTATCATTCAAGTTTCACATTGAGACTACTCAGCCTTATAATATTTCATAGCTACCGCCTGGGGGCTCCCTAAGCCCCATTCCCACCCAGCCTCTAGCTAGGATCTCTGACATACATGCTCCCAGGATCACGCTAGGACCAAAAGACCAGACATGATAATCAACATGGATAACTGAGAGCTCAATGCTCCTAAACCCCACTTACAATTAAAAAAAAAAAAAAAAACACCTGCTGCCAAAAGTGATAAGAAAGCATGGCATCCTGAAAACTCTCTCTGCAGTAGAGTTTTTAAAAATTCCCAGTCTTGGGATAGCTATACCAATCTGCATCGCAGACTGAGGTTACATTATGCATCCAGATGAGGAAGGGACCTCATCAGTCCCCAGGCCAAAGGCAGCGTCCTTCCATCCCTTTCGTCTTGCAGTGCACACTCATCACCTCTGCTCTCTGCCACCATCCAACCTTGAGACAGAGACTGTACTTTCATGTTTGGACAAAGCTTTAGCCATGATTCACTGGCCAAAAGAAAACACCTGGGCACCTGCCTTTCTTCCTTTCACTTCCAACCATTAATAAAGAAAACTGCAGAGTAAGGAGCCCTACAAGCCCCTAATGACTCAACTAGCTGTCTAAGGTGAAGTTTTAGCTATCATTTCCCCCCAAGCAACTGTTAACTCTTTCCTTCTTCCCTTCCTTTCTTCCTTCTTTTCTTCTCCTCCTTTCTCTCTTATTATTACCATTTCTATGGCTTATCAATTCAGAAGTGTTCAGTTTCCCCATCTGGCTAAAATATCAAGGACTTGTATCAGCTGAACAGCTGGAAATTATGGGATTAACAGATTCTGCTCCTGAGCCATTCAGGGCTCCACTTCTCTGCAAGAGTCTCTGCCCTCCTTCATTTGTCAGCTTTATCCTGAATCTGAACTCCTCTCTGGCCATAAGGTGGCAGCCAGCAGCCAGAGGTAGAAGATACTCTTCCTTATTCACATCCCTTAAAAGAAGGAGACACTGAATTCTGCTCTACTCTCTTAAAGACAAGAAAGAACTTGTTTCAAAGTCTCCAGCAAATCTCTCCTAGACCAGAATGAAGCCAGATGTCTATTCCCAAAGCATTCACTGACAAGTAGATCAATCCCCATGGGTGACTTGGATTAATTGAGTGTCACCTCTTAAACTAGGGTAATTTTCATGAAATCCTATAAACAAAACTAGAATATTGTGATTGCTTGATAAGCAATCAACGAAGTCTGATAGAAAGAGTGGGTATATTTCCCTTAATGTTTTTATTAAGGGAAAGCTATGTATCATGACAAGCTCTAAGACTCAGTTCTTTCCTCTATAAAAAAAAAAAGAAGCTAGGCCAGGCATAGTGTGCATCCCTGTAATCCCAGTACCTAGGAAGCCAAGACATGAGGATCACAGATTTAAAGTCAGTCTCAGTAACTTAGTGAAGCCCTCAACAATTTAGTGAAATTCTGTTTCCAAATAAAAATAAAATAGAATGGGGGTGTAGCTCAGAAGTAGAATACTCTTGGGTTTGATCTCCAGCCCTATAAGGGAGGAGGAGGAAGAGGTAGAGGAGGAGAAGGAAGAGGAGGAGGAGGAGGAGGAGGAGAAATACAAGTCATAAAGTCAATGTGATAATTAAATGAAATGATACATATTTACATAACCCATTGATATTATCAATGAATAAGAATTAGGTAACTGAGAAGCTCCACTCTTTACCTCTTTACACACATCACCTCTTTGGATCATGGAGGACTAGAGAGCCTTTTTGATCAATGAGGAACACACCTGAAAGATGCTGTGGTCTTTTGGGTTGATTCCCTTCCCACTGGGCAGCAGTTACAGACCTGGAGTAGCAACCAGGCCTGAAAGCTGTTCTGCACTTACGTTCCCTTCCTGGAGAAGTGGCCAACTCCACATTCCCATGTCACAAAGTACTCGGGCCCTGCATGCAAACTCCTCGCTCCTAGTATTTCAAAGGGCAGGCCGTGCCTCAGATGGGGAAGGCCACTGGGCAGGGCACAGGCACATGGCTCACATTTTCCTGCTCACGATATTTTTTCCATTGACTCAAGCAGCAGCTGCTTTTTGGAGGGCCATATTTGCTTGCGATGACACAAACTGTTTCCGAACTCTGAAGTGGTCATCTTCAGATTGACCAGAGTGATATAACCTCTTCGGAATCAGCCCTCTGTTGCCCTAACTGCCTTGTGATTCTAAAATAGGACCTGGGATTGGAGAACCATTCATTAATATGTAGCCATAGCAGTTTTCTCCAAGCAAAAGAAGAAATGAACCAAGATTGTTATCACTGATCCTTTGACATTGGCTGGTCCAAAGTTGCCCTTACTCAACTAATTCATTCCTTATGTTCATGCCCTGGAAAGTTCCAGAATCCCTGCTCCACACCCCCACACACATACACACACTTATCTCATCCACACCCAAGGGTTCCTCTACATGTTCAAGACTGTCCTCTCAAAATGCCATACCAGAGAGCTTTCCTGCCCGACTGCATCCCTACCTGGATGGCCCTAATCGATTACGTCAGTCAGCAGCAGCTCTCCTTCCTCTACTCTGCCAAAAATGGTATTTCAATCAAGGCTACTATTCTTGGATTCCTGATTTTCACTTGGGCAAGTCTAACTCCAATTCTGCTATTTCAATCTGAAATTCTGTTCAAAGTACATTGGTTTGCATAATTGAAAATACCACACAAAGTGCATGTAAATGTGGTCTCAATCAGTTACTATGTGAACTTAGGCATATTTTTTACCTCTCATCATGGAGTCAACATGATGAGATTTATTAAAGGCAAGCTATGTGTCAGGCATTGTGCTAAGCTCTAAGACCCAATTCCATCATCTATAAAAAAAAAAGCTGATAATAAAACACATCACACGGGGTTGTTAAGATTATCAAATGAGATCAGACATGCCAAGGGCTTGGCACAATAAGAGATGCATAGGAAACATCTATAAATGGTGGTAGGAATCAAAACACCCCGCTCATCTGCTCCTCCTACAATATGATTCCTCTGAGTTCAAGAGTTCCTCAACAACTTGTTCTACATTTCTGTTAACTTGTCGTGCTTCTTGGATATCCTGCAGCTATATATTTGGCACCTGCTTAAAATGGGCTGGTCCCACGGTGTTATCAACCCAACAGTGTCCCCACACGTGAAGCTTGGTGCAGCCACAGGGCTCAGTCTACCCCAGGCTCAAGTCCCAAGTGCTGTCCCCCTAGTTTACCCTGGAGTGTGAATGTGCGATGCCCATATAAGAGGTGTATATGTCTTTAGCCATAAATGTGGCTTGGCTGTTAGAAACCTCGAGGTCTGGTAACACCAGCAGCAGCTTCTCGGGTTTCGAATGTACTACATTCTTCCAGATTTCCCAATGCTTTTTCTCCTCTTTCTCTCCCTCCACCCGTCCTCCCTATCTCCATTTTAAAGTGCCCTGGATTGCTTGTTTCAATTGCTTACTTCAGTCCAACGATTTTAAATTAAGTCAAAACTTCAGGAGGGGAAAAACAGCTGGAAGTTTATATTTAAGGAGAAACAGGAGTGGAAACTTACCACATGCCTCGCTGTGCCACGAGGTTCTCACGGACCACTCCTTGCACACAGGCAGACCAAATGGAGGTGACACGCTGCTCTCCAGCTCAGGGGGAAGAAAGAGACCAGAGGAGCTGGCTTAGCATCATCCCAGGTTTTAAACCTATATAGTGCTCCCTGAAGAATAGTGTATATTCACCAGTATAAGGAATCCATTAAGAGGTCCTGCTTACTAGAAACCACATATATTCTCAAAACTGCACTCAAAATGCCAGCAGCAAAAATTTGGGAGGAGCACTGTAAGATACTAAGAGCAGAGAAGCAGACACCTTTTGGGAAGTGTATTGTGTTAAACTGGGCTGGTGGCGTACATCTGTAACACCAGTACTTGGGAGGCTGAGACAAGAGCATCACAGGTTTGGAGCCAGCCTTGACATCTTCTGTTTCAGAATAAAAAAGAAGATAGTACTGGAGATGCAGCTCAGAGGTCGAATGTTCCCAGGTTCACTCCTTAGTATCCCCCCACACACACACACACACATACTGTATTCAAAGCATGGGAGAACAGAGAATGTTACTTGCAGAATTCACATGGGCTTTCTGATTTCCAAGACATACTTGCAAGCCACCCAGGAAAAACTTAAACTACTTCATTTGTGACACTTTGTTACAAATGCCCTAGGAAATTAATACAGATTTCCATATCGGAAGTGGGGGTGGTTTAAAACAACAGAAATGTACTGTCTCACAGTTCTGGATGCTAAATCTGAAAGTAGGGTGTCAGAAACCTGTAGATGAAAAGTTTCCATCCTCTTCCTGCTTCTCACAGCGACTCTCAGTCCGTGGTATTCCTTGCTGCTATATCACTCCAATCTTTGCCTTTGTCATTATGTGGCATTCTGTCTGTTTCAAAATTTTCCTCTTCTTATGAGGACACCAGTCACAATGGATTAGGGCCCACCCTAATGAGCTCATCTTAACTTGATTACATATTCAAATATCCTATTTCCAAATAAGGTCACATTTATAGGTCCTGAGGGTGTAGATGTCCACCTACTGGGGAGGGGGGAACAGGACACTATTCGACCTTCAATCAACCCCAGTAGACCATGGCATAGGTCTTCTAGTTGGCTATAGTTAGCAAATGGCCATACAGGATGAACTTGATTGAACTTTCAGCAACTAACTTGTGAGGGGAAATGTCATTCACAGGCAAAGAAAATGGATGCTAGAAGTAGAAGGCCTTTAGGACTTGGACACGTTTTCCTTTTTATTTACTCAACAGCAGTCCAAGCTCTCACGAATGTCTGGGAAGCTCTATGAAAAGTCAGAGAACTCTTGGCTATTGGTGAAAAGGAAGCTGTAAAGAAGTGCAAGGTACCAAGTGGTTTCACAGGACACTGAATGCTGTCTTCCCAGCGGGCGGGCGGGCAGGTCATCTCTGGGACTCAAAACACTGAATTTCCCAGGACTCTGGAGAGAAATATACACAACTTTCAGACGTACAAATCGTTCTGGCAATGGGTTTTCCAAAAAGCAAAGGATCCAGGATTCTTTTTGTGTGAAGCAAATTGAAGTGATGACACAGGAGTACCAGGACGTCCGTGTGTCTGTCGCGGCAGAGGGTTGCGTTTGCCCGTCTGTTCCAAGCGTTTTCAGGTGCAGCCAGAGCTCTGAGCTCAGTCGTTTCCTCTCCACATAACAGAGGCGCTTTCGGCATCTGGCAATACGGATCTCATGACCACAAAGTAAAAATGAAATAATGCACATACCAAAACATAAACACGTTGTAAAGTGCATTCGGCCTCAGATTCCAAACCCCAGCGACCCTGCATGATTTCACAAAGGGGAAAGCCAGACTCCTGTCCCAGCGGGGAGAAACGAGGCCTCCAAACTGACAGCTGCTATCATTCCAAAACAAGTCATTGTTTATAAATGAATATTCTTTGTGATAAATTATTGAATTACATGAAAACTCTATGATTGCCTGCTGCTGCCAGATTTGGTTTTGTCTCAAAAGCCAGCATGGAATGTTCTACAAACAGAGCAAAATTAAAAACTGCTGGTCTTTTCTCAGAAAAGGCTCCTCTGAACTCTTGTCTCCCCCAAACCTGTTATGCTGGTCCTGGCTTTGAATGCCAGAAGACCTCTCAGATCATTTATAATATACATGGCTTTAGATGAGAGACACTTTAACTTATTCTGAGAAAAATGTTGATCTGAATTGCAGCTCAGGATAAATCTTATGGCAAGTAGGATCTTGAAATCTAAAAGCAAAGGAGTACATGACTTGTCAAGAGTATTCACCAGGTGCCAGGCATGGGGCTTAATTCTTCACACCGTTATCTTATTTAAGCCTCACAACAACGCTAAGAGAACATTAGTATGCCCATTTCACTGGTGAAAAACTGAGGCCTGGAGAGATTGAATTATTTTCCTAAATTCACACAGCAGGAAAATGAGAATGCCAGCTCTGGTCCCAGGCATAGTCATTCCTCAATGGCACACTGCTTTCCAACATAGTTTAACAATAACTACATGCAGAACCAGTACTCAAAGAAAAGCACTGGCTGTTTGCTAAGCTCTTGCATGGATTCCTTGTGTATTATCTTTCAAGTAGGCCTATTTTAGAAAAAAAAATTGAAGATGAAAAAAAATCACTCTATCGCTATCTTCTTTGATTCATCTTTTCCTGTGGAACTAGATTTTCCTAATCATCCTCATCCTGTGGAAAATCAGTTAACTCCACTGGAATTAGCTGGAATAAGGAAGAACAACATTGGCTTTTGGCGCCCATTTTGAGTGTATCTCTAAGTTCACTGCCTCTGATATGCAAGGGGGATAGTAAGACTTGCTCCATCTCAGATTGTTGTAATGCCCAATTACACAACATCAGGGAAAGCTCATCAAGTTTTGGACTGTGTAATTATTATGCCCTCGACACTGATAGCTCAATGAGAAAGAGAAAGAATTTTTTTAGAACAAGAGTCTGATGATCCTGCCAACCAGGCAGGATCTTTGGAAAAACAAAAACAATAACAATAACAAACTAATTTTTAGTCTTTACCAATTTCCATGATATGAATACCAATGTGACACTCCTGAGCATAGGTGGGAAGAGATATCTGCAATTAATTCTCATAAGCTAGTGTAAACCAGAGCTAGCACACTACTAGTTCCAAATGCATTTCCAAATAAGAGAATTTTTTTTTAAATCAGCCAGAAGCCAGGCATGGTGGCACACACAGTCATCCTAGTACTTGAGATGGCTAAGACAAGATGATCACTAGTTCAAGACCAGCTTCAGCAACCAAATGAGACCCCGTTATTAAAAAAAGCAAAATGGGGAGCTAGAAGGTGTAACTTAGTGCTCAAATGATTGTGGGTTCAGTACCCAGTTCCACAAGAAAAAAAATCCATTTATTATACTTGGGATTTTGACTCTACAATGGCCAAAGTATATTTTCCCTCTTTGTACATTCTTTTAATGGTAGTAAAACTGTACCTCTGGGCTGGCACAGAAAACTCAGACCTTGCAGAGTCCAGTCAAACAAATCCTGCCATCTGCTGCTTTGACCCCAGTCTGTGAGGAGTGAGATTTCCCTCTTATAGAAGTGGATTGTTTCAGAGATAGAAAATGTGCTCCTATTAAGTGTCATTACTACAGTCAGACTCTGGGTGCCAAGAACCAGAGCTCAGCTCATCCACTCTTGCCTTGTTCTCAGTATAAGTGTTAACATTCAGTTTGGCTACCTAGAACACAGACATAATAGCTTAAACAAGAGTAATTCTCTCTCATGTAAAAGAAAACTGGAGATATGTTAACCAGAGCTGACCTACATCAAGGACCCAGACTTCTAGATCCTCTCTCCACTGTCATCATGGTCTAAAGTGTCTACTGGAGCACCAGCCATGACATGTGGATTCCAGGCAATGGGAAAGAGACAGCAAGGGAAATAAAGGCACACTCTCATCTGTAAGGAGACTGTGTTAAAGTCTCAAAAAATGTTTTGCTTATATCTTTTTTTTTTTTTTTTGCAGTATTGGAGTTGGAATTCAGGGGCATTCTACCTCCAAGTTACACCCCCAGCCCTATCTTTTCTTCTTTATTTTGAAACAGAGTCTCACTGAATTACAAAGGGTCTCACTATATAGTAGCTGAGGCTGTCTGCGAACCGTGATCCTCCGGTCTCAGCCTCTCAAATGCTGGGATTACAAGTGTGCACAACCACATTCAGCTTTGCTTATATCTTGTTGACTAGAAACTAACTGTCTGACCATACATAGCTACAAGCATAGGTGTGAAAATATACCTATTTTAGGATGAGAAGTTAGCAATCTATGGCTAATTTAAACTGTATCTTCATTGAGGACAAAAAAAAAAAGAAACCATATGTCTGTGGGATGAGTGTGTAAAACATATCATAATATTCTGATTACCATTATTTGGAGGATAGAAATGATTATAAATATCATTATTAATGTTATAGTACATAGAGGTAGATGAAAGTTCTTGTCCCTCTAGATAAAATTGTCTAAATGCAGCTGAATCTGTTACCTACTTTGATAAAAATGTGGTATATATCTGACTCTAGCTGGTGCTGGAAAAAACGAGAAAAAAAAACTTCCCCTTTTTTATATATTGCCCATCGAGACTTTTTAAGGCATGAAAGTTAGAAATCAACTTATTAATACCTTCCATTTAAAAATTATTGTGTGGACATGCAGAGGCCTATCTGCATCCTTCTGCTTACAGCCCTCATCTCTTGTTCTTACTGAAACTAGTAAGTAACTAGTCAGGTATTGAGGACATCTGACCTGACTCCTCTAGGAAAAATCTCACCCAGTTAAACAAGGTTCAGCCAGCCAAGGTTCAGCCAATCATGGTGGCATACACAAGTAATCCCAGCACTTTGGGAGGCTGAGACAGGAGTATCACAGGTTTGAGACTAGCCATGGCAATTTAGGAAGGCCTTCAGCAGTTTAATGAGATCTTGTTTCAAAAATAGAAAATAAAATAAGCTAGGGTGTGTAGCTTAAAAGTAGAATGCCCCTGGGTTCAATCCCCACTACTGTAGGAAAAAAATAAGAGTAAAAAAAAAAAATGCTTTTCATCTCCTTTCCTTCCAAAATGACATGAGTGTAGAAGCAGAGACACACCAATACACAAACCAGTTTTCTAATGATAAATGCAAAAGTCACACAGACATAAAAATGAGCACATGAGAACACAGACAAGCATCCTGCTGAGGCTGAACATATTTGTGTCAAACCACATCCAGAGATGAGATGTCTCCTGGTAACCGTCAGCTCACTCCTATCCTATTTTAGGCTGCAAGAAAAAAATAAGTGCTATTAGACATTTCATTTAAGTTTCCAAATTGCATTTGTATGTGTCTGGGGAAGTATTGCTGGGGACTGAACTCAGGGGCCCTCTGCCTCCTGCTATACCCCTGGCCCCTTTTTTATTTTATTTATTTATTTATTTATTTATTTATTTATTTATTTATTGGTGGTACTGGGGATGGAACCCAGGGGCCTTCTACCTCTGGGCTATACTCCTAGACCTATTTTATATTTTATTTGGAAACAGGGTCTCTTAAGCCAGCTGAGGCTGGCTTCAAACCTGCAGGATCCTCCTGTCTCAGCCTCCCAAGTGTGGGGGGATTACAAGTGTGTGCCACCATGCCTGGTGGTCCTTTCTTTATTTTGAAACAGGGCCTTAGTAAGTTGCTGAGGCTGGCTTTGAACCAGCAATCTGCCCATCTCCACCTCCCAAAGTACTGGGATTGCTTTCGGATTACCTGTCACCAGGTCCAGCTTCCAATTTGCCTTTTACTTAATTCCTATTTAATGTATTGTTCCATGACCAGTCAGTTATACCCACTCCTTTCATCTGTATTCATTCCCAATGAGCTAAAGTTCTTAACTTTCTGGGTTTTAGTTGTCTGTTAAATAATACAATGGATGAACCCAGGCCTGAAATTGAGCTAGTCCTTACTGGATTCCTGGCCTATGGCCCTAAATTTATTCATTCATCTATTCATTCACTCAGCAAACCCATGACAACAATGGGATCAGTCACTGAGCAAGATATTCCCACTCACTCTCTCATGAAAGTGGCCGTCTTGAGGGGAACGACTGTCATTGAACACAGTGGCAAAGAGCCCGAGGGTGTTGGGAAAGGAGGAAGGGACTCCATCAAATGGGCCTTACAAGCCACTGCAGGAGTTTGGAGCTTTATCCTGAGGGCAATGGGAAGCCATTTAAGGGTTTTAAGGTAGGACATTAGATGATAAGATTTGCAGCCTAGAAAGGTTATCTGTTGCCAGAATAGGGAAAGTATTTGGACAGGAGCAAAGATGGGTGTTGGGCGGCCAGCTGGGAGACCACTGCAGCTTTTCAGGTGATAGGTGGCAGAGTCTTTTGCAAGCACAGTGAGCAGGGAGATAAAAGGGCACCAATTCATGGTGACGTCAAATGTGAAGGCAAGTTCTGGACAGCAGCAGTGTGTCTTCACCCTCACAAACCCTGGCCAAATTCTGCCTCTCGCAGGTGAAAATCTCAGGAAGGGCACCATCCCAACTCTGCATGTTCTTTCCAGCCTACAGGAATCCCAGTGGAACTCAAGAAGCCGCAGGAGAAGGAGCTGTCGATTCTGCAGCAAGGAGATTTCGGAGAAAGTTTGAGACTTACAACAGAGATACAAAACCATGTGCCCTGGGACCCCACCTGCTGTGATTGGCCCCAGAGGAGTGAGCGGTTCACAGTGAAGAGGAAGCCAAAGAGAGAGAGCTGCTGGGTTTTAAGAGACAGTGTTTTGCAGTTGTTTTTGCATCAAAGATCACTTTCCTCAGCCTGGCAGGGCTAAGTCCAGAGGCGATGTCAGCCCCAGGCGATACTTATCTCTTCTCAGACCAGGTTCCCCACTTCAATCACTGCTGCTTGGGGAAATACCACCTGGGATGACCCTGCCTGTCAGATTCCTCTGGACAGAGTGTTAGAATCCTTTTGATGTTTTTCCTTCTGGTCATTTGAACACATCACCTCTTGGTGAGTTGGAGTTTAAGAAAACCTGACTAGCTTTCTCTGAGAGGGACAGCAGGCTCCAAAGAAGTAAGGTTGGGTCCCAGTCCTGGTTGAAGGAGTGAGGTGTGTGTGGCCTGGGTTTTGCGGACCACACTGTGTTGTACTGAGAAGCAGGGAGCTTCAGATCTCACACAGAGGCAGAAGTGGAGAATGCCAGCTTAGCTTTTAGCCTTGACTGATTAATAGATAAGAACCACCCCAGAGAGGAGTTTTCCTTTGCATTACCTACAGAGAGCATATTTGAACCAGAAAATAAATACAGCCTAGTTAATATCAAAGAGAGAAAATATAAGTGACTTCTTTCCATTCAACACAAGAAAAAAAATACAACACAAATTACCACATCACACAGACTACCCTAGAAATACAGGTCACTCCCCCCACCAAAAAAAAAGGTGTCCCCACTTGAAATTTTCCATGTAGGGTGGATAAACTCAGGTCACAACTAATAGACCAGAAACTATGAAGTGCCTCATGCTACCAATCATTTGAACTAGAGAGTTAAGAGTCCAGTCATGGCTAGGTTCAAACTAGGTTCAAATAGGCTTAAATCTAACCTATTTATTACAAGTCACACTGAACCCTTATTTGAACCTAAGTGACACCACAGAGCGTATCCATTTCTTGCATCTTTGAACCAAGCGGCAGCTGAGTCTGTCATCTTTCTTTTTCATTAGGGAGTATTCATAGTGACACTTCCTACTATGTCACTGTACCTGGGAGACCATGGGAGGTTGGCTGCCGCATACTGTTTGACATTAGAAGAATTTAGTCTGGGAATCCAATACAGAGCCAGTGACCCAGTGGCCTGGGCTGTAAGGAGGGTGAAATCCCAGTGTCACTATCATTCCAATTTTGTCAGTTTGGTCCTGTTTGCTTCCAAAAAACATTTTGCTTTCCTTGGTCCATTATTATACTACTTCTTTCTTTTTTTTCCTAGAAATATCCACTGGGAATGTGCAAGATACATTGGAATACAAACACAAACCAGAGCTAAGAAGGCCCCGTGTCCCCTGACATCAAAGTTTTTATAAAGAAAATACACAAAGGCAGCCACGCCTCACTCTGGCTTCTAGTAACCCCAGAAAAAAATTCCAGAAATGTGTCTTAATTCTTCAGCCTGAGTGACAACAAAGGTTAAAATATTTCCCAAAGTCCACTTACGAATAATTTCAACCTTGGGAAAATGGATTTTGTTAGCCCCAACGCCTATTAAGATTAATGGCAAGAGGGGCTCATTATTCTGCCAGAAAAATCTACTTACAAATCTAAGAGCGGGGCTTTATTCTGTCCATTCCAAAAAGCAGGGGACTTAGAGTGTCTGACAAGCGCCCGCCAGAATGGGATGCACTGTCTACAGGCAGCAGGGGCCCGTGGTTGGGATGCAGAGTGGTATTGTGTAGCTGGAGAAGAGAGTTCTTAAGTGGGATTTCTTACATAGATAGGTCACCCTGCTCTCAATTATGAAACCCCTCACCCTGACCACACAACCAGGCTTTATGGAGCCCAGAATAATATTCAGAAACCAGATCCTTATTTGGGATAGAAACAGATCTCATGCCTGTTAACCTTGAGGCCCCTCAGCAGCAGGGGACCACTGTTCCTACTCATGTGCTCCACATTACAATGACCTCACCACCTCCCAGCTCCTGCTGTCCCTGCTCTACTACTGCTGACCAGCTGCCCCCTCACAGGCCAGGAATAAACAAGCAGAGTGAAGATCTGGCAACTTGCTCCTCTCCACAAAGTGCCTGGTACCTCTACAGTGCAGCAGTCTTGGGCCAGCCGCTCTTCCGGCTGCAGAATAGTGGATGGATGGCTGAATTCTGGCCAAGTGTCCATCCCTGGCTATCTTGGCAGGGCAGAGCACTGAAGCCTGTTGCTAGGAGACAGAAATTCCCAGACTCAGAGATGGCTAGACAAGAACTCTGGCTTTGATTACCAGCTCATGGAATTGATGGGAGGAAAATAGACAGGAGCCTTCTAAGTTTTTAAGGAATTTGGTTCAGCCCAAGAAACTCAAGCCTGGCTGACAACAGCCTGTGATTATTCAACCCCTGAGGCAGTTCTCAGCCCCCCCCCCAATTTGCACCAAAAATAATAGGTTCCAAATAAATGCAGAGTATAGCAAAGGCATACACACCAATATCTACCTCAGATAAGCCAAGAAGGACAGTGGACAATATTCTTCTAGAAAGTGCAACTATGATTTGACTGCTCAAAGAACTCACTGCATTGCTAAGGCAAGGACACTCCAATGTCCCTACCATGATAAATGTAGAAAACTAGTGGCTATTGGATGTTATCATTTTACTGTCCACTTCTTCAAATAAAAGTTTTCTCTGAAGTTCTCCTCCACTTTTTTATATTTATTGGTTTATAATAGAAATTAGTGTTGTAATTAAAAAATATATCTAAACCAGGTATAGTGGCATATACCTGTAATTCCAGTACTTGGGAGGTTGAGTCAGGAGGATTACAGATTGGAGGTCAGCCTCAGCAACCTAGGGAGAGTCTCATTAAACTAGCCAGACTCTGTTTTGAAACAAAGTGGCTGGGGGTATAGTTCAGAATGTCTCTAGGTTCGACTCAGTATTCTCTTCCTCCCCAAAATATTCAAAATTGTCATGACTCAAAGAAGACAGAAGGCTTTTTTTTCCCTCGTTCATATAGCAGTCTGAAGCAATACTCTTCAAAAGAAATGTAAGTCCTATTTTATTTTAAAACTCTCTAATACCCATATTTTAAAAATAAATAGGTAAAATTATTTTAATAACATTTAATTTAGCTTAGTATGTACAAAATATAATTTAAACATGTAATCAATATACAACACTATTGAGATAGTTTAGTTTGCTAATTTATAGCCCATCTCAATTCAGAATAGCCACCTGCTTATGTAACAAACCAGCGGCCATTTGTATTATCATTTCATTCTCTACTTCATGTGGTTCAGTAGCTATATGTGGCGGCTACCACATTGGACAATAAAAAGCAGGGGTCAGAGGCATCCCAAGGCAAGTGGACAGTCCTCTATAGCCAGGAGGCCATCATTTTACTTCACTATCCCACAGTCCCTTAGATCAGGGTTTTTCAAAATGGTCACTGTTGACTTCTGAGACTAGGTATAAATCTGTGCTGTAGGGGCCATCGAGTGTGTGATGGATAATTGCAGTGTACCCATACCCTACTCAGGATGCCAAGAGCACCACCTTCCTTCCAGTCACACTGTGAAAATACTGCCAAATGTTGAAAACTGTGGAGCAACAAGTCACCCTGGCAGTGACACTCAGATTTAAGTGTACATTAGCATGCACTGGAGATTTTGTTAAAACAGAGGTTTCTGGGCCCCAGTGCCATAGTTTCTGATTCAGTAGGTCTGGAAGAAGACCTGAAAATGCACATTACTACTATATACCCTGGACTTCTGGTCCAGGACTACTCTGAGATCCACTGCTCCTGGCTGTTAGGCTCCTCTGCTTGACTAGCTCACCACCACAGGCCATTCTTACTCCCAGGAAAGGAGCAGAGAGGAAATAGAGGATGAAGAATGCATTTCGATGGTGCAATGGAGAGGTTGCTCCTGTGCCTTGAGCTCATATTTCTTTGCTGAGAATTCAGACTCAAGGTCACAGCTATTCAAGGAGCAGAGGCAGAGGTGGATAAGATGTTGCATCCAACTGAGTAGTGTGTCCCCAGCTACAACTAAGGAGTTCTATTATGATAGGGGGACTGGGAATGGACATCGAGGGACAATTTGCAGGCTCTTTCCAGAAGTGGATAATATTATTTAGTTATAAGTTACAAGGCTATGAAGAGTTCTACCTAGAAACTGTGACCTAGATGAATGTACAATAGCCACGAGTCCTGGTTTTGAAGCTCAAAATGAGACGAGATATCCTCTACCTTGAAGAAGGGATGTATGAAATTCAGATACACATGAATCTTTAAAGATATATGTATGATTTAAAAAAAAAAAAAAGAATCTGGCATGGTAAGACACCAGCAGAGCAGATCTGGCAGTGGATCGTGATTTGAGAAATCCTAACTCTACTCTCCAGTTCCAGAAGTTAGCCTAATCTAAAAAAGGAATCCGATTTTTCTAGTCACCATGATGGGTACAGAGATAGACCCATGACCTAAATGTATCCAACAACATAAAAGAGTTCGTAGCTATTGTTTGGTGTCCGGGGAAGGAAGGAGAAGCTATAATTCCCCTTTTGCCCAGTGTGTGAATAAGGAAACTCTAACCATGGAGCAGCTGGAAGCCATATGACATGGAAAAGCTAACCAAGGTAAAGCCAAAGAAGGAGAACAAAACCAAGAGAATCACAGGGGAGCGAACCTGCAACTGTAATGATATTCTGAACCTCTGGAGCAAATGACACCTTCGGTCCTACCTTCAAAATTTTCTGTTAAATGAACCAACATATTTCCTAGCATGTTTAAGTCAATATAAGATTTAAGATTCTGTCACTTCCAACCAAAAGAATTCCCAAGAACAGTTTGACCTGAATGTGTTTCTAACTTAGTACCTAAAAGCACCTCATAAAGGCAAGGGCAAGTTCATCTCCCGAGCTCCTTCTACAAGCAGCACGCTGTGTAAGCCTTCGGCCTACATTACCTCACCCCAGTCTCACAATAACCCTGGAGGTAACCATAAATCAGGAAATCAAGACTCAAAAAGATTAGCCAAGCTTCCCCATATCACTCTAAGAATAAGTGGTCAAACTGAGAATTCAGTTCTTCAGACATTAAGTCCAACGCTTTTTCTACAACATTGGCCTCATATGTTATTTTTTCAACCATGTATATAAATAACAAAGGTTTATATGTTTACTCAAACTCCACGTGGAAAACTATCCTGACTTTTGAAAATCTGATTCAATGATCAAAAACACATGTAGAATATTAGTTAGAAGGTGGCGTAGACTGTAGTAGGGTTTTATAGGCATCTTGGGCAGGTCCTTCAGAGTAATTGGGATGTGGAATGTGGAAGTCATTTTTATGGGAAAGTTGGGGCATGGCCTCCTGTAGGCAGCCTGAGGCAAAAGAGTGAGTATATCAAGAAAATAAAATCACATTGAACCTGGTGATAAGGTTCATGAGGATGTTAATTAAAAGCAATCTCATATTTCAAGGCTATATTCATGATATACTTGCAAGCAATAGCATATGACTAGTATAATATTTTATCCCAAGATGTCAGTATTTTGAAAACAGTATGTATGATTTAAAAACTGTTCATAGAACTCCTCTCTTGCTCACTTACCTTAAGGCAGTGCCTACTATGCTTTTTCTCAAATGTTCTAGTTTAGCCACAAAAAGTAGGAAGAGGTGTGGACAGTAGTCCTCTCTTACCCACAGTTTCAGTTACCTGTAGTCAACCACAGCCTAAAAACATTAATATTTGTCTTAGACTTATCTTAAAGATCAAAACTATCAGAGATCTTCAATAACTTTTTGCTACAATACATACCTATGTTTATTCGATTCTATTGGTAGCTATTGTTAGTCTCTCATTTGATTTATATATCTAATTTATAAATTAAACTCCATCACAAGTATGTATGTAAAGGAAAAACAGTTTACATGTGGTTTGATACTACATGCAATTTCAGGCATCCCCTGGGAGTCCTTGGAGAAGGAGAAACTGTTATATTTTATTTGAGGATGACAGCAAACATAACTGTGCTGTGTTAACTAACTCAAAACCCTCTTTTTTGTAAATTATTCAAAATTATTATTCTCATGTTGTGATTAAAAATAAGAATTATTCTTTTTTCTATTCATAGTTAACTAAGTTTGTCCTTTGAATTGAAATCAATACCTGGCCCATTCCCTAAAACGCAGAAAACACCATGTGCTCTTTCCCTTTCTACACCCTTTAACACCCATAAGTCTCATTTTTCCTTCAGAAAGTTTCCATTGAAAGCGTCCTGAAGGCCTCCAAATGTAGCTTCAGAATGGCCACTTCTCCAGTGTTCACCTAATGACAAAGGTCACTTAAGATTCAGCCAAGAAGCCCTATGAAGACACTGCTTTTGCCACCTAATCATGCACACAATTATGTCTATAAATAAGAGCCAAAATGTTAGTGAAGGAGTCTGGATGGATCCTTTCACATCAGGCACTAGCTATAAAATAGATTGAATGCCTTTGCCATCTCATTCGTGTTCTTAATTTGTCTCTTCTGAAGTGAAATGTATTGAATGTTTTACCTGCATCCAGGTTTTGACAATCTGTTTCAAAAGTTCCCTATATAATTATGCTATCTACCCCTGTCCTGGCCTATGGCAGGGATTACTTTAATTTTAAATGATCACTAGTCCTGATTCCCCTACCTGGATACACAGCTAAACCACACTTTTCACCTTTCTCATTGCAATATGATGCCACATGACCAATCTTCATCATGTTCGTGTGTGTGTGTGTGTGTGTGTGTGTGTGTGTGCAAGTACTGTGCCAATACTAGACAGAGATGAATGAGATCAGGAGTCTTCTTACACACAATCTTTCCTCATTTGTTGAACAATCAGATGCAGCATACCCAGCAGAGGAGTCTGAGACCTGAGTGGACAGAGGACCCATGAGCCTGTGTTCCTGAGTGACTCTGTGGAGCAGAGCATCCCACCCTTCCAACCCCAACCAAAACACCCGAGACTGGGCCATGAACAGGAAATGAATTCTTGTTAAATTAAGCTGCTAAAACTTGGAAGCTATTTGTTATATAACATTACCTACATTGACTAATTCATTGTCTATCTGAGAAAATAGTTTAATATCGCCCAATGCTTCTGGAAGGCCCAAAGCATGCAAGGCGTCAACTAACCCAACAACTCCCCAGCTCTATTGCATTCGACGTTTGAGCTCACCCTGCCACACATTAACTGTGCCTGCCCATCTCAAGTTTCAGCACCTGGGAAACAAAGATCATGTTTTACCTTCTGCTCTGTAGTTTTGCCCACTGCAATTAGCACCACTTCAAGTAGATTATCATCATAGTTAATGAATATAATGTTTTAAGAGGCTTCTTACATTTGGTTGGAAAGGGGCTGGGATGGAGAAATGAAAGCAACAGTGGCAGAAACTCTTGTTGAATTCCTGATGCCTTCAAGTTGTAACTCAGATGTCCCTGGATATTATCATCCAGGTAAGATCCACTTTAAGCCACTTTAACTATTGTAGGGCTCCCAAAGACTCCATACCGGAGAAGCCCAAACCTTCCCTGCAAATTTCCAGGGAGGTAACCACTCCCATGACCATTTACAGATCAAAATCATGGCCCCTGCCGTATCTCTTCAATCTGTGAATCATCTTTCCATCTTGTAATTCTCTATTTGGTCAACCTCATATCAAATCAAGCATAAAGCCGGGCGTGGTGGCACAGGCTTGTAATCCCCGCACTTGGGAGGTGGAGACAGGAGGATCGCGCAGGTTCGAAGCCAGCCGCTCTGGCTTAAGAAACTCTGTTTCCAAATTAAAAAATTAAATATATATACGTATATATATGTATATATATACATATATACGTATATATACATATATATATACATATATATACGTATATATACATATATATATACATATATATACATATATATGTATATATATATGGTCTTGGAGTGTAGCCCGGAGGTAGAAGGGCTCCCAGGAACCCCAGTACCACCAAAAAAAAAAAAAAAATCAAGCATGAAGATGAACCTTTCCCCTCAGTTTCTAACCCCCTCCCTAAGTACCAGAAGGTATATCCCCAACCCTTTTGATTTTTTTTTTTTAGGATCTCACTAAGTTGCTAAAGGTCTTGATAAGCTACCAAGATTGGCCTCAAACCTATAGTCCTCTTGTCTGTCTCCCAAAGTACTGGGGTTACAGGTGTGCACCACTGCCTGCAACAATATCACACTCTTAAAAGCTATTGCTGGGTGTGGTAGATTTAGATCAAGGACTTAGTCAGAGGTCAGATTATTTCATCCTAGCAATTCAATATTGCTTTAATTTAACTGTTGCATGGCTCCCAAAGACCCATGTGTTAAAGGCTTAGTCTCCAGGGTGGCAATATTGGAAAGTGGTGGAAGTCTTTAAGAGGTGGGACCCGATGGGCAGTCTTTGGGTCATCAGAGACATGCTCTTGATGGGGTAAGGGGACCCAGGCCCCTCCTCACTCTCTTCTCCCTCACTTCTACCAAGGTGAGTGGTTTTTCTTTTCCATGTTCTCTCACCAAATGCTGCCTCTCCACAGCCAAAATCAAAGGAGAAAACAATCGTGGAGTAGAATCTCTCAAACTATGAGCCAAAATAAACATTTCCTCTCATAATGTGCAAGGTGATTATTTCAGATATTTGATTATCATGACAGAAAGCTACCAACATAAGTATCTGATTTAAATATTATCAGTCTTGTCCTTCGAGGCTCTTTGGTCCTGACCATTATGTGTTCTTAATAGTCTTTCTTACAATCTTGGCCCCCAATCATCTTAATAAACTCTCGCCCTCCTTATACTTCCACCTTCCTTCTCATTCCATTTCTTCTAAGTCACTACAGTCCACCTTCACCTAAATTCTTTTTAGATTCTGGACAGGTCCAGCTTACCTAGATCCAACTGCCTAAGGTTCCAGGTACACCCTTGGAATGAGACTCAGCTGACTCACAGGGATTTCCTTTCAAGAGTGGCCTTCCTAAAAGGTCATTATGGCTTTTCCCCCTCTGTTGCACACATAAATACATGTACTAATAAAGCCATGAACTCCCACCCTGCTAAGTCCACGAGTTCATCCTCCGGTCTCATCCTCCTTTGGCTTTATGATGGCACTTGACACCAGTGGATCACTCCCTCCTCCCTAGCACAGTCCTCACTGGGCTTACAGAATGCCACGCTAGCCTGCCTTACCTCCAGTCTCCCTTGCTGGCATCCCCAACCATCCCAAACTCTAAGTTCCAGTCCTTGAATCTCATCCTTGACTTTTAAATCTATGTGTATCAGCATTAGACTGGGTATTGGACTCATCTACTCCTAGGAATTTAAATAGCATCTCTTTGCAAACAATTACCAATCTTCTGTCTCTAGGCCAGACCGCTCTCTCTCTCTCAGAACTCCATGCTTACATATCTAACTGCCATTGGCTATCTTTATTTGGCACTTAAATTTAGTGTCTAAAAATGAAGGTCTGATTTCCTCTCCAAATGACAAATTTACTCCACCCAAAACTTTCCCCATCTTAGTAAATGCTAACTGCCTTCTTCCTGTTTGTTCCCATCAAATTTGTTTGTTTGTTTGTTGTACTAGAGATTGAACTTAGGAGCATTCTAGCTCCAAGCTATACCCTCATTCTTTTTATTTTATTTTGAAACAGAAGTTGCTGAGGGCCCCACTAATCTGCTGAGTCTGGTATCAAACCCACAATCCTCATGTCTCAGCCTCCCAAGTACCCAAGTACTGTGATTAAAAGCATGTAACACCACACCTGGCTCCTCTCTCTCATATATATCACAGCAGAGCTATTAGCAAATCAGCTTTACCTTTAAAACACAGAGAGAACTTAACCACTCTTCCCCATTTCTCTTGCTAACACTCTGGTGAAAGCTAGCAGCATCTGACTCCTCTCCCAGGTTCTTCCCTTGACTCTCTTCATTCTATTTAGAATCCAGCAGCCAGAGTGAGCCTGTCAAAAGGCACATCATTTCTCTACCCAAAGCTTTTCCAACACAATCAAGCAAAAGTTTTTATAGTGACCCATAAAACCTTTGTGACCTGGCCCTGTCACTTCCCAGATCTCACCGACCACTACCCACCCTTGGCCCTCTTCTCCAGCCCAGGAGACAGCTACAGTCTGTTACCTCGCCATGCCCCATAGAAGTCTGCTCCGAGCCCCTGTGTTTATCCCTGCCTTCCTCGCTGTTCTTCCTTTCTTCATGCCAGGATTGTTTTTCTCCAGTTGAATGTTTTCTGTCATCCTTGTTGCTACATTCTCTCCTTACTCCTTATCTCCATCTAAGATGTTTTACTTATTTGCCTAGTTAATTGTCTGTCATCCCCGCCAAAAGATTGATATTTTCCACTGTTGTACTTCCAATGGCTATGACAATGCTGCCATGCAGAAATGCTCCATAAATATTTGATTACATATCAGCAACCACATGGATAGAAGAGTCATTCCTTTCCTACAGATGAGAAAAGTGAGAGTCAGAGTGGCAACATAATTTGTCCAGTTAGGAAGCCAAGCTGGAATCCAAATTTAGGTTTAGTACAAGTTTAAACACCCTATTAATTTCATAACATAATACTGCCTTCTTAAAAGACTCAGAGCTTCACAGCCACAAGCAATTGCTGGCACAATTCTGGGGTCTATGAAATAAACTGAAATTGAACACATACTTCCAATTATCAGCTATTTTGCATACATTATTCATTCTGTCAATAAGTAAATATTGAAAATTCACTATGTGACAGGTTACATGCCAGTCACGTAGAATTCAAAGATAACAAGAAGAGACAAGGTTCCAGTCTTCTTAGCCATGAACCAACCAAAAGCCATACAAATCAATAGAAACAATTGTGTCTACAATAAACACAGTAAAGAGAAGTTCAAGGGTTGACTGGTCTACAAGAAGAGAGGCCTTCTTTACAGCAGGAACATGTGAACTGGATTCTACAAAGTGAGTAGAAATTAAGCTGTCAAGGAGGGGAGAGGGCATGCTAGACAGAGGGAACAGCAGAAGCAAAGGCCCTGTGGTGAGAGGGTATGTAGGGAGTAGCAGGAATAGGAAGAAGTCAGAAGGCATTAAGGACCTATAATACAGGAAAAGGCTGAAAGGTAGAGGCTGAGTCTCTCACATGATGTTTAAGCCCACCTAAGACCAAATAGCCTTTGTGTGGAAGCAAAAGAGAGCCACAGCAGGGTTTTAATCTGAATCAACACTCAACCAGTTTTTTGTTTTTTTGTTTTTTGTTTTTTGTTTTTTGTTTTTTTTTTAGCATCAGTTATTTGCCAAACACAACAATCCTTTTAGGAAGATATTAATAGATGCATTCCCTGCAAAAGGAAACTGAGTCTCTTAACAGTTAAGTGACAAGTCCAAGGTCACATCGCTGGCAAGTGGAACAGTCAGAATTTAAAATTAGACCAGCCGCCAGGCGTGGTGGCACACGTTTGTAATTACAGAGGCTGAGACAGGAGGATCACATAGGTTTGAAGCCAGCTTCAGCTACTTAGTGAGGCCTTAGCTACTTAGTGAGACCCTGTTTCCAAATAAAATAAAAAATAGGTCTGGGACCGTACCCACTATTTGTAAGTAGCCCACACCACCTCCAACTACCTTTAGAAACAACCAAGTGTTCCTTGGGAACCCGAGTTACCCCTGCTCAAAAGAAAAAAAAACACTGATTTAAAGGATTTCTTCATTTGCCTCTACTTTGCACTTGTTCAATGAGAGGGCTACTGCATGCTGATCACGGTGTTAGGATCTTTTAAATATATGATAATCAAAGCATAAAATGGCTGGATGGTTGCTTTTCAATTTGTGAAATGGTTCAAAGGATTTAAATAAAAGAAAATTGGATGGGTTCTGAAAAAAAAAATAGGTCTGGGAGTATAGCCCAGAGGTAGGAAGCCTCTGGGTTCCACCCCCAGTACCACAAAAAAATAATAATAATAAAATAAAATTAGACCAGCCAGTGTGAAAACTGAGCCTCCATATAAATAGCTGAAGAAGCCTTGATTAATGGAAGCATTAAACTAAGCAATGACTGTGAATGTTCGATAAATAACAACTCAAATATGAGTCCATTCTTATGGATAGGCATCCAATTCTCTTAGTGTTTTTTTTTTTTATGGTTTTTTGTTTGGTTTGATTTGGTTTAGTTTGGTGGTACTAGGGATTGAATCCAGGGGTGTTCTACCTCCAAGGTATACTCCCAGCCCTTTTTAATTTTTGTTTGAAAACAGAGTCCGGCTAAGTTGCTGAAGGCTTTACTAAATTAGTGAGATTGGCTTCAACCTGTGATATTCCTGTCTCAGCCTCCAAAATATTTGACTTACAGGCATGTGATCTCATGCCCAGTTAAGAATTTGATTACTTTCTTAGTTTGCCTTGCCAGTTCCTCCTCCAGCAAGCTGGTTCTTGAAAGCTGGGGGCTGCAGAGAATCTTGTTCTCCTTTTCTCTTTTTATTACAGAAACTCTATAGGTGATCATATCCAGTTCCATGACCTAAGACCTAAGCAATGATCATTTCAAAGCCTCTCACTGGAGTTCCTGAGCCATTTCCCAATGAGATATCTCACTTGATACCCTACAAGTATCTCAAACGCACTTCAAAATACAACTCTTTAGTATCTCAAACTAATTCAAAATCCATCTCTTCAGTACCATGTACACCCTCATGGTGTGTGATATCATAAATAGTTCTCTATTATTCTCACCATAAACTTTGAGTTATCATAATATAAGTAACATTTATAGAGTACTTACTAGCCTGTCCGGAGCTATGGTGTGCATTTCCTGACTTAAGTACTAGCAGAGCCATATGAGGTTACAAAGCATTCATTCGCAGCTTTATTTCATAGAGAGGGAAAAGAAGCTTTAGAGTATTGTTTAATAGCCTCTCCTGAGCTGGTAGTAGTGCTCAACTGTAATCACAGTACATAGGAGGCTAAAACAGGAGGATCACAAGTTCAAGGTCAGCTTCAGCAACTTAAAGAGTGCCTCAGTCAACATTCTCACAGATATAATCCAAACAACTGACCACACAACTTACAGGAATGAAGATTTATTTGCTCAGGGTTTTTTTGTTTTGTTTTTTGTTTTTTGTTTTAGATTCCAGGTTTAGTCCATGTGAGACTAGGGTCTATGGATCTCAGAGAATGGTGGCAGGAAGCAGAGAGAAGGAGAGAGCAAGGATATTTGCTCACATTATAGAGACCAAAAGAAAGAGAGAACAAGCAAACAAGAATATCCAGACATGAGTGCAATCCCTAAAGCCACATCCCCAGGGATTCACGTTCTCCCACCACACTCCACCGGCCTACATCGCCACCCAGTAAATCCATTCCAGTGGATTTATTTACTGATGAGATTATAATTCTCATGAATTAACTACATCAACCCTGAGCTCTTCAGGGAACATTCTATATCTGACAGCAAGTCCGTCAGCAACTTAATGAGACCCTACTTCAAACTTAAAAGTAAAATAGAGCTGGGAGTATAGCTCAGAGGTAGAAATTGTGTATACTACATATATATTGTGTATACTACATATATGTGTGTATCTAGAGATACATAGATATCTTCTCATAAAATGCATTTATATGCCCGGCATGGTGGTGACACTTGTAATCCCCGCGCTTGGGAGGCGGAGACAGGAGGATCGCGCAGGTTCGAAATAAGCCTGGCTGGCTTAAGAGACCCTGTTTCCAAATAAAAATAAAATAAAATAGGTCTGGGAGTGTAGCCCAGAGGTAGAAGGGTTCCATCCCCAATACCACCAAAAAAATGCATGTATATATGTAATACACACACACACACACACACACACACACACACACACACACACACACATCTTCTCATGGAGACTGGGCTGTGTTCCTTCAGAGTCTATTTCTTCATTGCTTGCATCCAACTGGTCCCCAGAAGCACTTAAATTGTGCCTCAAAAAATAAACATTTCTCAATTCTCTCTAGCCTTTTTTTTTCTATTGCTACTGCCAATTACTTAGTCTTGACATTCAGTCTCTGTTACTAAGATTTATTTATTTTTACTTAACAGTTATTCATAATGCACTTACTATATACTAGGCATTATTTCAAACACTTTACAAATACTAACTTTTAATTATCCTGGCAACCCCACCAGATGGATCTTTTACAATCCCTGAGTTACAGATAGGTAACCCATCCAAGATCACATAGCTAAGAAACAGTGGAGTTGTTCTGTGTTCCCAAGAAGAACAACACAGTGTCCCTCCAGGATAATCATATAGGGGCCTTGGTGGTTTCCTTTTAACCAGCCCTCTTCTGTACCTCAAAAAATTCTCAAGAATTTTCTTCACAAAAGTGTAACTCACATCCTTTTCTCTTCTTGGAGCCTGTATCCTGCAGCATGACCTTTTGTGATCCAGGCAAAAAGTAACATACAGTCTTCCTTCCCATGATGCACTCTGCCAGTCGCCCCAAAATGGCCACTCTCCTCTGTGCCCTTTCTTACCTCCATACACTTACCTTTGTTGCTACTATCCACTCTGAAATAAGTCCGCTCACCCTTCGAGACTCCAATGTCTCCATCACTTAAGAAGATTCATTCCTTTCCTTTAGTACTTACTGCATTACATTCTAAGACATTTCCACCTTCCTCTCCCACCTGCATCCCCCTCACCTGATGGAGCTGTTAATTCCTCCAAAGCTGAGATATGTCTTGTGCTTCATTTCAGCCCTTTCAGTGCTTCTCAGGACAGAGTAGATACATAGTTCATAATCGCTGAGTGACATTATGTCTATATGATTTGTCCATACTCTCAAAATAAGATATTGGAATACTAGTGCTCTAAAATTGAAATTGGAACAGATGGCAAGTAGTTTAGGAAACGTAAGGAACCGATTAAAAGCTTGCGTTTCCTTTTATGAAAAATTCAGAGTTGAATGCAGATACACACAATTTGAGAAAATAATTAGAGCCATCCTCTGGGGGAGTTTTCTTTTTGTTTAGCATTTAGTACATAACCGCAGCATGCTGCCTGGTAGCCAGAGCACACACATGACTTCCCCACCTTCCTGGGGCTTATATTTCCTCAGCGAGTGGGACATCTGTATGGAATTCAGGCTCACAAATGTGCCACAAACATCCATGGATGCCTTTTCATGGTCAGCTAGTCTTCCGTTTTGATTTGCCCTGTTTTTGTTTTGTTGGTGGTGGTGTTGTTTTGGCTTCCTAGCTCTAGCTTATCCAATAACGTTGACACTAGAAGTTTGCTGTGTACCTGCTGAGAACCTGCTAAGACAGTTTATGGAGTTCTGTGAGCATCAGAGTGCCGGAACTGAAGGCTGAACAGAGAGTAAACATCTTAGAACATATGTTCTTTGGAAAGCGCCAGTCTATGGTGTTCTTATCATGTCAGTTAGAATTTCACATATGGAATTGCACTGTCAGGAGGACAAGCAGCCCTGATTTTGAGTCACACTACTAGGTTGTAGAATATGCTCTCACCCACTAGCTAGGGGGGTCCCTCTTTGCCTTATCTTTAAAATAGATATTAAGAAATTTTTTTAATTATTTCATAAACCTAATAAGTAAAAAGCATGGCACATGGTTTCCATTTGCATATTTATGACCCAGAGAGTCGAGCATCTATCTATCCGTTTCTGTCTGAGCATTTTATGTTCCTACTCTGCAAATTATGTTTATAGATGCTGCCCTTTTAGCACTGCATTTGCTTTTTCTAATCAACTTGAGGCTGTTCTTCATATGCTCAAGCTTTTTAATCCCAGGGAGGGGTGACACTGGAAATAATTAAATGTACATCAGCAGGAGAATGGTCAAATGACACCAACATGCTATGGAATATGGTATTACAAAAGAACAAACTAGATTTATTTGTCTTGGCTGGAGGGATGTCCAGGACCTGTCATCAGTAAAAAGAAGCAAGTTGTACATAATTTATTTCATTTGATATTTTCATTTCTAGAAATTAGAAAATAAATCTTATTATATGCCTTTATGTACATGTATGCATGTATATATATATATATATATATATACTTTTGGTATGTTTATAGGACCACAAGGAAAATTATAAAAGGATCACAGCAAACTAACCTTTCCAGGAGAGCAAGATTAGGAAGGAAGGAAAGAAGGAAGGAAGAGAGAGAGGAAGGGAGGGAGGGAGTGAAGTGTTTTTCTTATATGCTGCTATATTCAGAGCTTTGCTTCAATGAGTATGTGTTACTGACATTTTTTAAATATCATAACAATTATAAATTTTATTCATACTGGAGATTGAACCCAGAAGAATTCTCCTTCCAACCTATAGCCTTTCATTTTTTATATTTTGAAATAGGGTCTCATTAACTTGCTGAAGTTCTTGCTAAGTTGCCAAAGCTAGCCTCAAATCTGAAATCCTCTTGTCTCAGACTCCCAGATACTGGGATTATAGGTGTGTGCCAGTGTACCTGGCTTAAAAACTCTAAATTTTCAAAAATGAACTCTACCCATACCCACCTATATAAAGGTGTGCAACCCCCTATATTTCTTAGAAAAGTGCCAGAAACAAACAAACAAAAATGTATAGGTCATTTACCTTGTCAGACCTTTCAAAAAATGGTTCAGTTCCTTTAAAGTATAGTTTATTCTGGATTATCGAAGACATATATGAAACCAAATTTCTTTACTCCATCCAAATCTAAGGATGTTTTAATAAATTCTGAAATCTCAGAATGGGAGCCAAAGGCGGGAGGAAGGCAGCAGCGTCAGTGAGCTTGTCCTGCTACTCCCAAGCAGGCCTCCTCCCTGATCGGGGCCTCCCCACAACCCCCGAGGCTGCCAGGTGCTCTCCAGAGCCTCTGGAAAGTTTCCCAGGTGAAAACGCATCTCAATTGCCCACCTGCCCACAGATGACAAGAGCTCTCCCTTGAGAGCTTTTCATTCCTTTGTTTACATCTTTCCTTCTCCCTTTGAAAAAAGAAAGTACCTCTGGAGGAAGCCATATACCAGTACTGATGCACAATTGGCATCTTTCTGAGAAAGAGTTTATTTGTTCCTTTCCCTGGAGTAGGACTTAATCAGAGGGAAAGGCCTGAAAATTACCTGCAATGGAGGAGGACGTAGAACTGCACTGGAGGGAGAAATTAGAAGCCAGAGACATGGAGAAATGACTGGCTTACTCACTATTTTATCTGAAGTTAAACAACTTTCTTTGACAAACACAAACACTTGCAGTGGTAGAAACAGGGAAGTAGGACTCACAAGATCCAGCTCACTGATAGATGTAGGTTCAGGTCCTGGGCGGATGACTGTCTAAATCAACCAAGGGCCATCCTGCTTTTCAATGCCCCCAACAGCACATCCTTCACAGAACATAACAATAAATAAATGCAATCCAGTCTCAGCCAAGTTACTCAAGATATCTCAGCGACAGTTCTTTTCATCAATATCGCAAGCATAATATTGTTCATCTCTCAGAACTGGAGGGGGAAATAAATAAGATACTGCGCATCTGACAGGATGGCTGGACTGTGGTAGAAGTTAGCAGCCTTCCTGCTGACCAGGGGGAATTATGTCCAGTCCAAGGCAAGGTCAGGGCTCAGGACAGCAGCCCTTCTCCTCCTGCAAAGCCAAGGCAGTTTTGGATGCATGGTCTATGTTAATTTGCGTAATCTTGCCTCTTCTGTGCTTATTCTGAGGAATAAATAGATGACTTCAGCCGTCAGCACTGTCACTAAGTCCTTCTCTGTGTTGCCAGGAACATGTATTGAAGAAAGAATGAAAAAAGGAGGGGTGCAGAGCAGGGGAGAGAGAGAGGAGGGAAGAAATAAAATTAGTTTGTCAGATGAGTTGCTCAAGTTCATTATTCTCCTGGTGACTTGACCAGCACTTACACAGAGCAGCATGGAAGAGGAAGGGCCCTGGTACAGAGCGGGATGCGGAGGCTCCTTCTTGCTGCCTTTTGCCACGTGTACCGGGGCTGGCGTGAAGCCAAGGAAATCCTATGTTTTTTCCTGTGTCGACCACCCCTTCATCTCCCACGTGGAGTATCACGAGACCTTTATGTTGTGTATTACTCCACACCCAGATGGGCTCATTTTTCAAGATCCTCTATCCAGGCATGAGTCAGACTGAGAATGAAGAACTCAGCCTGCTGGGCACAGAAAGGGAAAAAAAAAAAAAAAACCTAAAAACTGAAGGAAGAACTGCCTTGTCCCAAATAAATCTGCCCAAATCAACTTTCTAATTATTGCTGTTGTGGTGGGAGTGAGGGGAACAAGAGAATGAAAAGGTTCAAACTGGCTTTTGCTGCCCATACTTCCCCTCTTGTGTGTGATCTAGATTTTGTCCTCTCTCTGTTCAATCTCACTCACTCTGGCTTTCTTTCTGCGACATAAAAACATCCTAAAATCGTACCGCGCTTACTTTCTTACCTCCTGTTCCCAACATTCTCTTTCCTTTGCAGCAAAAGTTCTGGGAGAATTGCCCACCTGTCCTGTCTCCTCTTCCCCCTCTTCCATGTACTCTTCCACGCACTAGGGTTTCATCTGTCACTTCCCAAACCTCTTGTCAATGCCACCAACATTCTCTTGTAAAAAACAAACAAACCAAGAGCACATCTGTGACAGTTTTGACACAATCAACTACTCTCCTTTTCCCCTCCATCCTAGGCGCCACCTCCTCATCTTGTTCTCTGCTCATTTCTTCCTGCCTCAGCAAGCTCTTCCTCTCGGACCTAATTTTACTTTCTTTTCCTTTCCTTCCCTTTCCTCTCCTTCTTTGGTTCTTTATTTTGTTTTGGTTTGGTTTGTTTTTTTTTTTTGTTTTTTTTTTTGAAGCACATTTTTGGCACTCACCGAAGAACGGGAGTGATGTTGCTCATGGCTGAAGTCAGGCATCTCTCCCCAAATTAAATTCAAAATTTCCCGGGCACTCTGCTACTTCATGTACATTCCCTTTAGAGGATCTCATTCATTGCATCTTTTTAAAAACGTATACATGTTACTTACTAAGTTCCAATTCATAGATCTGTCTTCAAAGTATAGGCCTCATGCATTCTACTCTGTACATATATCTCACAGCCAATTCAAAAGTACCATGACCAAAAAAGGTGCCTTTGATTTTCCCCTCTCCTTGATCTACTGATCCTCTACCCCAACTAAACCTTTTCAACCATTAAGCTCCATCTGAGTAAATGGACCAATGAAACTTGAGAATCATCATGTGGTGGGGGTGAGGAGGTATGAGGATTGAACCCAGGAGCATTCTATCTCTGAGCAACACCCCAGCCCTATTTTTTTAAATCAGGGTCTCACTAGGTTACTGAGACCCTCACTAAGTTCCTGAGACTGGGTGTGACCCTGGGTTCCTTCTAACTCAGTCTCCCATGTGCTGGGAAACTTGAGAATCATTCTTGATCCTGCACTTACCTCACATGCACTCACACCCACACAGAATAGACCCTCGCCCAAATACAGGTCTGGTTTGTGTGCCACTCTGCATCTTTACTCTCATCGGCCTGTCCCTGGCACCATTTTCTCTCTCTTGGGTGATGGACTATTAAAACAGCCTGCAAACTCATCTTTTTACTCCTGTTCTTGATTTCTTTATATTCCCAAAAAGAAAGAGAAAAAATCTTTTCAAAATGCAGGTCCTATACTGCACTGAGAGTCGTCGAATAGCCTTTTGCTGCCCTTTGGAAAAATGTGAATCATTACCCGCATGGTGCCCGCCGGCTGTCCTGTGGCCTCTCAAGCCACTCTCTCTCCCTCACCATTGTTCATCCGCACCATCCTCCTCATGATGCCTCCAAAGCACCAACCTCCCACCTTGGACTGATGAAACTTGGGAATCATCTCTTTTGGATAAATCATCTGCTAATGCACAAAGGCCTCTACACAACACAGAAAGCTCTTCTGTGGGTCTTCCTATGGCCAGCTCTTTCTCTGTTCTTAAGTCCAGTTTAGGAATCAGTTTCTTAGAAAAGCTATCTGAATTAGGTCCCACACACCTGCCATTCTTTATCACACCACTTTATTACTTTTGCATCACATTTGACTTCACATAAAATAGTATTATGATAGCCAGTCCCTAAGGCCACCCCCAGTAATCCTCACCTTCTAGTATTCACATCCTTCTGTGGTATCTTTCCATGCTGGACTAAGCTGGTCTATAAAATAGAGAAAGAGTTATTGATGATATGTTACTTCTGAACTTGATTATAAAAGACACTGGTGTGTGTGTGTGTGTGTGTGTGTGTGTGTGTGTGTGTGTCACACAATTTACTGTAGGGGAAACCAGATGCCACATGGTGACTAGCCCCATGGGCCAGGCCCATGTCCTGATGAATTAGAGCCTCCTGCCAATAGCCATGCAAATGAGCTTGGAGGAGGATCCTCCAGCCCAGTAGAACATCGGAATGAGGACAGCTCAGCAACCTCTCAACTGCAAACACAGGAGAGATTCAGCCTCAAAAACCAGTTAAGGCACTTCTGGATTCCTGACCCTCCCAGCTATATTAAGTGGTAAATACTTTCTGGTTTAAGCTGCTACATTTTGGGGTTAATGTTATTAATAAAAAAAAGTTACCTATGTAATGTTTATATGTAAGCTTATTTATTTGTTTACCTATTCATTGTCTATCTTCCCCCACTAGAATGTCTAACTCCCTCCCTATTGTACCACTGGGGTTAGAACTCTGTTTAGCACATGATAATCATTCAATATTTGCAGAATGAATGATTTAAATGTCTGCTACTACTTTACCATCAATAAAATATGAATTTATCGCTCTACAGTTGAAAAATACTTCATCATCTCAGCTAATCCAGTGAATAACAGTAACTAAATTTTCTTTCCATTTATGTTATGAAAACCCTGAGGTGCTAAAACCTTGGGTAATTTGTTCATGGCCATCCTCCCCCTATGATATAGGGCTTGTGCTTCAATCCTTGGAGTCGGATTCAACCCTGGCATTATTTATACTACATTTCTATTATCCCAGAGCATGAGTATCATCGCTCTGATGCTCAATTTTCTACACAGAGTATGGAGCTTGTTGGTGTCCTGAGGCAGCTACCTCCTGCCTGCCCAATGTGTGGTCAACCACCAGCACTGTACAGAAAAATGCCTGGCACTGGAGCATGGAATTGTTCATTCCTCTTTAAAATGGTAAGGAAAATGTGTTACATGGTTTTTCTTCCCCCTTCCAAAACCATAAAAGAAAACAAAAACATGCTTATGTGTCCAGGGGACTCAATTTAAAATGTATTACCAAATTTCAAAGTCTCAGAGAGCTTTTAAAATAGGTATTTTCTTCAGTCCCTACACAAACGTTAACTTAAATTATGGCATGTTCTTGAGTCTCCCGAGTGATTGACCACCGAAGATTCCCTGAGAGTCCTTCTCTGTTGTGCACAAGGAAGTCGTGGTTGAGGCAGGCCAGGAAGAGCATGTGTTTGGCTGAAACCAAGATCAAGTGATCCAGAAACGTGTGCATGGCAGAGTTAGGAAGTGTTTCTTAGTGCCATTCTTAAAACAACTACAACCCAATTGCCAGGGAGGAAAATATTTCAAACACATTTATGAAATTAATTTGCTTCAGCCAGGTGTGGTAGCATATTCCTATAATCCCAGTACATAGAAGGCTGAAATGAGAGGATCAAAGGTTTCTGGTCAGACTCAGCAACTTACGGCAAGGCCCTCTGCAACTTAGTGAGATTGTGTTTCAAAAAAATAAATAAATAAATAAAGCCAATGTGATGGTGCAGGCTTGTAATCCCAGTACTTGGGAGGTTGAGACAGGGAATCTGGGTTCGTGGACAGCCTCAGATACTTAGTGAGGCCTTCTGCAACTTAGTGAGGCCTTTTTTAAGAATAAGGAATAAAAAATAGGGCTGGGAGTGTATGTTAGAAGTAAAATGCCCCTGGGTTCTATGCCCAGTACTGCAAAAAAATAAAATAAAATAAAATAAAATAGGATATAGCTCAGAGGGAAATGATCCTCTGGGATTTTTTTTACCTACAGTACAACAACAATAATAATAATAATAATAATAATAATAATAATAATAATAAATAAATAATAATTTTCTTTAAAATTATATTCAAAATTTTTCATATCACATTTTTCTAATAATTCCAATTACTATTTCTCATGCTCCTGTAAAAAAAATGACTCAAAAGAATAATTTTAACCAAATTACAGTCCTGGGTTTGCTTGAAAACCAGTTTGGGGTATGTTACCTCTAATTTATAAAAGTTAAAATGGGGAAGATAAGGTTCCCACCTCATAAAGTTGTTACTGTGAGAATCAAATAAGATCAAATCAGTGGTTGAAAGAGTGAGTACCTGGCATATAGCTATCACTACATAGCCCATGGCTATTCATATTACTTGGTTGTTACTCTTTAATTTTATTGGATTTCTCACATCTTTGCTTCCCTATATTATCTAAAATATCTGAAAAATTAGAACTATGTTTTCTGCATTCAGAATCTACTCAGGACACTTAGAAACCGATACCTCCTCTCCTAGTTATTTTCTCCTTCATGACTATTCAAAGCAAATCGTTGCTCTATCATAGTCATTCACACCCTGAACAAAAACATCATTTAAGAAGGATGTTGGAGAGAGTTCCAAGTAGTATTCCTACTTGCACTCCAGCCTTCCTATGTCATTTGCTCAAGTGCTGTCTCTAATCTTCTGCCGCCAGAAAATTTCATGATCCCTGGCAGCAGAGTGAGGAGTTTATAGTGATTAGAGGAGCAAAGAGCTACCAAATGATTTAGATCTTTGTTGGAGAGGTACTGGGCTGAAAACTCGATTTTATTCTTTTCTTTGCCCTGAGGGTAGTAAAGGGTAAGGGATCTTAGCATTCTTTGCCCAGATGTCTCCAATCAGGATTAGGTTCTGAGTCATTTCTGAGATAAAATCTAGATTGCTTTATCTCACACACCTTGAGATAAGAGGAAAATATCTGTAAAATAATAGAAAATTTGGAGCTGGTATCCTGATGTATTCCTTTGCCTGACAATTTCCTCCCCTGCCAGTGTTTTTTCTCCCCGTGATTTTCTTTTAAGAAAGAAACATTTTCGGTGGTTCTGGATAGATAACAGATCAATGCATCGAATCGATCGATAGATGATTGATTAAAGAAGCATTGGTGCTATAAAATGTAATAAACCCATTCTAACTCTAATCCTAATAAGTTTCCTTTGCTTATTGAAAGGACAATCTCTGGAAAATTTGGTATGTATGTGTTGACATTGGACACAAAGTCTTTATACCTACAACAGAAATTACTTAACATGACCATCATCAAGGCTGTTCAAAAAGAGAAGCAAAAAGCTCTTACCAGAGCATGATTTTCCCCCAAAGAGTCTTAACTGCCAAGACTTTATTATAAAACTGTATGCTATATTATGTGTCATTCTGGTAGTCGCCAGCTACCATCTCTGTAAAACTCTCTAGTTCTGGCTACAGCCTTTCTGGAACCCCAGGTCCATCTGCCTTAGTCAACATTCTCACATCTATAATTTTTTTGTGTGTGTGTGTGGTACTGGGGATGGAACCCAGGGGCCTTCTACCTCCGGGCTATACTCCCAGACCTATTTTATATTTTTATTTGGAAACAGCATCTCTTAAGCCAGCTGAGGCTGGCTTCGAACCTGCATGATACTCCTGTCTCAGTCTCCCAAGCATGGGGATTACAAGTGTGCTCCACCACGTCCTGCTTCACATCTATAATTCAAAGCAAATGACGATATGACTTAGAGAAAGGAAGATTTGTAGTTTCCCTAGAGATTTTGAGTTCTGTCCATGTAACACTGGGGACCTAGAATCTCAGAGCAGGGCGTCTGGAAGAGAGAGAGGGAGAGTCAAGGCTTCACTCTCACATCAAGGAACTTGGAAGCCGAGAAAGAGCAAACAAGCAAGGTGATTCAAAGACACAAACACGATCCTCAAGGTCATACCCCTGGGGACCCACCTTCCCCAACCACACACCATGGGCATAGGTCAACACCCAGATAAATGAGACAGATTGCAAGGCCCATGACCAAACTGTATCAACCCTGAACATTAATGCAGGACATAGTCCAGGGGCATTCTGTCTCTGACCATAACAGCCTCTGTACTTGAACATCTGACTGCCCATTTCAAACTTAACTGTAATCACGTTTGCCTCCATTTTTCCGTAACACTTTGGATAGATCACCATTGTGATATGTATCATACTACAATTTAATGAGTTTCCCAAATATCAATCTTATTTTGTACAATGTGAGTCCCAAAATGTAGAGATCTTTTGAAAAATCTATATGTTCCTGGTTAGCACATGACAAGTACTTGACAAATGTGTACTGAAGTAATGTTACGTGTAATGACTACTTTGGCTGACTGGTTGGGCTAGGGTAGAAAGACAAATGGATGCAATAGGTCAGGTATATAAGAGCCATCCCCACGGGTTTCTGACCTACATTTACTATACACCTGATACTTGGGGCTGCAATCCTATGAAGCTCCAAAGTGTCACCCCTGCCTTTGACACTTGTATGACCGTTCTCTTGGCAATGCATTTTGGCAGTGTGGGAAAATTTTTGTGTTCCATGTTTCAAAGAAACCTGATACTTCTTACTTTTCAAATGGGTCAAGTGTCAAACAACCATAGAGAGTGGCTCAGATTCATAAGACTGCACCAAGATGGTTTGGGCTCTCTGAGTCTTATTGAAGTCAAAAACATCCTAGCATGTTGAAGAAACCAAGGATCTTGGCTACCTAAACTGTGAAATTCAACTCTCCCACAGGTCTAAGGAGTTTCTGCAGAGCTTCTCAGGAAAAAGGTTCTCCCTGATTGAAAAAGTACTATTCCAATATAGCAGAATCTTTTACTTTCAGAAGGGCATGTAGGTTTAGAGAAATAGGGCTGCAAAGGATGACCACATAATTTATAGGGTTGGAAAGGGTAACCACATAAATAGGGTGACCACATAATTTATTTTCCAAATTGACACTATCAAAATGAAACACCATTACTAATGACACAGAAACAAGAGCATAAACCAAGACTGTCTCAGATATATCAAAGTTACTTAAGATATAGAGGGAAAATGAGGGCTAAGAGTGTGTATATAACTCTGTCCTTATGCGGTCTCTTGCTGATGAATAAACACTAAAAGTTCTGTCAAGTGGACCTTACTAACTCAAAGTCTATCTAAATACAGATACTTCTGATGATTTTCACATCTATATTGATTTCTTCATCCACCAATAGATTGAACTATTTGGGGCTAGAGGCATGACGGATTTTGATTGGTCTATATAAATCCTCTCTATCCAATTATTCACTCAGTCTCTGGCAAACTTTTGTTGAGCATCAAGTACAATTTGGAAACTAATTAGAGCTCTGGCAGGACAATTACAAAAATGAATGGTGCATACCTTCCCTCAAAGAGCTGGCACACTAATAGGTGACATACACGAAACCAAATAATTACAACGCAATATATTTAAATGCCAAAAGCACATATTTCCCAAGAGGGCAGACGTGGCTAGTTAAAATTCTTGAGGCTGCTGGGATCTTTCATTACACTATGCCATCTTTTTGTAATGTGAAATCCAGGTAAATTGTCCATTCTTCCTTGCCTCCTTTTTTTCTTACTGAAGTCTATTTGTATCTAAGTTCACAACATGTACTTAAGATTTATAAAATTATATGTATTTAAATATCTTCCATAATTCAGGTTGTTAACTAAAAAAGAACTCTCTTCTTTCCTCTCTTTCTTCTAGCTTTAAATTACATGGTTCTCTGATTCTCCCTTGCCTTTTATTCCACATGAGTAAAGGTTTGCTTTGCAGGAGTACTTATTAAGAAAGTATGGCCATCTCAGCCAAATTGCAAAATACACCACACAGGTTTGAGTGGAGAGCCTGATGAATGAACCATCCGAAATCCCCCTTCACTTCACTACTGCCGAAATGACTCAGCCTCAAAGCACCATATTTATGAACTTCTTTTTTTGAAGAATTTAAAATGCTGTAATACAGACAAAATCAAGTCCCATCTAAGCGTTGTTTCATGTGCTTCCATTTTCCCTTCTGGTTTTAGAGGTAATTAACACCTCTGGTTTTTGTGTTTACCCAGACATCTAAGGGTTGCAAGACATATCACATGCATTGGCTCACTTATCTGGTTCTATTTCCTTTCAAAGCAGGAAATCTTCTCAAATGGCTATGTTTGTTTGAGAGAGACGAGCAGTGCAATCAACTAATGCATTCCTATATCTCATGCTTTGCACAGTTCGGTGGACATGTGACACTGTTCATCCAGCACCTTTCTCCATGTTCTCCTAAGATCTAATCCCTTACTCCCTTCTCCCTTAACCATAGCCTCTCCAGTAACCTTGAGGGTCGCATAGTCTCCTTGCCTGGCCGTAATGGATGGGTCCAGAGTGATTTTCTATGCAAGATGCATCCTGCTCCCTATCGAATCTGCAGCATTATCACTGATAGTCTTGGGCTAAGGTCTTTCAGGATCATTTGAATAATGCTAAAGTAGATATTCCTATTTACCAAAAGAGGTTACCATAACATGTAAAATTTGTCTATATTTGTACTCAGAGCACTCGAGAAATATAAATTCACAGACTGACTTTATCAAAGCTAAATCAAGAAAAATTAGAAAATTTGAGAAAATCATTTCATGCAGAAGAAAAAAATTTAGTCAACAGACTATTGTTTAGACCAAACTCAAGTGATTTTTATACAAAAAATTTACAGAACATCTAATGAAGAAATTCTATTATACACTATTTTTCATGGCATAGAAAAAAAAGATGGAAACCTCCTCTTTAGCACATCTGATGAGACAAAAGTCCTAATTTAAAAAAAAACTGAACAATTATAGCAAAATAGAAAACTATTAATGATTCTCCTTTATGAGCAAAAATTCAAAAATCTTAAATAAAAGAGCATCAACTCAAAATCCTCAGTATATAAAAATTATTACTCATAAAGTCATAAAGGCCAGTGAAAAATTACACAGGAATACAAGTGTGGCCACACATTCATTTAAATATGATTAATATTAGCAAACTTAAGGAGAAAAATCATATATGCTTTGAACCAAGCACCTTTTTAGGTAACAGGGTTGCACTAGCGGACAAAATAGAAGAAATCCCTGCCCCCATAGAACTTACAATCTAGTGGAAGAGAGAGACAACAAAGTAAGTAAAATACAGAATCTGAGAGATACTAACAAAAACTCTAACTAAACAGTAAAGGAGGATGGGGAAGAGACGGTACTGTGGAACTTTTAACGATACAGAGAAAAATTTATTGAAAAGCAAATATTTAAGCAAAACTCTTACGGGGATGGAATGAGAGAGAGTAAGAATATACATGAGTCAAAGAGATAATGAGGAAGATTCATTAGTGGGGCCTCCGAGGACACTGTAAGGATTTTAGCTTTTTCTCTGAATAAACTAGGGAAATCTGGAGGGATCTGAGCAGAGGCATCATCTGAGTTACAAATTTCCATGATTTTCCTGGATTCTGTGTTGATAATAGATGACCAAGACAGAATTAAGGACAAATCGGAGGCTGATCATCCACCGTGAAATGATGGCTGGAATCAGTGGGAAAGTCAAACAGATGGAGGCAGAGAAGCGGTTCTGCAAGCTTGTGGAAAGTGAAACCAATGGGGGTTTCACATGATTAGAAGTTAGACTTTATAAAGTCAGGAATGAAATCCAAAGCTTTTAGTCTGAAGATCTAGAAGCTGGGAGACACCATTTATTGAAATAAGTAAGCTGAGTGAAGGCATGCTGGGAAGGGGTGTGAGGTCAGCAAGCTACATATTTCACAATCAAATGTGGGGCAGTCCAATAAGTATTTTTACAAAAAGGAAAAAGAAGGAAATAAAAAGAAAGAGAGAGAAAAAAGAAATGAGAGACTACTCCCAATTGTGGTTATTAGCGAAGATTTCTGGTTATTACGAAAAATTGTGGTTGTGGTTATTACAAAGATTTCTCTCAATCTTCTAACCAATGTAGTAAGATATTTTATATTAATATATGTATGTACATATATTTATATATGAGCATACATTTTGGAAATGAGTATATAATTGAAGATGTAATTACCTACCTAGAAAATAAAAAACAGCTGGGTATGATAGCACATGCTTATAATCCCAGTGATTGGGGGACTGAGACAGGAGGATGACAGCTTTGAGGCCAGCCTCAGCAACTTGGCATGGTCCTTCAGCAACTTAGCAAGATCCTATTACAAAAGAATAAAGGTCTTGAGTTTTAGCTCAGAAACAGAATACCTCCAGGTTTATCCTCTAGTAGAAAAAAGGAAAGGAATGAAGGGAGGGAGGGAAGGAGAAGGATAGAGACAGACAACAATGAAATGGCAAAATATGGTCATTAGACAAGGCCCTCTTGGAGTATCAATAACAAATTAAAGTATATGAGAAGTTCTGTTAGTTAATTTTAATTGTTTAACCCAAGATGTCTCCAATTTGTTTGTTAGATTCATCCCTACCTCAACTGTTTTAGGACACAGCTTATAGTATAAACAGATGGCCAGTCAGTCACAAAAAATAAGAAATCGAATGCTCGCCCTAATATGCAGAAGCTGGGGAGAAAATGGGCCATAGGAGGAACTCTAGATGAAGAAGGAGACACTATAGATGAGAAAACAAGGTGACCTAACTGAGGGGATGGGAGAAAAAAATTCTCTAATGCACATGATGTACATTAACAAACATATCAATGCCAGTCACTAAGCCAAATATGAGAAGGAGGGATGGAGAGGGAATGGGGTGGGAATTGGGTAAAGGCTAATTGAGTGATGTGTGCATATATACTTCCACCATCTTGTACCACATTGAGATGTATGACTACAATGCACCAAAAAAAGATGGCCAAGCAGAGGTTCATAGTAGTTCTAATTTGATGAAATAGAATTCTTCCTATGTAAATGACAGTGTAAGTATGCTTATAAATGATGTAGGCTCATAAATAAATAAAATAAAATGTTTTACTGTAGTGAATTACTTAATCTTTTCCTTCAAAGATGTGGAGATTATCCTTATCCTTGACAAAAATATTATATATTCTTAGTGTGATTTAAATAATAAGGTATTTCTGTGTGTCTAATAGTCAAAATCTTGTTTGGTCTCAACTGGGGAGTGGGGAGCTATCGTTACTCACCAAGTACCAGGAGGATAAATCAAACTTGGGGAGGAAAGTGGGCAGGCTGTCACAGAGGGCTTGTAATTTGGAAAGAGCTTCAATGAAGTTGTTTTTATATCTATGGGAATCTACCTTTACTACTAGCTGGGAATCATTGGGTAAGAGGATCTACTTACAGGCAAAACAAAATTTTATCTTCTATTTCCTACTAAGGCAGAAGTCTCTCATAAGCTTTTTTAACCAGACTATTTTACATGTACAGCAGATTGAAATTTTGAAGTAGAGACTTCTGATATTCATATATCTACCCCCAAATAACTAGTCTTCTCCAAAATTTAGCTTACTTGCAAACATGTTTCTACAGCATCTTCATTTTTATCTATTAAAAAACAATGTTTTCTCATTTCTAGAACAATTCCCAAAGTTTCCATTTAAATGTTATCTAAATATCATTGTAAAGTAATTCAACAAGGTAAATATTCCCAACTTCATCCTCTTTTATTCAGAATTAGAGTAGAAAATGCTTTAATAATACTAATTGTACAGCTGATTACTAATTTGTACATTCAGTAGAAGAGAAATGTATTATTGATTTGAAGATGCCATCGTTAAATTACAAAAGATCACTCTGGTTATACCAATTCTGTTATTACTTAATATTTGTTAGGTATATTTGAATTCATTTATGAATGAAAAATGCCATGTGGTTAATTTTATTTCCCCATTCCCTTAAGATTCTATGCACTAATCTTTTTAAGAAATAAGTATTTCATGTCTTGGAATGAGGGTCTACATCCGAATATGTGTAAAATTATGAATATGACATGGTTACCCTGGACAATCATTGGTGGGAGGGGGGAAAGGAAAACATGGGTCGGGGGGGAGAGGGCACCAAGTATAGTTTAAATGCATACCACTTATGTTCAATAAAAAAAAATCTACCTTAAACCTGTATGAGGTCAGGATTTTCATGGATTACAATTTTAAATTCACTGCCACCGTTATATTATCATGGGACTGAATGTATGTGTATATATATATATAAAATTTGGCATGCAAAGTGCCTTGAATATATTGACCATGATTGTATTAAAATGTTTGGGTCTTGGAATTTTGATAATCTATATATATATTTAGAATCTAAAATATTTTAATCAATTTAGCTTAACAAATTATGTCATAGTTTGTGTTTTCAATTACTTATAGGTTTGATTACCTAGAAATTAGGCTTCCAAAAGAAGAACATTTGGATTTTAATATAAAATGTGTTATTGATTAACTATACAACCTAAGAAAATTTCTTAAATATTGTTCACCTGTTGACTGTGTGTTAGGTGGAGATAATAATCACTGAATGAGAGTGAGTGAAAGAGGAATTTAGTTTTGAATCCTTGTATTCATGTATATGAATGTACATTCAAAAATGAATCACCATATTTATCCCTAAGGAGCAAGAAACTGTGAAATTTATTCACTTATTGTTTAATGTGTATATATTTTAATAGTTCACTTGCTAAACAACTGAACTGCCTAATGAGATTTACATTGAACCAAATATTTGAAGTAAATCTTACATCCACAATGTTAGGCATTTGAAGTTCATAAATACTAAGATATTGTCATCTACAGTTTACTATAAAACAGCATTTCAAGTATGATAGAATAAAGGAAAACTTTTAAAAGTAAAAAAAATAATAAAATGTATTTGTGATTTTATGTCTTGTGAATGTTACTAGATTTTTAAAAAATGCTTATTTCATATCAGCCCAATATTGTGAAATTAGCTAAAGATTCTGAGGACAAATGGCCTCACCCTAATAACCAGGTTTTGAGCAGCAGAGGATCCCTCTGAAGCACCACACTCGGCCACACTAAGCCCCATTCACCAGAGCGCCATAAACTACAGGCTATTTATTGTGTGTTGACCTCTTCCCACAAACTCCGAATTTTGGATACATGGTACTGTACAGAGAGCATTCCTCACTGCTGATGGCAAAGCCACTGTCCTCGTACACTGTTCAGGTTAAAATCTGATAATCACAGTTACTTTACCTCAAGAGAAATCCTACAGGCAAACATGTCATGAGTGGCCCGGGGTTGACTGAGAACAGATCCATGCCACTGGTCATAAAGGGTAAACACTTCAGACATTTAACCCAGCCCAGCAGTACTAAATGGAAGGGGATGGTCATCTGGATTATGAATCACCTAATTGACATGTCAGAAAATACGCATTTTATTGACAGGAGGTGATTGTAGGGGAGAGTCATTTTTCATGTAAATAGCCAGATACCTTCCCTCACTTGCTTTCTTTGCATTCATACTTCTGTGTGTGGCGGGAGAAGGTGGACAAGAAAAGAAGTAATCTACTACAATTCAGTATCATATGATACCTATAAGTTTATTTCTCGCTTTGTTTTTTGTTACAACAGCACTCCAGGAATCTGTAATTGTTCACCGTTTCTAAACGAAATCTCGGTTGTTTATAAGAGATCTTTAACTGTCTCTGTATAACCTATCAGTAGTTGAAGAACTGGCCTATTGTGCATCTCATTCTCAACTGGACAGTTTTCACTAGTTAATACTAAAATGGCATTTTAAACCTACACACGCCCTGATACCACTTGGCCCACAAAGACACACACCACAAACACACACACCTTACATGCCACCCACCCACACACCTGTCTGCCATAAAAGGGTGAAATTAACTATCAAGTGGCTTGACATGCAATGTACTGGAGCTTGGGAGCTGCATTTACCCTCCTTTGCAGCTCCTCCTTAACTCTGCCCTCTCCACTTATGTTTAAAAGAATTGCCTGCGCATAGTAGGGACTCAATAAATGTTTGTTAATTTTTAATTTGTGGATGCATTGATTTCAAAAAATATTATCTGGGCCTTTCATAGCAAGATAACTAAACGTTAACTGAAAAAACTAATAATTGTTTTACTTTAATTCTTGCTTAAGTAGTAGGCACTAAGTATTTGTAGAAATAAATGGGAATAAAGAGTAATTGGGATTCCAGAATGACTTCAGACAATGGAGGAGAAACTCCAGTGGAGCCAGGGAGGTGGCCTAGGGAGAGGAGGAGGGGAAAGAGGGAGGATCAGTGAGGAGTCACTTCCATCTACAGTATGTACCCATGTGAGAATACCTGTGTCAGTCTCAGTACCCTGTAAAAGGAGAGTGGTGTGGGGAAATGGGGAAGGGCGTCCAGGGAAGCCCACCAAGTGCTGTGTGCTTGTATGTCACTATCATTATGAACTCATTATATGAGACCACAATGCAGCAATAAAAGAATATAAAAGGCATGAATGGGACTAAATTCTCTTACGTTATCAGGTTTTCAAGCCAGCTCCCTGATCTCCAAAAAGTATGTCTCATTCTCTACTGCAAATTGATGTACTTCTGACCTTTAAACACCCTTTCTAGAAATACAGCAAGCTTTTAACGAATTTTCTTCTTTATTAGTGAGTTCTTGGCTGAATAGACTCTTTCATATATTCAATTCTACCTTGTACAAAAAGTAACTCTTGGCTTCTCTTTGAGTAAGTACAAAACTCAAAGCTGAAACTTCAGACCTAACACATGGATAACATAAACACATGTTAACACATGGATAACATAAAGGGGAGCCTCAAGTTAATAAGTAATAAATGAAGAATTATACATGTAGAAATCAGAGGTAAATATAGTTATAGGAAAAACTACCTATAGTTTTGAGATAGTAAGATGTCAATCAGTATTTATTAATGTTCATGACAAACCACGTTTCTTCTATCTCTTATAATTTATAAAAATGTTTAGATTATGAACATTTCTATCTCCCACCCATATCAACATCCCAACAGAGGATTCCCAGAAACGTGTGTGTGTGTGTTTGTGTGAGCGCATGCACGCGAACGCAGCTCGCGCACGCAAAAGGGGAAGTAACATAAATATACTCCAAAAATCTAGTTCTGTTCTGAATTGGCAAATCATGATCTCCAAGAATATTTGATATCCCCCAACTCTGACTTCTTCTTTTAAAGAAAATGAGATTAAGAAAAATCTCTCTTAGTGAAGGTCTTCTTTTAAAAATAAGTCAATCTTCAGTCCATCAAGGAAAAAATAACAGAAAAAATATCCATTAAAAAAACAAATCATAACACAATCAGAAAGTCTTGCACAATTAATAACAGGCAACTTTTAGATTCCGTGGCTGGTTCTGTTAAGAGGATTGCACATGTTTTAATGTCACAAGTATTTGTTATTAACTTCAAGAGTGACTTCCAAGCTCTGAAAGCAACACAGGAGAAGACTCAAGTCCACTGATCACCGTGGAGGTTAAAGTCCACATTTCCATTACCCAGTTCCTTTACCAAATGAATTTTGCAAAGACAGTGACATTTTGGGGATTAAAGCCTCCACTTTAATTATCTCTGCTACCGTATGACACTGAATTTCTGGGTTTCCCCAGTGCATAGTTTACGGGACTAGTACCAGCTCAATAAATGCACAGTATTGATGACTTGGAGAATGAAGGTCTAGAGGTTTCTCAGAACTGGGAAAGGGAGAAGCATATTATCTAAGACTGGAGTAAGAAAACATTACTTATCAGGGAGAAAAAACTGAGAACCTCCAGAGGTGGCATTGAAAAGAAAATCTTCTGGAAGTTGGGAAAGGTTGGGCCACGTGATGCCACCTCTGTTCTCCTGAGATTCATCTTCCTTGGAGCCAGAGTTTCTCAGTCTTGGACCTTTCCAGCTGTATCATTCTGAGCTGTGGGGCTGTTCTGTGCAGTGGGGCTGTCTCATTGCAGGATGCTTAACATTATCCCGTGTCTGTCTCCTGAATAACTGTAGCATGCCCCCACCACCAACTGCGGCGGCCAAAAATGTCTCCACACATTGCCAAATGTCCCCTGGGTGGCAAAATATCTCCCAGATTCTACCACTCTTTTAGTTCTCTCCTTGATTGTCTCTGGCCTCAGGAGAGCACTCTTCACTGTGCCCCAAATACTTTGCTTCTAGGATATAATAAAGGAAAATAAATACAGAGAGAACTATGACTCTAAATAATCTGGTTTACTAGCTGCAGCTAACTGAAGCTCAGGAAACAACAGTATTTAAAGATTTCTTCCCAGCTCCTGGTTTGCCTCCCCTTGATAGATGCTACCTTCAAACCTTCCCAGACACACAAAACCCTGGACCACCCTTCTCCAGCCTACCTTCCCAGGTATTCCATCTCAATTCCTGTTTCCATCCAAGCAGAGTCATCTTCCTTTCAATCAATGTAACAGGAATGCTGTCATCAGAATAACCATATCTTAATAAGATGAAATCAGTAGGGTATTCATTCAGTGACAGGAACACCACTACAGATTCAAGGGAATTGCTTCTTTCTACAGGATTATACATTCTAAATACATAGTGTAATTATCCAAAAAGCCACACATGTGCTCACATCATTTTTCTGATGTCTACCACCTCCTACTGATCACCGAGAATAGCCACAGAGGACACAGGGAATCGGGTTTGAAATGCTCATTTGGCTGTTGCCTACATTACACATCTGCACTGGCACGCTGTGATGGACGTGTTAGATGATCAGAGACGGGCATTTCTGCTGTAAAGGCTTTTCATTTGTTTTTCATCACAGTGACACACAATTTCCTGCCTTCTCTGCCCCTGGGGTGTTTTCTGCAAAGAGAAAACATTACTTTTTACTTTTAGCATATCTGCCCTAAATTAGCCTCAGAAGTTCTCTATGTTCTCCAAGGCCACAGGAGAAAAAAGTAACAGAACAAAAATCTACAATTAAGTAGAACCAACAAATGCTGTGCTTCCTGGGGAAAGTCTTCGAAAAGAACAGTTCCACTGGGCTGGGCATGATTCTCCACGCAGGAGCCAGTGAGTTTCCTCCAAGCAGGACCAATTCTAACGGTATTTGAGAATAAATTCATGGAGAGTTCAGGAGCCATGCCGAAGTTTCCAAAAATAGTTGGATGTTCACTTGGGCTCAAAGAGGGACATAGTCCAAACGATAAAGAAACCCCAACAAAAAGTGTGCTTATTTTTTATGAGTTTATTCTTGGGGGGGGGAGTGCATTTCTTTTACAACATTGGCTTGACCATGGCTCATAGCATTGGGTCCTTAGACATTTGTTTGCTGTTTCCATGCTGAACAAGTCTTTAACTTCTTCTGATCTCAATTCCCCCATCTGTAAAAAGAGATCTAAATAATCTCTTTCAGCTTCAGGATCTTATGCGTTTGTTTTTTTATTATTGGAAGTTCTCATAAATATTTTTAATAAAGATGTGTGAGATGAGAATCTTGTCACACAAACTCCTTTCCAAAATATTTACTGATCTAAATTCTTTTATCTTCCATTAGTGATGATAGTCATTAATCTGGCACTGTCTAACTCTGACTAAACTTCCTTCTGACCACTTCCTTCTGATTCACCTGCTCCTACCCCACCATATTTGCCTGGCAAAGCCTATTCATTTGTTAGGTCGTGATTTGGGAATTACTTCCCCCAGGCACATTCCATTTGTCTAAGCAGAACAGGGTTTCCTTTCGGGGCTTTCTGAAGCACTGTCTGCATGCATCTACCATTGCACTTAGTGCAATCTATTACAATATTTTGTTTAAGTTCCAGAACTACATCTCTGTCTTTGTGAATGCACGGTCTCACCTAGTGACTAGTAATAATTATTGAAATATGCGTGTGTGTTTGACTCTTGTTGAACCCATCCATGAATGTAATGCCCAGCCTTACAAAAACAAGAACTCTAAAAAATGTGTTACTATAAAGAAAGGCAATTCTACCTGTCTTAGCATATGTCCAAATCCAAGAAACAAAGAGCAAGGGAAAATTAGAAAGTGAATCATTAACTTTAAGAAGAGAAATTGAAGTTAAAAGAAATTGCATAGCCTAAGTAAAAAGTAAATTCTTTACAAGGGTCTAGGAGGCTTGCAGTCTGGCTTGATCTTCGTCCTTGACCTCTGTGACTTCATCCAGTATTGATTCTCTCCCTCCCTCCCCTGGTCCAGTTCAGCCCAAGACACACAGCCACACTCTGGTCTCAAGTCACTTACAATTATTATTCATCAGACCTAAATCCCCACTCTTCAGTTAACTACACATTTTGGTCATCTCCTCCTGCAATGTCTTTGAGATCTTTACTGAGAAGTTAGTCTCTTCGAGAGGTCTTCTATCTGCCTCAGCTCCCTCTTCAGTCCCACCCCAGTCTTTCTGACCTTGTCTTTACCACATCTGGGTCCTTTCATTCCTATTGTTTCCTGAACCTGAAGTATGCTTACAGTGACTTCTAGTATGGCCAGTCCCTTCTCATCCTTTAGGTTTTATCTTAAGTACCTTGTCAGAAACATCTACATTGAGTGCTTGGTCCAAAGTAGGTTCCCAGCTGTGCATGGTGACACATGCTTGTAATCCCAGCATTCGGGAGGCTGAAACCAGTGGACAGCCTCAGCTACTTTGTGAGGCCCTCCGCAACTTAGTGAGATCCTGTTTCAAAATAAAGAATACAAATAGGGTAGGGGATGTGGCTCAGAGGTTAAACGTCCCTGGGTTCCATCCCCAGACCCGCAAAAAAATAAAAAAATAAAGTAGGTTCCCAGATTATTTTTAGTCATGACACCTTTATTTTTTTCATACCATTCAACAATTGGTAATTATATATACTTGTTTAAAGTCTGATAATTATACAATAAAGTCCAAGAGTAGAGGGACCTTATTTGCTCATCACTGAATACCTGGAATGGGCACAGTGCCTGGCATGCGGTGAGTGCACAATAACTATTTGTTGAGCAAACAGGTAGATATAAATTGATCAACGATTCTGTCTGGAATTGACCATTTTCTTTTTCTTCTAGTACAATCTTTTCTTCCAAAATCACTTCTTTCATAATTGTGGGTGCATTTTTTTTCTTTTAACCTGAGGACTTATGTTCAATTTTACCTTATTTACAATTATAACAAGTATTATGAGATTAATATCGTATGAGAAACATTTCTAATAAAAGAAAATGGTCAACTTAATCTCATGTGCATAATACAAGAGCTGTTCTTATTATTGTCATTTGTGGTACTAGGTTGGCCATGCAGGGGCCGAGACCAGGAAATACATGATGAGTACCCGCCGCACTGGGGTAAATTGTCTGTGACTCAAGCAGTCAAATAGAGCTGAATAGCATGTATCAGTAAAAATATTTCCCTAAGAACCTTTACCAGAAGTTTCCAAACAATCACAATCCAGGGACAAAGCTGAGGAAATGGAACTTAGTCAAGATCGGTGCTCAGTAGTGCACACGTCCTACTCTGGACCTTTCTGTCACACTTCAGCTTGTGATTTCTTTTTTTCTTTTCTCCACCTAGGGTTGATTATTTTTTGTTGTTCTTAGTCTTTATCTATACTGCATATATGTTATATGGTTTAAATCACAGGGCCATGAATTTTAAATTCAATTTTTCTGTTGCTACATAGACTTTATACTACTACAAAAACTAAGCAACAGTCCACCAAGTTGGCATGCTATTTCTCAACACACAGGCCACATACTATAGAGGCAAAGGGCCCATACTTAAGAGCCACATTGCCTGGATTCAAACACCAGCTCTGATACTTATTAGGACCTTGAAAAGAAACATGATCTCTTTGTAATCTTTTCTCCATCCGTAAAATGGGACTAATAATGATACTACTAATAATGGGATTAATAATACTACTACTACATTAAGTCACAGTGAGGACTCATAAGGTATCAGATAAAATATTTAGACCAGTACTACACAAATGTGGCTATTTTTATTATTGGGCGTTTAAAATATTCCTGATTTTTTTTAAATCACAGATGAAACTACAATAACATCTTAATGCATAAAACTATTTTTTGCATGACTATTTCCCTTAGAAGTTCTTTTATTTTACAGGGTTCATCCAAAAACTAAATCATACCCTATCTTTGGTAGCTGTATTTCCTTTAAGCAAGTGACAACTGGAAAGCAAACTATGAATAAGCTTCTATTGGGCCAGCTGTTAAGTAGCAGAAATGCCCCCATTTAGGCTGGTGCTTGGATTCTGAGGTTGGACTCAAAGTAAACAGGCAGGTGAGAATGTTGAGATGATGAAAGACAATAGACCATTACCCAAGACTAATGGTGTTGTAAAAGAGATAAATATCTTTGAAGTAGCACCCTTAAAACCTGTGACCTTTAGGTTGACCTTTCCTTTCCGATTATGGTATGCAGGTTGTTTTGGAGTCTGTGCTAAGTCAGCAATCAGAAAGATGGACCTTGAGAGAAACAGGTCTTTGAGGAAGGTGCCTCTCCAGCAACAGGACTCTGTTTCTCTTACCAGCCACCAACTGGCTTCCACATTCCTAGGCACTTTCAAGATGTTGGAGCTCTCTCGCTCACAGTAGCAGGTGCATCTTCTCCTAAACAGAACATGCACTTAGTCCAGCCCTGTTGTTACAGTCTGTGCTGTGAGCACAGTAAAAAACAACAGTAGAATTTGGACAAATTGCCCTTTCCTTGTGAGGAGTATGGTAAATGGCACAGATTGCTGATTCCCTTAAACACTAGTCACCTGCAAAGAAAATGGCAACAATAAGAATTATTTATTTTGCTAAGAATATGGAAAAAAAAGAGAATTGACAACTTCACTAGAAGTCACCAGAAACCATATACATTTGATCAGAATAAATGATTTTGAAGGCAATAAAATGTTATGGAGATTATTTGAAACAACTCACATTTATAGTGTCTATCGATGGTTTCAAAAACATTCCCAGTGACAGTGGTTAATTTGCACATGGCAATGTGGGTTGTGAAAGCAGTCGTGATTATTATTCTCTCAGGACCTAGAACATTTAATATTTGTAAGATAAATAGTGTCATCCTGAGCCATATTGCAGCCTAAGACAAGAGAAAAGTAAAAAATCAATAATGCTAGTCTTGTCTAATTTATTCTAATATTTTACTCAGAGTGTAAAATACACTGTAAAATACCAAAAGGCATTAATTTTTTAAATTTTAAAATATTGCATTGACATTTTATTTAGTTTAGCCATTGGAGAATTTTTTGTGCCCTGCACTATTAATTATTCATTAAAACATCATTATTGTCAGGCATAGTGGCACACACTTCTAATCCCAGTACTTAGGAGGCTAAAACAGGAGGATTGCAGGTTGCTGGCCAGGTTTGAGGCCTTCTGCAACTCAACAGCGAGATCCTGTTTCAAAAATAAAAAACAGCCGGGTGTGGTGGCGCACGCTTGTAATCCCCGCGCTTGGGAGGCAGAGACAGGAGGATCGCGCTGGTTCGGAGCCAGCCTCGCTGGCTTAAGAGACTCTGTTTCCACATAAAAATGTTAAAAAATAGGTCTGGGAGTGTAGCCCATGGGAGTGTATACCGAGGTAGAAGGGTTCCCAGGAACCCCAGTACCACCAAAAATAAAAATAAAAATAAATAATAAAAAATAGGGCTGAGAGTGTAGTTTAGTGGTAGAATGTCCCTGAGTTCAATTCCCAGTACCACAAAAAAGAAAAAAAAAGTCATTATTCTTACACTTCAACACTAATAGTAAACTTGGTTAAATCTACAGAAGTGCACCTAAATTTTACATGCAGGACATACTCTGTTTTACCTGCTACTGCTCAGATGCTGGTAGGCCAACTCTGAAGAACTGACTTACGTTCTCCTAGTCTGTCCTCAGTTGGGAGTTGGCAATAGTAGGAGACATGACTGATTTCTATTGAATACATAGAAGAAGCTCATGATGAAAAATGCCAATGCCCTCACTGAGTCCTTCTGTTCCTTTTCCCTTCAGTAACTTCCAGAAGCAGCACTTTTAACTTTTGAGAAAGCCATTTCTTCCTGTAGTTCTTCTATTATTTTAAATAAGACAGTGCCATTCTAGTTATCAATTTCTCAAAGTGATGAATTCTTCTTTGTGGTGTGTATGTGTGTAACTAGGACCGAACCCAGGGGCACTCTACCTCTGAGGTACACCCCCAGCCCTATTTTTTTATTCTTTATTTTGAATCAGGGTTTCACTAAGTTGTGGAAGGCCTCATTAAGAAACTGAGGCTGGCTGCAAACCTGCAATCCTCCTTCCTTAGCCTCCCAAGTACTAGGATTACAAGCGTGCGTCACCACGCCCGGCTTCATCTTGGTTTTGATGTGTCAAATTCTCTTGCAACAACACAACGCTTCCCTCCCACCCGCCTCCCGGCACAGTCAGCGCATGTGCAGTGTGAGTTGTGGTTTCCTTCTTTGCCTGTGTTTGGATGGTAGAGATGATCAAGTTTACCTTTTTGGGTGCTAGATATATGTTTATCTCCATAAATATTCTCAAATTTTATTCTAGAAGTTATTTAAAAATAGTTTGATCCTTTGGGGTATTGCTTTTGATCTTGATAAGATCAGAGCAGTATTTAATTTGGGGTTAATTAGTTACCACTAATAAGGAAAACTCCCTGGATACGCAACCCAGTGGCTTTCCAGTCTGCATGGTGGAGATAAGAACTATTCCCGGATCCGTGTGAGCTCCAGATACTGTTCACTCTGAGTGATCGGTATGGAGGAGCTCATCTGCGTGTCTCTGGAGTTCTCTCTCCACGCAGCTCTGTTCTCTTCACTACCCTGCCCTGTGAATTCCACTTGCCTTAGTCTCTCCAGACTCCACTTAATCTCCTTAACCCTTAGCTTAATCTCCTTAAATTCAGTTCCATGGCCTGAAAGTTTTCTCAAGGCAGTAAGCTGAGGTAACCTTGCTGTTTCCCACCTCTCACGGATCACTGTCTTCTGTTGCCTGGTGTCTAATGTCTTCAAAATATTGTTTTATATATTTTGCCAGGGTCGTTTTTATTTTTAAGGCAGCAGGATAAATCCAGTCCCTATTATGCCATCTTAGATAGAAGTACAAATCCTTCCACTGTCTTTCATTCATTGTTTAATGTTACAGAGTCCAAAGCTTTGCTCATTTTCGGTTTTTTGTACATAATCAGTTTTAGGGGAATTTCTTTATTTCTAGTATTCTGAAGCTTCCTGAGATTTCATAGTATGGGCTTATTTTCATCCCTTGTGCTTGGTTCTCAGTAAACCCTCTCCGTCTGAAGCTTTGTAGTCTTAACCTTGGGATACTGGGAGGGGGGTCCTTTTTAAGTGATTCCCTTACTTTGATTTTTCTCTATTCTTTTCTTCTGGTCTTACAATTAGTTGATGGCGAACCTCTGTGTCCTCTTTTGTTTTGTTTTCTTCTTTATATTTTTCCCCGAGGAAATTTTCTTTATCTCCCATCTTAGTCATCTCCTTGAGGTGTTTGTGAAGGATTCTATGGTTTGCTGCCAGTATCTTTGTTTCTTTGAGGGTTCACTTTTGATTTCTCATCTTCATGTTATTTCCTTTATCCAGTGTCTGTGTCTTAAAGCAAGAATTATCAAGTGAGCTGGAGTCATTTTGTCATCATGGGTAGCAAGAAGCTGTCGAGGATCACGGACATTTTGCCATAAGGATTTAGTAACCAAACCCACTCACTAAAACTAAGACAAGTTAAGCTTCCATAAAGAAATGGTGAATCGTAACACACTGAGTATGGTTAAGTCCATGGTTCATAAAAACTGTGGAGCAAAACTCCCAATTATCACTCTGAAAGCATTTTCCTGGAACAGTTCCATTTCTTCAAAGAGGAGTTTTCCAGTCTCCTATTTGAGAACCACATTCATGGATGTTTATGTTTTCAGAAGAAAAAGGAGGTGAGTATCCTACAGGCCACACATTCCATTGTGGAGGGTTTTTCTTACTCCAGGGCTTCAGCTTAATTACTTATCTGCCCAATGAATTATCCCAAATAACAAATAATGTCTCAGATTCAGTGTCATCTGGGAGATAGAATACCCTCCTTACATAGCATTAGGGAGGAGATCCGGGAGCCCATTTCTTCCCTGTACAGGATCTTGGTTCAAAAAGGTCCATCCTAGTTTTGACTCCAAGCCTCGTGCTCACTCGCAGGGCTTCCTAGTGCCTCTGAGTTCTTAAGTATTACAGGAGGTCTACAGAGAAGAATGGACTTGCTTGCCCTCGATATTCGTCTTCATCCCTCCTTAGCATCCCTCTTAGTAAATAGCTTAGGATGTAACTTCCTCTATACTACTATGCCAAGCACACTGTTCCCAGTCTTCCAAAAATTGGTCTAAACCTCTCATCCTTTAGCACTTCATCCTTCCTCTGGGGGCTTCAGGAGGTAGGATAGGAAAAAACACATGAAATCAATGCGTCCATTTAACCAGAAGACCAGTTAAGACTGACTTAAAAGCTGCTTCATGGGAGAGATTGTATCTGTATCATGCCTAACACAGGGCCATGTGCAGAAGCAATTTGGATTTTTTCTAAATCATGATGTGTGGCAGGAGGTCAAAGGCGCAAGAGCAGATGAAAACTCTTCTGCCCCACAAAGAAAACAGAAAGATGTCCAGAGCTCAGAAACTGATTGGTGATGTATGTGCCATCATCCTTCTTAAAGATACATTTGAAATAGTTTTTACTTTAACTTTCCTTCCCTTATACCCATCATCTTAGTTGTTAAGTTTGTTTGGAAAGTAATTTTTAAAAGATTATGCTGATAACCTCAAATCAGCTTGAGGCAGGGCAAGTCTGCTGATGTTGAACACTTAAAACGTCCATTAGTACACCTCTCGTCACTTCTCACCCAAGGGGTCAAGCCTTCTGTATGAAAGTTGTTTATAAACTGGTAGCTTTATTTTTAAAATGGAAAGGAAGGGATGAGGTGGACCTGGGCTGAAGACTGTACAATTAAGGTGTTTAGAGATCGGTACACATTATAAAGCAGCCCTGGATTTGTGAGTATTTTATAACTCAACCATTAACCACAATCTTTTGTTGGAATCTGATGCAAAAGGTCTCGATCTCTTTCTAAAACCATGAGATATTGTTGGAAAGCCAATTTTTTTTCTACATAATCCCTCAATAAAAGGACATAATAATAACTTCTGTTTAGATGAGACAACTTCATGAAGCTTATGATTATCTATTTCACAATTATTCTGGCAGTATGGAAACCTGTGATATTTTCTATGTTTGGAGATGTGGTTACAGAGACTAAATTGACCCAATTCAACCAGCCTTCAAAAATCACACCTTCTTTTGCAAAGTAATCTCCTGGTTCTAGTGGATATGTTAGCTGTGGACTCAGCATCCCCTTATCCCTCTAAGATTTATCTGTGTGTCATCTCCTCCCGCCTTGCTTGGGTATTTATACTAGTGATGACTCCCCAACTCCAGCAGTGATTGGTGTAAAGTAATCTGTGTATTCCACTTCCTCAGCCATCCTCAATGATTTCGGGTGGACACAAACTTTACATAGACAAATCAGATGGGACCTGAGAACTTTCTTGCAATATGAAAGCCTTGAAGTGCTATGGACATTTTGGTTATTGAGAACCAAGCTGTTATCTGATGGGGAGCAAAACTACTCAATTCAGGGAGAAAATAGCACTGGGTATTTATACTAGTGATGACTCCCCAACTCCAGCAGTGATTGGTGTAAAGTAATCTGTGTATTCCACTTCCTCAGCCATCCTCAATGATTTCGGGTGGACACAAACTTTACATAGACAAATCAGATGGGACCTGAGAACTTTCTTGCAATATGAAAGCCTTGAAGTGCTATGGACATTTTGGTTATTGAGAACCAAGCTGTTATCTGATGGGGAGCAAAACTACTCAATTCAGGGAGAAAATAGCACTGGGATCATGATTATTTATCTATTTTTTAACGTATGTACTCTGGCTATTTTCTAGGATAACTTTTTTTTCTTTTTTTCCTTAAGTGAATTTTGATTAGGGTTCTGCTACAGTAAAGTGTCTGGACTCTTGCATTCTACATCTCAGGAAACACATTCAATGTAAATTTAATTTCTTGTGTGTGTGTGGCAAAAGTGGGGAAAAGTAGAAGTTTGTTCAGAAATAGCCATAGAGAGGTAGAGCAACTGGCAAGGTTGAGGAATGCAGAGGTCGATGGTGATCTCGTGGTGGCGCCTTCCATGATGCCTCTGTGCTCCAGCTCATTCACACACACACAGGCTTTGTATGTATGTTAATGGCTAACTTCCACTCTTTCAACAAGCTCCTCTACTTCGTGGATGTTCTACACCTTCTTGCAAAATACTTAGCTATCCCTCCTGTACCAACCAAGCAAAGTACTCTTACAAAAAGGAGGAAAATAACATCTTCATTCACCAGCACTCTTAGCACCTATGCTATAAACTTTCCTAGAGAATGTGGTGGGCAGAATACCTGCATATCCACCTGCCCACAAAGATGTTCACATCCTAATCCCCAGAGCCTGTTGGGATACAATACAAAGGAGGAATTAACTGGACAATCAACTGACCAGATAGGAGATCAGCCTACATTATCTAATTAATCACCAGAATCTTTAAAGATGAAAGAGGGAATCATAAGAGAGAGCCAGACAGATGGCCATGAGAGAAGGACTGGGCCCAAGGACCGGCTTTGATGATAGAGGATGGGGCCACAAATCAAGGAATGCGGGCAGCCTCTAGAAGCTGGAAAAGGTGAGGAAGCAGATCCTCCCTGGAGCCTCCAGGGAGGGATACAATCCTGCCAATGCCTTGTGTTCAGCCCAGTAAAACCCATTTCGGATTTCTGACTTCCAAATTTTTTTAATGTTGACCTTTCTTTTCCTTTCTTTTATTGGTACATTATAATCTCACATAATGATGTAAACCATGTTGACAATGACATATATGCACACGCTTTTGGTGGCCCCTCCCCATTTCCCTCTCTCCCACTATGGAATGCCCAGATTGACACTGGTATATATTCACATGAATACACACAATGTATGGTAGTATTTCTATTAATGAACCTAAGTCTTCCTTCACCCCTACCTTTGTATCTTCTCCCTGGCTCCCCTGAGGTTTCCTCCATCATCTGGAGTCTCTCTTGTATCCCAATTACTCCCTATCCTGCCCATATTAAAGAAAACACAAGACCCTTCACTCTCTGATTGGCTGATAATGTCCTTAACATAATGTCCTTTCATTTTCTTGCAAGTGATGTAATTTTATTTTTCTTTATTGCTGATTAGAATTCCATTGTGTGTGTTTCCCATAATTTTGTAATCCATTTATCTGTTGATGAACACCTCGGTTGGTTCCATGGTTTGGCTATTGTGAATTGTGCTGCTATGAACACGGGTATGCATTTATTACTGTAGTTCTCTGGTTTCAACCCGTTTGAAAAGATACCCAGTAGTGGTATGGCTAGATCATAAGGTGGATCCATTCCCAGTTTTCTAAGGACTCTCCACAGTGATCTCCATAGTGCCTAGACTAGTTTGAAATCCCACCAAAAAAATAGAAGCGTGCCTATTTCCCCAAAGCCTTACCAACATTTATCTGATTCCAAAATTTTAAGAAAATAAATGTCATTAAGTTTGCTACAATTTACTACAGCAGCCAGCAACTAACAAAGACTATAACTGTTTTTCACACGGAGCTTTCTATTCACTAATAGAAAATTTAGTCGATGCAATGAAAGCATGAAAAGTTCACAAAAGGTCTAAACTTTATTTAAACTGGAGCTTAAACCCAGGGGCATTCTCCCTTTGAGATACACTCCCCAGCCTCCCCACTTTTGTTCTTTTTTAATTTGGAAACAGGTTTTCACTAAGTTGCTGAGGCTGGCCTCAAACCTGTGTTCCTCCTGTCCCTGCCTTCCTAGTACGGGGATTACAGATGTGTGTCACCAAACCTAGTTTCAATGTCTCTTTTAAACATAGCTCAACAATGGAAACTGGAATTGTTTTTTAAATACAGAATCAGATAAACAACACATGAAAGATTTTTCTGAAGGTTCTCCCTCACTTATGGGTATTAAGTACAAAATGTCTAGTCCGCTACAGAAACATGATACGTTGTTGTTGTTGTTGTTTACTGTATGCCCTCTGGTTTCACCACATAATTAGTAGAAACTGAAGTATTTGGGTTGACTTTTTTATAAAGCATTATTATTTATAGCCTTTCCAAAAATCCATTATTCTGAGTTTTTTAAATATTGTTGCATATTAATTACTTAGGAGAGTGGGTTATAAATAAATAATGCTTGATACAATTTAGGTTTTGACATTTGAATGTAATAGTCCTAAATATTTCTTTTCATTGTTAAGGAATTGTTAAGAATAACTAAGGTTTATGAAGTACCAACCATGTATCTACATTACATCAAGTCTTTACATATATTATTTTAAAATATCTTTATTGAGGTGTATATTTGATATACAAAAGCTGCATGTTAAGTTTGGAGAATTGGCCACTGATTTGGACATGTGCACAGACTGTGAAACAGTCACTACTGTAAAGCTAATATGCATGTCCTCAAAAATAAATGCTTCCCCATCAAAAAATAATTTCATGTATCTCATCTTGAGGGATAGAGGGTATGAACACAACTGCATCTTACCCTCTTAATTTATTTTTATTTTATTTTATTTACTTATTCATTCATTCATTCGTTGGTACTAGGGATGGAACCCAGAAGCATTCTACCTCAATACACACCTCTAGCTCTTTTTATTTTTTTACTTTTTGAAATAGAGTCTTACTAAGTTGCTGAGAGCTTTACTAAGTTGTTGAGGTTGGCCTCAAACCTGCCATCCTCCAATCTCAGCCTCCCAAGTACTACCCTCTTAATTTTTTTGTGTGTAATACTGGGGTTCCTGGAAACCCTTCTAGCTCCGGGCTACACTCCCAGACCTATTTTATATTTTTATTTAGAAACAGAGTCTCTTAAGCCAGAGAGGCTGGCTTCGAGCCTGCGCGATCCTCCTGTCTCCGCCTCCCAAGTGTGGGGATTACAAGCGTGTGCCACCACGCCCGGCTACCCTCTTAAATTTTTAACTGCATATATGGTCTCCTTATCAGTAGGCACTATGTTTTATAGTGGATCTCTAGAAATTATTCATCTTACCTAACTGAAGCGTTAGGCCAATCGAGCAACTCCCCATCTCCTCACCCCCGAGAGTACCCCGCAACAGAATGGTAACCACTATTCTACTCTCTGCTCCTTTGAGTTTTAGTAAGTGAGCATCATCGATATCATCGCTATCCCCAACATATATATGGGGACACTGAGGCTTAGACGAGACTCAGATGATTTTCTCCATATCTCAAAACAATAAATGAAAGCAAAGGACCGCGAGCTCTACAACCAATCTTTCAACTTACATGTATCAGAGATGTCTGAGCCAAACACTGAACTAAATCCGGCCATGTTCCAGAAGTCATCTGTGAATGGCACTTTCTCAGCATTGTCTGCTTTCTTGCTCATTGGGGTCTTATTCTTCGGTTTCTTTGTTTATTTTACTAAAATACTGGTCTTGGTTGGCACACTCCAAGATTTACCTTTTTCTCTGGAAAGTGAACTCCAACTCTTGGTTATTTAGGGTTCAAAGTAGTGGGGGTTCTGGTTAATTGAGTTTTAACTGTACAGAACAGCACAGTCCTTTCTGAATGCAAACAGTAGCGGCAATTTGCAAATGGAGCCTTGGCTGGGCTGAGGTTCTGAGGCAGCGTCAGCCAGGATGGTGCTCCTGCAGAGAAAGCAGTTCCTCCAGGAAGTGCAAAGTAAATACACTTGAGCTAATTCTACCCTCTTGCAAGGTTTCCACAGGTCACCTGTTGTGTCTGTCAAATGAAATGGTTTCATCAAGAATCTGTGATCCGGTCAGGTGTGCACACCTGTAATCCCAGGACTTGGGAGGCTAAGACAAAGAGATCACAGGTTCCAGGACATCCCCAGCGTCTTAGTGAGACTCTCAGCAACCTAGCAAGAACCTTTTTCAAAACAAAAACATAAGCCTGGCGTGGTGGTGCACGCTTGTAATCCCCGCACTTGGGAGGCAGAGACAGGAGGATCGCGCAGGTTCGAAGCCAGCCGCCGGCGCTGGCTTAGGAGACCCTGTTTCCAAATAAAAATGTAAAAATTAGGTCTGGGAGTATAGCCCGGAGGTAGAAGGACTTCCAGGAACCCCAGTACCACCAAAGAAACAAAGCAAAACAAAAACATAAGCCTGGCGTGGTGGCACACACTTGTAATCCCAGTACTTGGAAGGATGAAGCAGGAGAATTCGAGTTCACGACCAGCCTCAATTTCTTAGTGAGACCCTCCAAAATTTACTGAGGCCGCCGGGTGTGGTGGCGCACACTTTTAATCCCCGCGCTTGGGAGGCTGAGACAGGAGGATCGCACGGGTTTGAAGCCAGCCTCAGCTACTCAGTGAGGCTTCCAGCAACTTAGTGAGACCCTGTTTCCAAATAAAATATATTTTTTAAAAAAGGTCTGGGAGTATAGCCCAGAGGTAGAAAGCCTCTGGGTTCCACCCCCAGTACCACACACACACAAAAACAATTTTACTGAGGCCCTGTTTCAAAATAAAGAATAAAAAAATCAAGCTAGGGCTGTAGCTCAGAGGTAGAATGACCCTAGCTTCAATCCCCAGCACCACAAAAAAGGGGAAGCTGGGAGTATAATTCGGAGGTAGGTAGAATGTTCCTGACTTCAGTCCCCTGTACCACCTATACAAAAAAAAAAAAAGTCTGTGATCAAGATCACTCATCACCACCTGTCAGTGAAGGGTGTTGTATGAATGAGCGGGGCCCCCATTCTGGGCCCTTCCAAGACTGCCTGCAGAGCCTGTTCATGGCTGACCACACAAAGCCCATCTTTGCTCTTCTATGATTCCTAGCCACAACCACGCACAGCCTCCTCTGCCACGCATCTATTCCACCTCCATTTGTAAGAATGAGAGCCATAGCCGGGCGTGGTGGTGCACGTTTGTAATCCCAGCATTTGGGAGGCTGAGACAGAAGGATCGCAGTTCATGGACAACCTCAGCTACTTAGTGAGGCCCTTTACAATTCAGTAAGACCTTGTTTCAAAAATAAAAAGAATAAAAAATAAGCCTGGGGGTGTAGCTCAGAGGTAGAATGCCCTTGGGTTCCATCCCCAGTACTGTAAAAGAGAAGGGGGTGGGGGAGTTGTGTTTCATCAGATTTCTTTCCTTTGCAGGAACTGGGCTGGGCAGTTTACACGCCTACTCTCAATCTCCAGGGAAAAACCTACGAAGGAAGGAAAAGAGGTATTATTGTCCCTGTTTCGCAAATAAGGATCTAAAGCTCAGAAAAGTTAAATAACATTGATTAATTTGATGCACAAATAAGTGTTGAGTACTTTCTACTCCTCTAGGCCCTGAGAATACAGAGATGAAGCATCATGGCCCACAGGAGCCCAAGGTGGGAGTTCAAACAGAAACAGATCACTAGGGCTGGGAGTGGAGCTCAGTGGTAGGGCACTTGCGTAGCATGTGTGAGGCCCTGGGTTCGATCTCCAGTGCCACGAAGAAAGAGAGAGAAGAAAGATGATAAACAAAAAAAAGAAAGGAGAGAAAGAGAGGGGAAGGAAGGAAGGAAGGAAGGAAGGAAGGAAGGAAGGAAGGAAGGAGGGAAGGAAGGAGAAAGAAATTAAATGATAGCAGAGAGGAGATATAGGGGTAGTCTCAGTGGAAAGAGAAATAAATTTCTTGGAGAGAACAAGATAAGTAGAGGCAGAGACATAAAGCAACTCAATGCATGTCAGAATCCCTATGGAGCTTCATAAAACTTGAGCATACAAGGAAGGAAGGAGAGGGGGGAACTGAGGCTGGAGATGCATGAAGGAGACAAGTTTTAATGGATTGAATATGTGTTAAGACTTCATATGTGTTAGGAATCTTTCATTTTTCCCTGCAGTTTTAAAGCATTTTAAAGTAGGTGTTGACAAGAACTCAGTGTATCTAAGGAAGAAGGCTTCATCTTCTTGAAGCTAGAGTTCAGGTTGAATGTTCCTGCCATGTTGAAAAACATACAGAAAGAAAACCTGGGAATATGTTCTTTATACTTTTTTTACTTCAGATTTGCAGAGAACCTAAGAGAAAACTTGATTTGGGGATAAAGGCAGCCAATCTCTTTTGTAAAATACTACTCGTGCCTATTTTTTCGTGTTGCCTGCTGTCAAAAATGACCATAATCTCAGTATTTTGGATCTCAGGTTCAAAGCCAGCCTCAGCAACTTAGCAAGACCCTGTTTCAACACTAAGAAAAGCAAAAAGGCTTGCCTGGAGGGTCATGATGGGTTTGTACTACACATTCTTCATCTTGTTTTTGCTTGCTACAACCTTGTCTTTGTGCAATCCACAAAGAGACCCTACAAGCAATCTGACAACACATGAGTCCGGGAATGTGCACAATTTAATACCTACAGACTCCCAAGATAAAATATAGAAAGAAAAAAACAGAAAAGTCAAGGCCTCATGATGTGCTTTTCTGAGTCACTTTAACACAACAGCCATAGGATATCTCTGGAAAAAAATACCTGTGGCCTGAGAAGGTAATGCTAGGTCTACCGTGGCTATAAAGTGGCTGGCTCATTATTGTATAATCTAGTTAGATGGCTGTGCTTTAAGAGACAGGGAACTGTTTATTGAATATCCTCATGTTCAGAAGATGTTTGAAAGGAATATGTATTTTTTTTCCAGTATCCAGTACATGTCTTTAAGATAGACTGAAACAAACACTAGTAAGCAAATGAATGAATGAATGTTGTAAAGGATGTGGATGCAAAAGAAAAGAAATTGTGTAAAACTCAAAGGAGTTTTAGAGATAAATGGGTGCACCTCCCCTCCTATACCAGCTTAGGAAATAGAGGTCATTAAAGCGTTTTATTATTCTTATCCATAAAAATCATCCCAGGGCCCATAGAAGCCAGCTGAACTAGAGAAAGTATCCTTGCCAAGCCTCAAAAGAAAAGAGCTCTATAAGCAAAGTGAGTCATAACAACCTCTTCTAATTGTGGGAACCAAACAGTGGCAGGTTGTAAAAGGAAAATGTAACATGTTCCCATAAACCATGGAGTAAGCCCCGGAGACCGTGTGTGGTAGGCTCAGGGGACTCTCCTCTGCCTTGTCAACCAACTTGCCTATCCTTGAGCGCTCCATGACTTGCTTAATATGGGAAAATACACAGATTCTTCTCAGTGGCTTTCAATCACTCAGAGAGCCACTTCCAAATCGAGAGAAAATTAATTAAACACAGCAAGGAAGGGAGGGGCAACCAGGAATAAAGGAGTGGCATACTCCTCTTTGATAAAGGGACAGTCATTCAAGGGCAGGCAGGACACCTCAACAGCCTATCAATTAAATTCTCACTTTAGCTTGTCTTCCCAGTAAAGGGGTTGAGCTCCACTGTGGCCTATGGCCAAGGGAGTATTTTTCTTTCCTTGAATCAACCTATCCTTGTGAGAGATCAAATATAGCTAAAACACCACCACATTCCACTCAACTAACTTCCCAGACTAGATTAGAAGATAAGCATGAAGTTACACCAACCACCATGAATGTTGACTTGAGCTCTCCTTGACCACACCTGTGCCATCAGGGTTCTAATAGCCGCCAGAGGTGTGGTTCCAAAGAATCATCTCTCACCTATTCTGCATCCACATAATGTTGTCTTCTACTTCTCAGAAATAATAGCACCCCTTCATAACCCTGTTTTGTGCTAGATTCTTTGTTACACTCTGAGGATGTAGTGTGTATAAGAGAGTCCTGATCTCAAGATTCAGTGGGTTTGCTTTCTAAGAGAATAACCCACCACAGGGTGTGGGCTAGGGGGACTTGCAGGAGAAGCATCCTGGGGTCCCCACTTCCCTCTGCCCATGGGATTAAGCTCTTAAAAGAGAAGTACCACAGGCCTGGGATGCTATAATTATCTCAGCCATTTAAGGATTATCCTTCTGGAAGACTATAATTATCCAAATATTGTTGCATTCAAGGATATTTTACTTACAAGGGAGTGCCTTCATTTTTACAGGATCTTTCAAGGGGGCCCAAAGGGTGTGGCCTCTCTAATGTGGTTCCTTAAAAAAAGCTAGAAATAAACAACTGCATCTGGCATGAGGGTGGGGTCCAGCTGAATCCAACCCACCAACTTTCAACGTGGGCAGGAAAGAACCTAAAGCTTCCTTCCGTTGCCTTACAAAAATTCTATCAGTCATTCTAGGTCAAAAACCTACAGGCTTTTTTTTTTTTTTTGAGTCCTACCTTCTTCTCCTGCCCGCCAACCCATAAATATTTCTCAAGTCTAATCTATACCAATCATGAGAAATTGTCAGAGAAAATTCTAACCAATGAAGAAGTTGTCTTCCTGAAGTTTGTGAATCATGTTATTCACATCATAACATCGTATTATTTTGTCATAGCTTCTTCCTGAACCTTGTGAATCATATTATTCACATCATAATTCCCTGAGGGTTGACCTTTTTTTGTTGTTGTCACTCTCTCTAAATCCAATGCAATGCTACCTTTTGTAAAAGCTGAAAAGTCTGAATTTGGGGTTTGAATAAAAACAGTTCTATTGTGTGGAAAGGCGATGCTCACTGAGCTTCTGTGATGGAAATAGCTAAAATTTGCTGCACCTCTTACAAATGTGGCAAGCATTAATCTGAGCATCTTATGTGTCTCATGAATCCCAACAGCAGCATCTTTATGGACTGAGTACTATTTCCAGTCCCATGTTACAGAGGATGAAATCAGGAAACAGAGAGGTTGGGCAGCTTGCTCACTCACTATCACACAGCAGGTAGATGACAAGAAGAGGACCTCAAACCAGAAACCTGGCTCCAGAACCCATTCGTGTGTGTGTGTGTTGTGTATGTGCATGTTGTGTGTGTGTATGTGTGTGTGTTACAGGGGATGGAATCCCCAGGGGCATTTTACCTTCAAGCTACATCCCTGGCCCTATTTTATTTATTTATTAATTATTTATTTATTTATTTGTTTGTTTATTTATTTATTTATTTATTTTGCGGGTTTGGGGATGGAACCCAAGGGCATTTGACCTCCGAGCTACAGCCCCTGCCCTATTTTTTATTTTTTATTTTTATTTTGAAACAGGGTCTCACTAAGTTGCAGAGGCACTCACTAAGTAGCTGAAGGCTGTCCGCGAACGGCGATCCTCCAGTCTCAGGCTCCTGAATGCTGGGATTACAAGTGTGCGCCACCACGCCCAGCTCTATTTTTATTTTGAAACAGGGTTTTACTAGTTTTATGAAAGTCTTACTACTTGCTGAAGTTGTCCTTAAACCTACAATTCCGCTGTCTCGGCCTCACAAGTACTGGGATGACAGGCATGTACTACCACATAAGGCTTCAGAACCCATTCTGAGCAATGATGCCATTCTACCTCATCTTGGGGCCTGCTCTGTACCACACTATAAGCAATGTGATGGAAGGAACAGAACAGTATGAGGGAATGGTTCCTGCTTTCCAGGGCTTTATAAACTACCAGGCAAGAGACACACATGTAAAAATCACCCCAGGACAAAACAGAATGAGTCGAGAATAATGAGAGGGAGATGCAAGTGCTGCAGAAGCTTGAGGGTTACTAGATCAATTTTGGTGTGGCATGAGGAATGACTTCAAGGAGAGGTGGCAGTTGACATGTGCATTCAGAGCAGGGAAGACTTGAGGGCCGGGAATTTCGTGCAGAGCAGAAAGAGCATCACATATTCCCAGGGCAGTTGAGGATGGGCTGGCACAGAGCAGGCAAGGAGGCAGGTGTGAGAAATGAGGAAGCAAAAGGCCACAAGGATCAAGTAGAAACAGCCTAATAAATGTCTAAGAATGGGTGAGGAAAGGTCCTCTATTCCTGGTTGGTGCGAGGAAAGGAAGAAGGCAGCCACTGATTTTAGAGTTTGGCCAAATTTGGATTTATTGTGACCTGTAAAACCACAAACTACATGCCAATTCGCAATTCAGTCGGGAGCATTGTTTTTCTATATTTTCTACCACTTTTCTCATATTATCTCTGTTCAGATGTGTGTGTGTGTGTGTGTGTGTGTGTGTGTGTGTGTGTGTGTGTTGCTAGGGATCAAATCCAGGGGCTACACATGCCAGGCAAGCACTCTACCACTGAGTTCTATCTATAGTCATCCAGTTGGGCTCTTACCCAATCTAGGTCAACAAACAGCTCTTGAATAGCTCATTTGGTTATTGAATATCAACTACTCTAGAACTTAGTGGTTTAAAACAACAACACTTAATTACTTGCTCAGAGTTCTGCCATTTAGGCTGGTTTCAGTAGGGACAGTTTGTCTCTGCTCCACCCAGCACCATCTGAGGCAGCCACTTCCAACCTGACCAGATGGTGATTTCCATCCACTGGGAGCTCAGCTGAAGCCTCATTTATCCTTCAACTGGCATCAAAGCACAGAGATCAGGTCATCAGATTTCTTACATGGGACTGACCTCCCACAATGAGTAACCCAGGAGTTCCTGAACATATTATCTACTGTACTCTATTGATCAAAGCAGTTTATAGGGTTAGTCCAGATTCAAGGAGAGAAGTCTACCCAGGGGGAAATACAAAAGCAGTAATATACTACTATAATTGTTATTGGTCAGTTTTAAGACTGGGATAAAAAGTGTTCAAGACTGGGATAAAACATATTAAGATATGGTCTTTGCCTCATAAAGCTAGTGACCCATATCATGAGAGTTTGTTTTAGATTAAAAGAAAATGAAGAGACATAACAACTGAAAGTAATGCCAAGCTTTAATTGAATTTGTTTTTTTTTTAACTAGTTACATGGATATTTTAGGAATAGTGGTCATTTCAATATTAACTCAAAAATAGATGAAACAGAAAATTAGTGTTAATAGTCTTAGGGATAACAATAATACTGTGTTTACATAGTTGACTGTCCTTAGTTTTAAGAGCCAAGTTATGAAATATTTTCAGAATATCGTGATATCTACAACTTATTTCCAAATGATTCTAAGGAAAAATTATTGATAGATTGATAAAGCAAAGTTGACCACATGTTAACAATTATCGACACTAGGTAGTAATAATATGATTAGCAATTTACTCTTCTTGCAAATTTTCTGAAAATTTTTGTGATAAGAAGTTGGAGATGAGCCGGGCATGGTGGTGCACACTTGTAATCCCAGCATTGGGGAGGCTGAGACTGGAGGATCGCGGTTCGTGGATAGCCTCAGCTACTTAGTGAGGCCCTCTGCAACTCAGTGAAACCCTGTTTCAAAATAAAGAATAAAAAATTGGACAGGGGGTGTAGCTCGGAGGTCAAATGCCTCTGGGTTCCATCCCCAGACCCGCAAAAAAAAAAAAAAAAAAGAAGTTGGAGATGTAAAGGTAATGGCCTAGTCTTGACCTCTCCGTGGAAGAAATTGCCCCAAGAGAAAACCAACCAGAAATATACATTGAATGAAATCATAACTGTTTAAGCTTCCTCCCTGCATACCCTGCCTTAGAAGGTCCCTGTCAGTGAATGCTGTCTTCCCACCTAACATGCCCTCCAGAATGCACAAGGTCAAATGCTGGGAAAAGACTGTCTAGGAAGGTAGATGGCACTGCATGAAGCTGCTCCCAACCTGTTAGGTACCCACGCTTTATTTCTTGGCTCAAAAGCACAGATGTTTTTCTTTCATTCACTTCTACAGCTGAGTGAAACCAGAACGAGCAAGTCTTTATGAAAAGAAAAAATCACCCAGAACGAGCTGTACAATCAGAAGTCCAGCACAGCTGCTAATCCCACTATAGCTCCCACCCACATGGATGTTTTGCCCATATGGGAGTGCCATCTGGAGCCAACACAGGGAATGCCCTCAGAGTGACTTTTTTCAGCGGATCCCAAATGCCCTCTGGTACCTACCTAGGGTTTTCCTTCTGGGTTCAGGTTTGAGGTCTGAGAACATGCCTCTTTCCCAAACAATTATATACCAACTGAACATACCTATTCAGTGAGATTTCATGTCTAAAGCCCCAAATCACAATTTAACATGATACAAGAGCCACTGTATAAACAATACACATCACCTGGAGCCTTCTTGCCACAGAACCTCATTGTCATCCCTCCTCTGTCTTCCTCTACCCAATAGAAACAAGCCAGTATGCTTTCCCTTTCCCACAACCACTGTCTTCTAACATTGCTTATACATTTATCTCATCGCTCACCTACAAAACAAAACACACACACACACACACACACACACACACACACACACAGTGAAATTCTCTCTTTCTCTAGCTTCAATCCTTTTTTGAATCATCTACTTCTTCCTCTCCTGCTCTGTCTTTCTCCAATTCTCCTTCCCTCTTAAATGAGCTCTTCACCAAGCATGTGTTTTCTCTCCATTAGTAGCTTTTAGTCCTTGCTGAATATCAGACTTACATGCAGGTTTTTGAAAAGACATATGTGTCTAAGCCCTACTCATTAAGATTCTGATTCTGTGTATCTATGATGAAAGGCAGCCATTCCATTTTCAGAAGGTCCCTAGATGGTTCTGATGTTTATCTTAAATGGAAACCACTGTTCTGTCATTTCCCTTCCCTAAGAAATCCTATGAAGCAGATCAATGAATAAATGAGGAAATAAAGGAATAGATGAAAATTACAGCTTCAAATATTCCTATGCTGGTGAAACCATGTAAAGTAAACTACAAGTGTTTCCAGAATATAAATTTGAAATATTAAGAGAGCATTTATTAATTTTCTTATGCCACAGAGCTAGACTTTGCTCTAGCTCTAAGAACATAATTGGTTTCTAATAAATACCTATGGAATGACTAATGGAGTTGTGTTATTTCTGGTCTTGACATCTCTTATAAACTCTAGCCCAATGCATCTAAACTATATGTTGGACTAGCCATATACACCTCACACTAAATCTGTATTATGATTTCGTCATCTTTCATACAAAAGTTTACTTTCTAGCATCACCAACATCTCAATCTCTCAGACCTGAAACCTCAGCATCATCTTTTTCTCTATGTTTGTGCAAATGGTAGCTATGATCCACTGCTAAATCTTTCCAACACTATTCTTTAATATTCTTCTCATCTTAGGAGTAGAATACCCAGGTGTGATGTATTCTTTCTCTGGGTGCTAGTTGCAAATGATTGTCTTTTATATTTTGAAGATGAATGTCTTAAATGTTCTAAACTTCTAAACACCTAAAGGTTTCACTGATAAGGCAGACTTCTAAGTCTTCTAGAGTTTACCTCTTGCCCCCTGGAACTTGCATATATTGTCAGCACTCTAATATCCTTGCACTTATTAATTCTTTGGTCTGTTTGAATGTTGTTATCAATGAAGCAGATTGGTATAAGGTTCTGAAAGTCCAAAGGCCCAGGTCTCTCTGAACTATATTATGTCAAAGAATCAGAGTTAACGTAGGCATCGGGCAAAGCTATGCTTGCCTTCTGTTGCCCACTTGAGTGAGTGGCACTGTTTACGATCCTCTTTTCTGATATAAAGGGGGAGACGATACTTATCCTAGATCAGTGGCCACCAATAAGCCTGAAGCTATGTCACTCTGCTTAGCAGAGTTGAAGATCACCCTCAATAAGAGGTACTTCTTGGCCAAGTTCATGGTAATCTACCATCATCACCCTATATAATCTCCTGGCTTTCATAAGGGTAAGACTGATAAGTTCAATATAAACATAATAGGAACAACCACCCTTGTATGCTTTGGGGCTTTAAAGATGGTAGTTATCTTCTCACTCCTGTGGGGATCAGCCTTATTTTTAGTTTATTTTCTTGGTCAGAGCAAGTGGGCAGTTTCAGAGGCTTCCACTTTGTTTTCTCCACTACAAGATTTTTACTCCAGAAGTCAAGGAATGTGAAGGTTGTGTCAATTATTAAGCATGTCCATGTGTGTTGGTGATCCCATGGTAACCACTGTGAGCCTGGGCTAGGACTCTACTCACTGCTGAGCCACACTCAGTAGCACATCCCAATTCTAAGAGCAGGTATAGATGATGATGCTTTAGGCATTGATGATGCTTTGAATCCTCAGGTATAAAGCTGATAGAGTCTTGAAATTTGGGGCTGGTTCCCTTTTTTCAGTATATAGCTACTCCTTCGATATCAGAAGAAAAATTCCTTTTCATGGAAATTTTTCAGTTAATAATGCCGAAGGAATAAAGTATCACTTTTCTGCCACTAGTAAATAAATGAGTATGGGCAACAATTGTCAATGGACATTAAAGTAACTGAAAGGCTAAGGTGAATTTTACAATGAATAAATAAGACGACAATAGTCACACCCATTGTTCAGTGTGAGTGCCGTTAAATGAAGAACAACTAACTACACATTATGTCCTGCCTGATGTAATAGAAAAGGAAGTGTATCACCCTTCTAATATTCTTGCCTAAATAAAATAAACACTAATCCAATTAATGTTAGAACTAATAACCAGTTCATAAGAAAATGAAAGTAATAGAACAGCAAGTTAAGGGACATCAAGAGAAAACAATTGGCCAGATCTAAAATGTGAGACATTCTACAGAGCAGATGGGCCACCCCCTTCAACAACTAAACTGCATGTTGGGGAGGAGGAGGATATGAGAGGGTACACTGATACATATAGGAAAAGAAAAAAACATAACAACCATATGCAATGTATAGAAACCAAGTATAGAAAGGCATTTTGAGACACACAGGGAAAAGACTATGTATCACATAATATTTAGAGAACATTCTTAATGATTAAAAGGATGATATGATAATCAAGTTAAGTCAAAAACCAATATTTTGGTCAGACAAAATGAAATTTCATTTAAAATATCCAAGAATATTAATGCTAATATATATATTCATTCTTATTTATCTTTTACATTGCTCTGTATCCTGCTTTTTCCTTTATTGAAATAAAAACCTTTTCAACAAGACCCCAAAGGCACAACAAACTAAAAGGCGAATCAATACATGGGATTGCATGAAACTGAGCAGCTTCTGTTCAGCAAAGGAAACTGTCAAGAACCTCAGTTGAGAGCCAACAGAATGGAAGAAGATTTTTGCCACCTACTCCTCTGATAGAGGACTGATATCTAGAATATACAGAGAACTCAAGAAACTCAGCACTAAGAAAACAAATAATCAAATCAAAAAATGGGCAAGAAGCCAGGCGTGGTGGCTCACGCTTGTAATCCCAGCATTTGGGAGGCTGAGACCTGAGGATCACAGTTCACGGACAGCCTCAGCTACTTAGTGAGGCCCTCTGCAACTCAGTGAGACCTGGTTTCAAAATAAAAAATAAAAAATAGGGCAGAGGGTGTAGCTGGGAGGTCGAATGCCCCAGGTTCCATCCCCAGACCCACAAAAAAAATTTTTTAATGGGCAAGTGAATTAAACACTCATGAAAGAAGATATTCAAATGGCCAATAAATGCATGAAAAAAATGTTCAATATCATTGGCAATCAGAGAGATGCAATTTAAAACTACCCTGAGATTTCACCTAACTCCAACTATAATGGCAATCATTCAAAACACAAATAACAGCAAATGCTGGCGAGGATATGGAGAATTGGGAATTCTAAAATATTGTTGGTGGGATTGCAAATTAGTGCAAGCACTTTGGAAAACAGTATGGAGCATCCTCAGAAGAATGGGAACAAATTTACCATTTGATCCAGCAATACCACTTCTGGATAACTACCCAAAAGAAAGGAAACCAAATTACCAAACTAATGCATGTGTATTTATGCTTATAGCTGCACAATCACCATAGCCAAATTATGAAATCAGCCAAGATGTCCATCAACAGATGAATGGATTACAAAACTGTAGGATATATACACAATGGAATTTTACTCAGCCATAAAGAAAAACACAATTATATCATTTACAGGGAAATGGATGATACTGGAGGACATTATTTTAAGTTAAATTAGTCAGTCACAGAAAAAAAAAAGAAATTAGATGCTTTCCCTAATATGCAAATGCCAGGGAGAAATGGATAACAGGAGAAACTCTAGATGAAAAAGGAAATCCTATAGAGGAGCAAATAAGGCAACCTAATTGAGGGTATGGGAGGGGGGAAGAGGGAAACTCTCTAAAGCACATGATGTACTTAAACAAACATATCAAAGTCAATCACTAAGCCAAGCATGGGAAGGAGGGATGGGGAGGGAATGGGATGGGGATGGGTGATTTGTGCATGTATGTCTAAAGTCTTTTATCCCATTAAGATGTATGTCTACAACGCACCAATAAAAATTTTAAAAAGAAATATCAGCTAACATGCTAACATGGAAAAATGTAACAGTATATGACAAAACCTAACCAGAAGCACCAGTGACCATTTTAGGATAAATTATGTTATTTAGGGGTCGAATACTGGCATCTACTTTAAGTAACATCTATCTGGTACAAATTTATGGTCCAGTTGAGCCAGCTGAGAACACACTAAAAGCAGATCAGTTCCAAAGCAATATCAATGGACCAGAGATGACCTCAGATACCTCTCAAACTCTGAATGATGATAATGCAAGTCAGTCTTCTTACCTGTCATTTTGTGTTTTTTCAAAATTAGTGATTTGTGAGCCATTTTGGTGCAGTATGGCAGGCCGTCCCTAAAGAGGTTGTCACGGATGTATCTTGCAAATGAACACAGGATATAGAAACCAAATTTCCCAGAAACAAAAAATAGTCTGGGATATCATTTCATCCCAAAATATCTAAATTTCTTCCAAATGATAATATGAAACTTTTATATGATATGATCTATTAAAAACTAAGATCTCTGAGTCAAACTGATATGCAAACATTTAAAACCACTGCTAACACAATATCTCCCTGCATACCTATTTAATTAATCTAAGCTTTATGATCCACGGTGTATCTACAGATGGGAGGCTGGGTTATACCACAGTAAAGAAAGGACTTTTTAAAGATTCAAACAAATAATAATTGAATAAGCCTAAAGCTCATCATCATCTGTTTTACATAAATATATTTATGTTTACACATCCATTTTATCTGTCATATTTCTAGATTTTAAGCATTTTCCCATCAACAGATATTTGTTGAATATATGAATAAATATCTTAGTATTTAGTGATTTTAAAAAAAACTGGTTTATGCCGGATAAAGTGGCACATGCTTGTAATCCTAATACCTGGAAGGTTGAGACAAGAGGATCACAAGTTTGTGGACAGTCTCAGCAACTTGTGAAGCCCTCTGTAACTTAGTGAGACCTTGTTTCAAAATAAAGAATAAAAAATCAGGCTGAGGGTAGAACTCAGAGGTATAATGCGCCTCAGGTTAATCCCCAATCTCTCTCTCTCTCTCTCTCTCTCTCTCTCTCTCTCTCTCTCTCTCTCTCTCTCTCTCTCTCACACACACACACACACACACACACACACACACACACACAAACTGATTTATGATAAGACAAGAATAGATCAATTTTTAAAAGATGGGGTGGAAATATATTTTCTTGTGTAACTAAAAAATTTCAGGACTAGTTTGGTTTCAGGCCCAGATGATTCAGGTTACTAAACATGGCATCAGGACATGATTCCTAGATCAGTGGCCACAGTCTGTATTCTCAGATACGCTCTGCCTGGGGCTGCCAGCAATCCAGGGATATGTGTGCCTCTCTGCAGTCCCAGCCGAAGAAAGTATAACACCGAAGTGTTGGAGTTCACTCTCATCAAATAGACTCGCAATCTATTTTTGCCCCTCTACCAATCACAAGAACCAAGAGAATTTGGTTTACCATATGACCAACACAACTACCTTGGGCTAATTACAGAAACTTGGTTCTCCAATTGGCTATCCTGAGTTACATCTATTTCAGAATTGAAAAGTAGACCCCTACTAGAATCATGTGACAAGACAGGAGGGATAATTTCCCATAGGAAACTAGAGGAAATAAATGCAAAGCAGCTCAGCTACTTTTCATTGCATATAGAATCCCTTGATTTTTCTATGGGTAAAAAAAAACTGATGGTGACAAGGTATTTTATTTATTCATCATCTAAGATTACTCCATAGCAATGAAAAGTTGGAGCACAATGACATCACATTTCATAAAGGGAGCCCATGGTGGCACATTCCTGTGATCCCAGTACTTGGAAAGTTGATAAATGAGGATTGCAGGTTTGAGGCCAGCCTCAGCAACTTAGCAAGACCTTGTTTCAAAAATAATAAAATATAATAAAACAAAAAGAGCTGGGGGTATAGTTTGAAAGTAGAATGCTCCTGAGGTTCAATCTCTAGTATGAAAGAAGAAATGAGGGAGAGAGAGAGAGAAAAGAGAAGGAAGGGGGGGGCATCCTCTCAAAACACACTGTGTGATTCCATTCTATCTTAAGGGTTGAGAACTCAGCTAGAGATAAGGTTGAGAATTGCCTGGCTAGGTGCAAAAATACCAAATAATTGGAAGAAAGTAGACAGCCATAACTGAGAAAAATAATGGAAGCAAAATGTTCTTCAAAGCCCAAGACACAATCCAACGATCAATGAAAATCAATGGGGTTCACGAAAGAAAAAAGGGGACTATTATGGGAAATGAATGAAGTGAAAAGAGACCAGTCTTAAACTGTATTTCCTCCTGCCCTTGAACCTGTTTCCAATAGCCGAAGTCTCTTTCAACCACAGAACTTCCTGTATTAAACCTAAGCTATTAACTCCTCAGTTCCCTCTTAGCCAAACCCCATCATTTCTCAGCCACACAGGAACCACCAAATCTTTACCTTTTTAAAATCAGGCCAAATTCATCTCCTTAATTTTTCAGTGTGGATATAGTCATGGGTACATTCAAATAAAATGTAGTTACCCAACAATTAGGGACTGAGACCCCATCCAGTCCAGATATAGCATTAGACCCTGAAGTTTCAGAAAGGAGGAGAACATGGTATCTTCCCTAAACAGGGGTCAGGTATGATGGGATATAAAGACATATAAACAAGGGAAGCTCTGTGAGGAGGGCCTTGATAGAGGATTCCATGAGGGCTCAAAAGGAAGAGGCCCATAACTTTGCCATATGAGGCCCTTCAAAAAGGAAGGTCAGTGGAAATGTACCAGATAAACAAAGATGAGGAACATCTCAGGCTCAAGGATGTGCATATGCAAAAGCACCCAGGCTTGAAAGAGAGAGGCTTTGTGGGAAAGTCAGGAAAAACTAAGGGGCTGGAAGGCAGAGGGAATATTCCGAAAGGCCTTTACCATGTTTTAAAGAAGTGAGACTTTATAATGAATGGGCCAGAAAGTGTATTGATCTGATTTACTCTAGAAAAAAAAAAAAAAACTATGAAGAATGAATTGGAACGGGTGAGATTAGAGCCAATGGGACTAGTTTGAGTGGGTTTAGCCATTAGTAGACATGACTCAGGGTCACCCACATTTCTTTTCCTTCCTGTACCTATGTGACAAACTACTTTTCAGCCACCTTGTGGTTGGAAGGAAAAGTCATGATGTCACTTCTAGAATAAGGTATTCAAGAGCTGACACCTCTACCCTCTCTTGGGCTGCAGTAACCTTTAAGAGAGAGTGTGATAAAACAACAAAGAAAAAAATTTAGGAGAGGAAGGAATCCTGAAGAAAGCTCTCCAACCCCCCCTATTCCACGGGAACCTACCCCAGCATTAGCATCTGCATGAATAAGAGACCAACGTTTGGGTGGGGGTGTAGCTCAGTGAGTAGATCAAATTCCTAGCATGGGCAAGGCCCTTGGGTAGGATCTTCTGCACACAAAAATAAATAAATAAAAAATAAATAAATAAATTGAAAAATAAAAAATTTGTGGTGCTAGCACATGAAGTAAAAGACTTCATTCTTACCACCAAGGACCTTATCTATCTATTGGGAAGATGTGGGAGAAAACACCAATTAGTTGGAGGTTAATTCATGCCAATACACTGGATGAATAGAGTGCCGTGTAGGGAGTCATCTGGAAGGCTTCATGGAATAGGCAGAGCCTGTAAGAGCTTTGAAGAATGTCAAGTAGAGCTCAGAGAGGTCATGGAGGTCGTTAGGCAAGTGGTTGAAAGGGACGTCACAAATCTGCCTGCTGTAATTGGGAAATGCTTGACTACTCCTAGTGCAGGAATCTATAAAAGGATGGTGATAGCTCAAGTTCCATCTGATTGTTTTTCCAAGTGAGGAAGATCGAGCCTGGTTTGTTTTTTTAACAAACCATATTTTTAGTGGAGTCCATTATGAATCTTACATTATTCAAGCTGTCTCAAAGCTTATTTTATGTTGACATATTTCAAAGCTTGCAAAATTCTTACTTGGGCCGAGATGGGGAGTTTAGAATGAAAGGAAAGTGCATAGACAAGAGCATTACTTCATAAACCATTTAAGAAGAGAGAGCTCAAGAGAGAAATGATTATGTGTGGAATCCCTCGTGTTATCATCCTGCTATTTTAAAACACTCCTGTTTATAGTAGGCCCTGCTTGGTGAGAATGTGCTGCAAACCAGGTGGCCAGCTTCTGCTCAGTCCCCTCCTCAAAGCCTATTTCAAAACAAGTCGCTCATTCTGCCTGCTGCTGGGAGGGTCCAGAGCCTCAGGACACAGGGAGCCTGAGGACCAAGCCCTTTACTTCAAAGTCCTGTGGCCTCAAGTACTTCAGGGGGAAAAAATGTAGCATGAGACTCAGCTCTTTTAATCCATCTCAGTGTCCAATACTTGTTCCTCATTTGTTCAGTGAAGATCTTCCATGCACAGAAGAATGTAATACTAGCTTCCAGCAGAGCGACGAAGACAAGTGTGGGGTTCTTAACTTCAGAAGGCCTGCTCTTTTCCCTTCTCTTCTCTTCTCTTCTCTTCTCTTCTCTTCTCTTCTCTTCTTTCTCTTCTCTTCAGCTGAGAAGTTACTGCAGAGAGTTGTTTCAGTTAATCAGAGTTTTCACTGGTGTTGGGAAAAATTAAACTACGTTTGCTACACGCGCCCGAGGACGCGGCAGCAGCGCCATACTGCCGGCGGCAGCGGCGAACTCAGCGGACGGCTACAGCAAGCCGAGGTGAGCCGATGCGGAACAGCCAGGCGGGATCTTTCGGCGCAGACAGCATTTAAAGCTCCCAGTGGCTGAGCTCAGCACACGCTGCAGGGATTCAGAGTAGAAATCAAAACCAGAGAAGAAAAAATACGCCAGCCTCATGGCCGAGGGCGTGGCAGAGGCGCCATATTGCCACCGGCGGCGGCAGCAGCAGTGAATTCACCGAGTCCAGTACAGCTACATCTATGTACTCAAGAACAGTGAGTCAAATTGCGGGCCACAGAGGAGAAATCCCAGTATTGTGCCTCCTGGGACTTGACCCAGTGAGGGAGTGGTGGTGGCAGAGATATCACACCATAGGAGAGCGTGCAACCTGGCACCCCCCATAGTTTAAAGCAGCCTCTATCGACTCCCTGGGTCAGAGACTCTGTGATAAAACCCAGTAAAGGAGTAGTAGGGTCTGAGATACTACTGACTCGAGATCCAGAGCACCTTAAGTGAAGCCATAGTGACCCAAGGGAAGAACCCAGAGAAGGCACAAACCTCCGAATTCATGGGAAAGAGGAATAACACTGAAGTAATGAATGTGCACAACCCCACAACATCAGAACCTGATAAAACAGAAAATCAGAGATTTCTAGAAGATCAAATCAGGAAAATAACTGTAGAAATAATAGAGGTGCTTCGAAAAGAATTCAGAGAGAGCCAAAAAGAGATAAAGGATGCAATTAATGAAGTAAAGGCCTCAATTCAAAGCACAAACAACCGATTAGAACACATGGAGAACAGAATCTTGCTCTTAGAAGATGAGCAATCCAAAAATGAATGCATAGTTTCTAATCTAGAAAAAGATATCCAACAGCAGGAATCTGACATTGAAGAAATATGGGCCCATCTTAAGAGAGCTAATCTAAGAATAATTGGAATAGAGGAGGGAAAAGAAAGTGATACCAAAGGGATCAACAATCTCTTCAAGGAAGTAATAGCAGAAAATTTTCCAAATATAGAGCAAGAGGTTGATACACAGATCCAGGAAACTTATAGAACTCCCTTTAGACAGGATCCGAGAAGAGGATCCCCACGCCATATAATTGTCAAAATGACCAATGTGGAAGCCAAGCAGAGAATCTTAAAGGCAACAAAAACAAAGGGCCAAGTGACATTCAGAGGCAAACCAATTAGAATCACTCCAGACTTCCCAAACCAAGTCATGAGAGCCAGAAGGGCTTGGAGTAACATATTCCAAACTCTGAAAGAAAACAACTTCCAGCCAAAAATTTCCTATCCAGCAAAACTTTCTATCAAATTAGATGGAGAAATAAGAAGCTTCCATGACAAACAGAAACTGAAGGAATTTATGTCTTCAAAACCAGCGCTAGAGAAAATACTCAAAGAGATTAACTACAAAGAAGAAATAGGTAACACTCACCAGAACCAGAGAAACAAGAGTTTCCATCCAACAGACAACTAAGATTGGTTATCTGTGGAGATTCATTATTTATGTTAGTCTTTTACCTATCTCTAAATGGTATTGTTTGCCTTTATTGTTGTTAATTTTTAGGATTTCTAGTTGGAATATTAATATACCTTCAGATATAGCATTTGGAAATATTTTATCCAATTCTATTAGTAACTTTTAACTCTGTTTACATTGTCTTTGGATATACAATATTTTCTTTTATTTTTTAGGGAGTTTGTATATTCTTCTGTTGCCTGTGCCATTGAAATCATATCCAAGAAATCACTGCCAATTTCAATGTTGTGAGGTTTTATGACCCAGATTTTCTCCTAAAAGTTTATAGTCTTAAGATTTATATTTAGGTCTTTTATCTAGTTTGAGTTAATACTTGTATGTGGGATTAGGTAAGGGTCCAATTTTATTCTTTTTCATGTAATTATTATTTTTCAACAATATTTAGTTAAAAGATTATTATTTCCACCACCAAATCTTCGTGGAAACCTTGTCAAAAATAACTTGACAATATAGGGAAGAAGTTAGCTCTAGGCTTGTATTTAACTCCAATGGTCTATATATCTGCCTTTAGAACAGTACTACACTGTTTCAATTATTGTAGCTTTATATGGTTTGAAATCAGAAAATATACATCTTCTAGCTTTGTTTTTGCTTCGAGATTGTTTTGGGTATCTAGAGTCCATATTCCATATCAGGATAGATTTTTTTCTGAAAAATAAATATATGATAGTTTCACCTAAAAAAAAGAAAAAAATATTCTCTGGTAAGAAAGAAAGCAAAAAGAAATAGTGAAATGTTATCTTTAAGTCATCAAAAGCTCAGTATCAGACAAATGAAACTGTTATGTGAGATTATCATTTTTAATTTTGGATAAATTTCTATAATACTAGATGTCAACCACTAAGCCAAGCATGGGAGGGAGGGATGGGGAGAGAATGGGGTGGGGATCGGGTGGGGGCTGACTGGGCGATGTGTGCATGTATGTCTACAAAAGTTTGTATCCCACTATGATGTATGAATACAGTGCACCAATAAAATAAAATTAAAAAATAAAAAAAATAAAATAAAATAAAATTCTGAAAATTCAAAAAAAAAAAGATGCAGGAAGATATGTCACATCTTTTGACTCTGATAGTGCTTGCTTTATGGCCAAAAATATGGTCTATTTTGGAGAAAGTTTCATGAGCAACTGAAAAGAATGTGAATTCAGTTGTAGTTGGATGGAATATTCTGCATATGTCTAGTAGGTCTGAGGCATCTTTATTGACTTTTTTGTTTGAAAGATTGGTTTAGTGGTATATGAGAAGTGTCGAAGTCTACCAGTATTATTGTATTGGAATCTTCGTGAGACTTAATGTCACAAAGAGTTTGTTTTATAAAGGTGGTTACATCTATATTTGGAGCATTAATATTGTCTATTGTTATACCTTCTTATTGTATTGTTCTTTTTACAGTAAAAATTACCTGATTTGTTTATTCTGATAAAAAAAAAACTACGTTTGCTGATTTTAGAATGAGGCCTCTCAACTAATTTTTTTTTTCCCTTTGGTGGTGCTGGAGAAGAAACCCAGGGCCTAGTGCATGCTAGACAAATGCTCTATCGCTGAGGTATATAGCTCCAGACTCAACTAGTTATTTCTTGAGCAAAAGCCATGGCTAAATTCATCCACCTTTCTTCTTCCCAGAAGTTAGAGTGCCAACATGGAACCTTCAAGGGACCCAGAGACTGCCCTGAATGTCTTACCACTCACTGGTCTCTTCAATCCATCTGATCACCCCAGATTTTCACAAGAAAGTAACACCAGCAAGGAGTTGCCAGTCTGCTGGATGGGGTTTTACTTAACATTCAACCAAGTCCATTAACAAAGTGTATTTCAGGCTTGGCAGCCAGAACAGGACTTACACAAAAGGAGCTCTATTGTATCCAGAGTTAAGAAACTGTTCCTCCTAAAATCCGATAACTGGCAGGCTTGATTTCATAATCAGAAATAGCAGGAGCAATGCTTTATTTCCATCTCTCAACTCAGCTTCCAAATACACCTGCCTCTGATATTAACCCAGTAGGAATTTCCTTCTCTGATAGGAAGAGAGAGTGAGGTAGAGCCAGGAATAGAAACGTGTTGCTCTTTTAAAAGCATCAGCTCAGCACGTCAAAATATTGGCTTATTATATGAAATAACACTGTCTTTTATTTTTAACTATTATTATTTTCCTGGGTGCTATAAATCCATACATGACTTTACCATAACAATGAAACACATTAATTTCACAGAAAAGCTAAAGTAGATGATTATGGTTAACGATGGAATAATGGGTGATGCTTGGTGGTGCCCTAATGCACGGCCCTTTCTCTTGCTTTTTTCTTATGCGTTGTCTTTTGTTCTATGGTTTGATTTATGTAGACTCTAACTTTATAGTCATTGCCTTCAAAAGCAGAAAACATTTATTTGGTTTTGTTTGTCAAAGACTTGCCTTGCAAATCACACTGCTGTTCTGGGCTCTTTAATTGAACTGGCATCATCCTGTTTTAAAACATCACAGTGTTACGTAAACTTGACCTGTGGCATCAAAGCGCCCTCTCTTCACCAGCTACGCCACACCACTGACACACATCTGTACAAATGTCATGTCGTAGCTTCTCCAGCGAGGGAGAGCAAACCTCCCTCTGAAAAACAGAGACCCTGTTACAAAATGAAAAATAAAATAGTCTGGGAGTATAGCTCAGAGGTAGAGCACCCCTGGGTTCAATCCCCAGTACCACAAAGTAATTTAAAAAAAGAAGAAGAACAAGAGGAGGAAGAGAAAGAGGAGGAGGAGGAGGAGGAGGAGGAGGAGGAGGAGGAGGAGGAGGAGGAGGATCTATAGTCTCACATACCAAAATTCAGAATCTTCTCTCTCTCCTCTCATCTCTCTCTCTTTTTAACTGGGGATTGGACTTAGGGACATTCTACCTCTGAGCTATACCCCCAGCCCTTTTATTTTATTTTTTTATTTTTAAACAGGGTCTTACTAAGTTGCTGATGGTCTCAATAAGTTGTTGAGACTGGTCTTGAACTGGGGATCCTCCTGTCTTAGTATCCCAAGTACTAGAGTCACAGGCATGCATGACCACTCCTAGCTCAGCATCTTACCTCTTTTTGAAGGCAACCCCTTTCACCAAAAAATAAAGCATTCATGTTTGCTGTTTCCTGAACAAAAAATTTGGATTCCCCTTAATGTCCTGTGGGGTGTGCTTAAAATGGGGCAAAATCTCCAAGAGTTCTAAGAATTAGAGAAGGATTTATGCACAAGTATATTCACTACGGCATTCTTCATTATTGCAAAGGAAAATAAGATGCTTAGCTTTGGAAGTCAGTTAAGTAAATAACATCATAATTTCTCTGATGGAATATTATGCATCCTTCAAAAACATATTCATAGAGGTTTAAGTGGCATGTGGAAGTAAGCATTGTAGAGCAAATTAAAATATCAGAATTCAAAATCATATGTATGGAGCAGTCTCTACTATGTGTAAAAAAGAAGAGAAAAAAACAGCTGAAAGTGATAGGCTAAGTAAGATGCTTATCACTGGGACAAAACAGGGCAGAGATGGAGGTTGAGGAGATTGGGAGTTGAGAAGGATTATTCTGTTCTTTACCCTCTTCCTACCTTCTAAATTTTCCATAGTTGGCATACATTATTTCTGTATTATTGTTCTTTAGTAGTTATCAAGGTGAAGAAGAAGAAAAAAAACAGACTTCCTGGCACTAAGCCTGTTCTCACCATCACGGCCCAGTGCTGTCTAGTTTGCTTTAAGACAGTTTGGTGATCCTGAGATTGAGATTGCATAGTGACTTTTGCACTAGGGAAAAGATGGAATTTGGAGGAAAACTTAGAGACAAAAAATACTGCCTGGCGTGGTGGCCCGCACTTGTAATCCCCGCACTTGGGAGGGTGAGACAGGAGGATCACACAGGTTCGAAGCCAGCCTCAGCTTCTTGGTGAGGCTGTCAGCAACTTAGTGAGACCCTGTTTCCAAATAAAATATAAAAAAGGTCTGGGAGTATATCCCGGAGGTAGAAAGCCCCTGGGTTCTACCCCCAGTAACCCCCCCAAAAAAAATACTTTAGCATCTGATTTTTGTTTGTTTTTGCGAGTCTGGGGATAGAACCCAGGGGCATTCGACCTAGGAGATACACCCCTACCCTATTTTTTATTCTTTATTTTGAAACAGGATCTCACTAAGTTTCAGAGGGCCACACTAAGTAGCTGAGGCTGTCCGTGAACTGCGATCCTCAGGTCTCAGTCTCCTTGAATGCTGGGATTACAAGCCCAGCTTGGTTTTTTTCATTCTGAGAGTAGAGCTGGCTATGTGGTACAGGCTCCAACTCCTGGGTTCAGGTGATCTTCCTGACTCAGCCTCCCAAAGAGCGTGTGTGTGTGTGTGTATGTGTCTGTCTGTCTGTCTGTGTATGTGTGTGTGTGCATCCGTGTGTGTGTGTGTGTGTGTGTGTGTGTGTGTACCTCCCCAGAGACATTCAGCCTCCAAGATAGACCCCCAGCCCCTTTTCATTATTTTATTTTTTTGAAACAGTGTCTTGCTAGGTTGCTGAGGTTGTTTGAGACCCAGTCTGTAAGTTGCTGAGACTGGTCTTGAACCTGAGATCCTTTTGTCTTAGGGTCCCAAGTACTGGAATTATAGGCATGTACCACCATTTCTAGTAACTTCTATTTAAAAAAAATAATAAGTTACATGAGCAGGGCCAGGATGCCGTTCAACGGTAGAGCATGTACTTAGCATAAATGAGGCCCTAGGTTCAACCTCCAGCACCTAACAACAGCAACAACAACAACAATAATAACAATGCTATAAAATACGTGGGAATGGGAAAAGAAAGCTCTGAACAGGAATCATGAGAGAGAGGAGCAAGGTGTGGACGCTGAGAGTGACTGCAGCACAGCCCTGGGTGAAATCAGGCCAACCACAGCAGGTTTTGAAATCACAACTAACGCTTGGTAAGTCTAAGAAAACAGGCTTGAGTCATGCTCCCCAATTATAAAGATTTCCTTTTTTTAAGAGCACCTAATTCCAAGGTCTACAGAGTTGGTTCCCCTAACTCAGTGCTTATAGCAATCCAATTAAGCTTGATGAACTCTCATACTATAAATAACCCTTCCTGCCCTCTTCCTATTGAGATGGGCACAAAGACACCACGGAGTAGAGAACATGATCTTCGCCATGCGTCTGCCGAGCAACAGGAAAGCTCAGCAATGAGAAACGAGCAGCTAGTCCCAAGCCTCATTCAACATACTCTGAGACAGGTAAAGGTTTCCTAAAAGCAGAAAGAATAAATGAGGTGGAGTCGATAATGGTTTTAAGGGAAATACTATGTCCTTAAATTTGGTGCACCTCTGGACTATTGTGTTATTTAAGTAAAAAACAGGGGGAGGGGCAGAAAAACAAGGAAAAGAGCCCCTTGTGGTTACAAAAATCACATAGCTATGTTATGAGGACCAATAAAACTATTAGCTATTGGCCCCAAGCCAAGAATCCATTAATGACAGACTGGTATCTATCCAGGAATGTAAAATGTTTTACTAAATAAACACTCAAGCAGGAAACATTCAACTTCTGTCATTATGTAAAACTCAAGTGTGATTCTATCCTGAAGTGCAATCGCAAACAGGCCAGATCAAAAGGGCAGAACAGCGGCAGCAGCTCTGGTACCAGGAGGATCCAAACCACATATATTCTCCGATGCAACCCACAAAACCGGGTATACAGAGCAGAGCATTATGTTAAAGAATGCCAGTAGTGGGCACTTAAAAATGAAATGAAAGAAGGAACTTGTTTAGAAGGAAGTGGAGTTAACCACCTGGGATAATAGTTAGTAATTAAACTATAATAACTGATTTTTACAGCTTTTCAAGGCTGTACAAACAAAAGATTAAGGCTAATTGAAATATGAGATTAAAATAGCGATTACTATTTGTTACTTGAGGCTAACTACAGTTTTCTCAGACGTATGTATATATTTCTTTGGCGTAATAAAATCTTGCGAAAAATTACCAATAAATATATAACAAGTTCCCTGAAAGCATAAAGTCTCTGGCAATAAATAAAGCAGAAGAACACCTTGCTGCTCCTAAAACACTTAGGGCTTTGTGTGATTCCATAACATTTAGAATTTTTTTACGTGGACTTTATCTGCACTCACGCAGATTACAGGGAATTGGTTTCCATCTGATTATGCTTAAATCAGCATTAACTTTCACCAGGATAGAAAACTTTTATCCAACGGAATAATCAGTTAAGGAGGTCTATGGGCATTATACAAATTGAAGTGTCATTCAAATATTTTAAGGCACACAGGGTAGCCTCAAACAAGTCATTTTGACTAAAACAATCACATTTAACTGAAGAATCTAAAACTTGATATCCCCCCCCCGAATACTCTGCCTCTCTTGATATGAGTCTTTTGAGTAATTTCAATATCCTCTGGGTGTCTTGTATCCTTAGAGAACCAAAATTAATGTCAAAAAAGATGATGAGACCTGAATTATACGTGTAAAAGCAACTCCAATTGAGAGCCCATGATACACTAGCTCAGACTTCTCTCTTTTTAAAACTAGACTATTTTAAAGATAGTTTTTTAGCCCCACCCCCCTCCCACTGTCAGATGAAAGTTCAATTCTACAATGTGTGGCTCAGGAAAAAAGAAAAATGAAGTTTAAGACAGCCTTTAAAATTGAGGATACAAAAAAAGAATGAGAAACAACCAGGGCAGCAGCTACTAGGACAGGCTGACAGCCAAGTCCAGCCCATTAAGAAGCTTGGAATTTCAGGGGTAGCTCTTCAGAATGCCAGGGTCAAGTTAGTAAAGTAAGACTCTAGATCTTTCCAATATTGTTGCTACCTGTAGATAACACAGGGGTAGAACTGGCTTCCACAGGATGACACTAGCAAAGGTTACCGTGGCAACAGCGCTCACCCTAACCCTTCCCACAGCACCTGCAATTCCTTTAGAAAGTCCAGTTTGTTGTTATGAGACGTGAAAAAAAGCATAGCAGGAAAAGTCCACCTTTGAATTCTACTTAATAAAACTGGCTTGCCAGCACAGTAATCATCCAGGCTAGTACTTTAGTTAAAAAGAAAAATAAATTATGAATTAGTGGAAAGTCTGAATAATATCATTTTAAAATAAATGTATCTGCCTATCTCAAAGACCAACTGAATAAATAAATCTGTTTGAAATTAGAGAATCTCTAAAAACTTATGGAACCATAATTACAATTTCTAATATTCAGGATCCTATAGATTTTTTTCTTCAATCTACTTTAAAAGAATGGATAATTAGCAGGGTGCACTGGTGCATACCTGTAATACCAGTACTTGATTGAGAGGCTGAGACAAGAGAATTTCAATTTAGAGGGCAGCCTCAACAACTTAGCAAGACTGTTTCAAAATTTAAAAAAATAATAATAAAGCAGGTTGCATATGTAGCTCAGAGGTAGAATGCCCCTAGGCTCAATCTCTTGAACCAAAAAGAAATTAAAACAAAATGAATGAACTCACAAGACCATAAGTCTGCATTAGAAAATATCTTTTAAAGCTTCCATAGATCTAGTATTTCAAGTATTAATCTCTACTCACCTAGGCAAAGTGATTACATTGTCCAGACCATCACCTTTGAGAAATTAAAATATTCATTAATTGAATTCAATTACTATATTAGCAAAAACAGAAAAAGGGAGATATTTTACTGCATTTAACCAAAAATAATTGTGATGCAAAACACCTGAACGACCCTATGAATATTTTATCACACCATACTAATGCTCTCAAAAGCAGTTTGTTCTCTGAAATATGACTTATGCTATTATTTGCTTAGCAAATCCCTCATTCAAAAGGCATATTTAATCCAGTTTAGGATAAATTCTCCCCGTCTAAATTAGGAACTCTTAATTGATGGATTTTTACTATACGTGTAAATTTCTGACCACTATCTGTTTTTTCTGCTACCTATTGTTGGTAACAATATAATTGATTTGACCCCAAAGTTGAGAAAAACATGTTCCCGTGTTCCAGAACATCTGCATGATAATAAAGATATTTCCATAACTTGAACCTAAAAGAATGACTAAAAAAATAATAAACTCAAGAGGGGAGGAAAATTTTTTGACATGCTGCAACAGTATAGAATTGACGGTCATTAGTAAAAGAGGAAAGATTAGGCTAAATCTGGAAAACCTCAGGAAAAAGGGCCTGAGTTCAGGAAGAGAGGGAGCTTAGCTATTTGAAACAACAAAAAGAGTGAGGTCCATATTATAGATAAGGCTTGCTGACCCAAAGGCATAGCATTTTTTACATTCTCTAACATCCAAGATTCAATTATTGGATAAAAAAATGTGAACTCATTAAGCAACTTTGTAATGTATACCAAGCAGTCACTAAAATAACGTTATTCGAATGAGTTGTAACACAGCTTTAGTCTATCATACATTTAAAATAGGCATGAAAGTTGTAAACCAGTGCCACGAGACAGCAATGTGTAGGTGTTGGTATTGTGTGCACACACACAGCAGCAACTGTCAACAGAGTCCCACAAACAGATAAATGCTAGAAGTAGGAAATGCAAAGGTGGAAAAGTGATAAAGTCCTTATGACTCTCTTAAACGGAGTTAAGACCTATTAGGTCAAACCCTGCTGGGTAAATAAACTGCTCCCTGGTGTAAATTAGAAACTTTTGGAGGTGCATTAACTTTTTCAGGCCCCTAAGGTACTGTTGAGTAAATTACTATTCCAGTGAACTAAATGATACCCTAGGGGCCTGAAAGAGTTAATACACCTTCAAAACTGAGCAATTTACTCTCTTCTCACCAGTAGGATATCACACACCTGCACACCCCGCCTCCCCAGCCGCAGCGATTCGGTGACTAAGACGACGGGGCATTGCTCCAACCTTCCCGTGGTCTAGGTGCTGAGGAGACTGTGGTAAAAGAACAGACAAAGGAAAGACAGACGGACCTCCACAAAGGTGACATTCTGGTGGGGAAAGGTAAACACTGCGGGAGCAGAGAAAAAAGTAGAGGAGTCACAAGAGACACCTGCCACGAAGAAAGTGAAAGGAGAGAGCCGAGCCGGGCGTGGTGGCGCACGCTTGTAATCCCTGCGCTTGGGAGGCTGAGACAGGAGGATCGCACAGGTTCGAAGCCAGCCTCAGCTACTTAGTGAGGCTCTCAGCAACTTAGTGAGACCCTGTTTCCAAATAAAGTATAAAATAGGTCTGGGAGTATAGCCCGGAGGTAGAAAAGCCCCTGGGTTCCACCCCCAGTACCACCATTTAATTAATTAATTATTTAATTTTAAAAAATAAAATAGGGCTGAGGGTAGAGCTTGGAGGCAGAATGCCTGTGGGTTCAATCTCTAGACTCTAAAAGGCAAGTCACGGCAGAGAAAGGAAAGGAGAAGAGGAAAGAGAAGAAGAGAGAAGAGGATAAAGAAAAGGAAAGGAAACAAGGGGAGACGAGCACTGGAAGGAGAGCAGGAGAGTCTCTCTGCAGTGGGCATGGACAAAACAAAACAACAAAACCAGAAAGTGCTGGTGCCCCGCTGCTGTTCCTCTGGGATGGCTGCCACTCATTTCTTCCTCACTGAAAGCACTGGCTAAGCACTAGGGACCTTTCCATCAGAGCCAAGGAGCAGGCAGGACCATTCAGTGGGGGTATTGTGAGCACAGCCAGCCTCCAGGGCCAGGGGTGGGGGGAACTTCTTCAAGGAACAAAAAGGCCAGTGTGCCTGGACGGAGGGGCCTGTTAGAGATGGGCTACAGTGGGACCAGTCACCCACTGTGGACCAGAAAACACCAGCCCTGTCAAGTTCACACTTATAAACAATCTGGGAACCGGGCATGGTGGCGCATGCTTATAATCCCAGCATTTGGGAGGCTGAGACAGGAGGATCACGGTTTGCGGACAGCCTCAGCCACTTAATGAGGCCCTTTGCAACTCAATGAGACCCTGTTTCAAAGTAAAGAATATAAAATAGGGCTGAGGGTGTAGCTCGGAGGTAGAATGTCCCAGGGTTCCATAACCAGTACTGTGAGGGGGTGGGGGTGGGGGGGAATCTGGAGCATGCAGGGGCAGCCATAGCCTCTCAAAATTATGAGAAGAGAAAGTGACAGAAATGTCCATGGTGGAGAGGAAGAAATAAGTCGCAATCTTCCCAGAGGAAAAGCTGCAGGGCTCTAGCACTTTCAGGTTTGGTTTGGTTGGGTTTTTGTCTGCTACTGGGGATTGAACCCAGGAGAGTTCTACCTCTGAACTACACTCCTACACTCTTATCCCCCCCCCCTTTTTTTTTTAAACAAGGTCTCACTAAGTTGCAGAGGACCACCCTAAGCTGCGGAGACTGGCCACAAACCTGAGGTCCTCCCACCTCAGATTCCCAAGTACTGGGATTCCAGGCATGGGCCACAGTGCCCAGCTACCAAGAGTTTTTATTAAAGAGATTCCATCCTAAGTTAACCAGGTTCGGTCTGAGTCAGGGTTCTCCAGGGTTAGTGAACCCTGACTTAACCCTGGATTCTCAGGGCAGAAATTTCTTCGTGGGGCACACCCCATGCCTCCAAGAGCAAAGTGATATCTGTCACTTTCTCCTGACCTGCTCTCCCTCCTCCTCTTTTGAATGTTCTCAAAGGCCTCTTTTCTCTAAAGATTTCAGGAAATTCTAAAACACCCAAGCATTTGTTTTTATCTCCGGGAAACTAAAATAGAGCATGGCTAAACTGATTTTCTCAAGGATACTGTGGGAACTGGCTGCAGGTCTTTTTGATCCATCTTGTAGAGAAACAGAGAGGTTAATAACATTTTCCAAATATTTCTAAATAATTTTAAAACTAAGGAATAATTCAATCTCACTGCTAAACATTCACCTGAATCAAGTATATTATAGGTACCCTAATAATAAAGCCTAATAATAACACACCTGTAAAATCAACATCTAGGTGCCAAAATACCACCAATAAGCATGATAGGTTAAACCCTCACTGTTATCAGGGTTATATCTGCATAAGGCTGGGCCCTGGGTCTTTCCCCTCAGGTCATATGCATATTTTTCAATAGCCAGTACCTTGAAAGGGAGAATCTCTTTGAATGAGGAGAGTAAATAGACCGTGCAAGTTGGGTCAAGTTGGGTCAGTGAGCACACATTACCTGGTACAGCCTTACCGCTGAAAGAGCCCACACACTGCAAAGCAAATCCTGGCCAGGTTTTGTTGTAATTGGCTTGGCTGGCTTTGTTGAATGTAAGGCAGTCTATTTAGAAGCTGCTCCACTTAATGGGGCAGCTTTCTAAACAGGCCACCCCATATAAAAGTGAGAGGAAAAGACAATTACTCCCAAGAATTGAGTATTTAGCAATAGCCTATGGGTAGGGTCAGTTGAAGAAAGCAATGGACAGCCAACTCATCACTAAGCAGAGATAAACTGATAAGATTTAAAAAAAAAAAAGTATTCTGGTCCAGCTCTTAAAAAAAAAAAGAATTGATATGAAGGGTGAAGCTGTCGTAGTCATTCTGTAATTCACAAGCACTTTGTTAGGACTGCCAGAGAGGAAGGAGATCCTGAATGATATTTGGGCTTGAGGTCTCAGCTACTTTGTTAGGTTTTGTGTGACTCCAAATACCAAAGTCGAGTAGAGATTCCAGTGCATGGGTCAAACATGTCAGACTGAAGGCACTTTCCAATTCATTTCCTACTCCCATGTTATGGCAGCTAATTATAATAAAGGCAGGCTAAGGCCAGTGATGCTCACTTAGTTTGCAGACTGCTAAATAGTGGAATAGATACCAGACTTTTTATTTTCCAATTTTTAATATAATAGTTTTATTGGATATATCATATTTTTAAAAAATTTTATTTGATAACTTCGAATGTCTTGGTTTTGTTATTTTTTTATTTATTTTTATTGGTGCATTGTAATCATACATCACATTGGAATACAAGACTTGAGAGGATATACAAGCACACATCATCCAATTAGCCCTCATCCACTCCCCATCCCATTCCCTCCCCCTCCCTCGATCCCATGCTTGTTTGGTGATTAACTTTGATACATTTGTTTATTAAAGTGAATGTTCTCCCGACTAGACTACATTGCAAATAATCATACATTTGGGAGGCAAGAATCTATGTGAAAAAGGCGTGCGTGCCTGTCTGTGTATATGTCTCTTTATGTGCACATTCCCAAACTCAGTCCACGAGAAGTAAAACAAAAGTGGTGTCCGTACTTTATCTGAACCATTTGAGCCATACCTCAGTTCATCATCTCTGGGAAATATATTTGGCTTTGACTTGCCTGGTCTCTATTATTGCCCCTACCAGCACCATTTCTTCTATGGGATTATGTACTGCTTGACTTTTTTACTGAACACAAATCATTTTTATAAAAGAATAAAAGCATACAAACCGCCACGATAAAATAGCTTAGCTTAACCAATCAAAAATACATAAATGAGCCAGGTGTGGTGGCACACACTCGTAATCCCAGTACTTGGGAAGCTGAGACAGGAGAACTGAAGATTCTAAGACGCCCTCAGCAAATAGTGAGACTCGCATCAACCTAGCAAGACCTTGTTTCAAAAATAAAAATAGAGTGGGGAGTGTAACTTGGAGATAGAATGCCCCTGGGCTCAACCCTCAGTATCAAAAAAAAAAAAAAAAAAAAAGTCCGTAAAGGAAAGCTGGGTGTGATGGTGCATACAGGTTCAAGGACAGCCTCAATAAGTAGTAAGACTCGTCAACCTAGTGAGAATCTGTTTCAAAATAAAAATAAAATAGGGTTGGGGGTGTAGCTCAGAGGTAGAATGTCCTTGAGTTCAATCCCCAGTACCATAAAAATATCTACAAATGAGATTAATAAAAGGAAATGTCTATGTTTAGTACTGAGATACATCCAAATCTAACCTAGTGGTTCTCAGCCTTTTCAAGATCAAAAACTTGCATTATTCTCAGAAACCACCAAGCGATACAGTATTTTGAAGATTTCTGTCACCAGTTTATCACCTCAAATCACAATTTAACCATGATGTAAAGTCTGAGCCAGGCGTGGTGGCACACACTTGTAATCCCAGCATTCGGGAGGCTGAGATCAGGGGATCGCGGTTCGCGGACAGCCTCAGCTACTTAGTGAGGCCCTCTGTAACTCAGTGAGACCCTGTTTCAAAATAAAAAATAAGGGCAGGGGGTGTAGCCTGGAGGTCAAATGCCCCTGGGTTCCATCCCCAGAACCGCAAAAAAAAAAAAAAAGTAAAGTCTGAAGAAAATACAAAAATAGGCATTTTAGTAAGTCATCCAGTCTTATTATCGCATATATGTACAAATTTTTTAGGCTTTTTACAATTAGATACAGAAAGTTGAAGGCACCATTCCTACTTTAAAGGTCTAGAGGAGAGGACTTCGGAATAGGAATAGCCAAACTACAGTCATTGTCATTCAAGTGTGACTTAAAAAAAATCAGCAAGTGTTCATCTGATAATACAACATCCTTGTTCTCAATCTATTGGAATCTACCTGAAGAAAAAGACATAAAAAGAATATTTACAAAAACATGAGATACAATAATTAATATATGCAGAGAACTGGCCAATCTCATTACTCACCTAAAATTTTAAACCATAAAATTGTTTTGTCTTAGCCAGACATGGTGGCACATACTTGTAATCCCAATATTTGGGAGGCTGAGTCAGGAGGATTGCAGGTTTGCAGCCAGCCTCAGCTACTTAGTGAGGCCCTCTGCAACTTAGCAAGACCCTGTTTCAAAATAAAGAATAAAAAAATAGGGGTAGAATAGCTCATAGGTAGAACGGCCCTAAGTTCAATCCCCAGTAACACACAAAAAATTGTTTTTTCTTTGTGCTGATGAAATAGCAGAGAGGATTAAACAGTCTCATGTTTTTATCGGTGCAAGGAAAAAGATATCCTCACGCATTCACTAAATCAACTGGAAATGGCGCAAACTTCCTAGGGGACAATTTGGTAGCATCTTAACAAAAGCCTTAATACATGTATAATTTTTTATTTCAGCATTTTGACACCTAATTATTTATCTGAATTGAATAACTGGTGATAAAGATGTACGCAGAAATATGCATAGGTATGGTCCTCATGAAATCATTATAATGGTGAAAAGTAAGAAACTAAGTGTAAATTGATGAAAACAAATTATAGTCTACAATATGTCGTTGAAATTAAATTAAATAGAGCCATTTCAAATCATGTTTTAATGCCCCAGCCCATATTCCTCCCATTGTTTTTATCCCACTGCATCTACAACAAACTGTCATTGAGTAAGAGTGTTGTCTCTAAGAGAGGTTTAGGGCAATGTAAATGACTTTTTTAAGAACATTTTATGATATCAAAAAACTTTCCTTGTCAAATCAAAAAATTATATAATATCTGCATAATTTCATTTTGCTAGAAGCAAAATATAGGTTTATGTGATCATGAGGATGAATAGACATGTCTATTCATAAAAAGATTGACAGAAAATTACTGTAACGTTTCATGTGAACCATGGCCATCTTCACATAATAAGATTATAAATAAATTTTAACTCATTTTTGTACATTTCCAAGATTTTTTTTATTTTTTAATGCATATGCTTTACATGTTTAAAGAAAAATGAATAAATATTTATATGCCAGTGAAATTTCTTCTTCAACTATAAAACAGTATTCACCTGATGCTGATAAAATGTTTAATTCTTTTTTTGGGGGGGTGGTACTGGGGTTCCTGGAAGCCCTTCTACCTCTGGGCTACGCTCCCAGACCTATTTTATACTTTTTTTTTTTTTTTTTCATTTGGAAACAGGGTCTCTTAAGCCAGCCCAGCTGGCTTCGAACATACGCCATCCTCCTGTCTCCACCTCCCAAGCGCGGGAATTACAAGCATGCACCACCACGCCCTGCTATAATGTTTAATTCTAACAATAAACTCTTACAGATACAGATGACTCATGAAAGTTTCTACAAAACCTTTGGAAAGCAATTTGGCAAGAATATACAAAGGCAAGTATTCATACATTTTTATTCATAACTCTACTTCTGGACTTCATCTTAAATTAGTCATCTTAGATACTTGTTCTTGATAATATACAAATTTTATTATAATGGCAAAAATAGAAATAAATAAAATATATAATAATGACAGCTTTGATCAGGAAATTTTTGGTATTTACTTAATGAAATATTAAGCCAGCACTAAAAATGATGTTCAGAAAGATATCTTCAAAACAGCTTTTGAAGAAATCAGGACGTAAGATATATAGAATGAGCCAGGCGTGGTGGCGCAGGCTTGTAATCCCCGCACTTGGGAGGCGGAAACAGGAGGATCGCGAAGGTTCAAAGATCAATAGGTTGATTTCAGTCCACAAACCCACAGGTAAAAAAAAAAAAAATTCTATAACAGTTTAATTTTTCTTTAGAAATATGTTCCTCAGAGTACTAAAATCTAGGCCTTAGAATCCAGAGTTTCCCCCTTTCTTCTAGCTGTTCCTCAGTATCAGCAGGATACTTGGGCATCCGTGAAGAAGGCCCTTCCTGAACCTGACCATGGCCCTGTTTCCATCCTGTTTCTTCTAAACCATAGTAGGATTGAGGACATTTGTTGGTTGGTTGGTTGGTTGGTTGGTTGGTTGGTTGGTTGGTTGGTTTTCTGGTTGGTTGGCTGGTTGGTTGGTTGGTTGGTGTTGATTGGTTGGTTGCTGGGAATTTAAGATTGAACCCCCTTTTGGGCATTCCACCTCCAAGCTATAGCCTCAGTGTGTGTTTGTTTGTTTGTTTTGTTTTGTTGTTGTTTGTTTGTTGTTTTAACGGGATCTTACTAAGTTGCTCAAGCTGACCTCAAACTTGCAATCCTCCTCTCTCAGCCTTGCAAGTACTGTGATTACAGGCATGTCCTACCATGCCTGCCAGGATCCAGGACACTTTGAGAGTCTGATTTGAGCCTTACCATCTGAATGTACCCCCATAATCATTTCATCTCTGTGATTTTAATTGCTCCTCCAGATCCCACATGAAAAATGGAAATAGGCTCCTCTTCTCCAAAAATCAACAATCTGTCTTCAATTGTCATTCCTTCTCTCTGGAGCTCTCAATGCAAGGTGTGTGTGTGTGTGTGTGTGTGTGTAGAGAGAGAGAGAGAGAGAGAGAGAGAGAGAGAGAGAGAGAGAGAGAGAGAGAGAGAGAGAGAGAGAGAGAGAGAGCGCGCGCAATTGTTGTTCCATCTCTCTGGAGCTCTCAATGCAAGGTGTGTGTGTGTGTGTGTGTGTGTGTGTGTGTGTGTGTGTGTGTGTTGGAGAGGGGAAGGTCTTATCCTCCTCAAATCCTGTTCCTGAAGCGCTCTGGTCTATAATCTTTGCATGCCTAAACACATTGGCTTTTCAAATCCCATTACCAGGGAATGAATCTCATTTTCTCTGCTCAGTCACATACACCTCCAGAAGCAATCGGTCCAGCTATTGGGGCAGTATTTATAACCTAAAATATTTTGCTTAGAAAATCATTAATAAGTAAAAAGTAAAAAAAAATTAAGCATAAGGGAAAATCTGTTGAAGTAAACATGCAAAAATGCTAGTAGTGACTAATGCATCTAGAGAACGGTGTTCTGGGTGATTGTGCTCATTGAATCTTCCCTCTTCCTAGTTTTTCCCAATGTCTAAGCCTATGAGCGGTGATTTATAGAGAGATTATTCAGAAAAGAAGGAAACAAAAATGTTCCTGGAATGTGGAGGAACTCCACTGGGATGTCATTGATACATTTACAGTGTCAACTTTTAAAATGTTTTTGAAGATACAGTAGGTCCAGGTAAAAGAGGGTGCATTAAGAATGTCACTGCATTGACAATGTAAAAACAACTTTTTAAGTGCTACAATACTACATTGCACCCACTGCCTCAAATGCCTAGTTCACGTCTCCTCGGTTTACACTTCACAGGTAACACTTTGTTGTTAAATATTGTTTATTTTACCAGGCGGAGTTTATGAATTTCCCCAACATGAGTGTGCAAAACAACTTCCAGGCATTTGCATAGATCAGATCATTTAAGAAAAAAAAAGGATTTTGAGAAAACAAGAAGCGTTTAATAGAACTGAACAGGAAATACATCTGAAGTTAAATTTATAACTGCTAACACAACGAGCTCACTAAGTTCTCAAGCCCATGAAATCGCCAGAGTTCACAGCTAACTTTTCTTTCCTTTGTCTTTGTTTATTGTATTGTCGGGTTTATAGCATTTGTAATGTACTGTCTAATTACATGCCTCCCTAGCTGAGCTTCAAAGAAAGAACTTTTCTGCTTTCTGGAAGGTTTGGCCCCTCCTCCCAGCAAAGCCAAGCCCTCTCTGTCTGGTTCCTGATTAGGCAAACTCCTAGGAGGAGTGCTTCCCTTCAGTTTGCCATTGACGAGCTCTGCAACTTGAGTAAGCTGCCACCTCCTGGGACTCATGTTGTCCTTGCCTTCAGTGCAGACCCTGCTCCAGTTTGGAGGTTCTCTGTACTATAATTACTGTGGGCTCTGAATGAGAATGGCTATATGTGCCTATTTCCTATTCTGGCCCTATAGGCCTGCTGGACCTATTGACATTAGAATCATTGACGCATATCTGAGTCTCTCTATATACCGACTGTGAAAGTGACCTCCAGATCCATGGCTTTCAATCAATATTATCTCTACACTGATGACTCCCCAGCTGACTCATCCAGGGGGGACCTCCTCCCAAAATTCTAGATTCATATATCCACCAAGGTCCCTGTTGAATATACAATGATCATCTCTGACTTAATGTGTTTAAATCAAATACCTGCTCTCCCCACGCTCCACAGTCTGTTACACCTGCTTCTCTTCCCATTTCAGTTAACAGTAAGTCCATGTTCCCAATGGTTACAAGTCTTGGAGTCACCTCTGATTTGTTTATTCTCTCACAGGGCATTTCCAGTGTATCAGGATGCTCGATCCATTTCACCTTTGGTTTCTATCTAGAATCTGACCTCTCCTCAGTGCTTTCACTGCTCCACCTGGGCCGAAACATCACCATTTGTTCATTCATTCTGATGCATTAGCCTCTGCTCGTCTCCCATCTTCCTTTCTTGCTCTCTACTATCTTTTCTCAGCACCATAGATGGCCTGTTCCCATTAGAGCATCCATCAGTTCCATCCGTCAGTGGAAACACTGCTCTTTCTCTTCAAAGTCCTCTAGTGGCTCATTCCTCACTCAGGACAGAAGCCAGATCCTTACAGTGGCTTCCAACACCCAGCTCAACCTGCCACTCCTCTCTCCGGGGCCCCCTGGCCTCCTGTCCCTCAAACATCACCTTGGACATGGCTGTGCCCTCTACTTCAGAGGGTCTTGCTCCATATCCAGCTGACCTCCTCCCTCACCATTTTCAGTCTTCATTCAAACCTCACTCTCTCCGTGAGGCTTACCCTCATTTCAAGCTACAACGCCAAATCCATCCTGCACACCCATGTCCTATCACTAAGCCTTGTTTTATCTCCAGGGCACTCATCACTTTATGACAAACAGTTATTCATTTATTTATTCTATTCATTCATTCATTTTGGGGTAAATTATAGATAACAAAAATTTACCATTTGAACCATATTGAAGTGTACAGTTCACTAATGTTAAGCCCACTGACACTATTAGGCAACCAGCCTCCAGCCCTCATTTCATCTTGTGAGACTGAAGCTCCCGACCATTAAACAATAATGTCTTCCCCATCCTGCTTTCCTCAGCCTCTGGAGGCCACCATTTCACATTCTGTCTCTACGAATTGACTACTCAAGATAATTACTAGAAGTACAATTGTCTTTATATAGATGTATTTTTTTCACTTTGCTTACTGTCCTCGAGGTTCGCCATGTTAGAACATTATCAGAATTTCCTTTCTTTTTAAGGATGAAGAACATTCCATTGCATGTAGGTAGCTTGCTTTGTTTAATCCATTCATCCATTAATAGACTTGTGGGTTGCTTTCATCCTTTAACTCTTGTGAACAATTCATTCCCACTGATTTTTGTCAATGTCTGCTATGAACATGGATGTATAAATATCCCTTTGAGACCCTGATTTCAATTATCTTAGGTATATTTCCTGAAGTGGAATTATAGGTCATATGGTAACTCTGTTTTTACTTTTTGTTTTTTTGAGAAATTGCCATATTGTTTCCTGTAGTGGCTTCATGATTTTATATCGCTACCAATAGTACACTAAGATTCTAATTTCTCCACATTCTTGCTGACACTCTTTTTATTTCTTTTCATAATAGCCCTCTTAATAGGCATGAGATAGTACCTCATTACAGCTTTCATTTGCATTTGCCTAACGCTGAGAATCTTTCCATGGGCTTGTTGACCAAATCTTTTTGGAGGAATGTCTATTCAAGTCCTTTATTTTTAAATCAGGTTTTTATTGTTGATTAGTTGTAGGAGTTCTTTATCTATTTTAGATACTAACACTTGATTGGATACATGATTTGTAAATGTTTTCTCCCATTCCATAAGGTTATCTTTTCATTGTTTTGACTGTATCCTTTGATGCACGGAAGTTGCTTACTTATTATAATTATTATTTTGTTCTCTGTCTCTCCCTCTAGAACGCAAGCTCCATAAGAATGACGTCATATCTCTTCTGTCCACTGTTCTACCCCTATTCTCTGAACAGTGTTTGGCCCTTAGTAGGATCTCAATAAATAATTGCCAAATAAATGAACACATAAATAGACAGATTAAAGATGTGGTCCAGGTTTCCTACAGTTCCTGAACCCCATAAGCAGTACAAAAATGAATGAAACTTGAAGCATAATTAATAGCCTTTTTTAAAAAACAAAAAGAATGCTCTGAAATGGTAAGTTACAAATAGGTTTTCTGAATGAAGGGCTTTTTAAAAAGCCTTCTCTCCTCTGCAGCTGGTTTCCAGGCTAGTCTGGGGCATGTCTGCCTTACTCTTTGGAATCCATTAAAGTGACAACCCTGGATATGTATGGACACAACCCGGGCTCTCCCTCACTCTATTTTCCCCACCCCGGATTACTGGCTCTCCGGGGCCCTCGCCAGGCCCTTCACGCCTGGCCTCTCTGCCGTCCTCTTCCCTTTCCTGGCTGCTCCCGCAGGCCTTCTCTCACACTGCCCCCATATCTGCTTTATGTCGAAGGTCCCAGCCTTCTCTGTCAGGGATTACTTTGCTTCCATTGTTCCGCCCAGGACCACACACCGGGGCAGGCTCAGGTACCCTTCACTCTAAGGAGGCCTGTGGGAATCTCAGAGAGGAATGAAAAGGGACAATGATTGAACAGTACTTAGGAGGGGGCAGCTAAATGTCAACCCCGATTAATGATAATGGTAATTTAGAATCTGCTTATGGTTTCCTCTGTGTGGCTTTGCCAAGAAGTTTCTAATGTGGTGGGTTCTGGGGCTGCTGCAGCAGCTGCTGACTAACTTTGCACTGCAGAGGAATCTGCAACCCGGGCATGTGGGTTTGAAGCAGCGGTGGCACGCCTGCCAGGGGATGCTCTGTCATTACCACGGACCCTGGTCAGGTGTGCTTCTTTATTCATTTCTGCCAGCATCCACCCACTCCAGGTCAGCGAGTTAGAGACAAGCAACTTAGAGAATTCTCCTTACAAAGTCAAATTGTCCAAATCTGTCTCTTCTTCTTTAGGCCTTCTTCTGGGTTTCTAGGTTCACCCAAGCCAAAAAAAAAAAAAGTAACTCTACTTCCCAACTAAGCACAGTACACTTTGGAGGGCTTTGTTGTCTACAAGTGGGATATGGAAAAGGCTAGGAGTATACACCCTTGACCTAGGCTGCTGAGATCCCAAACCTGAGCCAGATGCTTTCCTGCATCTGGACTTGTACCAAAACATTTCATCTCTCCAGGACTCGCTCATCTCATCTGAAAAATGGGGGTGGTTAGAGAACCAGCCTTGTACTCTGAAACAAATGAGATGCTGCACATCAAACTCTAAACACAGTGACACACAGTGAACGTTTGCCAGACTTTCGTTGTGACTGCGGCTGAATGATTAGGGCAGGGTCAGAGGTCTCTTCCTTTAGAACAGGGGTTCTCAACGTCAGTGCTGTTGACATTTGGGGCCCAATCAGTTTTGTTGGTCAGGGACTGTTTGTGTTTTGAAGGATGTTTAGCAGTATCCCTTATTTCCTCCTACAAGATGCCAGTGGTAAGCACCCTCCCCTCACCCCCGTGTTCCAGTTATGACAATCAGAAACACTTTCTGCCAAGTGTCCTTGAGAAGGCAAGAGGGGAGAAGAAGGAATCTCACACACGTGCGCCACCAGTGAAAACTGTGTTTTACAATAAGAAACAAAAATTGCATAAGTATTAATGGCTATATCTTAGTAGATGAAGGCAGCTTTCCTTAAACTGGTTATTTTGATGCTGTTATAAGGGCTTTGAAGAGTTGCAAGACCACAGAAAATTATCTCAACATGTCTTTCATCCTAGCAGTCCTAGGTGGCTACTTTTAGCAGCAACACCCCACCTTTATTCTGCCCCCCACAAAATGTCCACTATTCCTTGGTTCCCACCTGCCTCAATCCCACCTGAGGAAGAAGCAAAATGGCTATGGGTGTGTGTGTGTGTGTGTGTGTGTGTGTGTGTGTCCCTAGCACATAGTAGATGCATAATGAACAATGTTGAATAGAAACAAAAAAGTTGTGTCTGAATGCTTTCACAGAAGTTTCTTCTGTTTTTTCCATTTTCTATTTATTTTTGGCAACAGAACAATGTTATCTTTTCAAAAAAAAAAAAAACAGCAAATTTTACACAAAAGCAAAATCTGTGTGGTGGAACAGGAAAACAGGAGGCAGAAAAAAAGTCCAATTAAAGAAAAACAAAACAGAAATTGACCAAGGAGTGATGGTGGAGTAGCTTCCAATCCCCCAAAACTCTCAGGAAATTTGTATTCTTTTTAGCTAGTAATGTGTCTTTCCATAGCTGAGGGATAGCATGAGCACAGGGAAAGGAGGAAAAAGATTCTGTCTAGAGGATTAGAACCCAAGCAGATCTTTTCCTCCCGCTTCCTGGCTGCCCCAGTAAAGATACCATCTCCACAGAGTGAGACAGTGTCCTCCAAGAAAAAAATGAGAGCTTGGAACATATCACAGAAGAGAGCTAACCAATACTCTTGACACCTCAGCCACTGTGGGAATGAAAGGGAAAGAGATATATGAAAACTCAGGAGATACCCAGAGATGTCCAGGAAGAAGAGAGGCAGGATTGACCCCTGACTTCCACTGGCTAAGTCATTCGTCCTGGTCCTCTTTTTCTCTCGGCCATCATCTGGACTCGAGTAAGTGGACGTCTGAGTTGTTAGCCCTTTGTGGTAGATTTCTGGACAGGAAAGAATCCCAGAAATTCAGTTCCATAGAAGAAGGAGGAGAAAAGCCCTCCACTTCCTTCCCCCAAAAAACACACAAAGGCAGAGAGAAAAATGGTAACTCTGGTTTGAAAGAATTGGGACCATGTTGAAAGTAAAATTAGAAGAGTGAGGTTGAATTGAAGGCCTCCCTCAGACCTCCTCCTTGAGTTCTCTGCTGAGATTCCCCTTCTTTTTTTCTTGTGACATCCATATACTACTGATTTGCTCCAGGAATTACATTTCATCCTTTCCTTTCCCTGTGTTCTAGCCAAGTAAGGTTTAAGACCAGACATAACACTGAGCTGCTTAGACTAGGAAAATCCCTTCACAAGTTCTTGTATAGTAGATTTGACTAACAGCTACCTTGAGCTACTAACATCCCTGGGTCAGAATGTTGTAGACAGGTGCTGATATTGTCGGGAGGTTCATCCCTGGTAGTAGCTATGCTCTTGATCTTCAGTTTAGCATCTCCCTACCCATTTCCTTCATAGCCTTCTGCCTTCAGAAAACGATGGTGATGGTGACTGCAGAATGACACAGATCATATGCTATGATTTCGCATTGGCATGAAGGGCTTTCTGAGTGAACTTTGGGGCAGTAGGAGCTAAGAATTACCAGTTTTTTAGGCTGGTGATTGAGACAAAACCTGGCATAAAGAAGTGAGGTAATCAATGGGGACCAGGCTGACCACCAGCTGATAAAGTTCAGTAACTGATCAGAGAAATGGAGTCAGGCTGACCAAAAAGAGGTGGCTTGGATCACCGTCAGTGTGGTCTCAAGTTGGAGCATCCCTTTTTGAATGTCTTGACCAACAAACCAGTGGACAAAAAAAATGCTATTTTGCCAATATGTCTAAGACTTGAGATGAAGGGCACCAGGCTAAAGGTTGTCATGAGGTAGTCAGGGTCCTGGTCACAGATTTTGCAAATCAGTAAAATGCTCAGGTCAGAGTTCATGCCCCCACCCAGCCAGTGAGTAGTAGGAAGCATGGAAGCCTGTAAGAGCCTGTAAGAGCCTGTAAGAGCCTTAGATACTTTATCATAATGGAGTCCTCAACTTATCAAGGTACCCACACCAAACCATGATAGAGGCTCTTGGCTCCGGTTCCTTCTTTCTGTAGCCCTAGCCTTCTCCAGACTGAGACAACAGTGTGAGATCTGAAGATCTATCTAAAAGATCCCAAGCAGACACATTTCATAATCCTTGGCTTGTTCCCCATGCCTTAGGTGGCATGGGGAACAAGTCAACAAACTGAAATGTCATTGAAGCCCCTGGCTGTTACAGACTGGGAGAATATGGTTTGAGGAAACTGTTCCCCGGGAACCCCTGCGAGGGTCCCAGACACTTTCCCCCAACCCATAACAAAATCCAAAATGACCAAAAACAGAAAATTACCGTGGGTTCTTGTCCTAAACTAAGAATAAATATGCATAGCCTGGACAGTTGCTGAAGATTTAAAGAAGTTTATTAAAAGATAGAAATACAGAAAATAGAAATACAGCTCCATACCAGACTGGCATAGGGGGGTGACTCGAAATGAATACACCAAAGGACTTACACGTGAACTCAGCCTTTTATACCCATGATCTCCATCTTGTAAGTACCTCCCCCAATAAGGTGTGGCGAGGTGTCTACTTTCATGAAGGGCAAGGTCAAACCCTGCTCCATTCTCCCTAGATCATCATGTAAACCTGTCTTTAGATAAAGGCCTAGTTCTCCTCAACTAAGATCTGTCTTTAGATAGAGACAGGCCTAGTTCTCCTCTCCTATTGACTGGTTAATTGCTTTTAGCTAGGTTAATTTACATTGGAATAGCTGCCTGTTTTAGGCAGAAATCAAGTCCTTTCTTTACCCATGTCTGCCGCCATTTTGACACAACTATTTTGAAATATACCAATTATTTTCTTTTGAAATATATTAATAATCAGAGCTTTCCCAAATCTTCCTAGGTCATTCCTAATACTGGAACACTGACGATCTGCTCTGGCTGCCCACAGTATCCCACTTATCGTGGGCTTGAGGCCCAGCTCATCACTGAGCACCAAGGAGGACTTGGTACCTACCTGACTGCCTTACTGGACAACTTGGAAAGATGTAATATTTCCCTCGGGAATAGATTTTTTTTTTTCTACTCACCTCAAAGTATATGTAAAACAAGAGTATAGCAAGTATTTTCTGCTTAGCACATACTTTAAGAATGTCACATGGCCCAAGAAGCTGCTATATCTGAGTCCAATGATTCTGAGACTGGCAGCTCTGGTTCTTCAATTATTTTCTTTCTAATTGGCTTTCCCCATTTACTTATAAAGCTTCTGAAGAGGAAGAAGAAGAGGGAACAAAAGACTGTGTTCTACATTCTATGAACTATCACTGGACATGGAAGAGTGTTCAAGACTGGCCAATGATTCAATAATCATTGACTACTTAAAAGAACAGAGCTTTGCAGATTGTCAACTTAACAGATATCTCTCGTGCTTTTCATTTCTCAACATGACGCGTGGGTGGATTTGGCTTGAAAGAAAAAGAAATTTCAGTGGTATCAGGATAGCAATTTTTCAGGACTCCATTATTTTCTCTTGCTCACTTTTCTTGTTGTCAGAACTGAAGAAGCACCAGCTACACATATATCAAGATAAGAGCTGCGCTTCCATTAATGAAAGGGGAGGGTTCGCTGGGAATCAAGGAGTTTTTTACATTGCAAATGGTAAAAGGGAATTTGTTTCAGGGCCTTATCTCGTGTTTGATCATCTGGAAAGGCTTCCAAAAGGAGAAAAGTTGGTATTTATTTTAAAGGCAAAAATTGCAGTTTTATTGTGTCAAATTTGTATAGTAACTGCTCAGATACATTGCCCTAAGAGACAAGCAGGCTGAGTCTATCAGCCAAGGTAGACAAGACAGGCAGTACACTAATAAAATTTTTCTTAATGCAACCAGTTTGTAAAGGCAAGAAAACTTTCAAAATACACGTCTGTCTAAACGAACAGTACCCTACAATAGCCAGAGGGTAACACAGTTAATAAGCAAGTGTCTGTTCACATTAAGAGAAACAGAACAGGAAAACAGAGAGAAACACATTCATCTGGTTCCTCTTTTCCAATGTGGGACCAGGACTCCGGGAGAGAACAAAGCTCACCTAGACTGCCAATGCAAAAACAGCAGGCAGTTCAGGCATCCGGGAGCCAACAACGTTTCCTAACTTATTCTGGCCATGTATTTACCTCCCTGTGACTCTCTCTGAGCTCTGACTCATGAGCTTACCCCATTCTGCAAACCTCCAAGCACTAATAACATATGACTGCTTCTCTGTCCCAATAAAACACTGCTAGGAAGAAAATAGTGTCTTTACTACCTTCTGATTCTGAATATGCTGTTTTGCAGATGCTAATAAACTTTTGGCAAGCAAATAAATGAAACAATGAATGAATGAATGAATGAATGAATGAATGAATGAATAGGTTCCTATCAGTTTTCAGAATGTGAGGATTATTACTACAAGTTGTTCTCAACCTGTACATAAAAAAAAACCTGAATGAATCTACAGAGTGGTTTAGTTCTTAGGCAGATGTTCATCAATGAAATATATACCACAGTCCAGAGGTATTTGTGTGAGTCAGCATTCTGTTACTGTAGTAAATACCTGAGATAAATCAACTTATAAGGAGGAAAGGTTTGTTTCAGCTCACAGGTTTAGAGTTTTCAGCCATGGTTGCTGGATTCCTGTGCCCCTATGACAAGGTAGCATATCATGGCTGCTCATCTCATGGCTGCCAAGACGTAAAGAGCAGACCAGGTCTCACAATCTTCTTAAAGGACAAACCCAGTGGCCTAAAATCTACCACTTCCCAGTGGTGCCATGGACTGGTGGCAAAGCCTTTAAAATATGATCCTTTAGAGGACATTTAAAATGAAAACTACAGCAGTAACCCTTACCACTGCCAAATGTCTGGCCATCCTTTCTTTTTAATCCCCATCAGCCTTGTTTTTATGGGCTCCAATAATCTCCTTGCTCCTGCCTCACTTCTGTTCCTAAACTAAAGCACCTCCCTTCATCACCCACCTTTTTGTGTTTTCATACCATTTCCTTTATATCCTTTACAGATTGTAACTGTACAGCAACTAAGAAAACCCAGCCCAAGTGCCTTAATCAAAAGCGCTCAAGCCATTGGAAATCCCAAGGCTAGGGTGGCTTCAGGCACAGGGCTCAGCGAATGTCATGGAGGCGTGCCTTCTCTCCCCATGTATAAATTGTGCATCTCTCTGTGTTACCTCTGTTCTCTGATAGACGTTCCTCTCCAGGTTGAAAATACCATTAACAGCTATAGTTTCTATTCTTCCAAATTAAAATCTGGCATTAAAAAGGGGCCCGTCCTCTTCCTCAATAGCTTAATTAAAAACCTCAGAATTCATCTTCCCTAGCTCTGACTTGAGCTAGGTGCATGCACATGTACCAATCACTAGTCTCAGGGCAGAAAACTATTAGGATTGGGACCAGATTACTGGCTCCAATGCGGGAGCTCAGTGCAATTCAGCTAAACTCTAAAGCACTTGAGCACTAGAACCATTAAACAAGGGTGGTTTCTTCAAATAAAAATTGGGGCAGCCTCTCTTTAAGTGTTATGTGGGAATATCTGGTGCCCAAAAGAACCAGCACTCATTACGATCCTAAACTTGCTTCTCGTGTTCCCTCTCTTCGCCTGTGTTGTCTGGCACCCACCTGATTCCCTTGCATCTCTCAGTTCCTACCTCAAGCACACATTGGTCCCATCTTTGTCGCTGGCTGTCTCAGCCCCTCCCCCTTCCCCGTTTTCGCCTGGATCTTAAGTCACCAACATCATATTCAGGGATTAGAGTACCTGCTGATCAGGAGCCTACGACCAGTACAGTAACATCTGCTGGAACTGTTTGCTTTCTCTAGTGACCACGGAAAATCCCTCATTTTTCATCAGCGTTTGCCTTCTGTTTCTATAACCCCATCAAAACCAAATATACCCAGGCTTCCCCATCCATCTTAGGAAACAAGACAAAACCACTTTCATTTAGCCTTGGCAGTGTGCCGGCCCCCACCTTCCTCCTTCCTGTTCCCCGTCCCCTCCCACCATCAAACCTCTCACTCCATCTCTCCCCTCCCCTCCAGGCTTAAGCGTTCTGAACTTGTCTCTGCTTTCTTTCACCAAACTCATTTCTTACATCCCCTAAGTTCTGTTTCTGGGGCTGTCTCTTTTCACCGCCTTCCCAAATATTTCCTCATAGTCAAAATATTTGAGTCCTCTCTCTCCCTCACCTTTCACCTCTAAATTGCCCTCAAATGGACCCTGCAAGTGTCCCTTAACTCTGGCCCTCCCTCTAATCCTTCTGCATCTGCAAAATCAGGAATTCCCTTATAGCTTCATCTCCAGTTCTCCATCCAGTCTTTCCATCCTTCAGCCTCCTCCTAGCCAATGCTCAAAGGGAGTTTGTGAAACACTCTCCTTTTGAACAACTGTGCATGGTGGGCCATGGGATAAAATTCCTGAGCTTTGCACCGAGACAGTCTGCATGGGTCCTAGCCTGCTGTCGTAGTCCTGGAGAAACCCTGACTCCAGCAGCCCCCCCCCCACCGCATGCACCCATACCCATCCTTCCACCTCAAGCAGCGCCCTCATCCTCCTCCACTGCTGCAACCAGGAAACTTCTGCTCTTTCTTCAAGGCCCCTGTGGACCATCTCCTACTCTTTGGCACTAGCTTTATTTTATTTTTATGTTTATTTGTCTAGTTAGTTAGTTAGTTAGTTTATTTATTTATTTATTGCAGTACTAGGGATTGAGTCCAGGGGCATTCTACCTCCTAGCTACACCCCAGCCCTATTTTTTATTCTTTATTTTTAAACAGGGTTTCACTAAGTTGCAGAGGGCCTCACTCAGTAGCTGAGGCTGGCCATGAACCTGCAAGCTTCCCAAATGCTGGGATTACTAGCGTGTACCACAACACCCAGCCTAGAAACAGAATCTTGCTATGTTGCCCAGGCTGATCTCCAACTCCTGGACTCAAGCAATCCTTCTATCTCAGCTTCCCAAGTGCTGGGACTTCAGGCCCAGGTCACCTTGTTTGGGCTTGACACTAGATTTAGAGCCTTTCCAAAAGCATCCCTCTCTCCACCGTGAAGTAGAGTTAATCTCTTTCTGACTATGCCTCCCCACTGTTTGTCATTCTCAGTTATAACTGTTTATTTGTGGCTGTCACACCACAATCCTCAATAGCACCCTCATGCCTCACAGGTGTACCTCCCACCCACAGGTGAGATCCTTACCACCCCTCCACTCCTGATGGATCTTCTGCTCTATGCTCCTTCAGTTTCCAAACACCACAACTCTCTATAGTTTCTTCTGTCCCTTTTATCTAACCCATTTGGAGGGGACTTCATGAGCCCGCCACACTTCTCCCTAGATATAATTTTCTTGGAAAATCTCTTCCCAAGTGCCCAAGCCTTGCTGCTTGTCCTTTGTTTATGTTAGGTTATGCACAATTTTCTCCATCTAACAAGCGCTATTGGTTCTCATTTTTATGTAATGAATTTCGATAGTCTTTGGCATCTTATAGCCTATCTTTTCCTGGAGGGCTCCCTCACTGTCTGCTGCCCTTGTTGACAGGGCACACCCACTTAGGTCATATCTCATTATCCCAAACATCTTGTCTTGTTTGCTTATTTGTTTGTTTGCTTTTTTGTTGGGTTTACAACCACCTTTTGACTCTACCCTCTGCTTCCAAATGGTTTGCTAAGTATGTGACTTATTCCAACAGCCATATGTAAACTGGTGCTAGGATGACTAATTTATAAATTAAACCAGGACACTTGAACAGTTAATGAGGAAGCTATTAATAGTTTAGGTAGAACCTGGGGCCTCCCCTGGCCAGTCAGTGCATCTGTCCTCCCTGACCATGGTCTGGTTACTTGAATTTTCCCCCACCATGATTCAGCACTTAAATGTCTCACCCTTATGTAATATTGACAACATCATCTTCTAACATACCTTTCATTTTAGCCTCACTATTTTCCAGTAAGTCCCCACTTCTTTTACCATCAAATTCATGCTTTTCCTTCTGGAGTTTACCCCAAGTTTCCCTGTCCCTGGTTCAAATTATTTGTCCCCATCTGCTGCCAAACAGATATTGGAGATTTTTCCTTCTTCTCTTCTCCCCTCCTCTTCCTCCCCCTCCTCTTCTTCATTTTTCCCTCTCTTCTTCCATCCAATCCTCACCCATAGGGGTCACCTCTCCTTTAATTCAGTTTTACTTTTATCCTCCTAATTAAAACCCACTTCAAAGTTTATCTTCACTAGGAGTCCTGTGATGATTTTGAAGCCTCAGGGGGAAATATATTCCTACCCAAAGCAATTTGTTTCCTCTCCAACTTATTTTCATTTTGCATTATTTACAAGAAAAATGGAGTAAATGAAGAGTGAGTGTAGGAAATTTCAATGTCTATCCACATAATCTCCTTCACATTTTAGCCTATAAGTTGTGGATAGAATCCATGTCATCTGTATGCCCCAAATGTTAGCATCTAGTATACATGCATGTATACATGTTTACATGTATAATTTTTCTTCATAAAAAATTCATTTAGCCACAGTGTTAGAGGCTCAAGTCTCAGATCAGATGACTCCATTCGTTTGGGCCTTTGGGGATGCCTGGTGAGCAAACTGTATGTCTCAATCCTAAAAGGAAGAGAGCTGGATACCACAATCCCTTTTGAGGGCACTCCCCCAGTGATCTAAGCACCGCCCACTAGGCCCCACCTTTTAAAGGTCCACACCACCTCCCAGTAGGGACACCCTGGCAACCAAGCCTTTACATGTGGATCACTGTAGGGCACTCATCCAAACCGTATCAGCAGTTGAGAAGGCTTCATAGAGTAGATGTTGATGCTTCTGGAAGGCGGAGCGCCTGTGCAACTGGATAGTCATCGGGGATGGGGAAGACTTCTCGAGTCATGAATGATGTTTGGAGACAGCTTCTGCATGCTTCCATGGGCTCAAGGCTGCCAAAAATTATATATATACATATATGTGTATACACACATGTATATATACATATACATATATGTATATATATACATATATACACATATACATATATATGTGTATATATGTATATACACACACACACACATATATATGCATGCAAAGTTCTTAGTATGGCCAGCTGTCCATTGATGGCTTGCTGATTATTATTATTATTATTGTTATTATTATTGTTGGTAGTGGTGACATTCTCATGCAATTAATATGTATGTATATGTATGTATATATGTGTTTGCATATATATATTGGCATATATATGTATGTGTGTATGTATGTATTATCTGTTCTCAGCGAAATATTTTGGTTCAACGAGTGTTAGTACTGGGAGTCTGAACACAGGTGCTTCTCCCAAGACACGGCCTGTAGGGTTTCCACCGTGCCACCCGAGCGGCTCCCTCTTCTGGCCAACACCGAGAGAGAGTGCACAGGAAGGATCTCGTCTCTGAGCCCGCGGGGGAGTGTGTGTGAGAAAGACTCGTCTTACTTTGGAAGACAAACACAAAGATGTCAGATAGGCTTGTCTTCAACTCAGTTATCACATTTGGCCCAAACAACTTTGCGTTCTCATCGGAGAGAAGGAAAATGCCCACCGTCCTTCTCCGCCACGGCAGGGAGGGAGAACAATCGCTTCCTTTCTCCTAAAAGCCTCAGCCCCGCCAGCGCTGTATCAGAGAAGCCCTGGGACCCGCCCGCCCGCCCGCCCGCTGTCAGCCCGACACCGGGGAGCCCTGCCAAGCCGAGAAGGAAGGAGACGGCGGTTCGGGTCATTAGAAAGAGTTGCCAAAAAGTGCTCAGAAAGTGAACAATTAATTTCGGCTGTCAAAACAGATACTAGAGCAGCCCAGTTAGATTTCAAGCATATTTTCTCCACCAGCAAATCCAAGGCTTTGTCGGTGATAAGAGATGGAGCCGATTCTTGGGGATGTTTGTGAGACAATATTACATAGTGGTTAAGACTGCCGTGGGCTTGGGGATCGGATTGCCCCCCGCTGTTGCCAGCTTTTTTTTTTTTTTTCCCCCTTGGCTGTATCCGCTGGCCTTTTATTTAACCTCTCTTAGCCTCCGTTTTCTCATCTGTGAACTGGGAACTGCAGGAGTAGACAAGAGGAGAAGAGGGCGGGGCAAGGATGCATGCAAAGTGCTTAGTATGGCCAGCTGTCCATTGATGGCTTGCTGCTGCTGATGATGATGCTTGTTGTTGTTGTTGTTGTTGTTGTTGTTGTTGTTGTTGTTGTTGTTGTTAGTGGTGACATTATCATGCAAAATCTCGGGCTTTTCTGGAGAGTAGCAGGTTCTGTTTGTTTGTTCTCTCTTCCTGGATGGCTAGTGCCTTGCCCCGAGCTGAGAAAAGTGTTCTGAAGATGAATTCCTTCTAGGAATACTTGCTAGTAAGCAGTAATTTATTGACTCAGTAAAAATGTTCCACGTGAATGTAAAACCTCAAAGTAAAGAGAATTATTTTCTGTTGTTGTTCTCCCCTGGTGAGGCTGTAGTAGTGTAGATAACACATACATAAGTAAAATGGAATTTGTAAAGCAAGAAGCAGAGTATTTTGAAAAATTAAAAGTTTCTTATAAATCTTTAAGAAAATGCATCTGTATCAACACAATAAAAATAATATCCCAGCCTACTGGTTTTCATCTTCTACCCCTGCGTAAGCACTAACTCCTTAACCCTTCCCTTTCCTGCCATTCTATGGATAGGAAAACCAACTGCCACTGCTTTTAGGGGACATAAGAAGACACTCTACCCTCATCTCCTATGACGCGAGCTGTCTCCTCTCATGGGGTTACCATTTTCCAGGTAAGTCAGGAAAGCAATATTTAAGAGCACGTTGTACAATATCAATCATTATCAAAAAAACAAATCATCTTCCTAACTGAGAAAAGTAGGTAATTTTTCTTTTTTTTAAACTTATTCTAGATTTCTGATTCCTCTTCCTCTCTCTATTCCCATGGACATCTCCTATACTACTACTAGGAAAGATTTATGGTATCTGTATGTGGTAGCACACATTGTAATCCCAGTACTAGAGAGGCTGAGACAGGAGGATTGCAGGTTCCTAGTCAGACTCAGCAAATTAGCAAGACCCTGTTTCATGGTAAAAGATAAAATATGGCTGGGGAGCTGAATATGGTGGTGCATGCCTGTAATCTCAGTACTTGGGAAGCTGAGACAAGAGAATCTCAGGTTTGAAGCTAGCCTCGGCAACTTAGTAAGACCCTGTTTCCAAATAAAAATAAAATAGGCTGGGAGTGGAGCTCAGAGGTAGAATGCCCCTAGGATACATATATGGCTGGGATGTAGTTCAGAGATACAATGTCCCTGGGTTCAATCCCCACTACCATACACACACACAAAAATATGTCAATACTCATCTTAAAAGTCATGGTGTTTGTTGATCTATATGCATGCCTGTTGTCTCACAAACTACAGGTATCTTCCCAATAAAATCATTTTCTCCCTTCTTCCTTGCTTATAGAAGCTCGGTTTTATTTGTATGTATACAGACAAACATTAATATGCATCCAGATAAACAATGACATTACCCATGTTCCTTTGAAGCCAGATGGGGCCTAGGGATTAAGTTCTAGCCAATGAGATATAAGTGAAAGTGGTAGGTGAGGTTTCCAGAGAGGATTCTTGGAGGTGGCCAGTGTTGCTGGGGTGGAGGTACACTCTTTTTGCCATTTCCTCTTTCTCTTTCTTGGTCACTGGAACATGAATGTGATGGCCAGAGCTCCAACCACTATATAGGACTCTGTGGAGAACTGGAGGCTGAAAACTATGCATTAAAATTATGGGGAGAAAAAAAATCTCTGATGACTAATAAACCACTGTAGCAACACAGAAATGCCAAACTCCAGATTTTGTTTTTGTTTTTACAAAATAAGCAATTTGATTTAAACCGCTACTGTTTGGGGGATTTTCTGTTTTAAGCAGATGAACCTGATTCTAACTGACACACCTACTTTTTTCTTTTGTTTTGGCTCCAGGGTGAATTCTCTGCATTGGCTCATTTTAGTTTCTCTCTCCAGACCATTTCAGCCAGGGTAGCAAGGCAAGGTTGATCACGAGCCCGCTCCAGAAGCTTTATGAGAGCTTACTAAAATATAGAGTCCAGGTGAGTCTGCTCTGTAGAGTTAATAAGGTATGTGTCAAACTTTGATTTTCCCAAGGCATAATTTTAGGTGGAAAAATAATAATTTTGTGACCACACACTGCATACTGAACTTGGCAGTCCATCTCATCAATGGGAGAGATTAAAAAGGGTGAAAAGCTCACTGTAAACTCAAGGAAATGCCACTTTTGGATAAAGAAGATTTGCTTCCTCCTTTACATCATGTTATTAGCAATGTTATAACATTGCTTACCACATTGTGCAATGATTTTAGCAAGTTTTTTTTCAGAGACATTCCTGTTTAAGTCCATAGTCTTAGCAATAAGCACAGTACCTGCCAAATGGTAGATGCACACAAAAATTCACAATTATTTAATGAATGAATTTTGCTAGAGGCTCATTCGAACAATCATTTCCATCACAAGTCACAAATGAATGTAGCTTTCCAAAATCTATTCAAAAATAATAGAATGATGATGAGAGCAAATAATAATTGCTGAGTTCTTTCTGTATACAGTGTTATTTGTTAAGCTTGGAAAAATTCACTGAGTCAGGAATATATGTGTGTGTGCTTCTATATTACGTCAATATCTGTGTTCTATGCCTCAGATCACACAGACTCTAAAAAGAAGCCATTTAATTTAGTGCCTTCATCATTGAAAGCTCCTCTCTTCCCTCCCCTCTCTTCTTTTCCTTCCCCCTCCTCTTCTCTCTTCTCTCCTCTCCTTTTTTTTTTTTTTTTTTTCACCTGCCCTGAATGTGTTTTAGCAAGCTTTTTGGAAGAAACACTTTGGTCTGTAGCCTACCTTTGGGGAGAAAAATATCATACGTGGTTACTGGGCATGCAAAACTTGATCCATAAAAGAAACACAACTGTTTACTGTGTCAGTTTACCATTCATATGAGTTTAGCATTTTCATCTCTGTGTAAAGAAAAATCAAAGTGTCAAGTAATGAGCAATGTGGAACAGTTTAGGAATGGAGCAAACGGTGTGCAGAAGCTAGAGCTGCATTCCACTGCTAGACAGATACTCAAATTCAAACATTTATGATCATGTAGATGAATGCTAAGATGCAGTGGCTGTTCAAAATATGCTACAGAAGAGTCTCTAACCCAGAGGCTGGTGCTCTGTTCAATTCAAGGTGCACTCACTCTCTGCCAAGGAACCAAAATAGCAACAAGTCAGCTAAGAGGCCACTTTCCAATCAACCAAGTAAATGTGCAGAAAACTGATAATTTTTTTTTTTTACTTTTACTGGTGCCTTATAGTCTCAATTTTTTTCCCCATACTGGGGATGAAACCCAGGGGAATTCTACCTATGAGCTGCACCCCCCGTCCTATTTTTTATTCTTTCTTTCTTTCTTTCTTTCTTTGTGGGTTTTTTTTTGTTGTTGTTGTTTTTGTTTTTGTTTTTTGTTTTCTGTTTTTTGGTTTTTGGTTTTTTTTTTTTTTTTTTTTTTTTTTTTTGGTGGTACTGGGGTTCCTGGAAGCCCTTCTACCTCCAGGCTACACTCCCAGACCTATTTTATATTTTTGAAACAGGGTCTCTTACGCCAGCACAGCTGGCTTCGAACCTGTGCGATTCTCCTGTCTCCGCCTCCCAAGCGCAGGGATTACAAGCATGAGCCACCACGCCCGGCTTATTCTTTATTTTGAAACAGGGTCTCACTGAGTTGCAAAGGGCCTCGCTAAGTAGCTAAGGCTGTCCTTGAACTACCATCCTCCCGTCCCAGCCTCCCAAATGCTGGGATTACAAGCATGCACCACCCGGTATCGAATTATTTTTAATGAAACTGTTATGGTTTATTTGGAAGAATTGCTTATTTCTTGTTGCTATAAACTCTCTCCCAACAAACTTCAGTTGTCAGGTTTTAGTGGAAGATGAAAACTGAAGTGAACACATACAGTATTACTTAAACCCAAACCAAACATTATTAAAGAATAATATTGACCACTTGTTTTGGACAGTAACTTAAAAGGGAGCAAAGTTAAAAGTTCTTTCTGATGTAAAGAAGCCATACACTGAGCTTTCTAACCATGGGCCTTGAATAGCCCTGAATCTTCTACCTTGATTTGATCACTACTGATGTCCAATAAACATTAATCACGTTTAAGGGTAAAAATAGTAATATATCTCAGGAGCTAATGATCTCTGTGCTTTTCTCAGCTTATCAGATATTTTAGCCATAAAACTGAAATTAAGGGAATTTCCAGAATAGGACTGGAGCCTCTCAGATTTCTAAAACTACCACAACATAGGTAAATATCCCCCATATAGATAACTTGAGTGGTTTCAAAGGAAAGGAATGAAAACATTTTGTATTTCAACTGCCTTTTTCTTCCAATAAATTGGGCCCATCATTTCCCCAGAACTTTCAAGAGAACTCTTAACAAAGTAGGGACTGGGACTGGATTAAGGTTTTTTTTTTTTTTTTAACGCATATAAGAGTTTATTTTTTTATTTTTTAAGTTATTTTTTTAATTTTTATTTTTTATAAGTGGAACATATTGAGAGTGGTGTATATTTACATTGTGTTTCATGCCCTCCCCCCTCCATTTCCCTCCCCCCAATAGAGAGTATCTAGGTTAATCATGTTGTATTTATGTTATTATACATATGTGTATATAGCTCCTCCATTGAACAACATCAACTTTCTTCCTCTCCTATCCTTCCATTCAAGCTTTGCTGAGATTTCCCCTCCATCATCTGGAGTCCCTCTTGTATTACCACTACTCCCTAGCTTGGACATATTAGAGAAAACATCTGTCCCTTCTCTTTCTGTGCTTGACTAATCTCACTTAACATAATGTTCTCCAGTTCCTTCCATCTTCTTGCAAATGCTATTATTTTATTTTTCTTTATAGCTGAATAGAATTCCATTGTGTGTATTTCCCATAATTTTGCAATCCATTCATCTGTTGATGGTTGGAAATACACTGGATTAAGCTTTGAGTGAGTTTGTGAGTTGGAAAGGAGAGGAATAAGTCATAAACAGCAGAACGTAAGTAGAAGGAGCAGCTTCCAGGAAACTGGGGAATCTCGGCAGTCCAGCTTCAGCTTTGAACAGCCTTTAAGTTTCCCAGAGCCTTGAACAGTACCTGCCAGTACCATGTGCTGAATGACACAGACATGAGAGTGCTTCTGGATTCTGCCAGACGGAATCCCAGCTCTCCCCAGGCAAGTTACAAAACCTCTCTAAACCTCCATTTCTTATCTGTAAAGCAGGGTAATGACAACTAGAGTTGGTGTAAAGATTACTTAATGGCATAATGTGGTCATGTTTCTGTGAGCGCCTCAAGGATTGGACCCATGTTTTCTTTAACACAATCTTAGTTTTGTGACCAGAGAACTAGACAAGAAGCAAGGAATGTGCAGTTTCCATTCAGTGTCATTTTAATATCTGTGAGAGTTGTAGTTCTTCCAAGACAGGAAAAATACAGAGGAAGAAAAATACAAAATTCTGATTACCAGAATTTACTGATAAGGGTGAAAGAGTTATGTAAGGGTAGACTAATTCCATATAGTAGCAGTAAAGCAATTTGAAAGGCAAAGGCAAAAACAAAGAAATGTCCTAAGAGAGTTGAAGAAATATAAAATCCAATTCGTCAGGGAGGAAAATTAGCTACTATCTTCAGAGGGAGTATGGAATTCAATTTACTCAAACCAGCAGGAAAAATTAGTAAAATGGCCTATCTGGAACCCAGAAGAAACCAACCCATAAAAGATATGGACTTGGGGTTCCTTTTGTTACGATGACTCTTAAAAAGGACTTTATACATTGGTCAGTGTTCCAGGGAAATTCTGTCTTCTTTCTTGACCAAAAGATAGTAGATTTGCAGCCACTCTGCTGAAATAGTCACTCTACCTCATTTGTGACACTATAATTTTTCAGTAATGGGTTAGTGTTTTTAACTCAAAAGAATTTCAGAGCGGAGCACGGAGATTAAGTAAATCAAATCTGAACTGTTACCATGTTCCTATTAAAGTCCAAAAGAGCTTTTTAAATCATTAGGTTAATCTGTGCATATTTGGTATTTAAAATGTTTACAAACTGTAAGAAAATGTATTTTGTTAAGGTAACTAGTAAGTTAGCCTCTGACATTAATTTAAATTAATAATTAACTTGAGGTTCCTAAAATTAATTTAAATGCTACAAATGGTATTGAAATACTTATTAGTACTTAAGGACAGCCATCTTTGTGTGTGTGTGTGTGTGTGTGTGTGTGTGTGTGTGTGTGTGTGTTACTGAGGCTTGAACCCAGAGACATTCTACCTTCAAGCTATACCCCAGCGTCCAGTTTTATTACTTATTTGCAAACAGGGCCTCAGTAGGTTGATAAGAGTCTCACTACTTGCTGAGGCTGCCCTCATACCTGTGATCCTCCTTTCTCAGTCTCCCAAGTACTGGGATTACAGGCAAAGAACAGCCATCTTTAAAATGTACTCGATTTATGTGAATTGGTTTAAGTACATGGAAATACTTTTTTCTGTTAGAGTAATCTGAAGGGCTTTAAAAGAAAATTGGGCATATTAAGTTGCTATAAAATTAATGGACAGCCGGGTGTGGTGGCGCACGTTTGTAATCCCCGCTCTTGGGAGGCGGAGACAGGAGAATCGTGCTGGTTCTAAGCCAGCCATGCTGGCTTAAGAGACCCTGTTTCCAAAAATAAAAAAGTATAAAATAGGTCTGGGACTGTAGCTCGGAGATAGAAGGGCTTCCAGAAACCCCAGTACCCCCCCCCAAAAAAAATGTAATGGACAATATTTAAAGAAAATGTACTGTCTTGGAATTGCTTGCTTAAGGAGGGTTGACCCACTCAAATTAAAGAGACACTAAGCAAAGTCTGCCTTGAAAGGGACTATCACAATCCCTTGATTTATAAGTAGAAAAGGATGCATTACCTTATTCATCCAGTGTAGTCACTGTCTGTTCTGTGGCAGGCACAGTTTTGGGCTCTAGGAATACAAGCATCAGCTAAATGAGGAGAAAGACTGTAATGGGGCCCACAAATCTTGAACTTCGAGCTTTAGAAAAATCAGAGTTGCTGATTGTTTTGCTCTCATACATTGGATACTAATGTTAAAACAGATTGGCCACACACTGTCTCTTCATTCCACAAATCTCTCCTAAGGGACATAGATACATTCACCTGGACAAGTCCTATTTGTAAATTTATTATTATTTTGATAACCTCAATGCCCCCAAATTTTGAGAGTCAAAATACATAGACACCACATTCAAGTCAATCACTACAAAGCGGGGCGTAAAGAACACACCAAAGTTTAGCAATGACCTAAGCTATCTGTCAGTTTCCTGGGGCTGCTTGGAGCTAAGAACTCAGGGAGTTATGCAACCTAGACCCATTTTACATCTGCCAGTAAACATTAATTAATTAGTTAACTAATTAGTAGGATGTTTCTCTCCCCCTTTTTTTGGTGCACTACATCCCTGGTCCCTCCAGCTGCCCTTTGCTCAGGGGTCACAATTCACATAGTCCAAGGCTGTAGGCAAGTCTGGTGGCCCCTGTGACCGCTCCTGCTCCATCCAACAGGGACTGGCCCATCCCTATCAAGTGTGGCTAAGTACAGGTTACTGGTGCAGGCACTGAGGGGGCCAATCAGTAAGCAGATGACTTGGGGGCGGAACTGTGTAGAGGTAAACACCTCAGGCTCTAGAGTCTGGAAGCACTGGGTTTGAATCTGATTACTACTTCTTGGCTGGATGTCCAATCATAGGTTACTTACATTCTCTGAACCTCGGTTTTCTCATTGGTAAAATGAACCTTATAATAATACCTACCTCATGGAGTTTCTGAGAGGGTTAAATAAGATAAAACATGTACAATAATGTTGTACCAGACAAATGGTGAGTTCTCAAACTTGCACTTGTACAAGAGTTCACCAATTTACTGCAAGTACAAACAGAAAAAAAAAAAAAATATATATATATATATATATATATATATATATATATATATATATCTTCTGCTTGGATCATGACATAAATGTAAATGGCAAATAGTAATTAAAGAAACCAAAAAGATCTGGAGTTGTAGCTCAATGGTGGAGCAGGCACTTAGCATGCAGGAGCCCTGGGTTCAAAAATAAACTAAGAAATAATCCAATGCCTATTTGGATTCTTGAGATGCTGGAATGAGACACAGCCTTATCAACATGATTCTGACAGCTAACCAGGATTCGGTTTTAATCTGGTGAATGACAATTTCATTGAAAAACAGTTATTGTAGAGTTATAAGGATAAAATGCAATGTTCTAAATGATAGATTTTTAAAACAATCAGTGCCTTTTCAAATGTTTAGACCCATACTAGAACAAAAAATCATGGACAATAATTCCATGAGAACATTATTTCTCTAAATAGATCCATAATAACCAGGCTGAGTTATTAAGGGGAAAATGAGTTTAATAATATAATATTAATCAGACTGAGTGTCATCCAGGAAAGGTGTACTATAAAAAATGTTCTGAATATTAATTGAGCTCCAGTAAATTTAGTGTTGTAAATATTTGTATTATAGTGAGGTAGACAGTTTTTTTAAAAAAACTCTCCATTAGACAGACTTAAAATTTTGTAATAATATTTAAGAAAATGATAACATTATGAAAGAATGAATTATCTGATGAATGCTTAACTTTGTACAACTCGAATATAAACTTTAAAAATATTAGAAATTATAACATTTGAGTGCATATAACATTTTGTACATTAAGATGGATTGCATGCCGTCCATTTCCTCTTTGCACTTTCAGTCACCTTAAATAAACAAATATATACAGCCTCAACAGAACAACAGTGCATCCAAAGCAAATGTGCATTTTAAATTATTTCTCCTGGCCAAGTCCTTTTCTTGTACTTAGCATTTTATATTAGCATTTATTCTCATTCCCACCTTTCTTTGATAGTTTGTAGTTCTCTGAACAAAATCACCAACAGATTTAGATGGGAGGGAGCAGACCACTTAGGGTAAACCAAAACTGTCCATAATCGTTGGTACAAGTTTCCTTGTTTAAACCATTTCATGGTCCAAGATAAGGAGGACTCACTCCTCCAAGGGCCTTCGCATGGGCAATGTTTGAAAATAATTCTGGTGCAGGCTGGGGGAGCGTCCGTGCTCCTGACTACCTGGGAGTAGGTGTCTCAGCTTCCCTGTGTGCTTTCCCCTGCTTCCTTCTGGTAGATGAATTCCGCCCCGTCCCTTCCTTACAGCCCGTTCCCCAATCTACCACCCTAAACTCGATGTAACACTTGACTCTTTTCACAGTTTCGCATTACTATGTTTTAAAAAACATTGCCTAACTGGTAATTACAATCTAAAACAATTCTTTGGGGGGAGCCCTGGGCTATTGCTGACTGGTAATCTTTCAGGAATGTCAGAGAGTGGGAGGGAGCATAGATGTTAAGAAACTTCAGAGACAGGGGCTCGGGTCCCCTGCCATCCTCTCTCCCTGCTCCTGGCCTGGCTCCTTATCTCCATTCTCCTGTGGGGCCCAGCCTCCCCCTCTTGATGTAGTCCTTCTCCATCTGGGGTCCTTTCCCCTCCTTTGTACCTCTTATCTTAATTATATGTTCCCTACCCATTTCTTAAAATTAGGAAATCACCTTCCTCTTGGAAGGATGTTTGAATTTTGGCAAATCCTGTTTAAAGAAATCAATTAGAAACAGACATCACCAAGAGCTTTGGGGTGGGCTACCTCTGGCCAGGGCTAGTGCACCTAGGTGTCAGCCCCCATCAAGGAAGGCCTTGTGGTTTCTCATTATCCTTCAGGGGGTTCCATATGGACTAATTCTTGTCATTCCATCCATACCAGCTCCCTTTTCCCCCACCAGAAAAAGCAACAGTAAAGGCATCCAGCGACCTGAGCCCTCAGGAGTGAGATGGAGATTCCCAGGGCCCCACACTGGGAGAGCCTAGGGCTGGGAATCCATGGGAATACACACGGAAAGGCACTTGGGGCCATCTCTCTGGAAGCTCTTCTCAGAGCGGGACACTTCCTGACTTTCCTATTACTTCTGCCAATTTCCCAACACTCTCTGCTTGTTAGCTGCAAAGATAGCACTTTCTTTCCACACGTAGAAACAACCCAACCAAGATGTGGCCAAAGGTGGTGGATTCTTTCTCCCATGCTGTTTCCCTTTTTAAAACTAGTATTCTCCTCGATCCTCAGTCCTCAGAGCAGTGGAGAAACAGGTAAGTGTGTTTCCTCCTCCTACCTCCTACCAAAACCTTCAAGAGGCAAGGAAATCCAAAGCCACATAATAAAAAGAGGAGGGGAGGAGGAGGAGAGGAGGAGGAGAAGGGGAGAAGGAGGAGGAAGAGAGAAGGAAGAGGAGGAGGAGGAGGAGGAGGGAAGGAAGAGAGGAGAAGGAGGAAGAGGAAGAAAGAAGGAGGAGGAGGAAGAGAGAAGGAAGAGGAGGAAGAGGAGGAGGAAAGGAGGAGGAGGAGGAAGAGGGAAGGAGGAGGGGAAGAGGAGGAGGAACGAAACAACGAAAGAACCCTTTCTTGGCTTGTTTTCCAGGGTAGCCAGGCGAGGTGTGAAATCCGTGTCCCTTTGCGGCTTGGTCCTGCAAGGCCGTGCCGCTTCCAGGCTGTCCCCTCCCCACCAAGGCCAGCTCCTGCTCCACCTCTCGGCAGTCAGGCCTCCCCTGCGTCCCGGGCCAAGGCGGCAGGACCGGCACCGCTACCTGCAGCCGCAAGACTCCACCACCATGTCCTCGTACTGCTTGTAGACCACATTGTTGCCCGCGTCGATGTACAGGATGCTGATGGGAGTCAATTTGGTGGGCACGCAGCAGCTGGGCGGGGTGGAGCCAGGATCCATGGAGTTCATGAGCGTCTGGATGATGGCGTGGTTGGTGGGCTCCAGGTGCGAGCGCAGCGGGAAGTCGCACACGCCCTCGCAGTGGTAGGCCTCGTACTCCAGGGGCGCGATGATCCAGTCGTCCCAGCCCAGCTCCTTGAAGTTCACGTGCAGGGGCTTCTTGCTGCAGCGCAGCCGCGCCTTCTTGCCGTGCCGCTTGCCGTGGCGGCTGGCGAAGGCCGTGCGCCTCCGCCGGCGGCCGGGCGAGGGCAGCCAAGGCGCGGCGTCCGGGGCGCCCGACGGCGGCGGCCAGGAGCCCTCGGCGCCCGCAGCCTCGGCCGAGCCCAGCTGCTCGCGCATCTCAGCGAACAGGTTCTTGCGCTGGGATCTGGTGAAGACCACGAGCAGGGCGCGCTCCTGGGGGGACCGCACCCTCCGGCCGAAGCCCAGACTCCGCAGGTCCGGGGGCGGCGGCTGCTGGGGCCCCCGCGCGCGCGCCTCGACCTCCCCGGAGTCCGGCTCGCCCCACGCGGCCCGCAGCTCCAAGCACAGCTGCTTCTGGGGCTGGTGGCGCAGACCCTGCCACACGTCGAAGACCTCCCAGCCGGCCGGGGGCGCCCCCTGCGGGTCCAGGGTCCGCGCGTCCAGGAGCTGGGGGGACGAGCAGGGGAAGAGCTGCACGTGCAGCGGCCCGGCCGGGGGCCCCCAGGGCGCTGCGGGCGCCTGGCGGTAGAGCCGGAGCTCCGCGCCCACCAGCTCTTCTTTGTCTGAGAGCGTGGACACATCAAACAAATACTTCTGTCTCCGAAGAGGAGTGTGCGAGAGATCGTCTGCGAGATAAAAAATAATTACAGTCAGTTTCACTTAAAGGGGAGATCAGCCCGGTGCTCTCTGGCCGCCCCAGGAGGAAGAGGGCGGGGAGGGGGCAGGCAGGCCTCGGAGACCAGCTCGGCCAGCCCGAAGCCTGACCACCCCGGGGCTCAGGCCCCCTCCTCTGGACGCCCAGGGCGGAAGTCGACAGGCTGCTGGCCTGGGGACTGCGGCAGCGGCCTCCCGAGGCTCCCCCCACCCCCACGGGGCTGTGTAACCACTAATGTGCCCTTTGTGGTCCCTGGTCTGGGCTGCCTTCCCCCCAGACCTCCTCTCCAGCTGCTTTGCTCTTCTAGTGCACATCTCAAATGTCACCTCCTCTTAGAGGCTATCTCAGAGGGACCACCCTCATCTAAAGTGGCCTCCCTGGGTCACTATTGCAGGACCCTGGTTTGTTATCTTCCCCTCTTAGGATTATCTACCATTACCCCGCTTTTACTCGTCTCCTTAGAGGTCTCTTTCTCAGCAACACTGGTACTCCATCAGTCCCTAGGAGCTTGGATGACTTCAAGTTCATCTTGCTGGCCACAACTCCTAGACACCAGCTGACCTGCAGCACGCCTGATCAGTAAGTGTGAAGCTACAGCAGGGATTCTCCATCAGGAAGCTGCCCCTTAGCATCTTCTGAAGAAGTTGAAAACTACCAGTGGCCCCTCTGGCTTTAGCTAATTGAAGCACTCTCTAAGAGTAGGACCTGTGTGAAGGATGACTGGTTATTTGCTGTTAGCTTTTCTCTTCTTTTCTGTTAAGTTCCAAGATGATGTAAAGACTCAGTCCTACTCTAGACTCAGAAGGCCAAGGTCACACTGCTGCCCATTGGGCAACTGGGCAGGGGAATTCAGGCCCGATGCAGTGCAGACAGAATGAAGACCTGCTATATGATTTCTTTCTTTCTCCTTTCTTTTTTTTTTCTTCTTCACAACAGATAAAAGAGCAATAAGACTTTCCAAAAGTATGGGTGTGGGAAAGGATGAACAAATACACACCTCAGACATCCATTGAGAAGATCCTGCAGCCAATAAGAAATAGATACACCTGGAGGGGAAAACCTAAGCGAAGGACACACACACACACACACACACACACACACACACCCCTCCCCTTTTCATCATCACTCAACTTGAAATTTTCTTATGCTGCAGATAATCCTGAAGAAAATGTTTGTTTGTTTGTTTGTTTGTTTGTTTTGTTATTCTTACAGCTGAGAAAAATAAGTGTGGGACACAGGGTGGATATCAGACTCTAAAAGTCCAAGGCAAATTCTTTTGGACCAAAGCAAAGCTGAACTCTTTTCTTGACACATTTGTGCATGAAGCAAACCCCACTTCAATGTGCAAGGCGGAAAGCTAACCAGATTTTCCTGGGCTGCCTTCCCATAAAATATTTACAACCCAGCAAATACAAAAATCCCCAAAGCCCCTAGCTCTCCCCAGAAGCTAGTAAAGCTTGGGTCGATTTCAATAGTAAAAATGTCACCGGGTCCCAGGTCCGACCCTCACTGCCAGCCCAGATGTAGCCCCAGGACACGTGCTCTGGAGCCTCGGCCACACCCAGCCAGCACCCTGGGCTGACCACAGGGCCAGCGCCTCTCTCTAACACACATGCTTCGACCTGAGATGGAGCTGTGGGAAGGGTTAGAGAGGTGAAAGGGAAAAGCTGCTAGAGGCAGTTGATTTATGGAAGCCAAGACCTTCAAACCAGCCAGGGTCACATTAAAAACAGAGAGAAGTCAGTGTACTTTCTTTTCTTTCTAAAAAAAAAAAAAAACCAACTGTGTCTGACTCTGCTCAGCCATTGCCCAGGTCTCTGGACCTATCACCTTAGACTTCACCCTCCTGCCTCTCTCCCTGAACTAGGGGCATTCTGTGAGGGAGGAACCTCCTGCACTTGCTGCAATAGCTAAACCTTGTGAGGGCTGACATGGTTCTAATCTTTACTTTTTCCACACGCACAGAACAGTTTCGTAAAGAGGTGGAGGAGGTATAAGTAGGTTGTGTATCGTTCCCATATTACAGGTGGGAAAACCAAGTCTTGATGAAGTGAATACTCCAATGTCAGACAGCTAGTAAGCAATGAAGCTGAGATCCATGCTTAGGTCTATTTAGTCTCAGAGCTGGAATGATTAGTCCCCAAGCCCTATTGCCTTTCCCCTGTAGTCCAGGTTCTGGAGCCTCAAAGCCCCACCAGGGTTTAAGGGAAGGGGAATCTAGTCCAAACTATATTGGCAGGACTTGCTAGGAGTAAAACCTGGGCTCCCTTAAGAAATCATGAATCTCTGATTATATAACTCTTGAGATAGTTTGTCACTGGCTGGAGAGCTTTAGGCAGGTATGAAGAATAATGATTTATTTATTTTTCTTTTATTCAACATGGAGAGGTCAGCCTGCTTTTGTTTTCATTCTTTTTCCTTTTAAGTGTAGGCTAATAAACGGTTAGACTGCACAGTTGAGTCAAAATTGAAGCAAGTATCTCTAAGGGCCTTACTGATTCTACAACCTTGGGATTTTAATGATCTTTCTAGCCAACCCAGTCCACATTTATCCTTTCCAGGGATCAGGAAAGTATACAGATGGGGCCTTCAAATGCCATCCTTTCCCCTTCTCTTCCCACATTAGTTCCATCCTACACATCCAGGGGCCTTTCCTGTATCCCTGTGGACACCAGACCCACAGATTCAGCATCTCAGGCCTACAGATGCACATAGACCTCGGTGATGTGATCCTCCCTGGTGTGACTCCTGATAAAGAAGTTGCCCAAGCCCTGCAAGTGAGTTCAGGGCTATTTTGAGGCAAGAATTCTGTGGCCCAACTACCTGGAGGCTGGTCTAAGGACAATAGCTCTCAAAGTTGCCAAACTTGCAGTGAGTGGTCCCCAAGTCTGCAATCTGAGCATCATATAAGAACTTGTCAGAAATGCAAACTCTCCCAGAACCCAGAGGTTTGAGCTGCATTTTAGTAAGCTTTCCAGGTGCTGCTGATTTGCTGGACCAGGGAATCACTTTGAGGACCACTAGTGTAGGAAGGCCTATCTCCTGGGCTCTTTGGATTCTCCAGTGTGTGGGCAGGGGTGTCATTAGAGGGGAAAAAAAGACCCTCTAAAGCACTAAGTCTAATATCACCAGAACTAGTCACTGTCTCTCCCAGCAACTCCCAGCCCCACAGATATATATATTTCCTTTAATCACATACTCTCTCAGTGGGTCTCCAGAACCTCTAACCCCTAAACAAAGGTTCCAAGAAGGTGGCTGATCCATACATCTCCTCTACAGACTGCATTCCCCACCTGTCTGGACCTGCTCTGAAACTGTGTATCACAGAAATAACCCAGAGGAGGGCTTGGGCCCAGAGCGTGTATACACTGCCAAGTATTGAGGCCCTGTAGACACTTTACCTGCCAGCCAGGCATCACAAAGCCTGGCCCAGCCCCACAGGCACCTGGCAGGCAGGAAGTTGGCCCTTCCTCCTGCCCTGCACACACACCTCTCCAGCTAAGTCCTGTATAAATGAGTAGCAAGGTCATGACAGGACCCACCCTTGACTAGAAACAGGGGTGTGCTTTTCATCTCAAAATCCGTGGAACTTTCCTACATTCTGGAAATGCATTCTATGCTTTAGGCCTTTAAATGGAAAATGATCAGTAATACATCATAGGAATGTTGCTTTTAATCTGCATCAGCCTAGTTTGTTGCAGCGTAGGTAATGCCCCAGTTAACTCAAGTGTTTGCTGAGTATTAGACATATTCTTTTTTGTGTGGTACTGGGTATGGAACCCAGGGGCATTCTACATCCAAGCTATATATACCTCCAGCCCTATTTTTTAGTCTTTGTAACTTTTGAAACAGGGTCTCACTGAGTTGCAAAGGGCCTCCCTAAGTAGCTGAGGCTGTCCGCGAACTGTGATGATCCTCTGGTCTCCGCCTCCCTAATACTGTTAGACATATTAATCTTTCAAGTTACAGTTGTTGGATTCATTTATCCTCTTTCTTTGGAGGCAGGTAGAGACAGAAAGAGGAGAATGGGGGGAATAACAGGAATATATGTAGAAAAGCCTCCATAAGTAGGTCAGCAAATTGTTAAAATCAAAGAGCGCCTTACAGGTGCTCCGGTGTAGAATTTATTTAGAAATAAAATGGGAGGGAGATGTTGGCCAAAGGTTACAATGTTTCAGTTAGAGTAGTGAATAAAAGGTAAAAAGTAAAAAAAAAAAAAAAGCTTAGTTTAAAAAAAAACTTAAAGCAAAGAAAGTAAGGTAACAAAAACCAAGGAACTAATTACTTCTACGGTAGATAAGACTGTGCCCAGTTTAGGTGTGGAAACTGAGAAAGGTAAAAGCACCTGACCACAGATCACATGGTAGATAAGGAAGCCAGGGAAGCAAACGTGTGGATTGAGGTGCCACAGGCTCTGTGCCTGGGATGGAACCCCAGAAGGGCAGCCCAAGGGAGGGCATCCTTGAGAGCCACACAGCGCCCCCACCAAGGGCCTCCTGCAGAAGGCAGCTCCCTGTGCCAGCCAGCCTGCACAGGGATCCCTAGAGCCCAAAACTTCAGTGGACAGGGCAGAGCTTTGATGGCCTTTTTCACAAAATCTTTTTGGCAGCATCTGATATGGGTCCTATGGTTACACTTATTTATAGATGAGGAAACTGAGGTTCTTAGAGGTATCTTGCCCAGTGCCTATCCCCTAACTAGTCAGGAGAAGAAGGAACTAAAGGCCTTAATTCCCAGCATGGACCCCCTGCCCCATGGCCATGCCCCTCTCCTGGGATCCTAATTGGGCAGGAGAGCAAGAGGATAGACAGACATTCATCCTCAGTGTAATCAGCATTCTCCCAGGGGTCCGACCCCTCCATTTTCTTTACTAGAAGGAAAACTTCCAAGCTCAGAATTCAAAGCTGGGTTTGGAATCATTTTTAGCCCTGAGTATCTCAGCTTTAGCACTGCCCTAAGGTGTCAGAGTCCATCAGGTTGGAAAATAGGTCAGGTATACAAGGTGAGTAAAAATGGGCCACCAGTTTCACCCCTGCAGTGTGAAGGCCTCTCAGAGGAATCTGTGCTTCAACTATTACTGTGCCCTTGGGTTAGAGGGATCTCCTGGGTATTCCCATGAAATCTTAGTGAGCCTTGCAACTGCTGAATATTTCCTAAGCATCCTCAACACTGTGAGGATTCAACTCCCACAATTCATTCTCCCAGAGTCCTCTTGTTGACCCCAGCACTCTTGCTTGACCACCCAGCCTAATAACTGTAATAGCAAACACTGGCGTACCACCCACTATGTGTTGGGCATGATTTAAATTATTTTAATCCTCAATACCACCCATGATCTGATCATTATTCATATGTAACGTCCCACTGTACCCCTTAAATATGTATAATGATTGTCCCAATTAAAATTAGATATTTGAAAAAAACCTGCCTGTAAGTAAGGTATCACTGTAAACTAAACTATAGGAAACCTAAGAGTAACTTAAGAGAGTAACACCAGGCGTGGTGGCACAGGCTTGTAATCCCAGTGCTTGGGAGGCTGAGACAGGAGGATCGCACAGGTTTTAAGCCAGCCTCAGCTACCTAGGCTCTCAGCAACTTAGTGAGACCCTGTTTCCAAATAAAATATAAAAATAGATCTGGGAGTGTATCCTGGAAGTAGAAAGCCTCTGGATTCTTCCCCCAGTATGAGAGAGACCGGGGGGGGGGGGGTCAGTGGCAGAGCTGACAGTTTAGCTCCAGAATCTGCGCCACCACCCTAGATGTCCTGGCGCTTGGGGTCTATGCCTGGTAAAAACCCTGAGAAGGTTCCTAGGTACTTCCCATGTCCAGAGAGAGGAAGGGCTTCCATTCCTGGGCTGCAAGAATCATTCATCCCTAATCAACAGAACTGAAGGAATGGCAACAACTAAACTTTTGAAAGAGAATTTACAAAGAAACTTATTTTTCATTTATCAAATGGGGAAAATCGTGTGGGCTCACAGGGCCACTGGGAGGGGCAAACGAGATAAGGCATGGGCAATTTCTGAAGGAGTTATACAGATGTTAGCTACTATGGACAATGTGGCGTGAACGCAGGCATTTAGAGTCTCAGTGACATTAATTCCAGTCCTGATCTACCAGTTAGTGGCTAGGTGGCCTTGGGTAGACTAAGTCGCATAATCACTCCCAGGGCCATCTGCCTCATCTATAAAGTGGAAGAACTACCTCTACCTTGCCGAGTCACTGTAAAGGGCTCAAAGTACCCAGGGCTAGGCATGGCACATGGCAACCCTCAATAAATGCAACCAATATTACTAACTACCTCCATCCTGGTAGGAGGAGGTGTGCCTGGCTTTCTCTCTGTCTCCTGAAGGAGATGCAGTCAGTTCTCTTTACTAGATCTCCAGAAATGAGTGGATGAAAGGTGCCGTGGAGAGCATGGCTAATGAAGGCAATGGTGCTTCCTGCTCCTGTTCATCTGAGGACCCCTGAGGGTCAAGGCTTATGGGGCTGCAGACTGAACCCTATTAAAGTAATCCTTCTCCATTCCATGAGGCCACTTCTGACACTGTCCCCCACAACACAACACATACACACACACACACACACACACACACGCATGCGCGCGCACACACACACACACACACACACACACAATGCTAAGTGACCGAGGACTTCCACCTCATCTTATCAAGGATTGGATCTTCCTTGCAAGTTCCTCCCAGGGTTTAGAAGCCAGGCAGTAGTAGCCTGGGTACTAACTCAGAAGACTCTCTGGCTGGGCAGGAGCAATCAGGAGAGGTTGGTGCTCTAGTGCTCTCTCTCCTCTCTCCTCTCTCCTCTCTCCTCTCTCCTCTCTCCTCTCTCCTCTCTCTTCTCTCCTCTCTCTTCTCTCCTCTCTCCTCTCTCCTCTCCCTCTCCCCCCCCCTCTCTCCTCCCTTTTGTGGAGCCTGGTCTACAAAAGCACTCCTCTATAAGGATAGAGGAAGGGTGCTCCCTATCTTCACCTGACCAAAGGCCACATGCATGGTGACATTAGGGTATGGAAATAAATGACCCCTGGGCTGCGGGGCCAGGCAGGACCCGCTGCATTTGTCATCTAGGGAGGTGCTCTTGGTGGGTCTGCCAGTTCCTGCCTCCTCCCACACACTCACTGGCAGCTTTGCCCAGGGCCCTCAGCTTCCCCAGTGCCCTCCCCAAACAGTCTGCACTACCTGTCTCAGCTTCTTTTCTCCTTCTAATGACCAGAAGAGCTCTGGGGAGCTCCTCCCTCTTTCTCTGACTTCATAGATATCTGTACAATGGGACTGACCTGGCCTTGTAGAACATATGGGTTAGGCAGGTCTGGTATTCCACTTGGATTCTGGAGAGAAATCCTAGCATCAGCACAGCAGGCTCCCATGCTTGTGAAGCAAGACACACACACACACACACACACACACACACACGCGCGCGCGCGCGCGCGCGCGCGCTCGAGAGAGAGAGAGAGAGAGAGAGAGAGAGAGGGAGAGAGAGAGAGAGAGAGGTCGCTCAAGAAGGTAGAAGTGAAAGCGAGTCTTTGTGCCCACCACACTGGAGACTTAACTGTGGGGGCATGCTGGCTGGGCAACTTCAGCACTTCTAAGGAGGTAATTCCAACCCCAGTAGCACTGGCTGGCTGGTGACAAGCATCGGGAGCCAGCCCTCTCCTCAGAGCACTGAGTACATTCAGCAAAAGCCTCCTTTTGCTTCTGTAGGATGAAGCCGACTCATTTACAAAGTAATTTGCCTTTAACTTTGTGAAAACTTTATTGGTCTCCTGCTTTCTTGGGGTAGGGGAATCGGAAGGGCCAGAGAAGAGCCAGAATCAAGGACTCTTCCCCCCTCCCCAGCATCCAGGTTTTTGCCTTGGTGGAACCCTGAGCTCCGGACAAGAGCTGCTAGAATGTTAATCTAACTACACAGGAGATCAAAACCTAAGTCCACACTCACCCTTCCTCCTACCTTTCTGCACTGTGCAAGCAGCCTGTGGGAGGGCTCGCACTCTTCCCCGGGGACCCTGTGTGTAAGGGCCTGGACCTAGTTTATTTGCTGGGGAGGCCTTTGCTGCACTGACTGTAGGTCACCCATGGGGCCCAGGGGAGCAACAAGGCCCCTAGAATAAGGGGAGCAGGAGTGGGCTCTCAGTCCATTTGCCGCCCTGGAGACTTGAACCTGGTCAGATCACTTCGCTTGAGAACTTCAGATAAAAAATAGAAGGAAAGGTGCCCAATTGTGCGCTCTCTCCTCCCCAACCAGGACTGGCGTTGCTGGTGGAGGCAGAGGTTCAAATTGGCATGTAGCATGGGCAGAATATTGGACTCTCTCAGCGCCCAGTGATCCTGCAACAGAGAAACCTCAGTGATGTAGCCTTGAAAGTTCTTGCTCATTGTTCTGAAGAAGGGATCCTGCATGCTTGAGCTTGAGCTTGAGCCAGGGCTCTTGGTCTGATTCCCTAAACGACTTAGCTAAATGAGATTGGTGATGTGCGTTGGGAGCGAGTCCCGAGTTTTTCAGTCTCCCTTCCCAAGGAGCCCAGAAGCAGCGGTGGGGTAGGGGCTGTACCTACTTGCTTAAAAGCCAGGCGAAGCAGATGCACCGATTTCCCCGGGTTTTGATATTTTTAGGCATGGCCCCACCCCCTCCCCAATGCCAATCCCAACCCTCTACGCTGCGGGGTTCCAGTCTCCCCCGAGCTTCGACTGCACCAACTTGCGCTTAAGGTCCGACCCACTCTGGTCCGGGAGCCGCTACCCTGGCCCTAAATCGTGACCCGCCCCTAAACTCAGGCAGCTAGCTGCCCCACGTTCCCAGCTGTCTGCCGGCAGGGCCTCTCCGAACTCCAGCAGCTCCCGGCCACAAGCGGCCCTAACCCTTGGCCCTCAGCAGCGCCAATGGACTGTCCTGGAAAGCAGCGAATCGCAACACTGGAACCCATTAGACCAAGGGCCGGTTTAATCCCACTAAACAGAAGGCATTATTTAGCAGACATTGAGCTTAAAAATGAACAGCCAGAACTTGGGATGGAGGTGGAAGGATGTCAAGCAACTGGTGCCCAGGATCCGTGTTCCTGCTTTTCAGGCCTCCCGTGTGCACGCATGCATCTCCAGTTCTGACCTCCTGCCCAAACAAAGCATCTCTAGACCCGGGTTATTCGATCAGAAGTTAGCACTGGTTTCTCTTGGGTGTTTTGACAGACTCAGTAGTTGGGGGAAGAAGCAAACATTCTACCCGATTTGTAAAAATCCTCTTCCCCTCACCTCTCCTTTCTCTTCTCTCCAGACCTCCCCCCTGTCCCCGGGAGTCCGGTCAAGCCTGGAGGAGGTGTGTCTGCAAGCACCAGGAGAACTCCAGCTGGGAAAAACTGGTTGTACTTGGGGCTCCATCAAGGCGGTACCCTGCCTTCCCAGAGGGTCCAGGCCACAGGCATCCTCTGTGATCTTAGGAGGGAGCTTTCATGTCCTGATTCCGCTTAGGGGGGTGGGATTCACAAGGCCTGTCATGGTCTGTGGCTTGGGTGCATTTTTGTCTTGATGTGCAGAAAGGACAAGAGCATTTGAGCATGTTTCCTACCCTCCCCCTCCAGTGACTCCATCTCAAAACTAAAAGGAGGCCTGAGAGCCTTGGTCTGGGGCTAGGGCTGGGGCAAACCCCTCAGTGTCCTGGCCAGAATTAGCCTCCCTTGCCCTGGAGGCTCACCAAGAATCCTGGCCGTTCCCGCACCCTCGCTGAGGAAGACGCCAGGTGTTTTGACCTTCTTACTTTGACCCTAAGGAGGCCCTCTTGGCTTTTGAGATGGGGATGAAAATAACTGGTGTTTCATTAGTGGATGTAAGTAAGGGGTTGGTTTGTTATCTTTGATGTATCCGAATCATCCCAGGTAGAAGAGTAGAACAAACTTCTAACTTAAGGCTTCCTTTCCCCTTCGCTGGGGGGTTTCCTCTGGACTTTCACCAGGTGGAAGAGACCCCCTAAACCTGAACTCAAGGCAAACTGGGCACCATGATGCGGCACACACACACACACACACACACACACACACACACACACACTTGAACGCTTAGCAAGCCCTTCCCAAGGCTGTTCCCTCTTTCCGGGGAAATAAAGCCTAGATTGGAACCTTCTGCCCGGCTTCCTCACTTGGCCGTCTGGTCTGAATTAGTGTTTTTATAAGGGACTCAAACAAATCGAATACAAGGTCACCAAATAATTAACAGTTGTGAATTCCCTCTGTCCCCATTAAAATACTTCCCTGCTTATATTTCATTTTCCGTTTGCCAACGACAACAGGGTCCGGGCAAAAGCGCTTGCTGTTGCTGCCTTGATTACACCACTCTGTGGCCCAGGTCCACCCAGAAACCCGCTGTTTTGCATAAACATGATGTACCAAACAAACTTCAATCGCAGGGAGAACTAGGAGCTCCAATGCCCTCCCTGCAGCTGGTCTAACCTCAGCACTGTCCTGCCCTTCCTGCTGATAATCATGACCCAAAGGGTAAGGGGACAAGCCAACAAACAATCAGTAGCAGACTATCCAGAGAGTCCTGTCTACGTCTATGCTGTCAGGTTCCGCTAGGATGTTCCCGTCTCGTTTTGGTTTTTATCTCGTCCTCACTGGCTCCTTTCTAAGAGCACTTTAATAATAACAACAACAACAAAATTAAAGAGTATTCTCATTTCAAAGTCATCTGGAAATCTAGCTCACAGCAGCGTCCTCCTCCTCATTTAGTTTCCATCATCCTTGATGTTTTGTTTTCCCCGTGGTACTTCTCTCACTACCTTGGCTGCAATTCTGAGTGAGCTCTCTGACTTCCTCCGTTCCTCCATCCCTCCCTCTCCTCTATCCCTCGGTCCACTTGCATTCAGAGAAGTTCTAATTGTCTGCTTTTCCCAGGCTTCAGGGTTAGGGGGTTGGGGGCCCCAGGACTAGTAGCCTTTTAATGAGTGATTTCATGAGCAGACAATAATTTCAGTATATACCACTTGTCCATTCAGCCCCTATGACTGCGTCAACATGCACAGGCACACACTTGCTCATCTTTAAAGATCCAAAACAATTTTTAAAGCACAATATGAAGGCATTTTAAAAGATCGAGGGAAATGTGGTTTGTGCTAAATCAGTACAGGAAGAAGCCAAGCACGACCTAAATTCAGACCCTTAAATGCAAAGTTTCGTGAGAACTTCTACTTGTTCTTAGGAGACTACGGAGGAACACTAAGTCATGAAGAAAACTTTATTATTAATATTATTCCTCTGCTTCTTGGCCCCACCCTTGGAAACTTTTTGGCCTCTTAGTCTACTATATGGTCCCCTGGGTCAGTGTTCAGGGTCTAGAACCTTATATGAGTTTCACCTCTGGCTAGATTTGTGACCTTGAACAACTTAATCTCTCTGTCTTCCTTAATTCACCTGTAAAACAAGGTAATTATAGCACTTTCCTGGGGAGCGGTTGTGCGAATTAAAGACAATTCATGTAAAGAGATTTTAACTCAGCACTTGGTCCACAGTAAACGTTCAATAAATCTTGGCTATTATTATTATTATCCTTAGGTGTTCAAGGAGCAAACGGAAAGGAAGAGCATAGGTTTTTAAAACTTGCAATAAGGTCTCCTCCTGGAGGACTGGGAGGTGCTAGGGGTGGGATGGTGCAGTTTGAGACTTCCTAACAGAGCTAGGGCGCTCTTCATGATTTAGGATAGTTTATCCCCGCTCCTGCTCCTTGATTCTCAACCGGGGCTTTGGGTTTGACTCTTGGGTTCCCGGGTGAGGCAGCTTTTGATAAATCCTGTAAGTGAGTCACGCACACTTCGTGAACCGGCTTGGGGGCTCTTCCCTTTGCTTTGCTCCTCCCCTGGAGGAACCCTCGCTCCTCGGAGCTCACCCTGGGGCGCTCTTAGGCGATTTAAACTTCCCCAAGTCAAGGCGCCAATATAGTGCAACTGGCTCAGCTCTAGACCGGCCCCTACTCTAAGCTCCCGGCCCGCCATTCCCAGGTTGGGGGAGGGGACGTCGAGGGGTTTGGCGCGGGTAAGAACCCCCACGTGAACGGGGCGGAAGTCCTCGCCAGGAGCTGGGGATGCGCGGCCAGTGGGTCCCTTCCATTACGGGAGACTAGACACCGTTTGATGTGTTATGACAGGAACCCTCAATTAGATCGCTGAGTTGAAACACTCCAATCAGGGGCCCGATGCTAAGCAAGCCCCGGAAGGTCCAGCCTGAGGTCACCGCCGGTGACACATCAAATCAAAATCAGGCTGGGGCTGCAGCCAGCCAGTACCCCTCCTCTGCGCGCCCCTCCCGCGCGCCGCTCCGCACTCCTTCGCCCCCGCGCGGCGTGCGGCAAGCCTTCCTGGTCAACTAGCTGCCTTTCTTCGCGTTTTCTGGGGGCCTGGGGGCGGGGGCGTGGAAAAGGCCGAACCTTTGAAGCGCGGGTCCAGGTATTCACCCTGTGTCTCCCCAGCTGTGGACCGCGATTCCCCGACCTCATTCTGGGGTTGAAGCCGGACTTCTGGGTCTCGGTCCGGTTGGCCTGGAGAATTTGGCTCCAAAACAGAGGGCCCTCTACCCCCTGCCCCCGCCCTGGCACAAGCCAATCCCTCCTCTACCTGGGGCATGGTGGGGGTGGGGGGCTCACACTGCGGCGCCCTGGGACTGGGGCGGGCAGACTGCAGGGAAGCCAGGGTGAAGCGAGCTCGGCTCTATACCGGACCCTGGGACCCCCAAAGACCCCCCAACCCTTGCTTGAATTGCAAAGGTTTCCATAGACATCTCGGAACAGCCCGCAGGGTTCCTTGGTCCTGCTCCAAACTTACAGGACACGGAGAGCTAGTTAGGGGTGCCTGCTTGGGGGAGGATTGGAGATGCTTGCCATTTCTCGGGAAAACAAAATGATGCCCAACTACCGGCCAGCCTCAGCCGCAGAGGTTTCTTCCCTTGGGGAAAGGCCTCTTCGGTAGTTTTCTCTGAGCGGCCTCAGCCCCTCCTTTGGCGAGGCTAGCGGAGTAGACCGAAGGTTAAGCAGAGAACTTAAGGGCGGGAAAGCCTAAGCAGAGTGGCCAGAGGGGTTGGCGAGTTGCGCTGGCGACGCCAGGGAAGGAGACCTAGTTGCAACACTACGAAGAAGCCACGTGTCTCTGCAAAGGTGATTTTTTTTTGTAGTCCTAAAATCGCCATAAAATACCTGGCGTTAATTTGCCGTCGCGACCTTTCAGCAGCTCATAACCCCGCTGACCTCGGGCTGCAGCAGCGCACCGGGCTCAGGCAGGACCTTGGCGCGCAAACCCTGCGGCTGCGAGGGACACAGGAGGGACCTGAGACCCGACGGTGCCGGCACTGGGAGCCTTTAGCCCGCCCTGAAAAGCGTCAGGAACCTGTGGGCAGTCCAGGCAGCCTTAGCTGAGGTGGCCGAGCAGCCTCCTCGGCCGAATCCCAGGGCTCCAGAGGGCTCAGGGGCAAATTGCTTCCCTGGACCTGAAGTGGGAGATCTGGAACCGCAGAGCTAAGGCCGGGGAGGGGGTGTGGAGAGCTACCTAAATGTCTTGTCTCCTTCCTTTCAACTCATTAGCTTCCTCCTTATCCTTCCCTCTTCCACCCCCCTTTCCTTTCTGCCTTCTCCCCAACTTCTGATACCAGAGGAGCGCGAGGTTTTCTGGAGGGCACTGGTGACGCTGAAGACCAGCGACTGTGGCAAGAAGGGGGCGCTGGGGTTTTTGCAGACCCTCGCCCGCGCAGCGGCTCCGCAGAGCCGAAGAGGGATGGGGTCCCTAAGGGAGCACAGTCTGGCTGAGAAAGGTAGATGGCCACTCCTCTATAGCCCTGTGCATTAAGTACAAACAACCCCCAAACTTAGACCGTCCAGCTGCTGTCTCTGCCTCGGAAGAAACCACTGGAGTTGCAGCTCAGAGTCTCAGAGCGTGTGATGCTGGAGAGGGGGGAAAAATGTCTCAGGGCGTTGGGCGCCCTCCTGGTCGACCATCCCCGCGCACCGAGCCCACACCGCTGCTGGACCCAGGCACTGCCCGACGCCGCTCGCGGGTCGCTCCCGGGGCGCTGGACTAGCTGGGGCAGGCTTCTCCGGGGGAGACGGGAGCTCTGGGCTTTCTAGCGCGCCTTCTCGCCCCAGGATCTGCCCAGCTCAGCCTGCATCTCAGGCCTGGACCGCGCATCCTGCAGGACCCGAGGCTCTGAGGACAGAGCCCACCACTCCTTGCTTTGACCCCTCTCCATCCTGGGTCATCGGCCTGCCGCTTACTTTTCTTTATCTTCCCCCCACTAGCTACTAAATGAGAGGTCACCTCGACGAGGAAAGAGGGAAGGAAGGAAGGAAGGAGAGAGAGAGAGAGAGAGAGAGAGAGAGAGAGAGAGAGAGAGAAGACTGCAGATTGGTGCAAAATCTGCAGCCCCATCCAGAAACTTACTCGGGTTTGAGAAAAACTTTTGAGAAAAGAAAGGGGGGCTCCGCTGCTCTGGCTGCGGAGCCCCAGCCCAGGGGGCTTGGCGTCGTCTTCGCCACTTACCTAGCCCTCTGTCCACAAAGCTAGCGATCGTATTGGCCGACTTGGAGGACTGGAAGAAGCTGGCGTTGATGCCCAGCTTCTCGGCAATGGAGTAAGTCCTGTAGATGGACAGCATGTACTCGTGGGGCACCACGCGCGGACCCCTGCCGGGCGGCCCCTGGCCCTCGGGCCGCGGCTCCTGGCGCTCGCCGGGCGTCGGGCCCGCCGCACTCTCCCGCGGCGCCCGCGGCGTCTTCCCTTCTTTGCGGCTCCGCACGCCCTTGGTGGGACTCAGTTCGGCGGACGAAGAGGAGGAGGAGGAGATGGAAGCCTGCTGGAAGCCGGGCAAATCCCACAGGAAACTGATGAGGAAGACGGCGGAGAGCAGGACTCTGGGAGTATCCATGGCGAGCGGGCGGCTGCGTCTCCTCTGGACGCGCAGCGGCTGGACAGCGGCCGGGGCCCGGCTCCTCGGGCAGACTCCGAGTGCGAGGAGCCGGGTCCCAGCCACACAAACCCCGGGCCTGCCACGCCCCCTCCCGCCCCTCGCCGGGAGGGGAGAGGGGGGAGGGCAGAGCGGGGGAGGGAGGGCGGGAGGGAGGCCGGGGTGCGGGCAGGAGGTGTGGGGCGAGGGGCCGCGGTGTGCCCCGCGGCAGGAGGACGCAGCGCCCCCGCGGGACGCGTGCGGGGTTGCGGGGCGCCGAGCGCAGCCCGGGACCCGAGCGCCGGCCCGCGGAGGCCGGGCGCGCGGTGCGGCTCCTGGGGCGCAGGAGCTCGTCCGCCGCGCCAGGGTCCCCCTGGCACTCTGGCCGGAGGGCTCCCCGCGGCCGCTTGCACTTTCCTGGGAGCCACCGGCCTGGGGTGATGGAAGCGGCGGCGCCCCCAGAGACGGTTCGGAGCCGGCGGGCCGCGCACGGTCCCGGCGGGGGTGCCTTCTCTCCGGCGCCCCAAGCTCCAGGCCGGCCGTTCTGCCCCTCAGGGACCATCCCAGAGCCGGGGAAGCCTCGCCCGGGGCGGGGCGCGGGGCCCAGCTCCGCACAGCCCCGTCCTCTCGGTGGGGTACCGCTCTCCTCTGAGACCGGAGGGCGTCTACTCCCGACCCTCGAGGTCAGGCAAAGGCCACGAGTCTGTAGAGTCTGGATCCGTGCTAAAAGCTGCTGCGCTCCCCTGCAGGCCCCAGCCTCTCCTCTCGACGTCCCCGACTTCTTCCGACGCTCGTCTTAGCCGCCTCACTTCGCCCGAGCCTGAGGATGGGCTCCTTTCCTCTCCCGCCGCCTGCCCCCGCCTCCACTGCAGCCCCATTTTCCTGGTCCCTCCCGTCTTCCAGACTTCCTCCGGCCCCGAGTATCTTCTGCATTCCAATCCCCCGTTCCCCAGCCTGCTTTTCTCCTCGCACTGCCCTCCCATCTCTCTGGGCTTCCCACCCTCCTCTTCCAGGCCCCCCTCCCCTTCCAGCGGACCCCTCCCTTCGCAGCTCTACCCCAATCTGTTTCTCTTCAGCCCAGCCTCGCCCCATCACGAGTTTCCTTTATCTGTCCCCAGATTCCCCGTGCCTGTCTTTCCCCGCCCACTGCCACGCTCATTCCTGGGCCAGAGCTCTGGAAGACAGGCTGTGGAGGGCTGCTTTTCCCTCCCACCAGGCTCAGCGCCCTGGACTGCTAGACACCGAAGCCTCCCTCTGCGTGTTTTTTTGGGTGCAGAAACACCAGGCATAATTTATCCTCCTTTTGTCATCCCAATACTAGGAGATTGGCATGACTAGCAAAGAGGAGAAGTGACTTTCCCAGGGCCACTCACCCCAAAGGGGTGCAGCCAGGGACAGAGCTGAGGCTGGATTCAGAAGCTCGGTGCTCCCCTAGCAGTCATCCTTGGCCCAATATCTCCATCCATTTCATTTTTTGCTTTTTTTTTTTTTTTTGTCCTGTGGTTTCATTTGGCCTCAAGTGGTATCATCCTCCCCCACACTGCTGGTGGTGATGGTGTGGGTGGATGTGTGTCTCCTCTTGGTCCCCTGCTAGGACCACTACCTGATATCCTGCAGGGGGAAGGACATTAGCTTCCCTGGCTCACTTCACTCCTTTAACTTCCTTAATCTGAGCCACCGGATCCACCTGGAACTAGCCTGCCCCAGAGAGTGGCAAACACCCCATGGAGACCTTTACAAATAGTGTCGCATTTTTTCTTCACAAAATCCGGAGATAGGTGCTGTATTATCCCCATATTACAGGCAGGAACCCCTAGGCCCACAGATCCACTGCTCCAGAGCCCTCTGTCCTCCTCCACCACCTTGGCAGCCCTCCTTCTGATCTCCCCCAAGCATCCTTTTGGCTCCACCCCATTCCTGCTTAGGCCCCTCATTTATGTTTCATGATTGTCAAGTTCTGTCATAGATTTGAAGGTGCTTTACTATGACCTCTTCTTCCTTCCCCTCTCTCTGGGCTTTAGACCGGTTTAGGTTTATTATCAATGACTAAGTTAACATGAAAGGAAATGAAACTGAAATAACAAAATATATCACAGATTTTTGCCACTCTAACAAATCTAATTGTTTTTTGCCTTCGTGGTTTCCTTTCCCCTATTTTTGTGCATGCATTCTTTTGAAATTGTTGCCATCCAGGAATAGATGCCATGCTGGATTCTTCTCTTGACACTTAATGTTTTATTAACAAGCACATTGCCCTCAACATCTCTCTGTGTCCCTCCGCCTCTCTCTCTGCAGGTCTTCACCACCTTTCTCCTAGCTTACACATGCCTCCTCTGCAAAACCACATAAAACTCCTCATTTCTCATTTCCCCTCTGCCTACCTGTCAGCCGGGGATGCATGCAGTCTTGTTGAGCCTGCTCTGAATCTTGCTCTGCACATCTGCCTCTCAAGTGTCATCCAAGAGAGGCTTCCTCCTGTGGTCTGTCTCTATCCCTTCCCTCGGGGAAATGAACACTTGTGGTTTCTGTTATCACTCTTTTAATTTCTATCAGTATGGTGTCTGGTTAATGATGATTCATGGTTTTGGACCCTCCATGCAATAAGTATGCTTCCTGCCTGCAAGGGCAGCCTTGCTTGTTCTCTCTACACTTTGCCCACAGCAATTATTATCTGCTACAAGTTATCAGTAAACAGGAAACAAAGTAGAGAGCCTGTTCTCTCAAGCTCAGGACCTCTCAGAGCATACTAGGTAGAGTTATGGGAACAGCAAATGATGCTGGGACCAGGACCACAAAGGATGCGGTCTGCTGGCCACCCAGATTATGCTGGGGAGAAAATGTTACTTTTCTTCATTGCTACCGGCTTCAAGTATATGTATGCAAAGAAAGTTCTCTGCCTGAAAGGACTACAGCCAAAAGGGCCATGGCATTTTACAGGCAAGGAGATAGAGGCAGGCAAATCAACGGAAGAGTCCTGAGGTCACAGCTCATCAGAAATATAACCAGGATTGGGAGTCCAGCCTTTCTGACTCCTAATCCAATGTTTCCTCAATATTTAAAAAGTTAAAAATATTATGACAACTCATGGTAATGTGTAAAACCTGATCATTTCTTTCTTGTGGGTATGTTTCATGTAGGAATCCACCCTCAAGTCAATAAGACCTCACTAAAGCCCCTTTGGTGGTGTGTGTGTGTGTGTGTGTGTGTGTGTGTGTGTGTGTGTGTGTGTATGAGCACACATGTGCACATGCGTTGTAAAAATAAAGACACAAAGCAAATGACAAGTCCCAAATCTGCTTTTAGATCTTCAATCCATATTTTACGTCTTTGAAATATTGCTATGGAATTTAAGCTCTCAGTCTTAGCTTCTCTAGTTATCTCTTAGGAATTTCTTATCAAACTGAAAGTGGGAGATGTCTTGAAGTGAACTGAAGTCTGGTGCGGGCACCTTTAGCAGACTGGCTGCTGTATTCTTTTCAAAGACAGATTCTTCTTTCCAAACAGCTGGGCACGCCGGAGGCGGTGAGGAGGGTATCTTCTGCCCCCCTGTGGATGCTGAGGGAGTTACCTGTGGAGAACCCAGACAAGCCCAGACCTGGGAAGATTTGCGAACATCTTCAAAATCCAGCAAGGGATAGTGACATTAATTAAGTCTGAGATATTAGGAGGTCATATATAAAACAACAACACATTCATAAATGAGAGCTCTGCCTTCTCAGAGATCTAAGACCAAAAGCAAATAAAATTTCCATGCTACCATCTTAAATCTGCTGTTATTTTTTCAAAATTATTATTTTATATTAATCCAGGGAGAAAATATTCTCTTAAATAAATAAAAACATTTTTCCATTTTATTGTTTAATTTTACACTAAAGTGCCACTCGAAAGGCAACTGTTATGCAAGTGACTGGAGATACAGGATCTTTTTTTTACGAGCTCTACCCAAGGGTGAAGTAGCCATTTCTTAAGTGGCTCTGGAAAGGTCCTAGGAGGGTGTCACGAAGTGCCTGAAGTTTTGCCCAGAGGGAATCTCTTCTTTAGTTAAATAAATGTTTTTATAAAGTCCCAGTTTAAATACAAACATCTGGTACGATAACAATCCTTATTTTACTACTGTTATTTTACTATTCTGAATAAGTTGATCAACTGATAATCTGATGAGCTTAGCTTACTGTCATATAGGTGGTCCAGAAGATATGAGACTTAACACCCATTGATTTGGAAACTGGGCATGTAGCTCAGTGGTAGTGCCTGTGCCTAGCATGCTCACTTCCCAAAACCAAGAAAGGAAAAAAGACTGGATGATTTTTATTTCATTCATTCATGATACTGGAGGATGAATCCAGGGGCATTCTACCTCCAAATTACACAGCCAGCCCCATTTTATTTATTTATTTTTATTTTGAGACAGGGTCTTGCTAGGTTGCTGAGAGTTTCGCTAAGTTGCAGCAGGTGGTCTTAAACCTGTAACCTTCCTGTGTCAAGCTCTCGGGTACTGGGATAATATACATGCGCCACCATATCCAATCATAAAAAATTTTGATTAAAAGAAGCCCAAAAGGGTGGGAGGGAGTTGTAGGCAGGCATGGTGGCACACACCTATAATCCCAGTACTTGTGAGGCTGAGACAGGAGGATCACCAGTTCAAGGCCAGCCTTAGAAACTTAGGTCCTCAAAAACTTTGAGATCCTGTTTCAAAATAAAAAAATAAATAGGGATGAGGGTATAACTGGGAGGCAGAATGTTCCTGGGTTCAATTGCCAGAACCAATAAATAATTAAGGAAAGAAAGAAAGAAAGAGTGAGCAAACTAGGACTAGGAGTTTAAATTTTTACTTTTTGCACCTCTAGAGTTTCCAGTTTAGGGAATAGGAGGAAACCAACAGGTGGGGATAGAGTGGCCCATACTTGCTTTGGTCTGAACAATACTGTTTTTATCTGCCTTGTATCCTTTTGGAACTTTTCATTTGTACAAGAGTTCTCTTAAAAAGAAGAAAATAATGGCTACTGGCTTGGAGCACTGAGTAGTGACCCTCAAAGGGTGAAAAATAGGTGGAGTCCCGAGCATGGGGAAAAGGTGAGGTCTGGGTTTACTTTAGGGATGCAGAGGAAGAAGGGGAAAAGGACAGAGAGAAAAGAAGAAAGAAAAGAAAAAAGAAAGGAAGGAAGGAAGGAAGGAAGGAAGGAAGGAAGGAAGGAAGGAAGGAACCCAGGCAAGCATTGCAAGGATATACTTAAGATCAAACACCTTCCTCATAGCTGAAACTGGTTATCAGCCTCACAAATTCTCCCTACTTTACCCAATTAATATTGAACCTGATTATCCCATTATGTTGGTTTCTTCAATAGAATGATTTACAGGAAAGTTAAAGAAAATGCTAGATACCATAATACTCATAGCCTCCTGGGCCTCGGTTTCCCCCCTCCATCAGTTTTGAACAGGGTCCAGCTGAATAGGGAATCAGAGATTCAGTTGTTACCACATGCCCCAGCATGCCAGCCGCAAATCTGGCAGGGAATTCGAGTTCTAGATGCTGAAAAAAGCTGAGAGTCTCCCGGGAGCATCAAATCAACCTGCGGCTGCTCTCCTTGGGTTCTGCTGCAGGGCAAGTAGGCGTCCAACCATGGTGTAGCTTGCCAACACCGCACCTCGCACCTCGCAGAGTGTGGCCCCAGGCCAGGAGCCTCAGCATCACTGGACAACCTGTTAGAAATGCAAATGCTTAGGCCTCACACCCAGATCTACTGAATCACAAATTGTTCAACCTGGGGCCCAGCAATCTGTATTTTAACAAGCCCTCAGGGAGTTTGATGTATGCTAAGGTTTGAGAGCCATAGGCCTACACTATTCAAGAGAGGTAAGCTACCTGCCAAGAACTTCAAGAAATGCTTTGATTTTAAAGGGAAAGCTATAAAGCAAATGCAGAGTATGCAATTTTATTTTCAAATCAGTGATTCTCATTCCTAATGAGCAAATAATTTTCATTCCCCATGTGAACCAGGTGTATTTAATTGCCTTCAGCCATACCAGACCAAATGTGGTAAATCTGGCCTGATCTCTAAAAATAAGTGGGGTGGGGCCTACTTAGAACCTGAAAGGGAGACAGAAGCTCCCTGAATGAATGGGACTATATATAGGCTTCTTCTTATATGCACACCAGGGATGAAAACTGAAGGGCGGGGGGTCTCAGCTCAGTTACTTCTTGGCTATTTGAACTCAGAATCTTTTAACTTTAATATGGCACCTCGTAAATATGTACAATTTTTACGAATTGGCTTAAAAATCTCCTTAGTTTTGTCACTTCAAATGGAGGCTCAAATACATCTAGCTTTTTTGTGTGTGCTGATTACATACAACACAGATTTTAGTTAGTATGGTAATCATTAATCAACCAGTTATTTGGATTTTTCAATATCAAAGAATCCTCTGTTAATTTTAGACATCCTCCATCTTTATGCTTTTTTTTTTTCCTGAAATTGCATTGAGAACTTTTCACTTAACAAGGCTTCCATATTCTCTTAAGAATTTCTTTTTGGTAAGTAACTTTTCTAAAAGGGCTAAGTTTGTTTGACATAGCAAGCTTTTACTGTATTTCACTGTGAATTTGTGGCAACACTTTTTCTCTGTAATGATTCAACATGTTTTATGTCTGTCCAAATATTCTAGATTAAAAACACATTGCAGTTGGCTAATAGGTATCAGGATACTTAAATGGAGCCGACTAAGAGCCTTCTCAAATGAGCATATAGGATGCTTACGAGAGTAAAAATGATTAAATTCTAGGAATGATTTGATCCTTGCCAAATTTTGCAGAGAAAATTACAATTATATAGGAAATTGTCTTTCCTGTTTAGGATCAGGTTTGGTTTGAAAAATTACTACCAACTTTGTAAACATTAAAATAGAAGCAATAAACATGTGAAATTTCACACAGGGGATCTACAATGTTTGGGTAATTATAAGCATATGGCTACTTTACATGAGATTTCTGTTAAAAGTGTATTTACTAGAGCTTTGGGAAAACAGGAGTTCTCAAATTCAGGGCTTATTTACATGTGCTGAGAATGTCACATTTACTATCAATTTATCATATCTATTTTTGCCGCAGAACTCTAAACTGTATTCATTAAATATCCATAATAACTTGTTTATTGCCTGTTTCTTAATATATCAGTATTACTCATGAAAGAAATCTCTTAAGTATCTAATGTTTTCCCTACAAATACATCCTAGTCAAATAGAAACGATCAAGGTAACAATTTAATTTTGCATACTTTGAAAAACAGTCGATCCATCTGTTCCTAAAGTCATTAAAATAAAATAAAATTTGTTGTCTGTTTATTTAGAATCCATGAAGCAAACACTTTAAACCTGACAAATGACTAAAATATGGGATTTAAGAGTTGGAGAAGTCAGCATAAACCCTACTTTTTCTCAAAAAAACTCCTTATGATTTTGCTTCTCAAGTGCTAAGATTATGAAATATCAGAGTTACAAGCTATAATAAATTGGTCTTTAAAACTAAGTACAAAGATGGGAAGTCGGATGCTTGTTGCCAGGGGCTGGTGGGACGGGAGGATGGGGAATTAGTGTTTAATGGGTACAAAGCTCCAATTTGGGAAGATGAAAAGGTTCTGGAGATGGCTGCTGGTGGTTGCACAACAAAGCAAATGGGCTGATGGCCACCGAACTGTACACTTTAAAAATGGTCAGTATGGCCAATTTTAGGTTACATGTGTTTTACCTCAATGAAAAGGTACAAAGATTTAATAAAACAATTCAAGAAATGTCCACTTGCAAAAGAATATGCTCAAAGATAAACCCTTGTTTAGATTGCTTTGCTGACAGATAGTTTTGGCTCTAACCACAGTGCGCACACTGTTAATAAGCATGCCTGTGGTTTTATGTCTATCTAAACAAATATCAAGGGCAAACTTTGACGAGTGTTATCAGGGCTAAATTCCAACCCTTCTTTAACCTCTTTAGTCATATCAGTGAATTGCCCTCAAATCCTCATCTTTTTTTTTCTTGTATATAAAACCATTTCAGTAAAATTAGAATTGGATGTTAATTGGGTTTTATGAAAGAGGTAGTATGCAAAGGAGATTTCTGAGCCTGATATGAAAAGTCGATCCTGTAAGGTCCTGATGTGGCCACTTAACACTCTAAGAGAGAAAAAATTCTGAATCAGTAAAAATTTATTTTTCCTCTTTACTTTTTCTCTGTCTATAGTTATCATTTTCCATGTCTCTTTCTCTTGGCTAGCTGTCAATTAATACATAGCATCCACTTAAGAGTAAATTAATCCCAGGCTTAAGGTCCCAGAAGTATACGTATATTAATAAAACATTCTTGAGTAGCAAAAGGTATTCAGGTCAAAACTCATGTTTCTTCAGTGGCAGCAACCCAAATGCAGTGGTGTCTGCGTGGCTCTAGTCTTTTTTTGCAATACTGAGGATGGAACCCAGGGCATTCTACCTCCAAGCTACACCCCCAGCCCTATTTTTTATTCTGTATTTCGAAACAGGGTCTTATTAAGTTGCAAAGGGCCTCACTAAGTAGCTGAGGCTGTCCGCAAACCGCGATCCTCTGGTCTCAGCCTCCCGAATGCTGGGATTAGGAGCGTGCGCCACCACGCCTGGCCCTAGTCCTTTCTTGAGTTCCCATCTTATAAGCATAGCTGGTTAGAGCAGGCCAGCATTGTGAAGATCAGTCTAGCCCCTTCTTTAGAGAAGAGGACTACTGTTCAAGAAAACAGTAAGAGATATACTCAAGCTCACGTGGTTCAAGCCTGGAGCCCAAAGCCCTTGACCACACAGGAATCCAGGGCTTTTCTGGAACACCAGCACTTTCCCCTGTACTGTTCTCCAGTGAGTATCCATTTGAATGTCTTCACTTTCCAACAGAATTAAGGATTCTGAGGGTAACTTGCATGCTCGACCTACTTTTAGGTATTTTCCACTGAGCTGAGTAAACATGATGTAGAAATATGGGTACTTTATAGGTGTTAAATATAGATATCTACATGCTTTCTAAGGTTTAGATGTGCCCCGCCAGGTGAGGCGCAGAGTACATAGTTATGAATCTATACCATTTACATCGATATTAGGGTTGAAATAGATTGACCTTCACTTTCTCTTGCTCTCTTTCTCCTGCATGCCAAAAATAAATAAATAAATAAATAAATAAGTAAATAAATAAATAAATAAATAAAGGCATTATGATCCATGCGGTGCCTGTGGCTTACCAGAAAGCACTGTGAACTCACCACCAGTTTTCCCTTTTCCTTTCTGAACAATGCTGGCTGCTCCAAAGCTTTCAACTGGTCCCTCTTTGGCCAGAGCACTGCCCTCCTATACAGACAGGGACAAATCTAGTCTAGACAGATGTCAGACACAGTCACGTGTCCTGCAAGCCAGTCCACAGGACCTTGCTCACTCTGGGCCCTGCCACTTCTCCCTGTAGAGAGCAGTCACTGCAATGGAATGCGGTACATTTCCAATCATTAAGGAACATTCGCCTTCTAATATTAAAGAACAATTGAAGTTGCACAGTGGTTAATCTGCCTACCAGCAATTTAAAGAGTAACAGGGAAGACACCAAAGCCTGCTAATGAGGCGGCGCTGGTGCTCTAGTCCACGTCTGAGGGCCCTGCTGCTGCCTCCGCCCTGGCCCACAACCTCATCATCTGTTCTCTGACTCTGCTCACTGGGCTTGGTGGCACATGCTTATATAATCCCAGTACTTGGGAGGCTGAGACCGGAGGATTGCAGATTCTTGGCCAGCCTGAGCTCCTATGGGAGACCCTGTTTTAAAATAAAGAATAAAAAATAGGCCTGGAGGTATGGCTCAGAGGTAGAATGTCCCAGGGTTCTATCCTCAGTACTGGAGGGGGTGGGGGGACTGGAGCTTACCATCACCATTTCCTTTTTCTTTTCCATCCCTCTTCCTCCTTGCCTTCCTTTTTCTCCTCCTTATTCCACCTCTCTTCCTACTCCTTTTCCTCCAACTTGCTAGAATTGGAAACAGAAACATATTTTTAAACTTTCCATTCATATCAGAATGGAAAGTTTTAAAATATCCTAATCTAAGCGCCAAGTGAATTGAACCTTATATTTTCCGCTAAAAAACAAACAAAAACCCTGAATACACACACCTCTACCACTTAAAATAAATGTCCTTTTCCTTTTTTGCTTTTCCTTGTACTTAAGTGTGGCCCTTAGCTGGGTATGGTGGCGCATGCTTGTAATCCCTGCGCTTGGGAGGCAGAGACAGGAGGATCGCGCAGGTTCGAAGCCAGCTGCGCTGCCTTAAGAGACCCTGTTTCCAAATAAAAAGTATAAAATAGGTCTGGGAGTGTAGCCCAGAGATAGAAGTGCTTCCAGGAACCCCAGTAACACCACCAAAAAAAAAAAATGTGGGCCTTGATATTTTTATTTTCCCAAGTGGTCCTGAAAGAAAGTGGGGAAAACTTATCTCTTCTAAAAGGTCTTTATTTTTTTTTTTAAATATGGTATCAGCCAGACGTGGTGGCACACACTTGTAATCCCAGTACTTGGGAGGCTGAGACAGGAGGATTGCAGGGTCATAGCCAGCCTCAGATACTTAGTGAGACCCTCTGCAACTAAGTGAGACCCTGTTTCAAAATTAAGAATATAAAAATAGGGCTGGGGGTATAGCTTGGAGGTATAATGCCCGTGGGTTCAATCCTCAGCAACACACACACACACACACACACACACACACACACACACATATGGTATCAAATACCTTTCCTTCCCTGTACTGGTGTGTTTTATGGCTGTGTAGAGCTAGCGCTGTGCTTTCTGGCTGCACTTGGTAAAGGCTAATTTGGCTACCCCGGGTCCTGCTTGCCCGCCCCTCTCTTAGAAGTTAACTCATATTTTAGCAATATCAGGCTGTAGTTAACTTGGCCAAGACTATAACTTTAGGAATATAATACAGTAATAAGTATAATACAGTAATATCAGAAATTGTAATTGCAATGTTACAAGTCCCTTCCACACAGGTTGTGGGCCCTCCTGGCAGCCAAGGCCCACTGGAGTCCAGCCTCAACTTCGTCTCCTGTTACTCCTAAGTTAAAACCTGGCGAGTGAACCACGTGGTCCTGTAGATACTTCCAAGTCCACGTGTGTCCTCTCACCGGCTACTGTCTGCAAACACGCCCGTGCCTCACCTGGAAGGCAGGCAGGCCCACCACCAGCCTACCTCCTACCGCCTGCTCAGAACCACATATTTGATAATGCTGGCTCCCCCACCGCCACTGGTGTGTCTGTCCTTTAAGTGGGGAGATATATGGATCTCAGGAACAAAGAAAAACCCTTGTGGATGGGTTTGGTTTTTTAGCTTTTCTGCCTTATATGTTCTCTCACCATTTTTGTAAACACACAAATCTTTTCCTAGAGTAAAAAAAAGTTGATTGGAGTGTGTCCTGTGAAAGTCCTATTTCTATAGGGCCATGTATCATGAAATCCCCCCCCCCCAAAGAATCACAGGGAAGAAAACCTAGAGAAATTCAGTGTTGAGACACTCTACTCACCATGAAAAGGAGAATCACAGAACGTCAAACCTAAGAAAGGCCCCAAATAGGCCCTATAGGATAATGATACAGGTAACGGCCCAAGTCCTGGCTCTCCCATACAACTACACAGCCTTGGCATGCTGCCAAACATTTCCTGGCCCAAACTTCTTCAGGTAGAATGCAGGGATCAGCATACCATCTGCCTCACAGGTAAAATGGATGAATGCATGTAAAACACTCAGTACTGACGAGCTTGTAGATGCATCTGACCTGGTCATAGCATTGTTATTTTATCGATGAGAGAAGTGATGCTCAGAGCTGGGTCCTGTGAACTCTCAGAGTTAGTGGCAGAACCAGGACAAGGGCCAAAATGAGAAACCAGGTATCATGACTTGACTCCATATGCCCAGATAGGGCATACGCCCTCCATGCTCCTGAAGTTCATGGTGATCTTGTCAAGGACGACTAAACAGACTAGGAAAAAGATGGATCCAAGATCGGAGCCTCCAACAGACACACTCTCCTAGGAGACACACCCATCCAGGCATGTCTGAATAAATGCAAGTTGGGGTTCAGTATTGTAACCCAGTGCCAAATACTCTAAAGTGTCTTGCACACTGTGGGTTGGGATGTGATAGCGGGTTAATGACTTTATAGTAACGGCCGGCAGGGTTTTTTGTTTGTTTGCTTGCTTTGTTGTTGTTTTTGTACTAGATATTAAACCCAGGGGTGCTTTACCAATGAGCTATATCAGCCCTTTTTATTTTGAGACAGGGTCTTGCCCAGGCTGGCCTCAAACCTGTGATCCTCCTGCCTCAGCCTCCAGAGTAACTGGGATTATCAGTGTGCACCACCACGTCCAATGTGACCAGCAGTAGTTTTCAAAGTGAGAAAAGGGTAGCGAAGGGAAGGGAGAAGAAGAGAAAATACTAGGATGCTTTGTGCATAGAACAAATATTCTCTTAGAAAAATTTTGTTTTGTGAGTGGGGGTGTGGGGGTGTTTATGTGTGCAGGTGTTGTGTGTGATGACCTGTGGAATTCTAACTAGTGAATGTGGATTAAAACTCTTTTATAAAAATCATTTCGTGCCAGACATAGTGGTACATGCTTATAATCCCAGAATTCAGGAAGCTGAGATAGGAGGATCGCGGTTTGCGGCCAGCCTCAGATATTTAGCGAAGTCCTTTGCAACTCAGTGAGACCCTGTTTCAAAATAAAGAATAAAAAATAGGGCTGGGGGTGTAGCTCGGAGGTGGAGTGCCTCTGGGTTCCATTCCCAGTACCGCAAAAAAAGTCACTTCTTTTGAACAATATTCAAACACCTTTTAGATTGGCATATGGCTACAAAATAAGAAATTGGAGGGGAACAACAGCCTTCTCGACTCCCTCAGAATAAACGGCTCTATCAGCAAAAGCCTTTTCTATTCATTCATTCCTCTGCCAGGACACTCATCCACCTCAGTGGTTTCAGGCAAAAGACCCAGGAGACAGGAGGAATGAGGGAGCTGTGGGCAGCAGGAGAGGGCTGCTCCCTGCTGCCACCCTCGGGAAAACCATCCCTGCAGCCAGCCAGGACCACAGCCCTCTCCAGAGCTCTCCAATTTCCACAGGGAAGAGCTGTGCTGGCCACATGATTGATGGCTGGAAAAATATTAGTGGCATCAGCTTAAAGGAAAGAGGGATTAAAGGCTGGAGTCGGTATCTCCAAGGATGGAGCTCACCCAAGGAAGCCTGTTAAACACACTGATGTTTCCTTAAAAGCTGTCTGCAGAATGTGCAAACTGACAAAATGTTTACAGAATCCTTGGTCCTCCAGCAGAGGAGTTCACCTTTAGCAAATCACTCCGATGACTATAATTGCTGCAGTCCTGCAGTTATCTTTCCTACATGGCTAGAGATGAAAGAAAACCAATAACAGAGGCCAATTAATTCAACGTGCCATTCTCCCCCACAAAGAACTGGAAGAGATCTTTCTGGCAACTGTTCAATGGGATTCGTTCACTTGAGATACTCTTTTATAGAGTTCAGATCCACAGTCGGCCAACTTAACCTGGGTATTCCTCGCTCTTTCCCATTACATCACTATTTTTGAAATGTATTGATCTAGAAAAACTCAGCCCAAGCCAGGTATGTGGCACATGCTTGTAATTCCAGTACTTGGGAGGCTGAGACAGGAGGATCATAAAGGTTCGAAGCCAGCCTCAGCTACTTAGTGAGGCTCTCAGCAACTTAGTGAGAGCCTGTTTCCAAATAAAATATAAAAAATAGATCTGGAAGTGTATCCTGGAGATAGATAGAAAGCCCCTGGATTGTGTGGTTTTCCAGTACCACAAAAAAGACAAAATAAAAAGAAAGGAAAGGAAAGGAAAGGAGGGAGGGAGGAGAGAGGAGGAAGGAAGGAAGGAAGGAAGGAAGGAAGGAAGGAAGGAAGGAAGGAAGGAAGGAAGACTGACTCAGTCTAGAGCCAGTTAACCTTAGGGTATGCTAATAAGTTTTAGAACCAAGTAGTTGAATATCTATATAAAAGTTAATAAGCAAAAGCTATGGGAAACCCCAACTAAGAGCGATCAGAGGGGTTCAAGAGCCGACTGACTGGGTGTCAGTGAATCTTGCCACCGTAATCTCTCTTTAATATTTAACTTCACAGTGTCTGGAACCTCTACCCCATATAAGTGGTGGAGACCAGCATCCATCCCCAATATTTCTGGGGATTCTCAGCAGAGTAGGCTTCTCCCAGTTTTGTTTTGTTTTGCTTTGTTTTGTTTTGTTTTGTTTTGTTTTGCGGTACTGGAGATGGAATCCCAAGGGAATTCTACCTCCAAGCTACACCCCCGGCGCTGTGGCTATGTGCCACCACGCCCGGCTTCTCCCAGTTTTTCTTTATTCTAATATCCTGTTTTTGTCTTCTTCTGTGCTTCTCTATCTTGTCCTGCAGGCTTGCATTGAATTCATTTTTCACCCTTTTAACCGCTGACTCCCCATAGCACACAAGGCTGTACTGCTGGTGATGGGAAGTTAGGTGACTGGGTGGCCCAGTGGGTGACTCACGGCAACATGTCTTTGCTCCTAAAGGTCCTGTTTTTGGACCACCTCTGAAACCTCCTCACTGGCCAACTCTTCTCTGTCCTTAGTCTCTGATTCTTAACTCTATCTTCATCTTTTCTCCTGCTCAAAAATCCACAAAACTCTACTCTGCTTCTTTATTATGTCAACTCCCCGACGCTGGGCACAGTGGTACACACCTGTAAACCCAGTATTTGGGAGGCTGAGACAGGAGGATCACAAGTTTGAGGGCTTCCTCATCAATTTAGTGAGACTCTGTTTCTTCAAAAGAAAAGGGGGGGGGCTGTGTGTGATGGTCTCTGCTTGCTATCCCAGTACTTGGGAGCTGAGATAGGAGGGCAACAGGTTCGTGGCTAGCCTCAGCAACTTAGAGAGACCTCTGCAACTTAGTGAAATCCTGTTTCAAAATAAAAAATAAAATAGGGCTTGGAGTGTAGCTCAGAGGTAGAATGATCCAGGGTTCAATCCTCAGTCATTCACACACACACACACACACACACACACACACACACACACACACAAATAGGGCTGAGGGTATAGCTCGAAGGTATAATTTCCTTAGGTTTAGCCTTCAGTACCAAGAAGGAAAATAAATAATCTCCCTGTTACTTCCCCAACTGGTACCCCAAAGACGTAAGACCCACAACGATGCCTTACAGAACAACGGGGTCAACCATAAAGGCTGGCATCCACTAGTTGTTTATAGAAAATGTTGAAATCAAAGCATATTTTTTCTTTGAATCGGGTTAAATTCCTGCCTAAGACACTCTTCCCTCCTTGATATGAAATATGCCACCCAATCTTTATGAGCAAAAAAGAAAAAAAAGATATATTCAGATTTCCTACAGGGTTGTTTCTGATATTTCCCTTCTCACTATTATGGATATTTAACAAACTTTCTTAGCTCAGAAACGGATTTTTTAAAATATGTGACATTTAGAATTTGTACAACCTTAGAACCTTAGAATTTTCTGAGCAAGGAAATACGTGCCCAGACCTCCAAGACTCCTTGGTGCAGCATTTCTTACTGTTCTTAGTGATATTTACTAGCCAACCCAGAGCACCGGCCAGTCAACTGCCTCTGCAAGCACACCTCCAAGAGGAAGTCAAACATCAGTCGCAAAGAACACCATTGTGACTAAAGGAAATCCCTTAAGCCAACAGCTCTGGCTGAGTCTATCAGCCTTTAAGTAAATTTGTTGTGTAGGTACATTTCAACATTTGGACCACCTGATTACTTCCAGGTAAAAATCGAGAACCAAACAGGACGGTGTGTCCCAGTATGCATATATACTCTAAGCAGAACATTAGCATAGATGCCCTAGGTTCTCTGCATCTATGCTTGAATTGGCCTGGCTAAATATTTTAGAATGGAGATTAGTAGAGTTGCTGCAAAAAGCAGTCTCTCTGTAATTATTTGCGGTTCGTTAGAAGATAATCTAACATGTAGTGCAGTTTTTTTTTCACAATAGCTGTTTTAGAATAGCATGGTATTAAAATCTCATAGAGGCAATACCTTAGATTCCATTATGAGAATCTTATTCCTGAAAAAATAACTGTTTTTTTTAATCCATGCTCCAAATCTTAGCTGGACTATAAATCTCATTTTTATTGTGAATTTCTAAATTTTTACTCATTCCAATGTGTCTGGAATGAACTGCCCCATCAAGCTGATATCAAAACAACATCTCATTTCCTTTTAATATCTAAGTAATTGGGGATGGGAGTATAGCTCAGTTGCAGAGCGCTTGTCTAGCACAAGTGAAGCCCTGGGTTCAATCCCCAGAACCACAAAAATAGAAATAAAAATAAATTTCTAAATAGAGCCGGGCATGGTGATGCATGCTTGTAATCCCAGCATCTGGGAGGCTGAGACGAGAGGATCGCGGTTCTCAGACAGCCTCAGCTACTTAGTGAGGCCCTTTGCAACTTGGCAAGAACTTATTTCAAAATAAAGAGTAAAAAAAACAGGGTTAGAGGTGTCGCTTGGAGGTAAAATGCTCCTGAGTTCCATCCACACGCAAAAAAAAAAAAAAATCTCTAAATACATAAATCTGGGGCTATGGAGGTAACCCATTTCCCCCACATACACACACACACACACACACACACACACACACACACACACACGCAACTCCAGCTATATGAAGGAACAGAGAACCCAGGCTGAGTCTCCATCTGCCCCCCAGCCTCTGTGATTGGTCTAGGTTTGGAGAAAGGAGCTGAGGCTATCAGGATCATTTGTCAAGATTTTCCTAAACAGTGTTGAAAAGGGTGAGCCCTTTCCTCTCTAATGGCTCAGCTGGTACAATGTCATCAAAGAGCTACGAGCCACCTTGGCTGTGGCCCTCGGAGAAGCCAGCTCTCTGTAGGAGAGAGTGGAGGCCACCCCACAGAGGCCAGGGTGAGGGGAGCTGAGTCTTGATGGGACTGAATCCCTACTTAGGTAAACCTATGATTCGTCTCTGCCCCTTTGGACCTATGCTCATTTTAGTTGCTTTTTTAAAAAATTGTTGGTGGTACTGGGGGTGGAACCCAGAGACTTTCTACCTCCAGGATACACTCCCAGACCTATTTTATATTTTATTTGGAAACAGGCTCTCACTAAGTTGCTGAGAGCCTCACTAAGTAGCTGAGGCTGGCTTCGAACCTGTGCGATCCTCCTGTCTCAGCCTCCCAAGCTCTGGGATTACAAGCGTGCACCACCATGCCCAGCTTTTAGTTGGGTTTTTACCACTCGTGACCGAAAGGCTCTTCACTAATGCAGAAGTTGCTTTCAGCTTCTAAAGTGCTCAGGTCTTCCTGAGGCTGGGCTCAGGAGTATTCTCTCATTCTCTAAGCCACAACAAATATTATTCCAAAATTTTGATATTTGCTTAAGCTTGTCCAAGGAGTGTTTTTGAAAATTTTGCTGTTTGATTTTTTTCTGGAATATTTTTTTTCACAATTTCTCCATAGTCCTTGGGAAGAAGAAAACTGTTTCTGATTTTTTTAGTACACATATGACATATTTGGTTCCACAAATGTGGTCAAGAAGAGATAAAGAAACCCCTGTTGCTCAGGTCAACAAGAAGGAAGGAACTACCAGCTCCCCGTGGGCAGGAAGAGCAGCGCTCCTCCGATCTCTGGTACCCTGGATGCCACATACTAAGGATGTGTCAAATGAATGAAGGCATGACTAGGTACAGAATGACTGAAGAACGAGGTGAGTTAACCCCCATGCTCACTTGCTTCTGTTTCTCTATTCTAGTTTTATTGTTTATGTTCCAGTCTGTATTCATTACCGCGTGTTCCCCTTTTATATATAATTATCTCTCTCAAGAATATGAACTGCCCCGGAGCAAAGGACCTATTATAATTCATCTCCCAACAAGATAAATATGAAACACGGTGGCAAACAGCCAGTGTTTCTAAGTAATGAATAATGGTTTTGAAGCCAGGCGCAGTGGTGCATGCTTGTAATCCCAGCATTTGGGAGGCTGACACCAGAGGATTGCGGTTCGAGGACAGCCTCAGCTACTTAGTGAGGCCCTCTGCAACTTAGACCCTGTTTCAAAATAAAGAATAAAAAAATAGGGCAAGGGGTGTAGCTTGGGGGTCAAATGCCCCTGGGTTCCATCCCCAGACCCGCAAAAAATAATAATAATGGTTTTGGAAATGATAAAAATTCATTTTTGTAAGCCATAATTCAGATTCTGCTCATTCATCAACATGGAGTTTTGTTTTGTTTTTGTTTTGCGGGTCTGGGGATGGAACCCAGGGGCTTTTGACCTCCAAGCTATAGCCCTATTTTTCATTCTTTATTTTGAAACCGGGTCTCACTGAGTTGCAGGCGGCCTCACTAAGTAGCTGAGGCTGTCTGCGAACCGCGATCCTCTAGGTCTCAGGCTCCCGAAGGCTGGGATTACAAGCGTGCGCCACGACGCCCGGGTAACACGGAGTTTTATTTCAGAATGTTCGTTACACCTGTCTGGTTCTTAAGTTGTTGGGAGCGGCATCGAAGTCAAGAGACAGGCCGGCGGCGCCCTCTGGCGTTCAGAGAACAGCATGGCCGTTTTAATCTCAGGAGCCTGAGCAGGAGCCGGGCCTGAGAGGAAATAGACCTTCTTGGGAGCCGCAGCCGGTGAGGGGGCCCCCTGCCACTCCATTTCTTGTCAGGACCCAGGACAGTCCAATACCGCTTCCCTGGAAACTCAGTCTCCGATCACCTCAGGGATGTGCTGGCTGTGGGGAGTTTGGCCAAACCAGCCTTCTTTTAAAAGTCTAGAATGTCACCTTCTTTCTTCCCTGGGGAGAAGAATGACCCACTGTCCTTCATATGCAGGTAGCAATGAAATTGAAAAGAATTTACAAGTGTGAGCCTCACCATCAGGTGTGCGGTGGTTAATGGCACTGGGGTGAGAAGCACGGGGGTGGGGGGGAATCGGAGGAGCTAAGGAGTGCACAGACCGTAAGCTGGGGAACCCTCTGTGCAGAATGACCTCAGTCCACCAAATGGTTCCTAAAATACCTCCCCTTCACCCCAGAGCAGGTGAGCTCCAACCAGCCCAGCACAGAAGCTGCCCAGAAATGCCCACCCTAGAATTACAGGCCATCTGTACAATGGGTGCGTCCATGGCAAGTGGGTTTGCTATTGAATGGATCCTCCCTGTTTTATCCTTCTCTTCTTTTTCTAAAAACTGTGATTGCTGCTCTCTGATAGTCCAAAGAATAAAAAGGGAGCCGTGAACACTGACCTTCATGAACAGTTTCCTTCACACTGTGGCATGGAGCAGCTGGGTGCTACGTGTGCACTGACTCACCCCTACTTCACGTACAGCACCAATGGAGTAAGAAGCAATCCCAGCACACACCCCCTGCTGCCCACTCCCTGTAAAATCATTAAGATACATACTATGGATGTACGGTAAGTAGGCTCTGTACAGGACAGTGATGGAAATTCAATCTTTGGATTTAACTTTTATTTAAAAAACAATATTCAAAGTTGGGTGCAATGCCATAATCCCAGTACTTGGGAGACTGAGACAAGAGGATCACAGGTATCAAAGGTTCATGGCCAATTTAGACCCTGTTTTTTTGTTTGTTTGTTTGTTTGTTTGTTTTGTTTTGTTTTGTTTTTGGTGGTACTAGGAGTGGAACCCAGGGGCTTTCTACCTCCGGGCTATCCTCCCAGACCTATTTTATATTTTATTTGGAAACAGGGTCTCACTAAGTTGTTGAGAGCCTCACTAAGTAGCTGAGGCTGGCTTCGAACCTGTGCGATCCTCCTGTCTCAGCCTCCCAAGTGCTGGGATTACAAGCATGCGCCACCACGCCCTATTTAGACCCTGTTTTAAAACAAAAAATAAGGCTGGAGGTGTAGCTCAGAGGCCCCCAGGTTCAATCCTCAGTATCCCCAACACACACACACACACACACACACACACACACACACACACACACACGGTAGAAGGAGGTCTTTGGGTGTATGCTTTGGTTTGAGAGCAGATGTGGTCTCCAAACAGCTTCAAGCAGATAAAGGCCTGGGGGGATATGGAGGTGAAGGTTGGAAGTGGGGGTGATAAATCTCTTCATAGATGGAGATTGCTGATTGTGGAGGAGAGAGTCTATAAAGAGAGAAAATCATTAACAAACACCATAGTAGAAGAAATCCAGTTGCCTTCCAGCAACCCCATCCTTAGATTATAGAGAGCTATAGAGGAGGAGTGCCATCCAGGAGACTGTAGAGGGTGTAAGAGGTCCTCTGATCACTCCTGGCTGCTGCGGCCTGCCACGAATGCCAGCACAGGGATGAGCTAGGGGCCCTATTAAAGTCCTCTCCACTCCCTGCAAGCAGGACAGCAGCAGCCCCTGCTCCAGGTCCTCCAGCCCACTTGGTCTTCCGGTGCTGCTTATATTCACCTGGCACTTTGCAGGTTAAAATAAAACATGTGCACAATTATTTTTCCATTTGATCTTCCCATACCTTTGCTGTCAGCCTCCACCCAGCTCCCACCACCAGGCAGACTCCACGGAGCTGCCAGACACTTCTGCTTGCATATCCCCCTGCAAATGGAGGCAGTGGGGACTGAGCCCAGGCGCATTCTACCTCCGAGCTACACCTCTAGCCCTTTTCTTATTTCTTGTTTTGACACAGAGTCTTGCTAGGTTGCTGAGAGTCTTGCTATATTACTGCAGGCTGTCTTCAACCTGCAATTCTCCTGTCTCGGGCTCCCCAGTACTAGGATTACAGGCATGCATCACTACACCCAGCTTCCCAGACACTTCTTTCACCCACAATCCTCCCACTGCCCCTCAACAGCTTCTCAGGTACTCTGAATAGAGACCACACTCAAAAAAGCCCTCATGACAGGCATGGTGGTGCACACTTATAATCCTAGCATTTGTGAGGCTGAGACGGTATTGCGGTTCACAGACAGCCTCAGATACTTAGGCCCTTTGCAACTCAGTGAGATCCTGTTTCAAAATAAATAATAAAAAAAAACAGGGCTGGGGGAGTAGCTCAGAGGTAGAATGCCCCTGGGTTCAGTCCCTAGTATTGCAGAAAAAGAGCCCTCATAAAATTAATTTCTTTATTCATCTGTCAATGGTCTGATGACAGAGACCTGCAATTTTACGTTTCTTTTCCTATAAGCATTTTTCCTTGTAAAAATAGAAGTAACCTAAAATGAAGTATAAAACACTAAGCTTTTCCAAGGTGTTAATTATTCATTGTTCTCAACAGGGAGTTCCCTAACTGCTGGTATTTAAGGGAGGCCACGGAGCAGAGTACCAAATTGTTGCACAATTGGCGACAGGAGCCCTGACCAGGCAGGGGGGGGCCTCAGGGGGAGGTGCCCCTGCAAGGAAGAAAGCGGGGTTTGGCTGGCTGGGGAAGCCATAACTAAAGCAAGGACTAGAACACCCCAAAGGCCCCAGGGTCCATGGACAAGACCTCATGGTGGTTTCAAAGAGATCGGTGGATTAATAAAATCACTGGCTTTAGCTAGCTGAAGTAGCCAGGATTTCAAAAGTAATAATTTACCACAGATACATAGGCAATTATAGTAGCCCACTTCACCCTGGCCCCTGCTCTCCCTGCAAAATGGAGGCACCCTGGCCTATTTCACCAGCATCTCTCCTCCAGCGCCCCTCTGTCTCTCTGACCCTTCTGCCTTCCTGGTTGTCACAACACCCTATTTGGGCACCACTCTATTTGGGCCCCACCTTGGTTTCTGCTCTGAAACCCTGGCTCTCAGATCTGTCACCTATGTTTCGGCTCCCCATTCCCAAAGAACACAGTTCTGGGCATCTTCTCTCCACCCTGACACACCAAGACTCTGAGACACCACTTCATGAGCTTTGCCCAAGCCAGGCTGGCCCTCCTCCCAGCACTCCATTCTGGGCAGGAGGCACTGTGTGCTGATAAATATTGCCCATTAATCCTGAAGTGCACTTGACTAACTCTCTTTTGGGGGGTTATGGGTACTAGGAGACTGAACCCAGGGATATTCTACGCTGAGCCACACTCCCAGCCCTTTTTATTTTTTATTTTGAAACAGGATCTCACTAGGTTGCTAAGTTGCTGAGGCTGGTCTCAAATCTTTGATCTTCCTGACTCAGCCTCCCAAATAGTGGTATTATAGGTATGCACCACAACCCCCAGCTTGACTAACCCTTTTCAAGAGGAAATTAGCTAAATATGCAATATGGTGCCACCTGGTGGTTCCAAGCAACTCCAAGGTGCTCTCAAAGTCAACTTCCCCTCCCCAGACACTATTAAGCCAGTTGTGCTGAACATGGTTTAATATGGGAAATCTAGACATTTATTGTAGTAATTCCACTTACATATACATTACATGCGCACACATGTCCCCACACCAGCATTTGGAAAGTTTCACAGCGATCTCCACCAGAACGAGCTTTTAAATCTGTAAAGTTGCATGCGGCTGAGTAGGCCTTTGACAGAAGAGCAGGGAGAGGCACCTGCTGGGGGTTGCAGGGTCAGCAGCTTCGGATTGGGGGACTGCCCGGGGCTGGCTGCCTCTTCTGGATGCCTCGCAAGGGGAGTGGAGCTCAGGGGATATCTTCTCAGGCTTGTGGCAGCAGGCAGTTTGGGGTCAGGGAATAATACTTCCCTGAGAGACTCCCTCTGTGCAGACATCAGAGCCTGCTCTAGGTTTGGCTGTTGTCAACAGGATCACAAAGGATCACAAAGCCACAAGAAGAGCCTCTAAGCCAGGCGCACTCAGCCTTGGTGGTGCATTAGAACTGTCAAGGGCATGAATCTAAAATCCCATCCCTGGGCTGAGCTCCAGATTATATAAGTCAGATCTTTGGGGGTATCCAGGTATTGCTACTTTTGAAAACCACCCAGAGGATTCCAATATGAAACCAAAGATAAGAAGCCTCTCTCCAAGGAAAGCTGAGGGTCAACCAATCCCCGTCATCACTTGCTTCACCATCATTTAATTTACTTCTCGATTCATCTTTGACCAACAACACACAGTTTGACACAGTGGAAAAATCATTTGGCTGAGGATAAGTTGGCAGGGGTCTTTTGTTTGTCTGTTTTATTTTTTATTTTGCCTTTCTAGTATTTTGTTCATTTTTAGTTCATTGCAAACTGGCTATGGATTCTTAAATAACACCACAATTACTAATATTACTTGATAGTGATGATGATGATGATAACAGCTAAATTTTTTTACACCCTCTCTCTGTCTCTGACATTGTGCTAAGAGATTCATCTACATTATTTCACTTAATCTTCACTTGGTAAACATCAGTTCACATAAGAAGAAACTGAGGTTCAGAGAGCTCTAAGGTCAATTGCCCAAGATCACAGGACAAGTAATAGAGCAAAGACTTAAACTCAAGCTGTCAGACTTAGAAGATCATGTTCTTAGGCACCCTTCAATACCACCTCCCCAAATTACAGAACTAGTCGAGAACACAGGATTCCCATCCAGGTCTGCCCAACTTCAAAGCTCACATTCTATACTCGCCAAGCCATCAACACAAAAATTAATCCAAATTGACATCTCTATTTTTTGACCTCCTACCTTCCCCAAAAGAAATGTGAAAGAATGGGGGTAGGGGAAAATTATGGCTAGAAAGATTTAGCTAATCTCACGCAGTGCAAAGAGTGTCTGCATTAAACTACAATTTAGTGGAGAGGCAAGTGAGTCCCTTGTTTAGGTGCTCAAGGGATTTTCATGTGTAAGAAGAAAAACACAATTCGTAGGTAAGATTTAAGACCAGGAACTGCAGGTTTGCAGGCTGGTAAATTTTTCTCGCACTATATTCCATATGGCAATAGCAAATGGAGTCTCTGATTTCTTTCATTTCTTTAGAGACCATAAAACATATACATTTGCAAAAATCAATATGTGTTTCCTTTCCTGCCATTTCACATGATAGATAAACACAACCCCCAGCCGTACAATAGAAATTACATTGGGCTTTTAGATCGCCCTAGAAATATGTGCATAGCAATGTCTAAACTCATCAGGCAGTTTAATTTCAAAGTGTTCTGGTGTCCTGGGCTAGAATCTCCTGGGACGGCACATTCAGATGGTTCCTGGGAAGCTTCGAGGACATCTAAGGCAAGGTCTGAAACTGATTAGAGCAATATATTCCAGAGAGATGTTTGACCTGGCCTTCCTGGAGGTCACTGCACTTGGATGAGATCTGCGAGCTCACGGACACTCATGTCCCCTGGTGAGCAGGCGGGGGGACAGGATGGCAGTGATCCCAGTGGCATGTGACCAGAACGGGTGTCTCTCCCTCTGCAGCTAGGGGAAGAAATCCCCTTCAAAGGCTGTGTACCCAGGGATATTTCATTATATTTTTGTGCTCAGCAGGTCCGAGCAAGAGAGGAGGAGTCCTGGGAGCAGGTGCCTGGACCGTATCAAGCACGTGTGTGCAAAAAATGTGAGCGACAGAGCAAGGGAGAGAGGGGAATTCACAAGAGAGAGAGTTAGAAGAACAGGTGCCTGTTTTCTTTAGGTGCTTAGCTTTCACTATCAGGTGGAGAAGTTGCCTAAAGTTAGAAGAAAGAAATGCCCAAGCTGCATTCATTAAAGCTCAGAATCAGACTTGGGTTTCATTATTATTCATGTATTCATTCACATCTTCAACAAACACTGTGTGCCCCATTTAAAGGTATCAGAGGCATAGTAGTAAGCAAAAAGCCCTGTTCTATGATGTTTACAGTCTAATGTTAGAAAATAAACAAAATAACTAACAAGATATATAATGCAATGTCAGGCAATGGTAGGTCCCATATGTAAAACAAACCCAGGAACAGCAGAGTAAGGAGTCCAGAGTGCCAGGGACCAGCAGGGCATGCATTTGAAGACGGGAATTTTAAGCAGAGTCCTGAACCAAACGTGTGAGTGAGCAATGGTCTGGCAGGAAGAGCTTTTTAAGCAGAGAAAACCTGAGTGCAAAGCCCTTGCTGTGGTGAGAATGTTCTTGGTTTGTTGGAAAACAGCAAAAAACATGAAAACAACTCATTCCAATTGGGAACAGATAGGACCAGTCCATGAAAGCCGTGTCGCCTGAATCTAATAGCCAGACCCCACTTATGACTTACTGATACCAGCAGCGTCACGTTGCTCTATTGTCCACAGATTTTATGATGATGACTCTGTCATATGATTACGTGTGGCACATGATCAACTCGCATTTAGGTGGTGAGGATTAAACTGAGGGCTTAACACCACAGACGACACTGTGCTGTGTGCATATTTGTGCTGTGTATATACATGTAGTATATAATGTCACATATACCTGTAAAAAGTACAAGACTAACTTTTCCTTCTATGCAAGGTGGAGATGGCTATTAGGATATTAATACAGATGCTATGGAGACCGGTGTGGAGGTTTCTCAGAAGACTGGGAATGGAACCACCATATGACCCAGCTATATCACTCCCGGGCATCTATCCAAGTCAGAGCATTATGGTGATACATGCGTACCCGTGTTTATAGCAGCACATTCACAGTAGCCAAATTATGGAACCAGCCTAGGCATCCATCAACAGATGAATGGAATGGATCACAAAATTATGGTATATATATATATATATATATATATATATATATAATGGAATTTAAATTGACCATAAAGAACAAAATTATGCCATTTGCAGAAAAATGTATGGAACTTGAGAATATAATGATAAGCAAGATCAGCCAGTCTCAGAAATAGTTGTATCTTTTCTCTCATAGTGAGAAAGCTAGATAGGAATTGAGGAACAACAGAGACCTCAGAGGGAGGAGCAGAGATGCCAGGGGAGCAATGGAGGCGGTTAAGAGGGAGAGGGGAGAGAGAGGACATCAAGAAGGTAACAGAGCCAGGCATGAGGGTGCACACCTGTAATCCCAGTACTTGGGAGGCTAAGACAGGGTCACAGGTTCAAAGCCAGATCCAGCAACTTAGCGAGGTCCCCAGCAACTTAGTGAGGTCCTGTTTCAAAATAAAAAATAAAGAAATGTCTTATTTTCAAGACACTCCACTACGTCCCTCTGATGCAGTGCTTTATTATTCTGTCCCTTTTTCCTACCTTTGTAATAATAAAATTTCTTAAGTTTACAAAAAAATTAAAAAATAAAGTAGGGCTAGAGATAGAAGGTCCCTGGTACTGCTTAAAATTAATAAAAAGGTAACAGTTTAAATAGTGCTACGTAAGTATGTGAAATTGCCAATGCCTATTTTAATAACATGTACTGGGAAAAGGAGGGAGAGGAGTAAGACCCAGAGGAAAATGCACCAAGTATTTCGAGCAGATACATTCCTATTAGTCTATACCTCGGTATGGTGAATGGTTACAGTGCACCAATAAAAATACTTTAATATATACTAATGTGACTGTATGCACTAACAAGCTGCAAAACTATTTTTATTTAATTCTCGAAGGCAAAGGCACTGAAGATTCTATACAAACAATATTCACAGTGTAGTCAATGGCAGCCGAGCCACCCTCACAACAGGGCTTCAAGACTGCAGAGCCAGTGGGAAGCCACCTCGTCGGAACCATCCATTCGCCGTATTTTGTAGCACTGATCTTACGTAGCACTATCTCTCTCATACATTTAAAATTTTTCCACAAACTCAATGTCACTGTTGCTAGTGTGATATTCAAGACAACCCCACGAGTGAAATTAAATATTAAGGAATAAGATTTTGAGCTGTGGAGGGCCATGAAACCCGGGACTAATATTTTTGACTCCCAAGAAGCAATTTTCACCAAATGGGCGGGGTTTATTGTGCTGCTATGAGTCACATCCTCACCAGTGAGCTCCTCGGTGCCTAGGTCCGTACGTTCTCATCTTTGTGTTCCACCAATCGCATTCAGTTGACACTCTGCAAATCTTTGAAGACTGAAAGAATGAGAGAATGAGGGAATGAATGAGCAAAATTACTGAAACAATAAATGTTCATCTGAGAGACCACTGTTGGCTGGCCGGCTCAGTGAAGGAATGACGAAGGAGGAGAGAGGAGAGGGAGAGGCCTCCCTGCAGGGGCTGGAGGGAGAGGCCGGGCCAGGCCTGAGGACAGTGGAATCTGTGCCGTACAGGCAGTGGGTAGTGAGCACAGCGGGGACGAGCAAGTATCTCCGACTGGAAGCCCTTTGTTTCAGCTTTGCCACTATTATATATATATATATATATATATATATATATATATATATATATATATATTTTTTTTTTTTTTTTTTGGCAGTACTGAGGATGAAACCCATGGGTTCCACCGCCAAGCTATACCCCAACCCTATTTTTTATTCTTTATTTTTGAAATAGAGTCTCACTGAGTCACAAAGGGCCTCACTTAGTAGCTGAGGCTGGCTGCGAACCACCATCCTCCTGTCTCCGCCTCCCAAGTTCTGGGATTACAAGCATGTACCACCACGCTTGTCTACTAACTGGTTTATGATTTTAGGCAACTCACAGAGCCTCTTCATTTTTCTAACCGATAAAATAGGGTTGAATATTTATAGCACTTTCCTGTGGATAGTATTAGAAATAAATAAATGTCAATGAACTCTGTAAAGGGTGAGTCACTGGGAAATATAATTCCGAGGTGTGGAGAGGACGGTGGGGCGGGACCGTTGGGAGCCTGAGAGGCCATGTGCAGGCATGACACCCTGGAGCAGGAGTGGGACAGTAGCTGTTAGTAAGATGGACGGGACCTCAGCCTTCATTGTGTGGCTGCTGTGCTCTCAGCCATTATGTCTTGCCCCTACTTCATTTAAATGAATCTCATAGCCAGCCCATGAGATAAAATAAATCCAAATAGGTGTTGAACATCACTGATCTAATAATCCATAATGCTTCAAAATCCTAAACATTTTGGGCATTGACATGATGCCCAAAGTAGAAAATTCTCCATAGGACGTCCCATGACAGTGGCCGTCAAAATGCAGCCCCACTAAACATAGCATACAATTACCTTCCAGCTGTGTGTATAAGGTGTATAGGAAACACAAGTGAAATCTGTCTGTACGCTAGGGCCTCATCACCCAGCTGTCTATTTACAATGCCAGTATTCCAACATTCAAATAAAAATCCCAAATCTGAAACACTCTGTTCCCTAGGATTTCAGAGCAGGGATATTGCACATGTAGCAGGTGCCTTTACAGATCAGAGGGTTGAGCCCTGGGAAGTTCAGAACAATGAAGGGCAATTTCTGATTCTCGGCTCACTGGCCAGGGGAGCAATGGTGCCACTCAGGGAAGGCAGGAGCAGCTGGCAGGAGAGCTGGAGGCAGGAATGAAAAGCTGTGGGGAGGTCGCACTGGAGATGGCTTGGGGACATTTGTAGGAAAATCTGAATAGGAAGCTGACATTTTTAACATGAAGCTTGGAAGAAAGGTTTGGGGACTCCTTCATATAGAAATGTTGTTAGCCAGGGGTGGCGGCATACATGCTTGTAATCCCAGCATTTGGGAGGCAGAGACAAGAGGATCGCGGTTCGCAACCAGCGAGTGAGTGTAGCAGTTCCTTTGAACATTTCTACTGTGGAGGAAGGGGACACAAGGCTGCATTTAGAGGGGGAGGGTGGTCAAGTGAGAGTCTCTTACAAGCTGGAGGGTTTTACAGAGCCCCAGAGGTACAGGGAAGGGGAGGAACTGAGAGTTCAGGGCTCCAGGGGAGGAGCACACTGCAGACCAGAGATCACAGAAGAAAAAAGCTCGTGTCTCTTTTCTTTCCTTCCTTCATCTCTCTCTTTCTCTCTCCCTCCCTTCCTCTTTCTTTCTTTTCTTCTTTTTTTTCTGGTTGTACTGGGGTTCTTGGAAGCCCTTCTACCTCCGGGCTACACTCCCAGACCTATTTTTATACTTTTTTATTTGGAAACAGGGTCTCTTAAGCCAGCACTGCTGGCATTGAACCTGTGCCATCCTCCTGTCTCCGCCTCCCAAGCGCAGGGATTACAAGCGTGCACTACCACGCCCGGCTCCTTCTTTCTTTCTTTCTTTCTTTCTTTCTTTCTTTCTTTCTTTCTTTCTTTCTTTCTTTCTTTCTTCTCTCTTTTCCGCACTAGGAATTGAATCCAGGGTTGTTCTACCTCCTAGTTACATCCTCATTCTTTTTTTTTCTTTTTTTTTAAACAGTCTGGCAAAGTTGCTAAGTGTCTTGCTAAGGCTGGCCTTGAACCTACAAACCGTGTCGGTCTTCCAGGTACTGGGATAACAGGTGTGTGCCACCACGCCTGGCTTCAGTTCCTCCTTTCTAAGAGGAAGCAGGGCAGATGGTCCACACAGACACAGATGTGTTCTAATGGCAGAAAGACAAAGACGAAGCTTCCCTTTCCTCACAATGTGAGAGCTGAGATCTTCAGAGTGAGTGTAGAGGGGAGGAATTGCTTAAGGAGAGAAAAGTGTCTTGGATACAGGAAGAGTGAATCAAGGCCATGAGACTACCAGGCATACAGAGGGCCCACTGGAGAATGACTGTCATACACTAAAGGGAAGAAAAATCAGAGCTGGATGCTATGGTACACGTCTGTAATTCCAGTACTTGGGAAGCTGAGGCAATGATCACAGATTCCAGGCCAGCCTCAGCAACTTAGTGAGACCCTGTTTCAAAATAAAAAATAAAGAGGGCTTGGAGTGAAACTCAGAGGTAGAATACCCCTGGGTTCGATCCCTAGTAAGAAAAGGAAGGGGAGGAGGAGGAGAAGGAGGAGAAGGAGGAGGAAGAGGAGGAGGAAGAGGGAGAGAGACATATGATTTGAACCCAAGTTCAAGTTGGGAGAACATTTATTGAACTAAGATGTTATGCGGTGAGGCACCATCTCCTGTGAGCCTAGCTCTCTCTGAGTGAGGAAAACAAACCCAGAGAGGGAGCTATTTCAAGGTCACACACAGCTGACACTGGAGAATAGTCTCCAAAAGCAGTCTGAACTTCCTGACTCAGGTTTCTCCAGGATGCCAGCTGCCTCCTTAACGGCACGCTAGTGGCCTCGCCCCACGTTGCTGGATGCACACCTTCATTAGGGCCCTTAGCAGCAGGACACAAATCCTATGACGGTAGGGTCTTTGCTTAGGACTAACCTTGAGAGGACAACATGCTACCCTGGTGCAGACATGCGAGTCTTTGTTTACCTTGGGGTCCTGAATGTCTGGCAAAGGCTTGATATGCTATAGGTAGTAATGTAAGTCATGATGTTAGTAAGTTTTTCATGGCCATAATAAAATATCTGACACTGGTTAACTTTATAAAGTAAAAAGGTTCATTTAGCTCACCGTTTCGGCATAATGCAGGCTCGGGGAAGGCCCCACAGCACATGGCAGAGTATGTTGGAGGAAGCATCACACTGCCAACCAGGAAGCAGATGCGGAGGAGAATAGTGGCTTGCTCCATGTATAAGCACACTCTCAGGAGAAGAGGCAAGGTAACCCAAGAAAACTACCTTAATTCATTTTTTTTCATTTTTCTTCTTTCTCTCGCTTTCTCTCTCTTTTGTTCTCTCACTCTCTTTCTCTCTCTCATTCTAGGGACTGAACCCAAAGAATTCTAACTCTAAGCTATACCCAAGTCCTTTTAATTTTTCCTCTTCTTCCTATTATTATTATTATTATTATCATTATTATTATTATTAATTTTGAAACAGTCTCACTAAGTTGCTAAGAATTTCATTAAGCTGCTGAGACTGGGCTCTAATCTGTGATCCTCCTGTCTCAACCTCTGAAGTACTGGGATTGCAAGCATGCACCACCACACCTGGCTGACTTATTCATCTTTGTATCACCCTATCAGTGATAACTCGGAAAAGAAAAGAAGGGAAAGAGAAAGACATTTACCATAGCTGGTGAGACATAGGGAAGAGGACAGCAGCTCTGAGAATTGGGGGCCAATGTATGGACAGAGCAAGGTGGCGGGGGTGATTCAAACTAGTAGAGGAAAGGATACAGTGACGGTATAGACAATAGATGAACAAAGAGGAAGGGAGCAGAAAGAACGTCCTTAGTATTTGCTGCCCTTAATAAAGGAACAGGCAGCAATAGAAGCAATCCGAGTTTCTAGATATATAGACATTAGTAGGTATTTTATCCTCATTACTTAAATAATTCTTACAGCATGTGCTGGACTTTATACGCTTGGATGGCTGGGCTAACTTGCATAGTACACATATTCTGTAGAAGTTAATAGGTATGCTCAGATAGTTGGACAAATATACAAGTCATTGGGGTTTTTCTCCTACAAAAGCTATCAGACTGAAAGGAAAGTCAAATTTGTGTATAAATGGGAATTTTTGAAAGTTCATCTCTACCTGGCCCCAAACTGTATCCATGTGAGACTAGAAAAAAAGCAATTCTATGTCTAAGAGGTGGTTAAAACACAGTTGCATAAAATCACCAAGTATCATTTTCATAGGGCCCCAATTCACTCTCACCAAGTAACTCTAGAGTTAGGAACCTTTCCAAAGAATTCCTGCAGAGCTATACCGGGATAAAATCTGGCCCATTGTGGATATAAAATGGCAATTTTATTTAAACAGTTGTAGCTCCTTGGGTCTCTTCTGGCTGACTCTAATTTTCTCCTTGTCTATATACTTTGGACACATTTTCGCCTCCCTACGAAAAGAGTTTTACTGCTTACTCATCTTCCTCTTGCCACCTCTCCCCTTGTAGAGAATTCTGTGCTGGAACAATGTGGAATAACTTATGCTTAGTGATCAATCAAGGAATTTCACAAATAACTACTGACACGTGTCGCTAAGCTTTGAGTACTGAGCAAACCACTTAACCTTCCTGTATCATCAGTTTTCTAGCTGTAAAATCCAGTGGATAATTCTCCATGCCTCAAGTTGCTCAACTGCAAAGGGCTGTGCATACCCTTCCCACCATGTCTTTGCTACCTTCTTCGAGAAGCTGCCTCCCTACAACCTAGCAAAGCAGCACCCCATCATAATTCTCTAAACCCTTGTCCTTTTCATGGCATGGGCCCCCACCTGCCTAGCAAGATCTCTTTGTGGCTGTGGTTGCCGTCTCTTACAGTGAGAAGTAAGCTCCTCAAGGGGAGGGTCTCCACCTGCTCGCTCTTAGCTCAGTACTACAAGAGTAATGACAGTAGTAAGTCATGCCTCAGTAGCCAAGGATACTGGTTCCAGGACCACACTCTCCCTCCAGGATACCCAATCCGACAGTGCCCAAGTCTCTTAAATGAAATGATGCAGTATTCACATATTACCTACACGTACCCTTCTTTATACTTTGAATCATCCCCAGATGACTTATAATGCCTAATAAATTATAATACCATGTAAACAGCCATTATATGGCATTATTTTGGAAATGATGACCAGGGAAAAAGTCTGTACATGTACAGATGAAAAATTTTTCCAAATATTTTTAACCCGTAGCTGGTTGAATTCACAGATGTAGAACCCACCAATACAGACACGGAGGGCTGACTTAATATGTGCTGTTAGGACATAGTAAGCACTTAATGACTTACTATTCATTCTAATGTCTGTTGGATGAATGAACAAACTCTGTAAGGCACTGAGAACCGCAGGAGCATGGATTGTGTCGTATTCATCCTTCAAGCTCCAGCATGGGTATGGTGGACCTAGGATGAAAGAGGCTTATTACCTGACTTCTGGTGCAAATGAGAGGCCTGCACAGAACAGACACTGGCCCTTCCTGAGTATCTGAGTTCATTTCAGCTTCAAGGCTGTAGAAGAGGTGGCTATTGTCCCCACATAAGAAAGAAGTAGACTTGGTGTCAGAGCTGCCGGCTCTTGCCCAAGATCATGGCAAAGGCAAACTTCGGATCTGAACTCAGATCTGACTTCAACACCTGGGCTGCCTCTGTCTGTTGCCTCGCTTGAGAGCCCAGCCACACATAAACAATTGCACAGTCAACCCGTAGAAAGCCCTGAGGCTGGTGAAGTGGGTCAAATTGAAAAATGCAGGATTTTTTTCTAAGTTAGCTATTTTAGTTTTTCTGATTTTTAGTTTCCCCCTTGATTAATGATATTTTCAATTTCCCTTTCAAGAGGAGGCAGGATGGAAGTGATTATAATAATAAAGATGACAGTCACTGAAACCAATTGTGAATATAAAGGCTATGTATGGCACAGAGATTGTGAGGCGAAAGGCATTGTTACTGCCATCAAATCAGCCACAACTTTCTCAGAAAAGTTAACTTGCTCTTGCAATTCTTTAAACTTAATCTTTACCATTTATAAATCTATCTTTAAAAAAAAGCAAAGAATTTGAAGATAGGGAGAAAATAGGAAATAAGAGAGAATTCAGAGCCAGGCATGGTGGCACACATTTATAATCCCAGTATTTGGGAAGCCAAGACAGGAGGATCACAGGTTTGAAGCCAGCCTCAGCTACTTAGTGAGGCTCTCAGAAATTTAGTAAGACCCTGTTTCCAAATAAAATATAAAATAGGACTAGGAGTGTAGCCTGGAGGTAGAAAGCTCCTGGGTCCCATCCCCAGTACCACACCAGAGAGAGAGAGAGAGAGAGAGAGAGAGAGAGAGAGAGGGAGAGAGAGAAAGAAAGACGGAGATCAGATAAATGAAGAGAGAGAGATCAGTAGAATAGTGGAAGGAAGGGGATTGAGGGAGGAGAATGGGGAGGTGAAAAGGAAAACTAATGAGAGAAACAGTTGAAATAACAGGATGTCCATTTATAAAGGCACTGCTACCAATCTCACTAACATATATGGGGTGGAGTGGGGGAGCAGGTGGGTACTGGAGGGAAATACACCAAGTTCTGTGTGCATGTATGCTTGTAGCACTTAGAACCTCACTATAATGTATAATTACAATAAACCAATAAAAGTATAATTTTTTATATTTTAACAGCCAAGGAATTTGAAATCAACTTCATTGTCCAGGACTCAATGGAAAGCTTTCTTTTCTTGGACATGTGTTGTTCGGGAGTTCCCTCTGGGGTGTGAGGAAGAAGCGTGGTGCCAGGCAGAGCTCTTGCCTAAACTGTGCTCCTGGGGGCCTGTTTGGAGACAGCATTTTGCAGTATTTTGCAAGAGGAGGGATGCTTGGACTGAATTTTTTAAATGACTGATTCTCAGCTCTTTCTCATTCTTGTAAGTCTGTAGTCAGTACCATTGCCAGAGCACGTCATCATCTTGGTGGTTGTGACCCATGTGCTCAGAGTCAAGTAAGGACATGTCAGTGGACATCTGGAGGCAGATTCCCTTTCATGCAGTAACTGGGGGCATCTTGTTCATGTCAGTTTTCCTGTGTGGTGGTGCTGTCAATTAAAACAAAAGAACATATAAGGCTGGATGCGATGATGCATGTCTGTAATCCCAGTGCTTGGGAAGCCAAGACAAAGGTATCGCAGGTTTGCAGCCAGTCTCAGCAACTTAGTGAGGCCCCGTTTCAAAAATAAAAAATCAAATAGGGTTGGGGGTGCAGCTTAGAGGTAGAACACCCTGAGTTCAATGCCTGGTAACACACACACACACACACACACACACACACACACACACACACACGACATGTAATCCAAATACTCTGGAGGCTGAGACAGGAGGATGGACAGCAAGTTCAAGGCCAGTCTCAGCAACTTAGCAAGATCTTCAGCAACTTAGTGAGATCCTGTTTCAAAATAAAAAATAGAATAGGGCTGGGATGCAGCTTAGAGGTAGAATGCCCCTGGATTCAATCCCCAGTACTCCCCACCAATTAAAAAGAGGTAATATAAATCAAGAACTTGCCCCCAGTCATTTCAGAGCTGACTGGTCTCAGCTTTAAACACAACTCACAACCTATGGGCAGCTGACTCTTCAGAATGCATCTCCAGTGTGAGCCCCTCACATGGACACTGCGCCCAGATAGCAACCGCTACTTGGTGTCTCCATTTGGATGTCTACCAGGCATCTTGGATGTCTCACGCCCCAAATGAAGCAGTCACAGGCTCTGGCCCTCCACCCACTCTACTGTCTTCTGCCCTATCTCAGTGGTGGCCTCTCACTCCACTCTTCTAATGGCTCAGGCAAACATCTGGGAGTCACCTTCGATTCTCCCTTTTTGTCACACGACATATCAGGTCCATCAGAGATCCTCTTGGCTTTTCTTTCAAAACATCTCCAGAATCTGTCTCCTTCTCATCACCTTTACTCCTGTCATCTGAGTCCCAGCCACCATAGCTGTGCACCTGAGCTCCAGAGGCTATCCCCCAATGGCCCACTGCTGCAGCCCCTCGTGCTCCCCACCCCAAGGGAGTCCTCACAGTGATTCTTAAAACAAAAGCAAAATGATAGCTGGATGTGCTGGCACACGCCTGTTATCCCAGTACTTGGAAGGCTTAGATAAGAAGACCATAGGTTCAAGGCCAGCCTCAACAAGTAAGCAAGACCCTCCTCAACCTAGTGAGACCCTGTTTCAAAAATAAAAATAAAAAGGGTTGGGAATGAAGCTTGGAGGTAGAATGCTCCTGGGTTCAATCCCAATATCAAAATAAGTAAGTAAGCAAGATCATGTTGTTACATTGCTCATTCCCCACCACATGGTTCTCCATATCCCTCAGAAAATAAGTCAGATACCTGAACATAACCTCTAAGTCCTCTACTGCTTTCCTAGGGTTGGGGTAACAGATGATCATAGTTTTAGAGTCTTAAAACAACAGAAACAGATTCTCTTATGGTTCTGGAGGCGAGAAGTGTGGAGTCAGGGCATCCACAGGCCCAGAGCTTCAGGAAGCTCCGTGGGTGTGTAGACTCCTCGCCTTCTCCAACGTCTGTGGTCTGCTCCAGCTCTCGGCGTGGGCCACGTCTCTCTGCTCCATCCTCCCATTATCTTCTCCTCTGCATGTCCATTTTGTAAGGATACATGTGACTACATCTAGAGTCCACCTACATAAACTCAGGACAAACTTCTCCTCTTAAGATCCTTAACTTAATCTTATGTTTGCCATATAAGGAAATCCTCACAGGTCCTGGCATTAGGACATGCACATTTATGTGATCTGTCTCCATCACCTCTCTGGCTTCATATCCAGTTGTGTTTTACTCTTGTTTTCCCCTCTCCACACTCACCATCTCTTTGCTGTGTCTCATGTAGAACAAGCTCATTCCTGCCACAGAGACTTTACACCTGCTGTTTCCTTTGCTAGAATGAGGCAGAGCAGAGAAGGGAGGAGAACTTGCAGTTGGGCCTTTGGAGGCCCTCTTAGTTTTACAAGATGTCAAGGCGCACATGATATCGGGCCATAAATCTAGCCTACATGGCCGAATAGAGTGAGAGCTTGTTTGACCCGTGTGTGTCGAATTCAAGGACGATTTATCCTATTAGCCTAGGAGGGAAGCTGACCTGACCTCTAGGACTTTGTCATATCAGCCTCAAGAAAACATTTTAAGTCAAGAATTGCTGGATAGCCAGGATGTCACCAAACTTAAATGAGAAGGTTGGATGAGTGTCTTTTCTTGCACTTGCTAATAAATATGTAGTGTAACTCCTCTGAGACTTGTTTTTTCTCTTGTAATTTACCTCCCTTTATAGATATGTTATGGGAAGAATCATTGACTTCTCTGTTACCTCTGATTCTCAGACTTCTCCTCAAACCAGTCTGGCACTTGTGACAAGCCAGCAGGAACCCCCATGAACTGGGAGACTGGGGAGTTCCCAGAGAGCTGACACTAATGAGCTATATGTAATTCCCACATCAAATTTCAGGATCCCTATTTTCTTACTTCACATTTACTCTCTAAACTGTCTGCTACCAGGATTTCAATGACCATTTCTCTGTGGTTTTGCCCAAACTGATGATCCTGGTCTTCTCTAGAACACCAGATTCATTTTCCAACCTCTAGGGGTCACATTTCCACATGGAGCTATTAATTCATTAGTACACTTATCAGACGTTTATTGGATAGTAAAGAGTTCTAGTCATGAAGTCCCTGAAATGTCTTTCTGTCTTCATGGAGGTGATGATTGAATGGGGATGTCGTGTAGGCATGTGAACTCTATGCCTCTGAAGCAGAACCATCATTTTCTCTCCCTAAACCCATTCCTTCATTTTCAATTAAAGATGTCAACATCCCAGATGGTATGGTGGCACACATGCCTGTAATCCCAGTACTTAGAAGGCTTCAACAGGAAAATCGAAGAAAGTTCAAGGCCAGCCTCAACAACTTCGGCAGGCCCACAGCAACTTAGCAAGACTGTTTCAAAATTTTTTAAAAAATTAGGTCTGGGGGTATACTCAAAGGTAGAATGCTGGGTTCAGTCTTCAGAAACACACACACACACACACACACACACACGATACCAATATCTTACCACCTGCTAAAATTCATGACTCCAACATCTTGTTTCCTCTTTCCCCATCATCCCCAGTTCATCTTTATCTCTGTGCCCTTGACCTGACTCAGTTACCATATGCTAAGCAAGAGAAGAGCAATATAATTGCAACAAAGATTTGTTGGCTTGATCTGAGTTTTATTAGAATCCCTAAACCTCCATCCTCACTCTCCTGTATTTTATTAAGCTGTCATTTGTAAGGTTCCTTTTTATGGTTGCTGACAATGAGTTTAATTGGTGCTTTATTTGCATTTGCCTTCTATCTTTAAAATCTATCTCTCAATCAAAGTTCTTACTTTGAGGGAATAAGGTTTCTAAGACTTCAAAAAGTCTGAAAACTCCATTGTGTGGAAGACCAAAACAAGTCAACGGACATGGTCTGGTTTTTTAAGGCCAGATCTGAGGTAGGGAAAGAAACATCTTTGCTGCTTAGAAAGATGCTGATGGTGCTATTCAGAAAAGGACTCTGAGGATTCAAGTTTTAAACAAACTCTAATAACAAAACACTTCCAGCCAAAAGAGAAAACTGATCTCCCAACATAAACGGAGCCAGCAATACCACCTTCCTGCCTCCGCCACGATGCTGACGCTCACTGACGCATCTTCTACCCCACTTGTGAGAAGTCCAATCAGTTCCCTTTGAATAAAATCTTTATTCAAATGTTTAAACACTCCAGGGACCAGGGAGGGAGAAGACAAGAGAGGTATTTCAGAAACAAATGGGGGACCCAAACGCCAAGTTTCTGTTCTCCTTACTGTTCAGACTTTGGCCCTGGGAAGACGTCTCAATTCCATGTTTTTCATTAAGCTGGTTTGTTTGGCAAAATCTAATGATAAACACGAAGCTTTGAGGTCAGACTCACCTTACCCCGAGAGCTACAGCTGGGAAGCTCGATTTTCTGTGGTCGGGAAACTTTGGAAGCCACCAATCTGCTGTTGACAACGGGAGGCAGAGATGTGGGCCAGATAATTTCTTCTTTACCAATACACAAATCTAGGACTGCCCCCCCCATCCTGCCCCTTAAAAATCCAACACACAAGCAGAGCTTTGTTGACTGTCGCGTCCGTGGTCAGGTGTGGGGGAGGGGAAGAGGCCTGCGCATGGGGAGTTCAGCTAGGGCTCCTGCTCCATGGTTGTTAATGAACAGCACAAGGGACCCTTGCCTTTTTCCAGTCTCTTACCTCAGCTACTCAGAGGCCAGGGTGAGATATAAAGGGGAATGGGAAGAAACATGGGCTTCGCTCTCCCTGGAACGATCCACGTGGACTTCTTGAGGCCCAGGTCCACCACTCAGCATTGCCCTCCAGGCCCTGCTTCCTTGAAGCTGCTTGTCTCTCAGTCCACAAAAGGAGTCCTTTTCTTTCTTCCACCATTGCTCCCTCCATGGAGAAAAGAATGAGTTGAAATGTAAAGAGGAATCTTCTAGAAATCTGAAGATCAAGGCAGATGTTTAGTTCTCCGTCACAGTCTGTGAAATCACAATAGGCAACATGTACTAAACACCAGGCGCTGCTCTGCCTGCCAGCCAACTTGATCACAGTGGTCTTCTAAAATGAGTGATCTTGCCAGGCGTGATGGCGCACGCTTTGTAATCCCCTCGCTTGGGAGACGGAAATAGGAGGATCACGCAGGTTCGAAGCCAGCCTCACTGGCCTAAGAGACCCTGTTTCCAAATAAAAATATAAAAAAAATAGGTGTCTGGGAGTGTAGCCCGGAGGTAGAAGGGTTTCCAGGAACTCCAGTACCACCAAAATAATAATAATAATAATAATAATAATAATAATAATAATAACAACAACAACAACAACAACAAAATAAAATGAGTTATCTTATCATTCCAGTTTTTACAAATGAGGAGGCAGAGGCACAGAGAAGCTAAGTAACTGGTCCAAGGTCACAGAGTCTGTAAAAAACAGAGCTGGCATTTAAACCTGGGCAATCTGCCTTCAGAGCCTCCTAATCCCCCTCATGCAGATCCAGCCCATCCTCAGTGAAGGTATGTGAATGTCCAGGATGGCTGGACAACACCTATCACACCTGCCATCATTCCCGTAGCAGAAGCAAAGGCTGCCTGGGAGAGCAGAGAGAGCGACACAGGAGAGAACAGCGTCCTTTTGGACCAGGTCCCACCCAGGATGCGGCTCGACACAGGCTGCCAGGTCAACTTACCCATCCAAGAGGCTCGAGAGGGCCCCTAACATGCCTGTCTCTGGTGGATGCTCACCTGATGGGAGAGGAGCAGGAGAGGCCAGCTGCTGGCCATGAATGGGGCTGAGGCGCTGTGTGCAACGTGTGTGTGTCCATCCAGGAACCCACTAAGACGTGCAGCTTAAATTCAGTGCATATTACAGAAAACAAACAGCTAGCAGAAGACAGCACAGCCAGAAGCTCTATCAGATGCTCTATTAGTCAGTTAGGGCCATAAACAGAACACCACTGACTGGGAGGCTCAAATAGCGAACATGGATTTCTCACCATCCCGGAGGCAGTGCAGTTAAGTCCGAGATCTGCAGATCTCATAGGCATCAGCAAATCTGGAGTCTGGAGAGGGCCCTCTTCCTGGTTCTTAGTCTCCTCTCCTCTCCTCCCCTTCCCTCCCCTCCCCTCTCTTCCTCTCTCCTCTCTTCCCCTTCCCTTCCCTTCCCTTTCCCTCTCCTTATATTCTTCCCCTTCCCCTTTCTCTTTTCTTCTCTTCTCTCTCTCTTTTTCTGTGTCATTGGTTGTTTCGGTTTTGGTTTTTTGGTGGTAGTACGAAAGATTGAACCCAGGGACATTCCACTTTGAGCTACACGCCTATTTTACTTGTACTTTTAAATAGGGTCTTCCTAAGTCGCCATGTGCTGGCCTTGTCTGAGCTTCTGGGATTACAGGTAGGTGCCATTCTCTTATCTTTCCATGGCAGAGACAGAAGAGGAAGCAAGCTCTCATTTGACTCTTCTTGTAAAGTACTAATATTATTATGAGGGCCCAGGACTTAAGTACCTCCCAAAGGCTCCATCTCCAAATAGCATGACACTGAGGGTTAGGGTTTGTATTAGTCAGCGCTCATGACTTGTGATCAAAATGCCTGAGAAGATCAACTTGGAGGAGGGAGGTTTTTTTTGGCTCATGGTTTCAGAGGTCTCGGTCCATGGTAGGCCAGCTCCAGGGGAGAAGCAGTATGGTGAAAGGTCATGGCAGAGGAAAGCTGCTCAGCACATGACATTCAGAAAGAGAGCAAAGGGCCAAGGAAAAGATAAACCATTCCAGGGCATGCCCCCAGTGGCCTCCTTCCTCAATAGGACGATGAGGTCAGAGCCCTCGTGGATCTGTATCTCTGCACCTCGCTGCATCGGGGACTGAGCTTTCAGCCCATGAGCTTGGGAACACATTTCAGATCCAAACTATAATAGAGTTCCCAACATTGAATTTAAGGGGGACATAAACATTCAGTAAAAAGCCACTCTATAAGGCTTCACCAGTACCATAGACAAAGTATGTGGAGAGACAGACAGACAGACAGAGACTGCACAGGCCTGGACCAATACATCCCAGCAGCTGCTCATCCTCACTGTTAAGCATCAGCACCGCTACCCAACCCTCATGCAACCAGAGAGTTTAATTACCCTCTCCCCCATCTTGTTCCCAAATGGCTTATTTAATGTCCACTTTGTCACTAAGATGGACAGTTCATCTGTTTTGTTCATGACCGTATCCCCCATGCCCCAAAGTATAGAAGTACTCCACTAGAATTGTGGAGTCCAGGCCATCCCGTTCCTCTGTGTAACCAAGATCTGTCTTTATTTTCTTTCTGAAGGCCTGAAGACCAAACTTCATAGAGTGTCTTATTTTACAAATAAAGAGTGAGCCAGGTCTGATAGTATACACTGGTAATCCCAGCAACGTGGGAGGCAAAGGCAGAAGGATCTCAAGTTCAAGGCCAGCCTGGACAACTTAGTGAGAACCCATCTCAAAATAAAATTTAAAAGGGACTGCAGGTAACCAGGTGTGGTGGAACATCCTTGTAATCCCAGCATTCAGGAGGCTGAGACTTGAGGATTGTGGTTCAGGAACAGCCTCAGCCACTTAGCAAGGCCTTTTGTAACTCAGTGAGACCTGTTCAAAAATAAAAAGACTAAAAAAAAAAAAAAAAAAAAAAAGACTGTAGGTATAGCTCAGTGGTGAAGTGCTTGCCCAGCATGTATGTATGTATGTGACCTCTAGCACTGCAAAAACAAACAAAATTTTCACAGTAAAGACAATTTTGGGTTGAAATTAATTTAGAGATTTTCCAAACTACCAGAGAGAAACTAAAGATACTATAATTTCTATTTTTAATTAAGGCACAATGCCTAAATGTAAAAAAAAAAACAAATTTGTTTGTCAAATGAAGGAATCTCTTTAGAAGTAAACAACCGTTTTCACCAACCCCTCTACTCTCAAACTTCTATCTTAAGTGTCGGAATGAAAATCCATTGACCCTTTTCTCCCAGAATAATTGAACTGTGGAACTGAGGTTGTAAATTCCATCAAACCCCATACTGAGTTCCAAGTTGAAGTGTTAAGGTCTAATGTTGATATTTTGCTTTTTAAGTCAACCAAGTCATAATTTGAAACAGTTGTTCCTGGCAATTTTATTTTCTCATTTTTTCCTAATCTTCAGATATTAGTCTTAACTGTTAAAAGATTAAAATATGAGTCAGCTAAACAATGTATCTAGGACTCAATATTTAAGGTACTTTTTATATTTTATTCCCCATCAAAACATTTATTTATTTATTTTTATAGTACTGAAGATTAAACCCAGGGGCTTTCTACCTCCGAGCTATACCCCCAGTCCCATTTTATTTTTTATTTGAAACAGAGTCTCACTAAGTTGTGGAGGGCCTCACTAAGTTGCTGAGACTGCCTGTGAACCTGCAGTCCTTCTGTCTCAGCCTTCCAAGTAATGGGATTACAAGCGTGCACCACCATGCCTAGCTAAAGCTTTTATTTTTGATACTTTTATTGGTGCATTGTAATTATATATCATAATGAGCTTCAGAATGATAGGAATATGTATGTACACAATACTTGGTGCATTTTCCCCCAGATCCCACCCACTCCCTTTCCTTCCCTGTACATGTCATTGAGATTGGTATTGATAATTTCATATATGTAAACCATTACTTTCTATATGTCTCTATCCGTCTTCCTCCCCTAAGACTCTTCCATTGCTCCAGTGATGTTTCTACTCCTTTATCTTATATCAAAATTTCGATGTGGATTGGAAAGCAAAGCATTTTGGGGAGGAGGAAGAAACTTTTGCTCCAAAATGACTTTTCCTTCTTTTGGCCCACCCATTTGTTATCATCTGGTCCTGTAAATATTTGGGTAAAGGAGAGAAAGCTGCTGTCTAACCCCAGAAACAAGGTCCTGTGGATGGTGCAGCATACTCTACCCCTTCTCAATCAGGTTCCTGGAGGAAGCTCTCCCAGTTCTGAAAGACAACTCATGTGCTTCTTTCATGTCACGGTTTGATCTCCAAGATTTAAGTGAGTCTTGGGATTTTCCAGCTAAGGACATTAGGACTTGACCCTTATTCTGGAGGGCAACTTAAGACTTTTTCTCTCTGCCATTAGCAAACTGCTCTCATAACTTCAAAAGGGGAGGCAACAGAAGTCACTTCTTGACATTGGGTATGCAGCATCACTTAAATAGTGAGAAAGCAGCAGCGGCTTCCGATGCTGGCAGATTTATTTAGGGGTGTTATGCCAGCAAGTGCAATTCAAAGTATTTTATAGATGATAAATATGCAATGCATAATAAAAGGTGGAGAGATTTCCAAGATATAAGTTAGAATTAGTGCTTGACAGCAAAATGGGTGCTGTTCAGAAGTAAAATGGAGGTGAAGAAATGAAGAGAAGGAGAACTGAAGAAACATTAATTACTTAGATATAAAGAAATGAAGAAAGCCACACATGGTGGTGCACACCTTAAATCTTAATACTTGGGAGGTTGAGACAAGAGAATCGCAGGTTCGAGGCCAGCCTCAGCAACTTGGCGAGACCCTGTTCCAAAATAAAAAATAAAAAGGGCCCGGGGGTGTACTCAGAGATAGAATGGCCCTGGGTTCACTCTTCAGTATTGGGAAGAAAGGAGGGAGGGAAACAGGCCATCAGAGAGGAGGGAGGCCTGGAGTTTGCTTTTAAAATATAGGAAATAAACCAGGCATGGTGGCACAGGCTTGTAATCCCAGCATTCGGGAGGCTGAGACAGAAGAATCATGTTCGCGACCAGCCTCAGCTACTTAGTGAGGCTATCCGCAACTCAACAAGACCCTGTTTCAAAATAAAGAGTAAAAAATAGGTGTGTTGCTTGGAGGTAGAATTACTCTGGGTTCCATTCCCAGTACCGCAAAAAACAAAATAAAATATGGGAAATACAGACCTGTTTGGAATTATGGTATATTGTTGATCCTTAACTGTGGCATTCAGATAATTCTGATGTGTTAGTTTGCATAACTGAAACATGTTCTCCAGGGTGGAGGCTAGGTGTGTGTGTGGTGGAGCAAGCGCCCCAATGCTCCTCATGTACACCCCAGGTAATGAAAAATTAACACGGTGTACCTATTTTTTCTTCTTTATTTTCTCCATATAGATCAACTTATTTTTCCAATACTATTACTACTTCTATTTTTTAAAAGTTCCGATTATGCTAACAATACATTGAAAATTTGGAAAATATAAACATATAAAAATATAACACAAATATAAACATATATTTTATAAATATATGTATAAATATAAACATACAAAAAGATTAAAGTCATTTTAACTCCACTAACCAGAGATATTCTTTTAGTCCAGGGAGTCTAAATCTAGTCCTCTGGATAGACTTACATGCTCTGAAACAAAAAAAATTATTTAAAAAATTACTGTTCAGTTTCTTTTATTTCAAAGCTATTTTTTTGTGTGTGTGTGGTACTAGGATTCCTGGAAACCCTTCTACCTCTGGGCTACACTCCCAGACCTATTTTTTATATTTTTATTTGGAAACAGGGTCTCTTAAGCCAGTGCGGCTGGCTTTGAACCTGCGCGATCCTCCTGTCTCTGCCTCCCAAGCGTGGGGTTTACAAACGTGTGCCACCATGCCCGGCTCAAAGCTCATTTTTTAATAATATTAGTATTATATATTTTGCTTTGAAACAGTTTTTACCCCAGGTAACAAGAATGCATATAGGTTGCACCATATCCTTAAGTATATTTTGATAATATAATTTCTTTCTTTCTTTCTTTCTTTCTTTCTTTCTTTCTTTCTTTCTTTCTTTCTTTCTTTCTTTTTTTAGTGGTACTGGGGTTCCTGGAAGCCCTTCTACCTCCGGACTACACTCCCAGACCTATTTTTATACTATTTTACAATTTGGAAACAGGGTCTCTTAAGCCAGCAAGGCTAGCTTTGAACCTGTGCAATCCTCCCGTCTCCACCTCCCAAGTGCAGGGATTACAAGCGTGCACCACCACACCCGGCTGAGAATATAATTTCTAAAGAGTAAATAATATTCTATCATCCACTCTCACATTGCTAAAAAGTAATATTATCCATATTTGCTTCCATATATATTATAAATAACATGCTATTATAAATAACATAGACATATGTGTAATTACATATAATCATGATCATATAGAAGTATATAATAGTAAAATACATAATTATAACAATATAATATATATCCCTTTGTGCCAGTTGTGAACCATAAAATTACTGGGTCAAAATGGTGTGTCCTTTACAGACTTTTGGCATTTATTTCAAATTTCTTTTGAGAAAGACATGGTTGATTTACACACCCACCAAGTGAGTATTTATGTGTGCATGGTGCTAGTGTTTTTCACTTGTAGGCTTGAAAGTGTTTTGTGTAGCTTTATTTTCAGATCCCTTGTACTTGTGAGGTTCTTTTAGTGACAGCTTGATAATTAAAGAGCCAGCTGGGTATGGTGGTGCACATCAGTAATCTCAGTACTTGAGAAGCTGGAATAGGAGAGCAGGTTCAAAGATAACCTCAGCCACTTAGCAAGCCCTTTTCTCAAAATAAATAAATAAATAAAATAAAAAGGGCTGGATGTGTAACTTGGAGGTAGAATGCCTCTGGGTTCAATCTCCAGCAAAAAGAAAGAATGATAAAGAAAAAGAAGGAAGGAAAGGAGGGAGGGAAGGAAGGAAGGAAGGAAGGAAGGAAGGAAGGAAGGAAGGAAGGAAGGAAGGAAGGAAGGAAAACTGGTTCCATGGGTCCTTCAATAATTTACTTGAAGAAGAAAACCTCCCCTGAGGCTCTCTACCCTTCTCGGCCCAGGCATCACCTCCCCAGGAGGGACCGTCCCACCTCCCCGGAGGGACCGTCCCCCAATCTGTTCTCCCTCGCAGTGAACTTGCATTGGCTGTGTGTCTGAGTCTGGGAGGGAGGCAAGCCCCCAGCTCCCAGGAGCAGGGCCTCAGGAGCCACAGGGCTTCTCCTGGGAGCCAGCACCCACCCTCAGCCATAATCCACCAACTAGATGTTCCCACTGGAGATTTTTGTCTTGTGAGAACAACACAGGTAGGCACAGGGTAGCCGAGAAGTTACTGAGGGCGGCCGAGGGCCCAGCAGCTGCCAAGGCCAGTTCTGCGCTTCAGCCTGGCCTTGTGGGAGGACACTGGCTGTGCACGGAGGCCCTGTGTTCCTTTCTCATGGCTGTTCTCTTGTCCTCTGCGGTAGAATGAATAACAACCTCCCCGGGGATGTTCCCATCCCGTCCCTAACCCGTGGTATGTTACCTGTACATGGGGATGTGATTTAGTTAAGGATCTTGAGATGGAGAGGTTATCCTGGATTTTCCTGGGCTTCATTGTAGCTCAAGATTTTTCAAAGGGGGAGACAGGAGGGTCAAAGATAGGAAGAGGCTATGTATATGTTGATGGAAACAGAGTGAGGTGGCCATGAGCCAAGAAATGCTGGTGTTTTCTATAAACTGGAAGAAGCAGGAACATGTTCTCCTCCTGAGCCTCCAGAAGAACCAGTCATGAAGGCACATTGGCTTCAGTGTTATAAGACTCATTCTGACTTTCATAACTGTAAGATAGAAAATTTGTGTTGTTTTAAACTACCAAGTCTGTGTTATTTGTTATAGCAGCAACAGAAAACTAATATATCTTTCTGTTGATTCCATGATATTCCTCCTAATACAGATGCCTCTTAAGTAAGCCATAGTCTATTTCCGTTACTTATTACCTATTGAATGTTACCTTCCTAATTTAACCCCAGTCCAGTGTGGGTTGAGTGTCCATTTTATGTATTTCCATACCATATTCTGTTTCCCATCAAAAAGCCCTCTTATGTTGGGCATGGTGTGCATGCCTGTAATCCCAGTACTTGGAAGGCTGAGGCAGGAGGATTACAGGTTCTAGAATGGCTTCAGTAACATAGCTTGGAGGGAGAGTCAAAGCTTGGAGATAGAATGTCCCTGGATTCAATTCCCTGTACTCCCCCACACACAAAGTCCTCTCATCCTGAATTGTGATTCTCTGCTTCCTGGACTACCACCCCATTCACACTGAGAATTCAGTAAGGACAAGGACTGAAAGTGATTGTCTTTGAATCCCAGCACCTAGCATGAGCTAATTAAAACTTATTTGCATGCAAATATATGCAAAAGAAGGTAAAAATAGCTTAAGGAAAAAAGAAAACTTTTGAATGAATAGAGAAATATTCATAAAGAGATTCCTTTTCTGTAGACAAGGGGAATTATTTTTTAAAGTATACTTATCTAAAAGGAAGATTCTGTTCGGATTTACAACAGGATTTTAAAGCACTGACTGAGCTGGGTGAGGCGGCGCACTCCTACAATCCTAGTAAATGGAAGGCTGACACAGGAGGACCGCAGGTTTGAGGACACTCATCAGCCTAGTGGGACGCTCTTTTAAAGCAAAATAATAAAAAACAGGGCTGGGGTGTAGCGTGCACCACAAAAATAAATAAGTAAGTAAATAAATAAATAAATACTGCTGACTAAACACACAATATGCTAGTGAATTGCTTGGATGTTACCGAGAACAGAGTAAATGCAATCAATTTAAAACCCTAAAGGGAAATGAAATGTCTGTTTCAGTACCCCTGGGCGTGGCCATATTTCTCACACTTTGGTGTTACTGTGGGACACTGCAGTGGCTGCTTACAAAATCTTGATGGTCTTCTGAACCTGGCTTCATCCAGGCGGCTGTCAATGCTCAAGCTTACGAGGTCTCTGCCCCTTCTATGACAGAGAGTCCAACGTGATCTTCTCTCTTTCCCACTAACCATGTCCCCTGTCTAAATTTTTTAAGCCTTTGGACTCTCTCCTACAAAAATTGAAAAGCACAAGTGCACAAGGATATTCACTGCGGCTCTATTTGTAATAGCCTTGGATTGGAAGCAAACCAAACGTCAATCAACATGGAAAGTGGTTGAATAAATTATGGTACATCCGCAATCCAGAGGCCAGTGCATTCCTTAAAAAAAAAAAAAAGAGGTAGTTTTAAATATACTACTTGCTTTGTAATCACATTTCACTGCTCAAAAACCCTCCAGGGTTTTGAAAATTCTGCATAATCTCACTTATATGTGGAATTTAAGAAAATTCAAATACATAGAAATAGAGAGTAGAATGGTAGTTACAGGGGAGAGGGAGGGGGAAGTCTGTCAAAAGGTATAAACTTGCAGTTATGTAGGATGCCTAAGTCTAACAATCTGGTGTACAGCACGAGGAAAGACTATGGTTAATGATATTGTATCACATGCTGGAAATGTGTGAAGAGAGATTTTAGGTGCTTTTACCACAAGGTTCAAAAAGTAGCTATGGGCAGCGATGAGTATTTAAATTTGCACGGCTGTAGCAATAATTTCAAGATGTACATGTATAGCAAAACATCATAGCTGGGTATGGTGGTGCACACTTGTAATCCTAGTACTTGGGAGGCTGAGACAGGAGGATCACAGGATCGCAGCCAGCCTCAGCTACTTGTGAGGCGTTCAAAAACTTAGTGAGACCCTGTTTCAAATCAAAATAAATAATAAAATAGGGCTGAGGGTGTAGCTCAGAGGTTCAGTCCTGGGTTTAATCCCTAGTATCTCAAAGTGTGATGAAATGAGCCTAGGCTTTAGCTTCAGTGATGCCATGATGTTACTCTAGGTCACCCCAAGGCACTAATGTTCATCAGCCTGAAAACCAATGTTCATTAATTTATGCATGACTAGTTATTGCTAGTCATGCATAACTGCCTGTTTGGCTTCTGTAACTACTGCTTAGCTTGCACCTACAGAGAAACAAAGGCCATTAGAATTTTCTTTCCTTAAAACAATCAAAAGGTGGACCATAGAAGAGATAGACATAGGTTGTTGAGCTCCTGCACAAGGCTGTTCCTGGTTTCTGTACTTTGTTTGACTTGCACATCCACTGAAAAAAACAGTTGGGAGTTGTCCATATCTGCGAAAACCTAAACTCTTTACTCCTGAGCTTGTAATTTTGATGTATAAAAGGCGCCCTGAAAAATGGCTGGGGCTGCACTCAGGACTAAACACCCTGCAGTGTAGTCACCGGCTGGCTAATAAAGACTTTCTATCTGGCTTAAGCTAAGTCTGAGTGGTCTTCTCTGGAAGTTGCCCTATAACAAAAGAAAAAGAAAAAGAAAAAAAACAAGTTGTACATCTTAGAGGACAGTGTAACAATATCAAAACAGACAGGATTTACATTTCAGTTCACTTACTTGTTAACCATGTTCTTGTACCAGTCAGTTAACTCACCTCTCTAAGCTTCCATGAAATGGCCCTCACTCTCAGAGGGCATTTTTAAGGAATAACTGAGACCACGAATGGTGCCCAGTGAACACTAGTGTGTCGGTCAGATTTGCATCACTGTGACTGCTGCCTGAGAAGAGCAACTTAGGGGAGGAAGGAATAACTGAGACCGTGAACGGCACCCAGTGAACACTAGTGTGTTGGTCAGATTTGCATCACATGGCTGCTGCCTGAGAACAACTTAGAGGGGGAAGGATTTGTTCAGGCTCATGGTTCCAGAGGGCTCAGTCCCAGGCCGGCTGGCTCTATTGCTACAGGCCTGTGGTGGGGCAGAGTGTTGTGGCAGGGAGGACTGGTGGGGAAGAGCTGCTTGCCTCATGGAAGCCAGGAAGGAAGGAAGGAAGGAAGGAAGGAAGGAAGGAAGGAAGGAAGGAAGGGAGGGGGGAGAGGGAGAGGGAGAGATGGAGAGAGAGAGGGAGGGAGGGAGGGAGGGAGAGGGAGAGAGGGAGAGAGAGAGAGGGAGTGAGGGAGGGAGAGGGAGAGAGGGAGAGAGAGAGGGAGTGAGGGAGGGAAAAAGAGAGAGAGAGAGGGAGAGAGAGAGGGAGGGAGGGAGAGAGAGAGGAGAAGAGGAGAGGAGAGGAGAGGAGAGGAGAGGAGAGGAGAGGAGAGGAGAGGAGAGGAGAGGAGGGATGGGAGGGCCTGCTCCCAGTGATCTACCTTTCCACTGCTCCCAATGATCAACTAGGCCCCACCACATCAAATCACTGGTCCACGGGTGAGGTCAGCACCCTCATGATCCAGTCGCTTCCCCAAGGCCCCACCTCTGAACACTGCTGTACTGGGGACCTAGTCCTCCAGCCACGAGCCCTCTGGGGGACACTTCCTAGCTGAACCATAACAATAAGGTAAATAGTTCTTAAGTAACTAGTGATCATGGAGGCACTGAGTACCTCTGAACTTCAAAGAAAATAGAAATGTCAGGTGTCTGGGTGTCAGAGAGAGCCTCTCTGAGTAGGTAGAACTTAGTGTTTATCTTAAAGTAAAGGTAGGATTTGGACAAGCACAGGAAGTGAAGAGGGTCGTGGGCAGCATCCCAGGGGATCGGGCAGCTTCCTGAGGGATTGAGGAATCTGGAACAGGAGGAACAAAGGTTAGAGGAAACATTTTTCAGTGTGTTTGGGGATGAGGGAGTTAAACAGGAAGCAAGAGTTTGTCTGGAAAGACAGAGCAGAGACATGTCAGGATGGGCGAACCTTCTGTTTTCTGTCATATGGCATCTTTGTAATGTGGGAATTTACCTGCATTAATTATGTAGAAGAGTAAGTCTCTGATTGGAAGCAGATCTGTCATGGGAGAGGTAGAAGGGGGGAGGTAGTAGGAGGCTGGTTTGGGGAGGCTCCTTCCTCCAAGAGGAGCCTGCGAGGTCTCCTGGAGACTGACCAGGGCATGGATTAGCCAACCTTAAAGAAGCAAGTGCACCAGGTTTTCCAGGGACAGATCCCAAGCCAGTTCCAAGTGGCAGCATGGGTGCTCCCACAAGAGGACCCTTGGCAGAAGCCCAGCCCTGCGTGAGTCAGGGTCTTGGCAGGAAAGGACGGCACCTGAGCCAGGCAATCTAGGACCTTCCAATGAAGGGACTGTTAACAAAGGGCAAGCAAGGGCAAGGAGAGCCAACTTGAAGATCGCAGGACGAGCTCGCCCACAGGAGCTTTCTGCAGAGGGAGGAAACGGGGCCAACCCACGTGAGCAGTGAGTAGGCTGGGGGAGAAACCCTGTCTCTCTCTCATTTGCTCTCTCCTGCCGACAACTCTGTTGCTGGCCAAGCCCAAACCAGAAGCTGGAGGGAATCTACTGATACAGTCCATGGGACCAGCTTCCCAGGGTACAGGGCAAGATCGAGAAGGGCGGGGCAGGTCTGGCATACGGAGCACAGCAAACAATCCTATAGAAGGACAACTCACAGGAGCCGATGACTCCCAACCTGCATCCCCCTTGGCACACCCCTAAGTGGATTTCTTCCATACTTCCCTCTCTAAGCCCCAACCCCCAGCATGACCAGTCGATCAGCTTACCTTGCCAATTGGACCTCCTGGTGCCTCTCAAAAGGTATATTCTGTGATCCCCATATACCTAAATTCCACACGGATTAAAGATTTATCGCTTTCTTTCTTATAGTAAAAGTACTGGATGAAAACCTCATTGAATATTTATGTAACCTCAGAGTAAAGAGAGTGCTTCCAAAGGAAGACCTTAAAGGCAAAACCACAAAGGAGAAGATTGATGGTTTTTAATACATAAAAATGGGAAACTTCCTTGACAAAACCCACCATGAACAAAGTTGAAAGGGCATAAAAAATAACCAGAATAAAATTCAAACAACAAAATAGTATCGTTTCAGCAAATTCAAGTAAAACGAGTACTGTCTAAATATATAAAGGTCTCGTACAGATAGATAAGAACCGGCCTGAATTTGAGGGGAAAGTGAGAGCTAAGAGAAAAACCAAACAAATAAGAACAACCTGTAGAAATAAAAATGGATGCATAGGCAGGGGACATGAACAACACCAATGAAAGAGAAAAATTAACTTGATATCAGTATATAAAAAATGTTTACTCAATCTAAGAAGTACAAATTTGAACAAGAAACTCTCCACTAAATCCCCAGAGATGATGATTAGCGAAAGCTCAATGTAGGCAGAGGTGCAATGAAAAGGACCCTCATGCATTGCTTTCATGAAGAAGTACAAATTATTATAACCTTTTAAAAAACCAAATTGGCAGCTAAATATAGAGAAACTAAATATCCATCCCCTTAGATGCAACGACTTAATTTCCCTGAGCCTATTCACTTTGTTGCTGGAAGATTGAAGTCCACACAGGGCGTGATGGTGCACTCCTTAACCCTAGTACTTGGGAGGGCTGAGAAAGGAGGATCGCAGGTTTGAGGATCAACAATGCAGAGAGACTTTCAGTAACCTAGTGAGTCTGTTTCAAAAATAAAATAAAATAAAATAGGGCTGGGGTAGCTCAGAGGTGAAATGCCCCTGGGCTCAGTCCCTAATTTAAAAAAAAAAAAATCTAAGCAGTTTAAGCCGGGCGTGGTGGCACACACGCTTGTAATCCCTGCACTTGGGAGGTGGAGACAGGAGGATCGCGCAGGTTCGAGGCTCCTCACTTGTTTGAGAGACCCTGTTTCCAAATAAAAATATAAAAAATAGGTCTGGGAGTGTAGCCCAGAGAAGGGTTTCCAGGAACCCCAGTACCACACACACACACACACACACACCACACACACACACACACACACACACACACACACACACACACACACACACACACACACACACACACACACACACACACAAATAGAAAGAAATCCAAGCAGTTTAAGATGATATATACCTTTCAAGTTAATCTCCCTAGCTGACATTTGTCACTTCATCAATGCAAAAACCTACACTTTTACACTGCAAAACATTTTTTGCTCATTTTTCTCTCCTTAGGAAGCCCTTCACCACCTTCTTGGCTTGGCCAACTTTGCTCACTCTTCTGAAATCATTTAAATTGTCAGAGAATCTTCCCTAATCCTCATCTAGGTTGTTTTCCTTCTCCATGTTTCCATAGCACCCAGTAAATATTACAATTTACATATTTATATATCTAGTTACAAATTTGTCTCCAACATCTTAGTTTCTATCTTTGTATCCTCTACATTGGGGTTTTCACCTGAGAGCAATTCTGCTCTCCCAGGAAACATTTGGCAATACTTAGAAACATTTTAGCCAGGCACGGTAGCATATGACTGTAATCCTAGTACTTGGGAGCCTGAGACAGGAGGATTTCAAATTCTAGGCCGGCCTGGGAAATTTAGCAAGATACCGTCTCAAAATTAAAAAATAAAAAAGATCTGGGAGCATAGCTTAGTAGCAGAGCATCCCTGGGTTCAGCACCCAGTACTCCTCCAAATCTAAAGAACAGTTTTGTTTTTACAACTGGGGGCAGGGGAAGAGGTGGTACCAGTATCTAATGTATAGAAGTCAGAGATGTTGCTAAATATTTTACAGTGTACAAGATAGTCCCAAACTGTTATTGAGCCCCAAATGTCAAAAGTGCTGAGATTGAGAAGCCATTTTTTTTTATCCCTAGATTCTGCCTAGCCTACAGCATAAAAACATACACCTTACTCCCCCACCCCAGAAAATTACATTTTTAAATAGGGCAAAATAAACTCTGTGTGTGTGTGTGTGTGTGTGTGTGTGTGAGAGAGAGAGAGAGAGAGAGAGAGAGAGAGAGAGAGAGAAAAGAAAAGAAAAGAGAAGAGAAGAGAAGAGAAGAGAAGAGAAGAGAAGAGAAGAGAAGAGATGAGATGAGATACTGGGAATTGAATTGAGGAGTTCTACCTCTCAGCTGAACTCCTAGCCCTATTTATTTATTCAATTTATTTGTGGTACTGGGATTGAACTCAAGGGCATTCTATCTCTGAGATACACCCTCAGCACATTTTATATATATATATATATATATATATATATATATATATATATATATATATGTGTGTGTGTGTGTGTGTATATGTGTATATGTGTATATATGTATATGTATGTATATGTATGTATATATAAATTTTTTTTTAATAGGGCCTCCCTAAGTAGTTGAGGCTGGCTGCAAACCTGGGATCCTCCTGTCTTAGCCTCCCAAAACTGGGATTACAAGTGTGTGGTACCACACCGGGCTGATCTTATTTTTATTTTTGAAACAGAGCCTTGGTAAATTGCCTAAACTGGCCTTAAACATGCAATCTTCCTGCTCCACCCTCCCAAGTACTAGGATTATAGATGTACCACCGGGCGTGGTGGTGCACGCTTGTGATCCCCACGCTTGGGAGGCGGAGACAGAAGGATCGCGCAGGTTTGGAGCCAGCTGTGCTGGCTTAAGAGACCCTGTTTCCAAATAAAAATAATATAAAATAGGTCTGGGAGTGTAGCCCGGAGGTAGAAGGGCTTCCAGAAACCCCAATACCACAATAAATAAATAAATAAATAAATAAATAAATAAATCCTAATTCCTTCTTCCTTACAATAGGCCTAATAAAATTTAGGCCAGGAGGTTGCAGGAAAGAAGAAAAGAGACAAGGTAGGAACAAGTGCTTAGTACAGAGCTGGCAGTAATCAACATTAGTTAATCCTAGTAGTAAAGTGCATAAGTTAAATCATGGATCCAGCCTGGTTTGGCACTGAAATTGGTCTTAAAGACTTTGCAAACTCTCATTTCATAGTTGAAGAATCCCAGCTATAAAGGCTAATGACCTTGCGAAATTATTGGCTTTGGATCTGAGTTTCCAGTTTAGTGGCAGACCACATCTTAAATGCATGCACAAGAAAGAAAGCGTAAGTTGACTCTTCTAAAACAGATAATTATCTTTTTTGGTTTGGCTTCTAAATACAATTTTCATAGGTATGTATAAAATTTTCTTAAAAATAGTAAGAATACTAACAGAACAATGATTCAATTGAACAATGTTACCAGAAGTTTTACAGGGGTTTTATTTGAAAATTACATTTCTGGCATTTATGCAAAAATAGGCAAATGTATTAAAATACAAAGTTAAACAAATAACATTCTTTCTACTGTAGAGATATAGTCAGAATCCATGACTATTTAAATAGTTTGCTATGAAGCTCTTGAATATTAACAGCTTTATGGCGTCTATGCTAAAAATTAACTACCTTGTAATGATTCTTCTTCATGTTAAATTGCTAATTCATACAGTATCATTTCTTATTAAATATAGCTAAGAGGCACCCTGAGATTTTTAGATTCTAACAAGTTATGGCTTTTAATACAAACACCCTTATAACCAGAATTTAAACAAATGATGGCAAATCAATTTAAAAATTCATATTTTAACATATTTAGACTTTATTAGGTGTGCCTTATACAGTCCTCTGGTATGTTTAAAGAGTGAGCAATCATATAAAAGGAAATATGGTCATAACTGATTGAAATAATAAAATCCTGAAACTAAATAACATCTCATAATTCATTGCACAGCATATATTAGATTTCATTACATAAGTATATAGCTTAGTAGTAAATTCTCTTGGCGGCCATAAACCTGTAAGGCCTTGTCATCCTGAAAAATGAAGGGGAGGGAATTGGTAGGGGTACAAACTGGATAAATCTTCCATGGTATACTTTCAAGTTATAAAGTTGTAGTGCATCGCCTCCTAGTGGTAGAATTTCAGTCCTTGTTTCTAAAGAGCTTACTCACCTCTTAACTGATTAATCGCTGATGCTGTGGTTCCTAAAACTGCATGCTGCCCGTACAGTGTAAACCCACCTGCTTTTCATCCATCAGCCTGTCAAGGATTTGGTTATGACAGCTTTTATGTTCACCTAACTTTTAACTCTGAGTACTTTGGTTATTTTCAAAGCCACACACAGGATATTCTAAAAATACCACCCTATTTGGGAATTTGGAAGGATTATTAGAGCTATAGTAACTCTGGTCTTTGGCCAAGTTTTTATTCTATTTTTGCATATTTTAGCAAGTTAGAGCTAATGCAGAGCTAATGCTTTTAAAAGGGAGTCTTTAAACAGCTGTATGCAATTATTACTACAATCTGCTCTTTGGATTTTACTAAAATTTTAGGATTTAAAAGCAAGCAAAGGTGAAGATTTCTTAGTTAACATTTTTGTACAATACATAGAGAATCACAACGTATTCACGTTATGAGAATTTAGTTCAGAAATGCCATGATATTTTCATGCAATGTGGAGTCAGGACCAGGGTTATCATTTGGGGGCCTGAGGCCCCAGTATGCCTTACTTTGCTTCCTATACCTTGGCAACATGAAGATTAAGTGGCACTAAGAAGTGTGCTACAACAGAGAACTTAAATCAGCTGTCTGGATTTTGGATGGAATTGCATACAGTAAAGTAGAAAAATAGGACATAACCCACTCAAGTAAACAAAAATATTTCCCTTCAAGGTCTAGGAAAACCATATATTGAAAGCACAGACCAAAGCCAAATTCTGGACAAAAGATACCAAACATTTAAAATAGTACAAAGCAAATTAGCTGGATCACATTAGAAACTGGAAGACACTGCCAATCCAAAAGGCAAAACAAAGAGATAGCAGGGTCTTAACTGGGTTCTGTCTAACCAAAGCTGTCATGTGGATCCAATTTCTCCTTTTCTTGTTTTAATCTCAAGCCATGGGTACTTCATTCAAAGTCAGACATCCAGGGAACATAGATGGACTGGAAGTGAGAGTGCCAAGTATGAGATGCAAGGAGGAACACAGCACTCTGGGACTCGGCCACTAGTCAGCTATTAGACTTGATGGCATTCAGTGTTTTCCCAAATTATTTACTCTCCCTTTACTAGCACCTACTGTGTGCCAGGAACTGTTCTAAATGTTTGATGTTTAACATAGTGAGTTCAATTTCACAACAGCCCAGTAAAATAGGTTATATTATTAGCCCCAATTTAGAGCTGAGGAAACTAAGGCAGAGACAGGTTCAGCTGTATTCCAGTTATGCGGTGAGCAATGGACTGAGGCTTGTGCAATCTAATGCAGGGTCTGCTCTGAATCACTCTGTCTTCAGGATGATGACAGGCCCTTGTTTCAGACTCTCCTGGGGTGATTTTCCAAACAGAATAGCTTTTGATAACATAAAGGCTCTTTCAATTAAAAGGATTTCATTAACGGGTTAGCAAGTTCTCATTTACTTAGTCTTTCAGTGAACCAAATACCAGTCCTACTTTTTTTTTTTAACAGTGAAAACATTTTTAGTGTTGTTTGGTTTTCAAAGAACTTTTGCATACTTGTTCTCATTTAGAAGGTAATCAAGCAACGCAGAATATGCACAACGACAATGTGGCTTTAGTTCTAGAACTCTCACAAAATTATAGGTTGTCCTATTGTCATGCTACATTTTGAACAAGTGCCTGGAAGCTTTTTCCTTAGGCCTCAACTTTGGTCAGCTGTCAACTCTCAGAGTTGCCCTTAGTCTTGCTTTAAATGTTAACAGCATTTATGAGGATCTAACTCAGACTAGGTAAGAGAATCAATGAGAATGATTTTCAGGATAGGTACTTCAAAATACAGTCTGAATATCAGAAGAGGGGCTCTTAGGAAATTTAATGAGAATTACTAATATTTCAGCAAGTCTTTTTTTTTTTTTATGGGGGGATTGAACTTAGGAGCATTCCACCTCTGAGCTACATCCTCAGCCTTTTTGTCAAACAGGCTCTAAGTTGCTAAGGCTGGTTTCAAATCCATGATCCTCCTGTCTCAGTCTTTCAAGTACTGGTATTATAGACATGTGACACTGGGCTTAGTTCAGCAAAACTTTTAAGATACTCTTTAATGCTGCAAAGATTAAACATAAATGTTTTGAACATATTTTGTCGGGGGGGAACAAATGTAACAGGCACATTTTGATTGCTTTATTTTAAATACAAAATTTTGGTTTTTACTGTTGTCTCCTCCTTCAAGGTAAGATCTTAGCACTCAGGGTCTGTGAAGATATGCATACAGGATCTTCCACTTCTGCTCTGCTCACTGTGGTTTCCCTGCCCTTACCTCCACCAGAGAAAGTATTTAGAATGTAGCGTACAAATGATGACACTAAGCAATCCTAATTTATGTTTTTAAAATTATCCTAGCCGGGCATGGTAACGCACGCTTGTAATCCCCGCGCTTGGGGGGTAGAGACAGGAGGATTGCGCAGGTTCGAAGCCAGCCTTGCTGGCTAAGAGACCCTGTTTCCAAATAAAAATATAAAAAATGGGCATCTGGGAGTATAGACTGGAGGTAGAAGGGTTTCCCGGAATCCCAGTACCACAAAAACAAACAAACAAACAAACAAAAAAAAACCACAAAAAAACCTATAATCTTATTAAAACATTCAACTGACTAGTATCCAAACCTTACAATATACTTTATAAAAGTTGTTTAAAAGGCAGCATAATTTATTTTTCCATTTTTGTCTGCTTTTCTACATATTAGTACAGGGGCACATATAGGTAATGTATATAGTCTTATATTGGAGTGCACATATAATTTCTTTCTAAAAGGGTAGGATGCAAGATAAACCTACTTGGGAGCAGTGGATGAAGAGGATGTTTCCCAGTTCCACTAAAACAGTGGGTGATTTCCCTCCTTTCACTCGTTTGCTCCTGAGGCCGAGAGCCACCTGCTGATGCTGTTTGCTTCAAAAATAAGGTTACTGGCTCTTGCTTCTTGCTCCATCCCATGCCTGCAAGGTTAGGCCTTGACACATCTTGCAAGTATCTTGCCAGTCTACAAAGGCGATGTAAAGGTGACTATTCTGCTTGGCATATAATGTAATCTTTGGTAAACTGAGAGGCTACCCAACCAATGAGGAAAATATTAAAGTGGCTTCCCTGGTCTCCAAGAAGCAGTTACACTGACTAAGAATAGCTTAGACACTTGGAAGAAATTGTGACAGGCAGGTGAATTCAGTAGTCATCAGGCTACAGGTGATGATTACAACAGATATTTATTTAAAGTGATACATCTGAAGGCCAAATAATTCTTAAGTTATTATGTTTCAGGCTTCGCCAGCTTCATAAACACACTTTAAAGACAGCTGCATTCACAGATGCCAACTAAAGGATTACTTCTTTGCCCATTCTTCTCTCTCTTTTCTTTCCCGGATAACTTCTTTGAGATATGGCTCAAGATAAAATTTATCCTAAAAACAGATAAAAGACAAAATTAAATTTTGCCATGACATGCTGATATATCCTAAATACTCATTGGGTCTTAAATAAACAAAGAGATCTTAAACATTAAAACTAATTATTTCTTATCAGAGTAAGAATTATTTGTGTGTGTGCATGTTATTGGGGCTTGAACCCAGGGGCATTCTACCTCTGAGATACTTCCCCGACCCAATTTTATCTTTTTTTTTAATGGGTCTGGGGGTGGAACCCAGGGGCATTCGACCTCCAAACTACACCCCCTGCCCTATTTTTTAATCTTTACTTTGAAACCAGGTCTCACTGAGTTGCAGAGGGCCTCACTAAGTAGCTGAAGTTATCTGAGAACCGCGATCCTCCGGTCTCAGCCTCCCCAATGCTGGGATTACTAGCGTGTGCCACCATGCCTGGCTATCTTTTATTTTGAATAGGGTTTCACTAAGTTGCTGAGGCTTGCTTTGAACCTGTGATAGTTCTGTCTCAGCCTTCCAAGTACTGGAATTACAGAGGTGTGCAAACACATCCAGCAACCATCTACTTTTTAAAATGTAAAACCCTACAAAGATACTGTAATAAGCTGCTTAAATCAGTTATGAGGAAAGTCTGTGAGGGGAAAAAGAAATCAGTGTCTATAGGCTTTTGGTTTTAATGTAGGTTTGCTTCAACACATCCAGAGGACCACTCAGTGGGCTTCACATGAACACCAAAATATTTTCATCTGTGTAGGAAGCAAAGTGTAGCGGGAATCAATTACCCAAGACACAGAAGACCTTGGTTCTAGTCCTGGTTCTCCATATTGGGGATTTACTTCAGGATTTTAGAAGTCACTTCACCTCTACACAGTAATGCTTTTTTCTCCACTGAGCTGTTGAAAAAATTTCTATGTGGCACAATTGGGGAACTCTAAAGCACTACACAAATGAATGTGTTTCTCTTATTTCTAATACTCCATCTTTAATGGCCAACATCAGATACATAAAAGCTGTTCTACCTCCTCGTATTTTGTCCACTGTTCTTTAGGCAAGATCTGTTGCCTCATGGTCAGGTCCAGTGCTCTCTTAATGCGAAACATCCTGTCATTATAAAGGTTCTCAGGAAGCCTTCTTAAGGCTTCTTTCACATCTTCATCCTCATATATTGTATCATCTCGCATTAACCCTATGATAGAAAATAAACGCTATATTCAATATCTCAAAAAGCAGAGACTTTAAATGAGTGATCTTTAAGACTCACAACTTAAGACACAGATGAAATATCAAGAGGTACAATAACTAGGAACAATGGAAACCCAAAGCATTTCATACATATGAGTTATTTCTTGAACCAATATGTGACCACTTATAACCACTACCACAAAATTCACATTTCCTCTAATCCAACTAGGAAAATATTTAAAATCTTTACCTTGTCCCTGGACACATTCAATAAACCATTTCTCATACTTCAAATCTGAGATAACTATTAAAAAATCTTAAGGATAGTGAACTAAGAAAGTAGTAATATTTGATGATGCTTCAATAACAAAAGATGAAACTCATGGCAAATTATAAAGTTCTATTCAATGCTCATTAAATTTAAAATATTTAAATGGAGATGGAAGACGGAGAATATAAAGAAAATATCTTGCTACCATAAGTAATTTCTACTTCAAACATTTTAGAAGACTTCATCCTGTCCTTTTAAGAAAACCTTAGGATTGAAGTGCGGTCTAAGTTTTGTGTGTATGTGATACCGGGGACTGAATCTGAGGGTGTTCTACCAATGAGCTATACTCCCAGCCTAAGTAACTGCTTGCTGACCTCAAACCTGTGATCTATACAGCCAGCCTAAACTACTACTTGCTGATCTCAAATCTGAGATCCTCCTCTCACAGACTCCCAAGCACTGGGATTATAGGCGTGTGCCACCATGACTGGCTAACAAAATATTTTTGGAAACCATAATAACTTACAAAGCACTATTTGCACAACAAGCAAACAGAATAAAGCACGGACACTTACCCAGTTTATTGAATCCTGCAGCATTATAATACCATTTTCGAATACCATCCAGCCACCGGCCTGATGCTGCAACTGGTAAGTGCCATATTGTTAGTTGTTACAATTCACTTACACTGTATGAGCACATCAAGAGGCAAGCAACCCGTACTGTTACTTTCTTACAAACATGAGGAGTTTCCATTTAAAAGCTTACACTCTACCTATTTTTGATAAGAGCCGCTAGCTAGCTAGCTAGCTAGTTTTATTGATGAGCAAAAGTAACTACAGGTAAAAAGTTAGATGGCAAGTCAAGGGGAAAAAGGTGAGCTCCAACAACCACAAAGTTCCACAGGTACATACAACTACTGCCAATCCAGCCTCTCTTAGTCCAACATCCAATGACCTTATATCCTTCTACTACTATCAGAATGAAAGGGTGGAGGATGGGAAAGGGACATGGAAAAATTCTATTTTCTAGTAGCTGCAGAAATAAAGACAGGAATAATGTAATTTTCCACATCAAAGGAGGTGGGGTTGTATGAAAAGAGGGATGAGATTTCAGGTAGGCTGGCAAATCTAAAGACTCCCAATTCTCTAAAATTTTAAATCTACATTATTTCACTTGGCCACCCTCGTTAAATATATATGTATTTCTGAAAAGATTCTTATAACAGTCATTCAAACATTAATATGGACTAGTAATAGAACCCCATTTTCTTTCTTCTAAGCAACTAATGTTCCATTAAGGGAATGAATATTTGAACATGGACAAGGAGAAACAAGTAATGTTAAAACTCTTTAGGAAACAAGGCCGAGTCTAATGGGGTAACTCAATAAGGACTAAGGACAACATGACAGTGTCTGATGTTTATAGGAGAAGTGTGTTTATAGGAGAAAGTTTAAAATGTCTTCTAAAATTTTATCTAGAGCTAGCCCCTTACCAAGGAAGAAAATATATTCTCCCTTCACTCTGATCCTGTTTGGCTCCCTACTCCTTAGTATATACAAACTGCATGGCTTTGGCAAATCTTGGAAATTAAGAGTCATATATAAAATTGCTTCTAGTGAAAAAAGCATCAAAGTCAACCATATAAAAACATGCATGTAGAGGACAAATTATTTGTAAACATACACGTTACAAGAATTAATATTCACTGAGCACTAATAATGTGCCAGGTAACATTCCGTTTGCTTTACCCACATTAGTGGGTTTATTTGCGATTTGTTTGCTGTTGCAGAAAAGTAAACAAGCTTACAGAAGTGATTCTACCCAGAGTCAGGGCTGTTAGTAATAGTGTGTCTATGTGGTTCTCATACACAAGACAGAAGCAGAATGCCCTAAATTTTAATAAGGTTTCTTAATACATGTTAAATTAATGAAGTAACAAATTTTTCTATGTCTTCTCCACCCCCAAAGCTCAATGTCATTTAGGTTAACAGATTTATCTGGCAATCTGATGTTTCTTTAATGGTTTCACAACTGCTTGGAGACTGAAAGGAATAGAAGCTTTTGATGACGATTCCAATTTATTCCACGAGAGGGCAGAGATTAAGGAAAAGAAAAACGGGGAGAAAACTTCTACGATTTGAGGTGCACTTTGCTTTAAATATTCCGAAACCTGTAAATTCTATTTTATAATAATGTTATAGGGTCTATAATAAGTATGGATTTTCTCAAACCCACAGACCAAGCTCACGTCCCAGATAAACCAAGGTCAACCTGTAAACCTTGTTCAGCTGTTATTAATTCCCAGCGAGAAGCGCCAAGTGGCGGAATGAGGGTTCTAATCCTTTCTCCTATCATTTCCCCCCTATTTTCTCCGATCATTTTGCAGCAACTGAATAATCTATCGAGCGAATGCACAGGACACGACCGCGCCCGGCTCACAGGCGAACACTCAGCCTACTTTGGCTAAAAGTCATCCATTAATTATTTCCTTGCGGACTCAAACTTTTCGACGCCCGAGGGGAAGGACGCACAGAAGGGCGGCGGGGGCTGAGCTTGCTGTCAGAGCCACCTGGAGCCTTCCCCACAGCCCGTCCCAACCCTCCGGCGAGCCCGGCCTGGGAGCAGCGCAGCGCAGCGCGCTCCTCTCTGGGCTGGAGCCGCCGCTTTCCCTTACGCCGCAAACCTAGCCATTTAGAGAAAGCAGAAGAGGTGTATGTTGCTGCAAAATAAAATATAGAGCAGACCCAAGCACAGGTAAGACCCAAGCGCTTACCTGCAGGCCTACCCGCCATTTTGACCCGAGAGCGAAGCGCGGCCTTCTGGGTAAGTCCTGGAGGACGCGGCGCGCGCATGCGCAGGCGCCCGCGTCGCTCGCGAGTCGCGTGAGGACGCCGCGCAGGCGCAGCTCCGAGGCCGCCGGCGCTGCCTGCAGGTGCCTCGCCACCGACCGCGAGGCGGGAACGTCGGCTGTGCATTTTGCCCTCGCTGTTCCTAAAAGCATTCACTCTGGCTTGATGGGAAGACCATTAGGCAAAGAATTAAGGATCAGGGTCGTTAGTCCAGGTTCGGTTGCTAGCTGTCAGGGCTCGGCGGTATTAATGCAGCCCTTGCAACCAGGCAGCATATGAAATATTTTTAAGGTAGACAGTCCCTCAGTATGGAGTGGGGAGGTTGGAGGAGCCCAGAGGATGCCCTTGCATTTTCAGGTTCCTTGTATAAAATGGCGTGGCATTTGCATATCACCTACACCATCTCCTGTATTCATTAATCATATCAAGATTACTTTTAGATACCTAATAAAATGTAAATGCTATGTAAATACTATATTACCTAGGGAGTGATGACCAAAAAAAAAAAAAAAAAGTCTGTGTATGTTCAATACAGATACATTTTTTTTCGATTACTTTCCATCCGTGGTGATTTGAATCCACAGATGTAGAAACTTACATATGACCGGGTGTGGTGGCACACGCATGTCCCAGTGCTTGGGAGGCTGAGACAGGAGGATCGCACAGGTTCGGAGCCAGCCTCAGTTACTGAGTGAGGCTCTCAGCAACTTAGTGAGACCCTGTTTCCAAATAAAATATAAAATAGGTCTGGGAGTATAGCCCGGAAGTAGGAAGCCTCTGAGCCTCTGGTTCCACCCCCAGTACTACAAAAACAACAAACAAACAAACAAACAAAAAAACTCACATAGAGGGCTATGTTCTAATTGTGTGTGTGTTACTGGGGATGGAACCCAGGGGCATTCTACCTCTGAGCTATAATTCTGGCCCTGTTTTTTTTTATTATTTTGAAACAGGGTCTCAGTAAGTTGTGGAGGGCCTCACTAAGTAGCTGAGGCTGGCTGTGGACCTGTGATCCTCCTGCCTCAGCCTCCCAACTACTGGGGTTACAAGCATGTGCCACCATGCCCAGCTTCTTTTTTAATTCTAAATCAATGATGCTAAGTCCTATGGTTCTCTCTTTTGTAGAGAGGAGAGAGCTGAGCCTCAGAAAAGCTGAGTAACTTGTCCAAGGGCATACCGCTAGAAAGAATCCAATCTGAATTCTTCCAGAATCTGAGAATCCAGGCCTCTTTAATTCTAGGGCCATACACAACACTACATTTGGGAAAGACACTAAACCTATCTCTCTGTTCTTCATTCAGTTCCTACAGTTGAAGTTCTACATCAAACCATTTTGGTGCAAGGTTGAGTGAGAAAACTTTTTAGAATATTACATAAAAAATGTTACATAATTTACATAATGTTACATAAAATCTTAAGATAAAGGAGAGTACACAAATTTGTCTACTTTCAAGCTCTCAGCCCAATATGTTAAGTCTAAGACACAGGACAGAAAACAATTGGGGGAGTTAGCATGACTGATAGTTACTGGTGAGCTTCTACCACTACTTAGCAATGTCTGCCCCCCCACCCCCAGCATTAACTCAAGAGTTGAGACAATATAAAATTTAGTCTCTTTGTAAACTCAAAATATTACTGGGCATAGTGGCACACACTTGTAATCCCAGCATTCGGGAGGCTGAGACCGGAGGATCGCCGTTCACAAACACCCTCAGCTACTTAGTGAGGCCCTCTGCAATTTAGACCCTGTTTTAGTGAGGCCTTGTTTCAAAATAAAGACTAAAAAAAATAGGTTGGGGGTGTAGCTCAGAGGTAGAGTACTCCTGGGTTCCACCATCCCTAGTAACACACAAACACACATTTACTCAGGATAACAAACTTAGTGAGGGGGAACGGTAATGGGCTCATGCTATAAACGGCTTGCTGGCAGTAAATCAAAGGTTAATTACAGCTCTTACCATGTCTCATTGCTTCTACCTATCTAAACTTTCCTCCCTCTCCTTTTCCCTTTCCTGTTTTTGTAGTTAAGGCAACTCTGAATATTTGTGGCTTAGGTGATTAACTGTAGATAATCTAAAGCAGAACATGTTTTGAGCAGTATCTGAGTAGCAGCAATTAGGTGAATACTATATTATGCTCCAGAAGATCATGCCTTTTACTTTTGCAGTACTGGGGATGGAACCCAGGGACATTCCATCTCCTAGCTACTGGGGTTCCTGGAAACCCTTCTACTTCCGGGCTACACTCCCAGACCCATTTTTATACTTTTTTTATTTGGAAACAGGGTCTCTTAGGCCAGCACGGCTGGCTTCGAACTTTCACGATCCTCCAGTCTCCGCCTCCCAAGCGCAAGGATTACAAGCGTGCGTCACCTCGCCCGGTTTATTCTTTATTTCTGAAATAGGGTCTTATTAAGTTGCAGAGGGCCTAAGTAGCTGAGGCTGGCTGTAAACCTGTGGTCCTCCTGTCTCAGCCTCTCAAGTACTGGGATTACACCTGCACCACCACACCCAGCTAACTCCTATCTTTTAAAGAAAATAAAGCCACTTTGTGATGAAACCACTTTAAAAGACCTGTGAATGCAGGAGCAGGGAAACCTCCGCTGGTCACTGTCTCCAGAATGACAAAGCGCCAACCTGTGGTGAATTCCTCCTTTTCTCTCAGCCCACTATATTTTAGTTCTCCTCTTCCTGAGGAGGAAAGATATGACTGAGTAAAAAAAAAAAAAATTAAGCCATTAGGAACTTGTAAAGAAAATCTACCAGAGTGTATGTATCCAAGTATACAATATCAAGAAAATTGAGACCTGAGACATTTACTTAAAAATATATTCATTTATTCAAATATATTTACTTTATAACATTATATTTTAACATTCATCAAAAACTAAAGTGTTTTTAAGAATTTTTCATAGTCCTGTACTGAGGCTTTGGCAATTTCTTCACAAAATATTTTATCAGGAATAGATACTAATTTGTCCAAAGAGATGTAGTTAGGTTTTTGTGGATCATATTGTGCTCTTCCCAAATAGGTAAGAAACAGGTGTCTTTCTTTGACTTTAAACAGCCTTGTATTAAATACCTGGAAGAGGAAAAATAAAGTTTAGAAGTGTAAAATAATAAATGAAATATTTAGAAGCTTACTTGGTCAAATATTTTAAAAATATAAAGTATTGACCACATGCTTAATATACATAATTACTGCCACATGATTTATTTATTTATTGGCAGTAATGGGGATTGAACCCAGGGGCATTCTCTCTCTGAGCTATACCCCCAGCTCTATTCTATTTTTTATTTTAAAATACAGTCTCACTAAGTTGTGGATGGCCTCACTAAGTTGCTGAGGCTGGCTGCAAACCTGTGATCCTCCTACTTCAACCTCCTAAATACTGGGATTACAAAAGTGTGCACTATACCTGGCACGACAAGATTTAAATAAGAGTTTCTATTAAAAAATTATGATTAGAGCTGGGCATGGTGGCACATACTTGTAATCCCAGCGCTTGGGAGGCTGAAACAGCAGGATCGCACAGGTTCAAAGCCAATCTCCCCTACTTAGTGAGGCTCTCAGCAACTTAGTGAGACCCTGTTTCCAAATAAAGTATAAAATAGGTCTGGGAGTATAGCCTGGAGGTAGAAAAGCCCCTGGGTTCCACCCCCATTACCACACAAAAAAAAATATATATGATTAAAGGGATTGGGAGTGTGGCTAAGTGGCAGACTACACACCTCACTTGTGTGAGGTCCTGGATTTGATCCCTAGCACCTCCCTAAAAATTATTAGATAAGAAATTATGACTAAAAAGAGGCTCAAAGTCAACAAACAGAACAATAAAATAATTAGGGGGTACACACAGGGCCAAAGAACATGGACTATTCCAGAGACAAAGGACAATTTGTTAGAATAACAAATCCCAGGCCTACTCACTCAAAAACTACCTCACCAGAATCTTGGAGAGCAGGATCCGGATCTGTTTTCTTTTCTTTTCTCTTGAGGTGGCATTGGGGATTAAACCCAGGGACATTATACTTAGCTATACCCCCCCTTTTGTTCTTATATAGTGTCTCACTAAGTTGCTGAGGTTGGCAGTGAGTGTGTGATCCTGTCTCAACCACCCAACTATTGGGATTACAGTTACAGTATGTACCACCACACCTGGTATAGAAACCTGTTTTTTTTTTTTTTTTTTTTTTTAGCACTGTAGGTGGAACCCAGGAACATCCCACCTCTGAGCTACACCCTTAGTCCTATTTTTTATTCTTTAATTTGAAACAGGGTCTCACTGAGTTCAAAGGGCCTCACTGAGTAGCTGAAACTGTCCTTGAAACAAGGTCCTCCTGCCTCAGCCTCCCAAATGTTGGGATTACAAGCATGTGCCACCACACCGGCCAGAAACCTGTTTTAACAAGCTTTCTAAGTGATTCTGATATCTATTACATTTGAGAACCAATGTTTGAGATCAAGATCTATGTCAGCAAAAAATGTGTAAGATTTTAGCCATGAAGCTTCTCTTTTTAAAATTTAAATCCTACTGTTTTCTGGCTAGAATCAAAATAAAATGAATTTGATCTGTTTGGGGAACAACTAAGGGAAACTGTCCTACTCTTCTCTGGTTTAAAAGTACAAGGAAAACTGGGCATGGTGGCTCACGCTTGCAATCCCAGTACTTGGGAGGCTCAGACAGGAGGATCATGGTTTGCGGACAGCCTCAGCTACTTAGTGAGGCCCTCTGCAACTTAGTGAGACCCTGTTTCAAAATAAATAATAAAGGATAGGGCTGGGGGTGTAGCTCAGAGGTAGAATGCTCCATGGGTTCCATCCCCAGCACTGCAAAAATGAAATTAAATGAAAGTACAAGGAGTAGAGAGAGTGGCAGCATTGTTTAAAAAAAATAAAAGGCAGACCAGGTCCCAAAAACTCGCTGTTGAGGACAGGGAGGCTGAGAATCCTGTGTGGCTCTGGTGAGGTCCAGATGACCTGCTCAATGTGCAGCTTGTAGCAGCTGTCTGACAGCTGGAGCACTCAGCACAGCACATCCACATAGAAAGGACACTATGAAAAACAACTGTTAAATTTTTACTTTGAGAACAGAGACAAAAAAAAAAAAAAAGTACAGGGTGCTAACTCAGCATGGGGCCGGTGTGCATTTGGAACAACCCATGTCTTTTTTCTGTCTCTGCAAAAACAATAATATCCTATTCTGCCCTCACTTTGGTCACTAAATTCCTATTACCACTTATTAATGGTAATGGAATATAAGACACTGTAGGGGAGCCGCTGCGGAAGAGCCTGGACAGCGAGCTGAGGTGAGCCGCTGCGGAAGAGCCCGGAGGGAATCGGCAGATTTTTCGGCACAGAGAGCATCTAAAGCTCCCAGTGGCTGGGCTCAGCACACGCTGCAGGGACTCAGAGCGGAGTTCAAAAACAGAAGAAATACGCCAGCCTCACAGCCGAGGGCGTGGCAGCGGCGCCATATTGCCATCAGTGGAAGCGGCAGCAGCAGAATTCACGGAGTCTACTACAGCTCCATCTGCATATTCAACAACAGTGAGTCAAATTGCGGGCCCCAGAGGAGAAATCCCAGTACTGACTCCCAGGGACTTGACCCAGTGGGGGAGTGGCGGTGGCAGAGATATCACACCATAGGAGAACGCGCAACCTGGCACCCCCCACAGTCTAAAGCAGCCTCTATCGACTCCCTGGGTCTGAGACTTTGCGATACAACCCAGTAAAGGAGTAGTGGTGACTGAGATACCACAGACTCGAGATCCAGAGCACCTTAAGTGAAGTCGTAGTGACCCAAGGGAAGAACCCAGAGAAGGCACAAACTCCCGAAATCATGGGAAAGAGGAATAACAATGGAGCAATGAATGCCCACAATCCCACAACATCAGAACCCCATAAAACAGAAATTCAGAGATTTCTAGAAGATCAAATCAGGAAAATAACTTTAGAAATAATAGAGGTGTTTCGAAAAGAATTCAGAGAGAACCAAAAAGAGATAAAGGATGCAATTAATGAAGTAAAGGCCTCAATTCAAAGTACAAACAACCGATTAGACCACATGGAGAATAGAATCTTGCTCTTAGAAGATGAGCAATCCAAAAATGAACGCATAGTTTCTAATCTAGAGAAAAATATCCGACAGCAGGAATCTGACACTGAAGAAATATGGGCCCATTTTAAGAGAGCTAACCTAAGAATAATTGGAATAGAGGAGGGAAAAGATGGTGAAACCAAAGGGATCAACAATATCTTCAAGGAAGTAATAGCAGAAAATTTTCCAAACATAGAGCAAGAGGTCGATACACAGGTTCAGGAAACTTATAGAACTCCCTTTAGACAGGATCGGAGGAGAGGATCCCCACGCCACATAATTGTCAAAATGACCAATGTGGAAGCCAAGCAGAGAATCTTAAAGGCAACAAAAACAAAGGGCCAAGTGACATTCAGAGGCAAACCAATTAGAATCACTCCAGACTTCCCAAAACAAGTCATGAGAGCCAGAAGGGCTTGGAGTAACATATTCCAAACTCTGAAAGAAAACAACTTCCAGCCAAAAATTTCCTACCCAGCAAAACTTTCTATCAAATTAGATGGAGAAATAAGAAGCTTCCATGACAAACAGAAACTGAAGGAATTTATGTCTTCAAAACCAGCACTAGAGAAAATACTCAAAGAGATTAACTACAAAGAAGAAATAGGTAACACATACCAGAACCAGAGAAATAAGAGTTTCCATCCAACAGACAAATAAGATTAGTTATCTGTGGAGATTCATTATTTATGTTAGTCTTATACCTATCTCTAAATTGTATTGTTTGATTTTATTGTTAATTTTTAAGATTTCTAGTTGGAATATTAATATACCTTCAGATATAGCATTTGGAAATATTTTATCCCATTCTATCAGTAACTTTTAACTGTTTACATTGTCTTTGGATATACAATATTTTATTTTTTAGGGAGTTTGTATACCCTTTTGTTGCCTGTGCCACTGAAATCATATCCAAGAAATCACTGCCAATTTCAATGTTGTGAGGTTTTATGACCCAGATTTTCTTCTAAAAGTTTATAGTCTTAAGATTTATATTTAGGTCTTTTATCTATTTTGAGTTAATATTTGTATATGGTGTTAGGTAAGGATCCAATTTTATTCTTTTTCATGTAATTATTATTTTTCAACAATATTTAGTTAAAAGATTATTATTTCCTCCACCAAATGTTCGTGGAAACCTTGTCAAAAATAACTTGACAATATATGGAAGAATGTATCTCTAGGCTTTTATTTAACTCCAATGGTTTATATATCTGCCTCTGGAACAGTACTACACTGTTTCAATTATTGTAGCTTTATATGGTTTGAAATTAGTAAATATATATCTTCTAGCTTTGTTCTTTTTCGAGATCGTTTTGGGTATCTAGAGTCCATATTACATATTAGGATAGATTTTTTCCTTAAAAATAAATATATAAATATATGATAGTTTCACCTAAAAAAAAGAAAAAAGAAAAACAATTCTCTGGTAAGAAAGAAAGCAAAAAGAAATATTAAAATGTTATCTTTAAGTTATCAAAAGCTTGGTATCTGACAAATGAAACTGTTATGTGAGATTATCATTTTTAATTTTGGATAAATTGCTATAATACTAGATGTCAACCACTAAGCCAAGCATGGGAAGGAGGGATGGGGAGGGAATGGGGTGGGGATCAGGTGGGGGCTGACTGGGCGATGTGTGCATGTATGTCTACAAAAGTTTTTTGTATCCCACTATGATGTATGAATACAGTGCACCAATAAAAAATTTAAAAAAAAGACACTGTAGGTCTTTTTTTTGTTTTGTTTTGTTTTGTTTTTGCGAGTCTGGAGATGGAACCCAGGGTCATTCAATCTCCGAGCTACACTCCCTGCCCTAGTTTTTATTCTTTAATTTGAAACAGGATCTCACTGAGTTGCAAAGGGCCTCACTAAGTAGCTGAGGCTGTCTGCAAACCGTGATCCTCCGGTCTCAGCCTCCTGAATGCTGGGATTACAAGCCTGCGCCACCACGCCTGGCTCAGATTTTTTTTTAAGTATAGCTCCTAGGCAGTGACTCTTGGCTTACAAAATTATCATATAACAGACAAAACTATAAGCACTTTTTAGTTGCCAAACTACAAATTAATTTCCTAAATATAATAACACTCTAAGATTTACATAGTTTAGGACCAGATATATCTACTTCTCCAATGTTTTAAGGTTACTTTATCATTAGAGAATGATGTGTTCTTTTAAGTTCAAAAGCTACAGCTTGGATTGGTACCTTATTCTGTTTTTAAAACAGAAAACGTGGAACCAGGCACGGTGGTGCTCATCAGTAGTCCTTGTACTTGGAAGGCTGAGACAGGAGGATCACAGGTCTGAGGCCAATCTCGGCAACTTGGTGAGACCCTGTTTCAAAATAAAAAATAAAATACGGTTGAGGCTATAGCTCAGAGGTAAAGAGCCCCTGGGTTCAATTCCCAGTACTACAATTTTTAATAAGGGGGCTCCTAGCCTGAGAATTATTGATCTTGTCATCCTAAAGTAGATTTGAGATTTGCCTTCAAAGAAACACGCAGTGGGAGGGAAGAGACAAAGCTTTGGGTGATGCTGAACATAAAGTCCTCAGTGGTTTCCTCAAGTCCATCTTTTGCTCTTCTTAACCTTCTATGATCTCTTCTTTGGAATGACTAAATTAGCCACAGTTATTAAATTATATTTCTCTCTCCATTTTAATTATTCTTAAGCTATATATGCCAATCAGATCTATCACTGCATGAGAAAATTAGTTTTAAAACACTTGCCCCAAATTTAAAGTCTACATCAGTTCCCTAACAGCCTTACTCCAGTTAGTATATTTTTCATTAAAAAATGTTTTTCCAAAATACTTCCCAGACCTCCAGAAGTCTGAGAATCTCAATTTGGAAGCCACAGTTCTAGTACTGGTTTTCAACTAGTCATTGTGATACATCTGTCAATATAAAGCTTCCTCTCCATCTTTACGGGCCTCGTCATTCTCCTGGGGATGATACTTCTGCAGTGCAGCATATCCTGAGAGAGAGCCTGGGTTCCTAAACTCCACTGCTGGTTCTAATCCTGGCTCTGCACCTTGTTACTCAGGAACCTAGGCCAGGTTAATCCCTTTATGCTTACTTTTTTTTTTTTTTTTTTTTTTTGTGGTACTGGGGTTCCTGGAAGCCCTTCTACTTCTGGGCTACACTCCCAGACCTATTTTATATTTTTTTTATTCGGAAACAGGGTCTCTTAAGCTAGCATGGCTGGCTTCGAACCAACGCGATCCACCTGTCTATGCCTCCCAAGCGCGGGGATTACAAGCGTGTGCCACCACGCCTGGCATTGTGAGAATTATTTTAATGAGTTAAGATAAGCAAAGAAGTTGACTTAGTGGACATACAGTGAACACATAATAGCTATTATTTCTATGATTTTTCTACCTTTTTAAATTTATTTTTTGCAAGTCTGGGGATGGAACCCAGGGACATTCTACCTCCAAGCTACAGCCCCAGCCCTATTTTTTATTCTTTATTTTGAAACAGGGTCTCACTGAGTTGCAGAGGGCTTCACTAAGTAGTTGAGGCTGTCCGCGAACCTGTATCCTCCTGTCTCAGTCTCCCAAATGCTGGGATTACAAGCGTGTGCCACCACACCCAGCTTGATTTTTCTACTTCTAAGTTGAATTAACTGCTATACAAATCTGGCTGAGACTAATATTACAAGAAATAATTATATTTTTGAAACCACAGTGGATCACAAATTCCACAGAAATACAAATCACACATGTTGGATTTGGTATCCTTGGCACCCACATAAGGTCTACCCCAAGGCAATGAATGCTAAGGATATATTAAACCAATGACTAGACCACTAGGGTTTGGGGGGTCTCTTATGATCTACTGTCACTGAATTATCTACTAACCCTCAAGGAAAACAAATTGTCTTTTTTTTTTTTTTTAAGTACTGGGGGTGGAACCCAGAGACTTTCTAACTCCAGGCTGCACTCGCAGACCTATTTTTTATTTTATTTGGAAACAGGGTCTCACTAAGTTGCTGAGAGTCTCACTAAGTAGCTGAGGCTGGCTTCAGCTGTGATCCTTCTGTCTGATCCTTCTGTCTCAGCCTCCCAAGCACGGCGATTATAAGCATGTGTCACCATGTCCAGCAACTGTCATCCTTTTCATTGAAGATTACTTACTTTTCAATTGCTTCATAAGCCAAATGCACAGAACCAACCATAGGCTTCTAACACTTTTATATGGTGCCAGGAAAATCCTAGATTAAGGGCTATTCATAGTGTGATGGGCAAATGAACACTGCTCTGTGTGAAAGAACTGGACCAAATGCAATCTAGTTCTAGAAGTTGTGTTAAGGTCATATTTCTTTAGCTCCTCTTTTTTTTTTGTGTGTGTGTGTGGTACTGGGGTTTGAACTCAGGGGCATACAACCTCCAACCTACACCCCCAGCCCCGTATTTTATCCTTTATTTTTCAAACAAAGTCTAAGCTGTGGAGTGCCTCACTAAGTAGCTGAGGCTGGCCTCAAACTCAGATCCTTCTGCCTCCGCCTCTAGTACTGGGATTACAAGTGTGTGCCACCACGCCCATCTTTTGCTCCTCTTTATATCAACAGGAACATGCCTAACGGAGTACATGCCTAATGGAATCAAGGAAATTTAATGAGTCACTTATCTTTTTTTTTTTTTGCGGGTTTGGGGATGGAACCCAGAGGTATTTGACCTCCGAGCTATACCCCCTGCCCTATTTTTTATTCTTTATTTTGAAACAGGGTCTCACTAAGTTGCAGAGGGCCTCACTAAGTAGCTGAGGTTGTCCGCGAACCACGATCCTCTGGTCTCCGCCTCCCAAATACTGGGATTACAAGCGTGCGCCACCACGCCCGGCATGAGTCACTTATCTAATAAATACATACTGAGTGCCTCCTTACCTGGCAAACAGGAAAGAAGGATTACTCTGATGAAATGCAATCATTTGTTCAACAAATACTTACTGGATACCTACTAAGTTCCAGGTATAGTTCTGGGCACTAGGGACTTAGCCATGTATGAAACAAATCTGTGCTTTCAATTAATATTCTTATGAATGACAGATAATGTCACCCAGGAGTTAAAGAAAATATAATTACAGCCTTGGCATGATGGCATACTAGAAATGTTTTATGCTTTGGTTGGAGACCACTGCAATACTGCTTATTAACTCATAAATTTAGAAAAACTGTGAATAAAAAACTACATGTAGCATTGAAAGAGAAGCCAAGGGAAGTGATATTTTTCAAATTTATGGATACACGCACTATATTAAACATTTCTAAGTGTTTTTTGTTTTTGCTTTTTCCCTAGTGCTGGGGATTGAACCAAAGGCCTTGCGCTCTGTTTGGAATTTAAATGGAGCAAAACACAGAGAGACTACATTATATTCACAGAATAAGGACTAGGTATAAATTACATGGACCCAGAGGAATCACTGATTCTCCTCAGGAGATGCAGATGTGTGCCCTGCAGTCATGAACTGTCCACGCCTGTGAAGTGCGCAGTACTGTGCTTGGACGCAGCCCAGATACAGGGCCAGGGCCGTGTTACCTGTGGGAACTTGACAATGATGTGGTGGGGAATGCTCATCACGTTGTGCACATAATCAAAAGTCTCTGTAAGTTTCCTTTTATTTGCAGTTAGCATCTTTGGGATTCTGGTGACCATATGTTGAATTTCATTATGTTTGAAACCAAGCTCAAGACGATAAACCTACAAGAAAATAAATTTGCTTTGAGTTACAAATAGAAATAGTTGTTTTGGTACTATGCCAAAGGACACACTGATGTTTTCAAATTTAAAATAATGTTATTTTAAAATCTGGGGACAGTTATGTCAGTACCCTCAAGGGATTATGTCTTCCTGCTTCTGGGGTAACCTGAACTTCAAGCCCCTCTGCTGAGAATGAAGGGAGATCATCATGAAGGACACTGGAAGGAGCAATGTAATTGCGAGCTGGGATTACAGTACACAGGGGAGGCCTGGGTAGGCTCTATGGGTGGATATGGACCAACATTAAGATGTTGAAATGCAGCCGGGCGCGGTGGCGCACACTTGTAATCCTAGTATTCGGGAGGCTGAGACCAGAGGATCACGGTTCGTGGACAGCCTCAGCTACTTAGTGAGGTCCTCTGCAACTTACTGAGACTCGGTTTCAAAATAAAAAATACAAAATAGGGCAGAGGGTGTAGCTTGGAGGTCAAATGCCTCTGGGTTCCATCCCCAGACCCACAAAAAAAAAAAAAAAAGTCAAAATGCCTTTTGAGCTTCTGTACTCAAGCAGACTCACACACATTATTGAAAAACTGCATGACCAAATTCCAGACAGAGATAACAAAACTAAACACCCAAGGGGGTAGGCCTGCTGCGCCTTTTCTAGAGTGTCCAATGCTCCCCCACCCAGCATTGCTCTTATCCCTCTGTGGTTATCCCCACATAAGACTCTAAGCTCCATGAGAGCAGGTACTCCCTCCCCAGCACAGATGGACTGTGGGACACTTCAGCACCTCGAGATCAGGACTTGCAGAACAGTTTCAATTACTAGAGCTTTGCATACTGACTAGTCAGCTGCTTTGGCTTCATACTATTCTCTTGGAGGAAGGGCAATAAAGAGAGTCTGGTATGTTCTGTGATAGAACTAGAGCTGGCAATTGACATTGGTCTCACGGAGAGCAATGTGCTGGTCCCTTCTCCTCACAGGCTTTTAGATCCAGCCTCCCAAACTCCCCTTGACAAAGAGTCTCAAGGGGACTGAACTGGGCAGACACAGCAGTTCCACAGACTGGTTACAAAAACTAGGAAACAACATAGCCTCTCGTGCCAGGCAACAGAAGCAGTTTCCAGGCACTACCCACATCCCTATCCCTTACTTTGGGATTATAGGTACCAGTGTCTGACAGGTAATTTACTCACGTAACACCTGGTCAACATGTGAGAATATTAACTGAAACAAATTGCTTGCAGAGGTACTTGTTTTCTCTTTCTGTCTTTTTATTTATTTTATTTTTTGCGGATTTGGGGATGGAACCCAGGGGCATTTGACTTCTGAGCTACACCCTCTGCCCTATTTTTTATTTTGAAGGAGTCTCCCTAAGTTACAAAATGCCTAAGTAGCTAAGGCTGTCCATGAACTGCGATCCTCCGGTCTTAGCCTCCAAATGCTGGTATTACAAGTGGTGCGCACCACGACACCTGGCTTCTTTCTGTCTTTTTAGAAATAATTTCTCTCTCTCTCTCTCTCTCTCTCTCTCTCTCTCTCTCTCTCTCTCTCTCTCCCTCCCTCCCTCCCTCCCTCCCTCCCTCTCTCTTTGTGTGTGTGTGTGTGTGTGCGTGCGCGCACGCTAGGGATTAAACCCAGGGGCATTCTACCTCTAAGCTATACCTGCAGCTCTATTTTCTTTTCTTTTCTTTCTTTCTTTCTTTCTTTCTTTCTTTCTTTCTTTCTTTCTTTCTTTCTTTCTTTCTTTCTTTCTTTTTTGGTGGTACTGGGGTTCCTGGAAACCCTTCTATCTCCGGGCTACACTCCCAGACACCAATTTTTTATATTTTTATTTGGAAACAGGGTCTCTTAAGCCAGCGAGGCTGGCTTCAAACCTGCGCGATCCTCCTGTCTCCGCCTCCCAAGCGTGGGGATTACAAACCTGCGCCACCACGCCCAGCTCTATTTTCTTTTTATTTTGAAACAGAGTCTCACTAGGTTGATGAGAGCCTCACTATTTGTTGATGCTGTCCTCGAACTTGCAATCCTCCTGTCACAACCTCCCAAGTACTGAAATTACAGGTGTGCACCACCACACCCAGCCAGAAATAACGTCTTCTAAAATCCAGTTTTCTTTAAGATGACAAGAGCAAATTCTATTCTCTTCAAAGGGCTTAAACACTGAAAGAAAGAAAATGATCTTACACAGCTTAATGCTGTCTTACCTTCATATTTTCTTTCACAGGCTCCAGACTTCCAGTGAGTAGCCTTGGAAGACGAACAACCAGGTCTCTAGTCTATAGTTATAGACAATCTGTTATCACCAAAACATGCACATCTAACCAGTGTGGAAAACCAAGGCATAACTGGGAATTTGAAGGTAAAATTCAAAAGATGACCCAACAGAAAAGTGATAGGGCCCTTGGGAATACATAATAACTGTTTGTAGAATGAACAAATATTGAAAACAAAAGGTAAGGAGTCAACTTGACGGGATGTTATAAAAAGATGATGCTTTATCTTTAACCCAAAAGGATAATTCATTTTTGTACAAAATACCAAGAATTTATAGGATTCATATTGGTCAGACAATTGTTAGAAACATGAGATTTAATAATTACTAAATGTACTGACATGGAAATGTACAGATTTCTTCCATTCTTTACCTTCTTCACGCTGAGTTCAAGTTCTTTCTGAAAAAATCCTAATCTGTTATCCAATCTTTCCACTGAAAAACTTAGCAAAAATGGTGCATTTCTGACCATCTGTGCAATATCTGCCTTGCTGAAATTTTTTGACTGTAGATAAGCCACCCTAGAGAAGTAAACAAAAATATACATATGATAAACATTTTCTAGTTGCATACTACTGCCCAAAGTAGCAACCTTTTCAAGAAAGAAGGTTCCTACACCAAAGGACAAATAAAAACATCCCATGATAATGGCCCCAGTATATACAAAATGTAACAATTGTCTACCAAATTCTAGGATGGTTTCCTTTCCTTTTATATTTGAAGAAAGAAAAGAATTCTGAAAATCCCTAATAGATTCCTTTTTCACTTAGTCTGACTTATTTTATTACTTGGTTAAAATAAATGAATAGAATTTAAGTTTAGATTTTTTTCGTGATAAGAATATAAAAAAACACCAATTAAGGAATTGAAAGATACAGAAATCTTTAGGCAAAGAAAGATCCTTTCAGCATGACTATAATTGAGAGAAGATGTTTTTGTTAGTGTATTTGTTACATATTTTCATAATTTCACTATGGTTTCTCAATATGTATTTTGTTAGCAATAAAAATTTCCTAATTTCTAGTTACTCAATAAGGTAGTATCACATAGGAAGCTTAACAATAAAATAAAATTATTAATTTTTAAAAACCTAAAACCATACTAAAAAGTAGTTTTATTAAAAGTCTAAAACATATCAGGACATTATTATGTTTCTTATCAGAAAAATAAAAATCCTGGTAAGCCAGGTAAATTGTCCACACTAAATGAAGAAAAAGAGATTCATATTAGTTAAATAACTTGTATTAGATCATCAAACAATTAGTGATAAAACATATTTGAATTTAGGCATACCTATATCTAAAGCCTATGATGGTTTTATACCCTGTACCAGAACCTAAATTACTCTGTATCCACTATTACTTTTACAGGAGTTTCTTAGAGACATGACAGGAAATATTGATAAATTTAAGTATACAAAAACCCATGTAAAAATCAAAAGGCAAGTGACAGTGGAAAAAATATGTGCAACATGCTTGAGAGACAGAACTAGTATTTTTAATATATAAAATAATGTTTATAAAAAATAAAAGAAAAAAAGCCCAATGAAAAATTAGCAAAGGACACAGACCATTTATGAAAAAGGAAACAGAGAGAGAAATTTAACACAAAAAGTTACTCCAAATGTGAAAAATGTTCCAACACTTGCTATTCAAAATACTGTTTATATCAAATGAGGTATTATTTTTACATGTAAAATGAACCAAAATCACAATTTGATAACACTGCATTTCTGTATACTGTTGGGGGAATATGAACTTGAAAAAAACTCAGATAAAGAACAATTTGGAGCCGTTGTAGTGATGCACCCTGGGTTCTATCCCCAGTACTGCAAAAAAAAAAAAAAAGAAAAAAAAGAAAAAAAAGAAAAAAAAAAGACAATTTGGTGATATCTGGTAAAATTATAAACAAATATGCCCTTTCTTCTACTCTTATACTTTTAGAAATTCTACTGATCCCTACCAATATGTGTGAAAGGAGGTATACACATAGTCACCATGGCATCATGGTATCAGGAAAGACCAAAACAGGTTCCATGTTATCAACGGGGTACTAGATAGGTCTGTAGTACGGACTGTGCTAGAGTTAGAGAATAGGAAATGTTAAAAAAAATCTCCAAGATATAGTTATGGCAAGAAAGGAAGGTGCAGAATAGTATGTATAAATGCTACCAGCTGCTGCATTTAAGTGTATGCATATGCATATATGCTTGTATAAGACAGGATATTCCTAGAATATGAGTAATAATAATTTGTAATAATATGAATAATAATAGCCATTTTTCTAGGTGGGTCTTGAAAGGCTAAGGGATGGGAGCATTAAAAAGGATTACTTTTGGGGTGGTGATGGTGGAGTGGGTGGGCAGTGAGGATTGATGTGTGATTAAAACATTATCAAAACTGTTGTTCATATTATAATATTTTTTATAATAAAATTGATAAAAAGTCCACTCAACCAAAAACATTTAAATGCAGGTTATTCATTCAAAAATTCTAGAAATAATTAAATTTTTATACATTTTAAAATGTTTCACTGCAAAGAAAACTAGTACATAAAATCAATGTTGTTACAGAAATTCTAGAAAATAAGACCGTTATATATAGCAGAACCAGAAACTAATTAGATTATCTTTGCCTATCTATATTTTGCCTATTCAGTAGTAGCTTATTTCTCATTGCATATCATTTTGAGTATATACGGATTAAATATCTATTAAAATTATAGCAAGTAATGACTGTCCTACAGTTCAGTCTGATTGGCAGTCAGGTAAGAATCATAGACCTTACTATGTACATTAGGGAACAGTTTTCAGTTGTTAGAAGCAGGGGTGACTTTAAGCAAGTAACTTAAGCTTTTTAAAGATTAAATTTCAAGCCCGGCATGGTGGCACACATTTGTAATCCCAGCATTTGGGAGGTGAAGACCGGAGGATCGCGGTTTGCAATCAGTCTCAGCTACTTAATGAGGCCCTTCGTAACTTAGTGAGACCCTGTTTAAAAAAATAAAAGACTAAAAAAACAGGGCTGGGAGTATAACTTGGAGGTAGAATACCCCTGGGTTCCATCCCAGTACTACCAAGAAAAAAAAATTAAATTTCCTTCACAGAAATTTAATGGAAGATACTATGGTACAGTGACCAGGACTCTGCAGTTAGACTAGCTGGGTTTGAATCCCAGCTCTGCTGCTTACATTTCTGTGTATAACCTTGGGTAAATTATTGAATCTCTCTGCCTCCCATGTACAAAGGGAAGAGTAAAAATCATGTTGCAGCCTCTACAATGATCCCCATGGCCTGGTGTTCATGAGTCCTTGGAATAAACTGTGAGCAACACAGAACGGTGATAGCATGTCTGTTTCACACCAGACTTTAAGTTCCATGATGGGGATGGGACAGAGCACAACTTTCACCTGTGAAGTCTAGCCCAGTGCCTTGAACATATAATGCCTCAAACTGTTCAATGTAAGGAATGCAGTTTTTGCACTCATTTCTCCCCAATTTAGAGAAATGCCATTATATTATAAAGGTTCAAGAAATTGCAGTGCTCTCTGAAACACAGGGAGGCTTAACACCAGTGTGGAGGACAGTCAGGGCCATCAAGACTAGAGGCAGGCAACAAGGGAGACTGCTGTAGGAATCCTGGCATGAAATGATGGGGACCAGAAGCAAAGTATCCCAGCTGAAGATTGGGACAGATGTACTGATTGACTTGAGAGATCAAACAGCTGGACTGTTTGATTGGTGATTTGTTAGATATGAATGCCAAAAGAAGGAGAGCCAAGATTAATATCCATATTTCTGGTCCGGAAATGGGGTAAACAATGTTCCCGTTATATAATAACGGCAATGTGAACTGATTTTGGTGAGAGGTGGGTGGTAATGGATTCAAGGCCAACTAAGGCCATGGACTCTGTCAAGCTCTGCAAGGTGTTCTCAAGGCCTAGCAGGATCCTCATCTCACAGATCATTATTATCACACTGTCAAGAGTCTCACCAATTCAGTAAGTCTTTGACTGCTGAGTGAAGCACAACCATGTTTATAAAGGTACTATTTAAAGAAGATAAACAAGCAGGGCGTGGTGGCACACGCTTGTAGTCCCAGCATTCGGGAGGCTGAGATCAGAGGATCGTGGTTCACGGACAGCCTCAGCTACTTAGTGAGGCTCTTTGCAACTCAGTGAGACCCTGTTTCAAAATAAAAGAATAAAAAATAGGGCAGGGGGTGTAGCTTGGAGGTCTAATGCCCCTGGGTTCCATCCCCAGGCCCTCAAAATAAATAAATAAATAAATAAAATAAATGTATGTGTGTATACACACACACACAACACACACACACACACACACACACACACACACACACACACACACAAGAACAGAACAACCCAAATAACTAACTTGTGACCATGATTAAGCAAGTTATATAATAATTTTCCAAGAGAATGTCAAATGTCTACCATCACAAATTGGATAGAAAAAACACAAAAGATCATGCTTTCATAATGTAACTGCACTCCCATATAATTTCTTAATGGAGTTTCTAGGAAAAAAAACACTCCTACTCCAATTTTTGAAGAGAAATAGTTATGTACTGACTCAGCAGTAAGTTGAAATAATAAAATAACAAAATAATGGTTTTGAATACTTAATTTAGATCAAAGAAAGCTCCATATAAAAAAATAACAATTAATGCTCATTATCTCAGTAGACACTTAGGCAACAAGACTTAAAAATTTTCCTACATATATTATTTCCTTCATAGCCACTTAGGTTATATGATATTTCATTCTAAAACCCTACCTGGTCTTAAGATTTTCAAGGTCTTCAGAGAAAATAGCATAATTTTTACTCAGGAATGGTCCCAACTGGTTATCCTCTAACCCCAGATCCTTGAGAAACAGGAGTATTTTCTTAATGTCCTTTTCAAAATCCAGTCTTAGAAGGAGATTGGCTGCCTCTGGATGTTTTTCTATGTTGGACAAATCCACTCCTACAATAAATTGTAAAAACCATTTGAAGATCACTGCTTAGATCAGCTATTAAAGTTCATACATATAAGCATAAGAAAACTGACAAACAGCCAATTCAAAGGAGAACTGAGTTAGACAAATATAAACTTATATTTTCAAGTTAAACATTGCAGACATGAAAGACAAATTAACACGAATTGTAGCATTTATTTTAAAAGCAAATATAAAGGAAAACAAGAACATCTATGGCTAAATTTCTCCAAAAGACAAATTCATTAATTTCCAGATCAAGCCAAGTAGGGTGGTACATGCCTATAGTCCCAGTATTTGGGAGGCTGAAAGAAGGATCTCAGATTCGAGGACAGCCTCAGCAACTTAGTGAAACCCTGCTTCAAAATTAAATATAAGGCTAGGAGTATAGCTCAGAGATAGAATACCCTTACAAAAACAAAACAAAACAAAACAGCCCTATGAGCCGGGCGTGGTGGTGCATGCTTGTAATCCTAGCATTTGGGAGGCTGAGCTCTGAGGATTGCAGTTTGTAGACAGCCTCAGCTACTTAGCGAGGCCCTCAGCAACTCAGTGAGACCCTGTTTCAAAAATAAAGACTAAAAAATAGGGCTGGGGTGTAGCTTAGAGGGTTGTAGCTCAGAGGTGCAATGACCCTGGGTTCCATCCCCAGTACCGCAAAAATAAAATAAAATAAAATAAAAATTTAAAAAGCACATTATGAATAAACTGTTACTGTGTTTAAAGATTTTTTCCTTTATCTTTCTGTAGTTTTAAAAATAATATTATTTAAAAATATATTTATGACCCCTTCATAAGGGAATAAAGTTTAACCTCTGTCTTACTCATCACTGGCACCTCCAGGTCTGTAGTGTAGTGTAGAGACAAGGACCTTGGGAGAGCTTATGAACATCGGAGTGCTAATGGGTGAGCACAGACAGCCCTCCAGCACCTCATCCCACAAAGCAGAAAGCATTTAGATGGTGTTACCTTTGCTCCATATGGATCTTATAATCTTAGGTAATCAAAGTAAATGAGATGAGTAACAGGAAAGAGTAAAAAGGGAAGAAGCCCAGTTATTATTTTAAAACACTTTTTGCTTTCAGAGATAGTTAGATTTCTGCATTAATTAGGCAGGAAATGAAAATAACCTGTAATTCAAAACTCTCAAGAGCCAGACGTGGTGGTGCACACCTGTAATCCCAGTACTTGGGAGGCTGAGACTTAAGGATTGCAGGTTTGAGGACAGCCTCAGCAAGTAGTGACTCTCATCAACCTAGTGAGACCCTGTTTCTAAATAAAAATAAAATTGGGTAGAGGGTATTGCTTGAAGGTAGAGTGTCTCTGAATTCAATCCCCAGTACCACCAAAAAAAAAAAAAAAGAACATTCTCATTAAAAGTGAACATTTAACATTTTATTCTCATTTGCCTGTTATCTGATTAAAAAATTTAACACAAAAATATCTTATGCCTTTATTTTTTATTTTTTTTTGCGGGTCTGGGGAAGGAACCCAGGGGCATTTGACCTCCGAGCTACACCCTCTGTCCTATTTTTTATTCTTTATTTTGAAATAGGGTCTCACTAAATTGCAGAGGGCCTCACTAAGTAGTAGCTGAGGCTGTCCACAAATCGTGATCCTCCAGTCTCAGCCTCCTGAATGCTGGGATTACAAGCATGTGGCACCACGCCCAGCTTATCTTATGCCTTTAAAATAAACATTCAGATGGTGTAAAACCTTAAATTTACACTAAAATTTCATAATCTTAAAATATTTTTTGATATTAAAAATGACTCCATTAATTCATTAATTTCTAGAGGTAACTTTATAGTCACATGCACATACTTGTAATCCTAGTACTTGGGAGGCTGAGACAAAAGGATCACACAGGTTCGAAGCCAGCCTCAGCTACTTAGTGAGGCTCTCAGCAACTTAGTGAGATACTGTTTCCAAATAAAGTATAAATAGGTCTGGGAGTATAGACCTGAGGTAGAAAAGCCCCTGGGTTCCACCCCCAGTACCACCAAAACAAAACAAAACAAAACAAATGAAATATAAATATTCTTACCTTAATGGTATCCACAAGCAGACAAATTATTATATTAATTTTAACTTCAAATATTATTAGATCCAAATAGAATTTTTTTTTTTTTTTTTTTTTTTTTTTTTTTTTTTTTGCGGGTCTAGGGATGGAACCCAGGGGCATTCGACCTCTGAGCTATACCCCCTGCCCTATTTTTCTTTATTTTGAAACCAGGTCTCACTGAGTTGCAGAGGGCCTCACTAAGTAGCTATCCGCGAACCGCGATCCTCTGGTCTCAGCCTCCCAAATGCGGGGATTACAAGCGTGCGCCACCACGCCCGGCTCAAATACAATTTTAAATCTATAGACAATTGACTGAAGTATAAGAGAACCTCTAGCTATACTTATGAAAATAATTAAAGTTTCTTCCTGCCATATATAAATATTAATTCCAGATAAATTAATAATCTAAATTAACTCTATTAGAAGAAAACAGAATAGAAATTTTATGTATGGCTTCTATATGATACATATTTGCTTTTGAAAAGGTTCGGAAAGCTATTAAGTCAACAAGAGTGCAATAAGAGTGCTTATCTTTGGAGATGGATAGAGGAAAAGAGATTGATCTCTTCAAACATTTGCACTTTTTGCAACTAGAAGGAATCCTTTTGTAATTTTAAAATAGTATTACTAACAAAAAGAAAAAATCCAATTATTGGATGGATACAGAAATAAGATGGAAACCAGTTCCAAAAATCTGTGATAAATGGGGGAGGGAGCCTTTGAAAATTACACTAAGGGCTCAGACTTCAAAATGAAGTAAATATCCCAGCTTACAAGTGTTGAAAGGCCTTGCTCAGCGTGAGCTGTCACACCCTGAGTGTGTTACAGCACAAATCCTGAAGAGCTGCTTTTAACAGCAGTGGGAGAACAGAGTCTCATTAGAGGAGCACACTGCTCAGTCAAATCACTTGGGCTCCCTCAAGGTCTCATTGACTTGAAAAAAGTCACTGAATGCCTCTATGGACCAGGGGCTTCTACTAAGCACTGGGGATAGAAAAAATGAATAATAAATTACCTAACCTGTAGGTAATCGGTCTAGGCAGCCTTATCTCATCAGTTCAGTAACTACAAATATTACCATAGTGTTCAGTTTTGGTTATGCATATTTAATTATCAGTCAGGACCTGGCAGGCATCAGATACTGCCTTAGAAAGTTCAAAAGAAAAGAGCATGCTGAGCATGGTGGAGCACACCTGTAATCTCAGTACCTGGGAGGAGACAGGAGGATTCCAAGTTCAAAGCCAGCCTCTGCAATGTAGCAAGGTCCTCAGCAACTGAGACCTTGTTTCAAAATAAAAGTAAATAAGGCTAGGGTGTAGCTCAGATGTAAGATGCTCCTGGGTTCAATTCCAGTAAACACACACACACACACACACACACACACACACACACACACACACACACCACCACCACCACCACCAACAACAACAACAACAACAACAACAGGAGAGAAAAGAAAAAGAAAGAACAGAGCATAAATGAAGAACTCAATTGAGGAGCACGACAGAGTTAAAGGAAATATCCAAGGGCACTTCCACTACCCACAGCAAGGAAGCCAAAGTGCTTACCAGAGCCCAGAGGGAGCCTGAAGCTATTAATTAAGGGTTGTTCAGGAAGAGCTGTTGTCATGGAGAGAGCAGTTACAGGAGTCAAAGAGAGGGGGAACAAGGGAAAAATATCTCCACCCAGCCTGTCTACTGGCTGAAGCTCTCCAGAAGTCCTGGTGCTCTGAGCCTTAGTGCACGGGGTTGTCCTCTTGGGATGCAGAACAAGCAGAGAAAGGGAGAAAATCAATCTGCCAAGCCAACAAAGAAGGACAAGAAAAGGACAAGGACAAGGACGTGGGTGCCCACACACAAGCAGGGTTCCTCTAAGTTACTGTCATTTCAATTACTTCCAAGACAGGCTGCCGAGATATTAGTATACAGACAAGGGAATGGCTGAAGCATATTCCAAGGCTGTAAGTATACTGCAAATTGTTTCCAGGTAGGATCCACATATTAGTGCTGTCTAGCATCACCTACAGCAGCTGTTCAGAAAGGAAAAGTGGCTGGCCATTCCTGCTCACAGCAGATGTCTCCTCTTGCCTCTGAACTCACAGGATATTTTTTTTATTGTACTCATTTTTGGATAAACAGATGTCTTGATATACATATATGCTGTTAAATGATTAAATTGAGCTAATCAGCATATCTATCGCCATATGTACTCACCATTTCTGTGTGGTGAGAACACTTAAAATCTACTTTATTAGCAATTTTCAAGTATAGAGTACTTTGTTATTAACTATAGTACATCACATTGTACCAAGGAACCCCAAAACTTATTCCTCCTGTCTAGTGGAAACTTTGTGCCTTTTGACCAGTATCTCTGCATGCCCACCTCACCTCCACTCCCCACCACCATCTGCTCTCAGCTTCTCAGTGTCTGTCTTCTTTAGTTTTCACATATGAGTGAGATCATGTGGTACTTGTCTTCTTTTTTCTTTTTCTTTTTTTTAAATTTCACTTACAACAATGTTCTCCGGGCTCATCTATGTAGTTGTAAATGGCAGGGCTTTCTTTTTAAAACTAGATAAGAATTCCACTGTAAATACAGCACATTTTCTTTATCCATTCAGTAACTGATTAAAATTTAGATTGATTCATGGACAACTTTATTTGTATCTTTAATGTGGGACTAATCACTTTACCTTTCATCTTTGTATGTTATCCTAAAATATATATGTGTAGATGTTTCTGAACACTTCAGCTTCTCGAGAACAAAAGCCATTCCATATACATTTGGGCAGCTGGGCACAGGAACTGATGCGCTAACAATTTCCACAAACTGTCATTAGTGCTAGGATTGAAATAAGGGTGGGAGCAGGAGCCTAGTGGCAGATCACTGACTGCAGGGTCAAAGAAAACATGTCAGAACTTACTTGAATTGAGCTAAGTTCTCCAGCTGTCAGAGGTGGCCAATCAAAAGAAGGAAGTAGCAAGTGATTGCACTGGAATGGTAAGCAGAAGGCAACCAGGAAGTGGCAATGGGGAGGGAAGGTTGCACTGAAGGAATAGATTAAAAACGAGAAGACCAACCGAAAGTTTGCCATTAGATCCCTAGCTGCCTTAATTACCAGATCCAAGTGTTCTACTAGTCAACAAGCTAAGGTAGTTATAAAGCAGGCCAACAGAGAAACTACCCAATCAGAACGGGAGCTCCCATGGGAAGGGGGTAGCGGTGGACCATAGGTCATAGGTCAATAGAATACAAATTATAGGATAGAGTAGACTAGAAAAACTGTCCTGATCAGTTATTGGAAGGTGTGGGGAAATTTAACCCTAGAAACAAAGAAAATAATCAAATGAAATACAAGGAAAAGACAAAGTTCATTTAATTGCAGAAAAACAAAAAAGTTGTACAAAAAGGAAAACAGTACACGTCTTTTTAGAGTACCTAGTATTTATCATCATAGTGTAATCCCTTGATGTCTAAAAATTACAACTATCCTGGAAGAACTCCTAAAGAGAATATGGGAAAAGTATATGTATATTTTTAAGAGGTCAAGTAATGTCTAAAATGGATGAAACAAGCAACAGTTTAACAACTACTTTTATGATGTTCAGGTTAAAAAACCAAGTAATAAAAGTTAAGTTGATACCTCTGGGGAGAGGATGCAAGGTCAGGAAGGTTGAAGCAGAGAATATGGTGATTCTCTGGAGTCCTTCTCACACAATTTCACTTTTCCTTATGTACTACTTTGATGAAGATTAAATGACAATTTAAAGAGTAAAGCAAAACAAAGAATACACTCAAGAAGTACTTGTTAGTCAAACGCACCTAGAAGCACTAACTTCTGCAGCGTCTCAGAATGATCGACGTAGTCGCGAAGTGTGAATGTATCTGGGGGCAGTGGAGGGTCTGCAACAATCTGAATAGCCTCTTGCTCAGAAATGGGCTCCAGCGGAGACAACGGAGGCAAGTCGTCCAGTTCTGGGAAGCCAGCCATGTGGAAAGAGAAGCAAGTTAGTGCCCAAGGACACACTGCAAACAGTGTCTACAAAGACCACCCCTTTGCTAGTTTGCATCTTTTGCTGATTAAATCTTGGGCTCATTTCAGAATTAAATATTTAAGAAGTCCAAAAAATGTTCTACCCTCCAAGAGGAAGGAAGACTATGCACCCACCGTTCCTCCAAGATAGGAAATTTGATGGTAAGTATCAAGGTTAGCAACATTTCTTCACTTTTCATCAACCAGTAAGAATGTTAAAGATCAACTACCCTACAAATACATTTTGATAAAGAAATTTTGTCTAGCATAGCGTGTTGATTTGGCTAAAAGCACAACATATTGCAAATGCTTGAAATGCATAGGCTAAAGTCATGACATCCTGAAAATTTTCCATTTTGATCCAATGCCCTCCTCTCCAAGTTATTCTCAAATGTCTTTTTTTAAATAAAACACAATATGGAAGACACTTGGAACTGTAACTTATCTTAAGCTAAGGATTTCAGACTATGATCTCGTTTTTTTCCCTCCAACCACTATCTACCCTTTCTCTTTGCATAGCTAGCCTCTCCTCTCAATGTCCCCTTCCAGCTTTCTTTCTGAGTATTATCCCATTTGTGGTGAAATACTGAATTCCTAAAATAGAGAGCACTAGGAGACCGATTAGCAAAAATCAACAGGAGGTAACTTTTGGAGGTGATGTAATTGTTCTTTTTGGTGACTGTGCCGGTTGTTATACAACTAAATGCACACATCAAAATTCATAGAACTGTATGCCCCATAAGATGAATTTTATTTGATACTAATTATATTTTAATAATCTAATTAATACAATAAGGTTTTTCCCCCTGGGGCTGGGTATTAAATTCAGGGCCTTACACATGCTAGGCTCTATCTCTGAGCTGCATCCCCAGCCTTATTTTATTCTATTATTTTGAAACTGGGTTTAAGTTTGGCTGAGGGCCTCACTAAATTGCTGAGGCTGGCAGCGAACCCACAATCCTCCTGTCTCAGCCTCTCAAGTACTGGGATTACAAGTGTGCACCACTATGCCTGGCCTTTTTAATTTTTTGAAATAGGCTCTCGCTAAGTTGCTGAGGCTGTACTCCAATTTGCAATCCTCTAGCCTTAGCCTCCTGAGTAGCTGGGATTACAGGTTTGCAGTACTACACCTGGCCCTGGAAGAAAAATCTTTTAGAGAGAAACTAAGTAAGTACTTAGAAAGTGAATGTTATATATATACACCTATAATCTTATACATATTACCCCACAAACTCTTGGTCAATGAAATAAAGACATAAAGAAATGAATAGAACTGGCATCCTTCCTTTTTTTGACTGGTACAGGATATGACTTGAAATGGGTCACCTATAATCTTATACATATTACCCCACAAACTCTTGGTCAATGAAATAAAGACATAAAGAAATGAATAGAACTGGCATCCTTCCTTTTTTTGACTGGTACAGGATATGACTTGAAATGGGTTAGCAGGATGTAAACAGGTACCTTGTTCAAATTGCAAAAGAGGAGAAAGGGAGACTTTTCTGAAGTTAAGAATTACCTTCTACAGACAGCTCAGGATCAAAGCTGGGTATGTGCTGGGTCTTCTCTGATGGCTCATTCACTGAAGGAAGCAGAGTGCTTTGAGCGGAATTATTCTCTTGCCAACTAGAGTTGGTAGGCTGGGAACTATTCCATAAGGAGGAAGTCCTATATGTCTTAAATCCCCGCTGGAGCAAATAATTGTCAGAGGACATCTGAGGCTGAGCACAAAAGCTATACAACCATGTTTTCCCTGGTCTTGGAAAACGTTTTGTGATTTGGGTAGCATTAATGAAGCTGCCCAATTTAACTGAGTTGAACCATCTGGGTAGCTGTTGGGCTGACAAGGCCATTTTTCTTAGTCTACAAAGGAAGAACATAATGATGAAAAGAAGAACAATTCAACTTAGATGTTTAAAACTGGATTCAAACAACAAAAAAGATTAATTGAAAATTATTTTTTCTAAAAAAAGGTGTTTTAAATAAATATAGATGGGTAAAGTGGTGAGATGTTTCTTATATACAGGAAAAGCCACAAACAGGATAATCTCAGTTACAAACCAAGACAGAATTTTCTGAACTGGAAATGTACATATGTTTTATAACTTAAACGCAAAAAACCAAATTATTATGAAAAACATTTAAAACAAAAACCTCTAAATGTTCAAATTACAGCTTAACCAAGTTATCTGTTAAATCACTTAAAATACAGTGATGCAATGAAGTGCTTTGTGAAATTTAGTTTGAAGGACATTTCAGAAGTACATTGCTGATCAAAATAATACTAGTTATCCAAATGCACTTCGTGGACCAGTCACAAACAGAAAGAAATCCACTCTCTTAAATAAATCAGCACAATATCATCACTGCTATACTGAACAGTGAAGGCTGTTTCTTATTGTATTCTCTGAGCACTTGACTATTTCACAGATAAAACTGTTCTTCAAAAGAGAATTGAACAAAACTAAATTTGTCAAATTCTGTTTCACTGTGGGAAACAAGAAAAAGAACAGCCTTCAAAATAGCAAGTAAAATAAAGCGACAGAAACATAAACAACCAGCCAGGCATAAATGTATATTCTGACTGAAAAAGTAGTTGTTTTTAATAAGAAAGGCTGTTAGTATTATAAACGCCAAGAAAATGAAAGAATTTCATATCTAGCCAGCTAACTGGAAGGGTAAATTTGATACATATTACTTGCATTAAGATAATCCATATAAAACACAGCGTGAGTCTAACATATGGGAAATGATCCATGGATAATCCATTATTATTATTGAGCAAGTAATAAAATACAATTAATTCTGTGAATTTTTGCATTCAACTTTGTGCTTTGTTTTCCTACATAGTGGAATTCAGCTTGTTTTATGTTCTAAATTAGACTAAATACTTGAGTGCCTAATCTCTCAAAGGTGCGTAGTTTGGAGAAATTTGCTGAGATTTATAAAAGTGAAAGTCTCACATTCATTCTTTAGTGCCCTTAGAAAGGAAATAAGTATTTACAGTAACCTTGTGGGCTAGGTGAATTTTCTTAAATTTTGGTAAGAAATGAGCCTCCTAATCTGTCAAGTTTTTCCCAAACCTACTTGCTTTGCACAGTAGTCACAAGGGAGCCAAATTGGGAGCCAGAAGGCTTCAGCTATGCTACCTCGACAAGGTGACAGTTCTTGTGTGTGGGGGTCTAAGACAATGTCTAGCCTATGATAGGGGGTGGAACTGCCATCCTCCAAATAACAATAATAATCTTATGTGTGTGGCACTGGAGTTGAACCCTGGACCACACATTCTACTCCTGAGCTACATCCGCAGTCCCCAAATTGTATTTTCTGTAAAGGTTCCTATTGGTCCTACTATTTTAGACCCCAAACTCCGAGTAAGCACTTTGTTTAGCACTTCAAAGCAAACTCGTGAAATCTCCAATTCACTTGGTCTCCATAATCAAATTAATGTCCCTTTCACTTCTGGCCCCTTCCCTTTTTTTTTTTTTTTTTTTTTTTTGGTGGTACTGAGGATGGAACCCAGGGGCCTTCTACCTCCGAGCTGTACCTCCAGATTTATTTTGGAAATAGGGTCTCACTAAGTTGCTGAGAGCCTCACTGAGCTACTGAGGCTGGCTTCGAACCTGCGATCCTCTTGTCTCAGCCTCCCAAGTACTAGAAATACAAGCGTGTGCCACCACTGGCTGCAGCTTCACTTTTAAACCCCATCCATATGCATTAAAGGGCATTTGTGCATATATAATTATGTATCCATTTTTATTTGCAAAAGCAGTATATTATCGTTTTTGTTGTTGCTATTATTATTTTGTGGTGCTGGAGATCGAACCCTGGGGCATTCTACCTCCCAGCTACACACCCAGCCCTATTTTATTCTTTATTTTGAAATAGGGTCTCATTAAGTTGCTGAGGCTGGTTTTGAGCATAGGATTCTCCTGTCTCAGCCTCCCAAGTACTGGCATTACAGGCGTGCACCTCTATGCCCGGCAAAAGCAGTAGCTTTACAAAACCATTTCCCTGCTATCTATACATGTTAACAATTAATTGTTTAGGCGAGCAGGGCTAGGTCTCTTCTCTGGATCCGCCCTGCAAGCCAGTACTCCCCACCAGCCTCAAGCCCTGTTCAGCTCGAAATGTTTAGAGAATGGAAATGAACCAATGGCCAGTACAGTCAACTCCCTTGTCCACAGTGATCAAAAGGGGGCAGATGTGTGTACAAAGGCCCTGCGAAGTGTTAACAATAATTTTTCCACCGGGGCCCTTCATCAGGAAGATGGACGAAAACACCCTTAAAAACTGTCAAGCCCATTAACACATTAATAACCGTCTAGTACCGGTACTTTGTTAGAAACACGAAAAGACACTGAAATAGGCTTCTTTTTTTTCAGGGTTCAAGGTTGCGACCCCGCTAACTACTCCGTGGACTCAGGAGATGAGAGGGGGTGTCCGCGGGGTGGCTCCGTAATAAAGGGCCTCTCCTGCACGCCGCCGGCCTCGCGGGCGGTTTTAACCAGTTCCTTTTACTTCTCCAAACCCAACTTCCGCAGGAAGCCACTTTCCACTGCAGAGCCGCGGCGGGGCAGGGCTTCGACTCATCTCCGCGAGGCCGAGCGGACCGCCGGCCGGGGCCGCGGAGCCCCGAGGCCGCGGCGGGGCCGGGCGCCCTTACCTGCAGCGGCGGTCCCGCGGAGGCTGCCGGGCCCGCGCCCTGCGCGCCCCCCGCCCCGCGCCCACGTGGGCTGCGCCGAGTGGGCGACACCATCTGGCGGCGGCGCGGGGGGGAGCGGGCCGGGCCGGGGCCGGGGCGCGCCCGGGGGCGGCGTTGATGGCGCTTCTCCGGCTCGCAGCGGCCCCGCGGGCCCCAGAGCATCCGTGCGGAGGCCGGCCGGCGCCCAGCGACGCCTCGGCCCCCCGGCCCGCCCGCGCCCGGCCCGCGGCGCCCCCCGCCCGGGCCGCCATGGCCGCGCCGCGACCCCGCCCTCCCGTGCCCGTCCTTCCCTCCGCTCCCAGCCGGTGCTGGGCACCAGACCCGGCCCCGCCGCCCGGCCGCGCGTCCGCAGCGCCGCGTCCTCCCCCGGGTCCCAGCCTCCGCGGGCCGGGGCCGCCGCCGCAGCGGCAGGACGGGGCGGCGGGCCATGGCGTCCTGCGTGGGGAGCCGGACCCTGAGCAAGGATGATGTGAACTACAAGATGCATTTCCGGATGATCAACGAGCAGCAAGTGGAGGACATCACCATCGACTTCTTCTACCGGCCGCACACCATCACCCTGCTCAGCTTCACCATCGTCAGCCTCATGTACTTCGCCTTCACCAGGTGAGGCGCGCGGGGCCGGGGCTGCTCCGTGCACGCGCGCTCGCGGACCCGCCGCCCACGCCGCTCGCGCGCGCACCCCACGCCCGCGCCCCCGGCTCCCCACCTCCAAGACCCCCTCTCCCGCAGCCGCGCCTCCCGCCGCCCCGGGAACTCGCGCGGGTCGCCCCCTCCCACACACACGCTCAGCATCGCTGCGCGCACGTCACGACACGGGCGCCCTCCTCTGCATCCCCTCCAGCCCCCGTCCGTACGCTGCACACCGCATGAATCATCTCGTGTGCACCACTTTGAGCACGCATTACCAGACACAAGAAACACCCCAGTCCGCCGCGCTGCCACGCACCCCGCACAGGCTCCGGACCCAATCTAGGGCCCTTCCCGTGGAAGTCCTCTCGTGTTCAGCATCACTGGGCTTACACACAGAAATGTCCACGTAAGGTGCACCGCTGGATTCTTCCTTGCAGCACCTCCGCTATGCATTGCACACACATGGTCTCCTGTAACTACCCCACAGCCACCATCTGTACCACAGCGTGCACTGCCCCAGTCACACCACTGAAGATCTTTCCCCTCCAGCACAGCCATCACCTCCTGTGCACATTGGTGCACGAGCGCCCGCCCCATACCCAGCGCGCATCCTGCCCATTCATCACCCGACACATGCTGACAGGAGACAGCCTGGGCAGTTAGAGTGGTGCCTGGTGCCTAGTAAATGGTATATGTGTTAAACAAAATACATAGGCTTCACACAACATAACTCTTATCCCCTTCCCCACCTTAAAAAAAACACTTGTAAATGCTCAGAGTACTTCTAATATGTATCTTTTCACAGGAGCTGGCCAGCCCATCTCTTGAACACCCACACCCTGTGATTCTCCCTGCACCTGTGGCCCCCTCAGCCCCAATCGGGAGCTGATTCCTGAGTCATAGCAGCACACACATCTTGGTTTCTACTTAACAACAATTACCTTTCTCTTTAAAGAAAGGAAAGGCGTTCCACTATAGCATCGTGGCTCAAAAGACCAACTCTACTGGTTTCGAAACTTGCTGTGGTTTGGGTTAAGTTATTTAACTTCTAAGCATCAGGAAAAGAGAGTTCCTAATACACCGTGCTCAATTAATGTTATTTCTAATCTCCTGATCTTTTAATTCAACAATCAGTGGTTCTTAATCAAGGTGGGGGGGGTGTTTAGGAGTATATGGATTGGGTGGCCATGAGTATTGAAGAAACTTCTGGAATCTAGAGGAGAGAGTAAAGAATACTAAATGTCTAGTGACATATAGGACAACACGGAAAACAAAGACAAAATTCACACATACCTAAGTTCTAGTGGTGCCTCCCTTGGGAATCACTGCAGTTTTCCATATTTTCACAAAACTAATATCCTCCCCCACACACTTATATATCTTACCTCCACCATCCGTTTGACTTTTGTTTCTGATTATGTGCTCAATTACATGAGTCACCTAAATGTACAAAGCATAGGTAACAATTTCTTACCCTTTAATAACGGGAGGGTACTGGTATTATAATTGTGAAGTTTGCTAATGCTTTGTAGACTAGACCTTTCCACAGAATCTAGCCAATGATATTTCTAGCTTTGGAGTGAAAGTAGTCTTGACCCCAATTATGGTTATCCTAAATATGGTTACTCCCATGTCATCAGATTTTATCACTTAAGAGCTGTTAGTCACTTAATTTTGCTAAGTCTCTGTTTTCTAATCTGTGTGAAAATGAAAACACCAATAGTAATACCTCATCAGGTGGTCCATCAAGAAGATGAAATTCATGTTTAGATAATCTGTGTCCAGCTCAAGGCATAGCAAATATTAAAATGCCTTAGTAGGGTTTAGTTGTTACATGGTTTCATTGTATGCTAATGCCATCTAAGTTATATTTGGAGTATACTGTATACTTTGTCATTGTGAAAAAGGATAAGGGCATGGGAAAAATGGACATTGGATAACATTCATGTTTGTTTCACATTAACTTCAGTTTATATGTAGGTTTTTTGTTTTTTGTTTTTTTTTGTTGTTGTTTTTTGTTTTTAGTGGTACTGGGGTTCCTGGAAGCCCTTCTGCCTCCGGGCTACACTCTCAGACCTATTTTATATTTTTGAAATAGGGTCTCTTACGCCAGCATGGCTGGCTTCGAACCTGCGCTATCTTCCTGTCTCCGCCTCCCAAGCGCGGGGATTACAAGCATGTGCCACAATGCCCGGCTATATGTAAGTTTAAGTGATGGGATTAGTGAGGGAGTTTCAAAATGAGAAAAAATAATGGTACTATTTTTTTTTATAATGGTACTATTTTATTTCAAATAATGATGAGCAAGACTGAAGAGTTTCAACCTTTAGCTGTAATACTATCATAGCCCCTTTCAAAATAGATCTATTCTAATATTGAAAGTCATGTTTTTCTGGAACTTCTTTTTTTATGCCACATTCTGGCAAGGCAGTTGATAAATTGCAGTAGTGAAAGAATAAGAAATGAGTATGAATTTTCTTTTTTGGTAGTACTGGGGATGTAACCCTTCTACCTCCGGGCTACATTCCCAGACCTACTTTATATATATATGTTTTTATTTGGAAACAGGGTCTCTTAAGCCAGCATGGCTGGCTTTGAACCTGCGCGATCCTCTGTCTCCGCCTTTGATCCTCTGTCTCCGCCTCCCAAGCACAGGCATTACAAGCCACCATGCCCGGCTGATTTTGTTTTTTATAGCTGAGTAGAATTCTATTGTGTGCATTTCCCATAATTTTGCAATCCATTCATCTGTTGATGGAGACCTAGGTTGGTTTAACAGTTTTCGTTCTAATGTTAATTTATAGAAATCACATAATGAACATTAAGTTTTACCTTATATAAAACCATAAGCACCATTAGTAGAGTTAGTAATTACTGTATCTTATTCATTTTTCCTAATGACTCATGACACTTTTAAGTAAGACGTTATAAGAATAGTTCTATCTTCATAAAAATTGAAAGTAATGCCGGGCGTGGTGGCACACAATTGTAATCCCTGCGCTTGGGAGGCAGAGACAGGAGGATCGCGCAGGTTCGAAGCCAGCCGTGCTGGCATAAGAGACCCTGTTTCCAAAAATAAAAATAGGTCTGGGAGTGTAGCCCGGAGGAAGAAGGGCTTCCAGGAACCCCAGTACCACCAAAAAAAAAAAAAAAAAAAAATTGAAAGTAATGATTTCTTTTTTTTTTTTTTTCCGGTACTGGGGATGGAACCCAGGGGCGTTGTACCTCTGAGCTATACCCCAGTCCTATTTTTTAGTCTTTTTTTTTTTTTTTGGTGTGTGTGTGTGTGTGTGTGTGTGTGTGTGTGTGTGTGTGTGTGGTACTGGGGATGGAACCCAGGCGTATTGTATCTCTGAGCTACACCCCCTAGTCCTATTTTTTTACTCTTTTTATTTTTTTTTAAACAGTCTCACTGAGATGCTAAGGGCCTCACTAAGTGTCTTCAAATTGTGATCCTCTGGTCTCTGCCTCCTGAATGCTGAGATTACAAGCATGCGCTACCACACCTGGCTGAAAGTAATGATTTAAATAAAAAAATTTTCAGTCTAGAGCTCTTTTGTATTGATTAGCGATATAATCTTATTCTTATTTTAAAAGGGTTTTAAGTTAGGTAACTGTTCAGTGCAGTTCTTTCAGTAAAACTTTAACGATAATCCTTAAATTTGTCTTGCAAAGACCAACTAGTCTAAGAGAATAGGAAAATACTTTGGGGATGTCTTTACTAATATATGAGAAATTGTACTTGGGTAATGTCACAGGTGGTGAACTGGGAAGGATTAGATACCTTGCCCAGAAGTCTGAGATGGGTTTAGATTTGTTAGGTAGTTCTTTTGTTAGACAGTGTTATGGTGGGGGTATGGTTTGATTGTCACCCAAGGGTCCATTATGATTGGAGACTTGGTCCCAGAGTGGTGATATTAAGAGGTGGTGAAACCTGTAATAGGTGGGGCTTGGTGTGAGGTTCTTGTATCAATGGTGTAAGTGTTCCTGGAAGGTAATTTTTGTGCAGTCCCCTGAAGCCTCATGAAAGGGTTATAAATGAAGCAAGCCTGTTTCCTCCTTTTTACCCTGCCCCTCATTTGTGATGCAGTTACACATATGCCCACCATGGCTGGCTGTGAAATGAGGGGACAGGGTAGAGGGACAACTCTCACTTGGGCTTGTGTTACGCCACTTAGACTTTGAGTCCCCAAACTGTAAGCCAAATAAGCCTTTTCTTCACAAGTCACCGGTGTCAGGCATTTCATTTAAGTGACGCAAAGCTGACAGATACAGAAAGCAACCAGGCCAACTCACTGTTAAAGTGCAGTGTTTAAATCTCCCATCCCTGTCACCGTCATGAAGTCATGAAAAGAGTCAGATGTTATCTGAGCATCTCCCTAAGGCTTGATAAAGCTTGTTTTGCCACATTTCAGAATAAATGTTTTTATAGATTAGATGCTTAGACATATGCTTATAAATTCACTCTGCCAAAGTGGGCAAGGAAAACCTTTGTCTTCAGCTCAGAGTGCAATAATTTCTGAGCGCCCTTATGTTTACTCTGCTTTTAGAGGTGGGTGAACTTGGAGATACAGAATGGCCTTAGGTATAAACACTGAAGATTTTGATTTGAAAACCTTGAAATCTACTAAATCTTATTAAAAGAAGCCCATCTCTCTATTAAATGGTAGAATCAACCTTTTTAGCACTTATTCACCAAAAAGTCATTCCAGGCCTACAGGAGAGTGCCTTCTTGCTGATTGCTGTACCTAAGTGATCATCATTTTGTCTATGCTAGTTGTCTCCTGGATGTGGAACTAAGGAGATAGACAAGGGCAGGGAAACAGGAACATGTCTGTCTGTCTGTCTGTTTGCTTGCTTGCTTGCTTGTTGAGTGGTACTGAGGATGGAGCCCAAAGATGTTCTACCTCTGATCTATACCCCAAGCTGTGTTTGTTGTTGTTGTTGTTTTTGAAACAAGGTCTCATTATTGTGCACCAGCCTTGAACCTGCAGTCCTTCTGTTTTAGCCCCCTACATACTGATATTGCAGGTGCTGCTGCTGTGTCTGCTTTATTTAATTTTCATTTTGAAACAGGATCACACTAAGTTGCTGAGGCTCTCACTTAATTACTGAGGCTGGTCTTCAATATACAGTCCTCCTATTTTAGTATTCCAAGTGGTAGTATTTCAGGCATGCCCCATTGCACCTGGCTTTTTATTTATTTTAATAATATATTTTATTTAACTTCCCTTATTGGCTTTGTACTTTAGTTCGTCATTTTATCATTGGGCTTATTTCTGACCTTCTTTGTGGTTCTCTCATGGGTCCTGGCCAGGCTTCCCTGATCTTTCCTTTTGGGTCATATAAATATCCCATTAGAAAATGTTTCCTGATACTGCTGATTCAGATGTCTTGGTCCTATTTCCTTATGTACATCATATCCTTTTTTTCCCAATGCCAGAAGCCCTGGATGTCCTTGTTCCTTGCTACCAGCAGTATTAATTATCTGATGTGATTGTATACTAGGATTAGACTGGAGTGTACTTAGAACACTGTGTTAGGTTGTACTTCAAATCCAGTTAACATTGATGCCTACCCCATTGATTTCTCTTCCCCAGTTACTATTTGAATCATACATACATACACAGTTTTGTGTGTGTGGTGATAAGAATTGAACTTGGGCATTCTATCTCTGAGCTATTCCCCCAGCCCTATTTTATTGTTTGTTTATTTGCAGGTCTGGGGATGGAACCCAGGGGCATTTTACCTCTAAGCTATATCCCCTGACCTATTTTTTCATTCTTTATTTTAAAACAGGGTCTCACTAAGTTGCAGAGGGCCTCACTAAGTAACTGAGGCTGTCCGTGAACCACAATCCTCCTGTCTCAGCCTCCTGAATGCTGGGATTACAAGCATGTGCCACCACTCCTGGCTCCCTATTTTATTTTGAAACAGGGTCTCACTAGTTTGCAGAGGGCTTCGCTAAGTTGCAGAGGCCGGCCACGAACCTTCAATCTCCATCTTAGCCCCCCCAAGTACTAGGTTTATAAGTGTGCAATACCATGGCCAGCTTGAATCACATTTTAAAACTGAATTTAAATAAGCATTTCCTAATGTTTTTTCTTAAACTCTATTTTTGATATTTTATGTCCCTAATGAAATTACAAACTTTTCTTTTTCCCCCTGCGGTACTAAGGATAGAACCCAGGGACATTCTACCTCTGAGCTACACCCCCAGCCCTATTTTTTATTCTTTATTTTGAAGCAGGGTCTCACTGAGTTGTAAAGGGCCTCACTAAGTATTATCTGAGGCTGTCCTTGAACTGCAATCCTGTCTCAGCCTCACAAATGCTGGGACACAAATATACCACCACACCTGGCTACATTATAAACTTATTAAAGGGAAAATATGCCATATATTTTGGGGGTCATCTGTAGTTAATAGGCACTTGGGTGACTGAAGTTCCGATTTGTTTTAGATGGTATCTTACCCCAGAGAGATTATATACCTAGAAGTTTCTGTCTCTCAAACTTGTCTTTAGTAAACAGCCTTAATTCAAGTTAGTCTGTTCCAAATACTTGTGTTTAGCATTTCAGCTACAATTTCTTGTTCCTCCATAATTCTGTAGGGAATTTACTAGTTTTTCATTCTCAGATAATCCATTGACCAAGACTAGTCCAGTCAATTTGGTCTGCTTTCTCAGCCCTAGCCTCCTGGTTAATTCAGTTGAAAATTTCAATAGTCCCTGTTCTATCTAGCCCAGATTTCTGACATCCTGGGGTTCACTATCTTCAGCAGGTCTTCTTGGTCCTTTATAGCTCTCAGTGCTATTCTCCTCTCTGTTCTCAAGCCTTAGCTCCACACCTCTAACCCTCTAGAGCAGCATGCTTTCAGGTCTTGACCCCATCTTCTTGCAGCCCATCCCTCAAGGCTGTCCTCATGATCTGTTAGGACAAATTTGTGAAATCCCATCTGTCCCTGCTTACAATCATTTGCTGAATACCAAACACTTTGTCAAAAAGTACAAGCTGGACTCAGGTCTTTCCTTATAGGGTAGGTCTGTTCCTCCAGCCTCACCCTTCCCCTGGCTGCACGCAGCACGCCCAGGCAGGTCCTTGGCCCACACACAAAGCTGCTTCTCTTTCTGGAAAGCACCTCCTGGCACTTCTGCCTACTCATGAGCCCATGGCACCCTTTTTAACCCATTTGGTTGGTCCTCCCGGATACCTTTTGCTGTGTATATGTGATACTAGAGATAGAACCCAGGGCCATTCTACCTCTGAGCTATACTCCCAGCCCTATTTTTTATTCTTTATTTTGAAACAGGGTCTCACTGAGTTGTAAAGGGCCACACTAAGTAGCTGAGACTGTCTGTGAACCACAGTGTTCCTGTCTTAGCTTCCCAAATTCTGGGATTACAAGCGTGTGCCACCATGCCCAGCTTCTGGATACCTTGATGTTTCAAGAAGCACAAAGGAAGAACTGCTTCTGTACTTCTAAATTTCTTCTTCTTCTTCTTCTTCTTCTTCTTCTTCTTCTTCTTCTTCTTCTTCTTCTTCTTCTTCTTCTCCTCCTCCTCCTCCTCCTCCTCCTCCTCCTCCTTCTCCTTCTCCTTCTCCTTCTCCTCCTCCTTCTTTTTTTGTGGTACTGGGGTTCCTGGTTCTACCTCCGGGCTACTCTCCCAGACACCTATTTTTTATATTTTTATTTGGAAACAGGGTCTCTTAAGCCAGCGAGGCTGGCTTCGAACCTGCGCGATCCTCCTGTCTCTACCTCCCAAGTGCGAGGATTACAAGCGTGCACCACGCGAGGATTACAAGCGTGCACCACCACACCCGGCCGAAATATCTTCTATTGTTGTATCTTCCATATTGTAATATTTGTTTCTATGTCAATTTCCACATATCTTAATTTTCCCACAATAGGCACCCAGTAAATGCTGAATGGTCAGGACATAAATCATTTATCAATAAGAACTTGAAATGTTATTCTCCTTGAGTTGATAATCAGCAATAAGTCTTGACAAAAATTATGTACTTTCTTTAAAATAGATTGAATGAACCAGGCATGGTGGCGCGTGCTTGTAATCCCAGCATTTGGGAGGCTGAGACAGGAGGGTCACAGTTTACAGACAGCTTCAGCTATTTAGTGAGGCCCTCTGCAACTCCATGAGACCCCGTTTCAAAATAAAGAATAAAAAAAAGAGGGCAGAGGGTATACCTTGGAGGTAGAATGCCACTGGGTTCAATCCTCAGAATAAAAAAAAAATAGATTGAATGTAGCATTAAAGATGATATCTGAGCTAGCTGCCATTGGCCTGTCTGTAACCTGGGATTACATTTTCACTAAGAGAGAGGATCCTTTGCAGTGACTGGTCTCTTGACATGTATGTCTAGAGACATACATATTAAAGGACTCATATTAAAGGAAATGAAGGAGGTTGTGGGAGGTGGAGAGGAACAATTAGTTTAGAAGCCTTAAGGAGTCCTGAGAAACTCTACACATTCTTGATTTCCTGGCCCCGGGGAGAAAGCCTTGACCAGAATTGAGTGACATGAATGGAGGTGCCTTGCTTTCTTGAAGTCTCCAAATCTGCCTATAGGTAGCTATCAGATCATAAACTAACACAGAATCTGAGTCCAAAAGTTCTCATGAGTACATTTTTGTGTGTGTGGACCTAGGTTCTGAACCCAGGAGATTTTTTTTTTTAACTCATGGCTCTTATACTTTCCCTGCTTTCAGGACATTCTGTCTTTGGGTAGTTCTCTATACTAGCTGAAGCCACATCTGGCAGGCATTGAGGTGCTTGAAACCCCAGTTGGGCTTGTAGGCATTTGCTGGTGGTTTCCATGGGCCCTGGGCCACCTTCTGCAAGGGTGTGAACAGGGAAGCTGCTGTTGGCGGACTCTGGCCTAGACTGTGACTCGCCTTATATTCCTGGAGTTGCTTGGTCCGTTCTGCCTGTCATCTGGCACATAGTTGCCATCCATTATACTGAGGATGCTTGCTGTGTGCCCAGCACCCTGAACAAAGTGGGAACCGTGCCCCGTGGATGTGAAATGAGTCATATTTTAAGCCTCTCCTTTGGTGTTTTTGCTGTCTGTGGTCAGAGTTGCATTGGTGCGTGTCCAGAGCACCCCTGGGTTTGGCAGAGAGGGAAACGGACTTTGCTTCCCCAGCCCGTAGGTATGTGTCATTATTGTTGAGTGAAGCAACCTTGACCTAGAATCAGCATTCCAGGCTCCTGGCACCCACCTCCCTCGCCTCCCTTTGCATGAATTGTGGGCGTGATGTACCCCCCGGGGGGGGGGGGCTTCATCTCCCTCATGCTTTGGGTAGAGGTAAGAAACCACCGCTTTGGAAGCTGGGGGGCTGCATTTTGAGGTGTCTTGTTAGTAGCTACTGTACACCCAGGAAGAAAGTCAGAAGCTAGTTCAGTATCACAGTTGGTTTCTGTTTTGTTGCCAGAAGGGAAAATGTGTGCATGGATAAGAACCTAAGGCCAGGAAAAGCCAAGGTAAGGATTATGTGACCCAGACCATGACTTACGATCTCTCCTGAGCAGTGGGAAGCACAGCCCCCTACAAAGCCTCTGAAAGGAGCCAGCACCCCAAGTAGGGCTTTTTGCTATTATTAGGGCACAGTTCCTATAAATCAAAAGCATTCCCTTTAGAGCCAGGCTATTCTAATGACTGTTTTTTGGTGTCTCATGATCCTCCAAGAATAGGGCTACATCTGCTCACCTCCGCTCCCAACATAGTTCATACCCAAGGAGAGGCGCTACCTAGATGAAGACTGAGTGGACATAGAGTTCAGACATTGTGAACTAATAATAGGAACACTTCTGTCATGTCAGGCACTGTTCTAGGTACATGTGTACCGTTACTTAATGCTCACCATGATCCTGTGAAATAGAACTATTATTAGCCTGTATTAACTGAGGAGGAAAGACAGAGGGGTTAAATAATCTGCCCAAGGTCACACAGCTGGATTCTGGCCTGATCCTGTACTCCTCATCTTTGTGCTGTACGGCCATCTGCACAGGAAAGAACTGGCATTTTGGAGCCAGACTTCATTAGGAAAATGCATGTTATGATTGTTTTCTGCTTTAGGGTATTAGGAAGATTGAGTGGGTTCACAAGCAAAGCAGCTTCCATGTCAGTGAGGCACAAACTACGGTGGATGTCCATCAATAATTGGTTCTTGTCCCCAAGTATAGGGTTTTTGGAGTCACTATGTGGTCCTTGTGGCTGAGTCCCCTTTGATGATTATCTTTGGAAAATTTTCCATATGCCTCACTGTATGGTTAAGTCTCTGGATGACGTGGAGTTTAGAGAAGATGGATTCAGCAGGCATTACAGAATGGTCCTGTGTGCTCAGGATGCCCTGAGGTCAGCTTCGACCTGAGTTTGGCTTCTGTGCACCTGCCACTTGTAAGGGCTGTGCTGGGTGCCCTAGCTGCACCCTCTCTGCTCAGTCAACTCATGCTAGAGTGTGAAGGCGGGACCTCTAATCTTTAGGATTCACCTTTCACTCTATACTCACCCACCTATTCCCCATCTTCAAAAGTTTGATCTTGGACTTTCTATCTTTAGTTTGTCTAAAGACCTCAGTGTCTATCTTTGATACTTTTTATCCCTAATTAGACAAATGTGAAACTGCCAACTTTTCAGACTTACTAAGGTTGTTTCCTTGCCCTTTTTCCTCCCTGAAACTAGACCACCCATTTACTTCTTATAAGACTGCTCAAGAGTTACAAAATTGCAGTTTTATTGGATTTACTTTTTATTTAGTACTGATCTCAGGTTCTTGTTTGTTTGTTTGTTTGTTTTTGGTGGTACTGGGGTTCCTGGAAACCCTTCTATCTCCAGGCTACACTCCCAGACCTATTTTATATTTTTATTTGGAAACAGGGTCTCTTACGCCAGCAAGGCTGGCTTCGACCCTGCGTGATCCTCCTGTCTCTGCCTCCCAAGCGCAGGGATTACAAGCGTGCGCCACCACGCCTGGCAAGTTCTTGTATATTTAGTGTTGATATACATTTTCAAGAATCTTAACTAGTAGATAGTTTTAAGTAGAGACTGATTTGCTGACTTACTGTAGCCATTTATTTAATTACATTTTTAAAAAGAATCATATGTTCACATTGCTTAAAATACAAGTGATAGCAAAGGGTATGTGAAAGTCTGTACCCCACCCATCTATCTCCTCATTTCTCCTCTTTGTAAAAATCAGTGTCCCCATTCCTTGGGTAGACTTCCAGAGACATTCTATGCAGCTATCGGCACAAATTATAACTGATTCCCATTCATATGTTCCTTTTCTTATTATATCTCCTCTCCTGCAATTTTTCTTATTTCATGATGCCCCTAAATTATTCTGAAAGAGATAATTCATAAAAACCTTCTTTCTTTTCATAGCTGCCTAGTTTTTATTGAGAGACCAGACTGTATTTTAACCTGTCTTTGGTGACCAGCTTGTTCCCACTCATTTATGAATACCTATCATTTCACAATGAACAACCTGGTGCATGCCATCTTTGCTTCAATGAGAGTATATCTGGAGGAGAAATTCCCAGATGTTGAACTGTTGAGTCACAGGGTGTATACATTTACAAAAGTATTATATTGCCAAATTGCCCCCATAAAAGAGGCTTAAATGTGAACAACTACCATCAATGAATAAAGGTGCCTGTTTATCTATTTCTTTCTATCCTCTCTAGCCTAGTCATTAAATGTTTACTAGTATCAATAAGGTAGATGAAAAGAAACCACTTCTCTGTTATTTTAATTTGTTCCTCTCTTCCCAGGAGTGAGGTTGAGCTTTCTTTTTCCTTGTTTGAGAGCCATTACCTTGTCCTTCCTGTCAATGTTCATTTTGTAGGCTTTGCCCATTTTTATTTTGGCTTTTCTGTGTGCATTTGTTCTTTTTGTTCATTGATTTTAGAGCGAGTAATCTGCACATTTGAACCAGCCGTAATGGTCTTGACACGAGAAAATACCTGGAGGTATTTTCTCCAGGCATATCACTCTTCATCTTTGGATTTTGTTACTGATCTTTTTGCCATACGGATTTATCAGTTTCTTTCCTTATGACTTTTTGGGTTTAGTGCCATACTTCAGAAAGTTTTTACCCATTCTGAGATTGTTGGATTTGTTTGTTTTGCTTTTAAATTCTCCCAAGACTTTTATAATATTTAATTTCTAAAGACCTTTATAATATTTAATTTTTCTGATCATTCAGAGTATGTCTTGGTATAAAGTATGATCCATGGAATAATCCTTTCTTTGCCCATGCAGCAGTTATTAATTTTAGCCTAGGTTTTAATTTATAACTAACATACTGTGTATCTTATCAGTCTCTTCTACGAACCCCTTGCCTCTAACATGACTCAGACTGATTTCGGATGACAGATAATCGTTTCAGCAGGCAGCTTGGCATCAGGGAAAGATCATTATCTTTGGGCCTTAGCAGATCTGCTTTTGAATGCTGACTCTGCAGCTTCTTAACCTGTGCAGCTTTGGGCAAGTTACTTAACTTTTTTGGGCCATTATTCATTTTAAAAATGTGGTGCAGCTGGTTGTGACAGTTAGAGATAATGTCAGTTGACTGTCCACTGAATGCCTGGTACACAAGTAGATACTTCTGATACAACAGGAGCTGTTATTATTGTCACCACTACTAATATCAGTAATGTGCTGCTGGTTTGACTGAGGATGTTGTGTTCTTTCCCTATGCAGCCGTTCTTCAGTCAAAGCTGGTGTTCCTGGAGATTGAACATGGAGCTTCCCTGCTTACTCCAAAGAGCATCGGGAGTTCCCTGCTAATGATTAGGCTGGCATTGTAGGGCAGTTCATAGCCTCTAGGCACATGGTCAGTAGCATGTTATAGTGTCCATTAAAATAAAATTGTCTTAGAGTAGAAGATACAGTCTGACTGTACTTTAGTTTCGTAGTCTGATTAATGAAGTTAGCATCACCATTAGATTGTTAGTGCTATTTAGGCCAGTGGTAATCTGCAGAAACTTAGCTGCCTAAACAGATGCTGATATCTAAATTCAGTTCACCTTTTACATATACACACACACACACATACACACACTGGGAATAAACCTAGAGTCATTCTACCTCCAAGCTACACTGCCAGACTGATTTTAATTTTTATTTGGATACCAGGTCTTGCTAAGTTGCTGAGAGCCTCATTAAGTTGCCAAGGGTGGCTTTGAACCCACAACCCTTCTGTCTCAGCCTCCCAAATACCGGGATTGCAGGCATGTGCCACTGCACTCAGCCTTTACTTCTATTTTTAGGTCAAAACCTTAGGACTTAGTTCTTTGTGAGATAATTCATTATTGTTTTATTCCATACCTCTTTGTACATTTTGATGATCTAGACTTGCTTTTCTATGCACATTTGGTTTTCTTCTATTTTTTAAATATTTCTTCTCTTTCAGTTAAGTTTAGTCTTAATATTTATCTTGTGAAAACTCACTACAGTCCTTCTCTGAGTAAACTCAATGTCTCAAATAATTTTAAATTTATTATTCTCGGTCTCATTGTCTCCAGACTATCTCCTTCCATTCTTTTTCATATCATATTTTCTGCCTACTTATCCTGCATAAAAAAAATGGAAGCACCGAACTTCCTTCTCCTGAGAGTTTGTCAGTGATTATCAATAATTCAGAAAGTCTTCTCCTCTCTGTCTTATATTTCTGTTTTCTCTCTTTCACTTGCTTTTCTTGAATTCGAAATGTGTTACTAGACTTTTTTTTTTAAATGAAAACTATCAAAACCTAGTTCTTACCCACTCTTAATGTTAAGAAAACTTCTAGTTGGGAAATTTTACTTGGTTTTACACTATAAATATTCTCCCTAGCCAACAATCTGTTCACAAATATCTGTTAAGTGCCTAGTATGTGGCAGGCTCTGAGAGCACAAGTGAGCAGTTCTCTGCTGCACACGTTTGCTTCGTACAGAGGAGAGAGATGGATGACATAGAAGCTAACAAATGGACCCGCTCCAAGCACAGGGTCCCAGGAGCTGCGCGTACAGTACTATGTTACCAGGAGCGAAGATGCCCGTCTCCTTTCTTTATAATTCTTTGCTGCTGGCCCGAGTTTAAATTTTATATTTTGTTGCCGGGCGTGGTGGCGCATGCTTGTAATCTCCGCGTTTGGGAGGTGGAGACAGGAGGAGCTCGTAGGTTCAAAGCCAGCCGCTCTGGCGTAAGAGACCCTGTTTCCAAAAATAAAATAGGTCTGGGAGTGTAGCCCGGAGGTAGAAGGGCTTCCAGGAACCCCAGTACCACCAAAAATATATCTATCTATATATTTTTTCTTAACTTTTTTAAAACACACTGGTGCTTTCTTATTTCCCAGGATTTCCTCCTTTCTTCACGCATCCCTTAGATACCCATTCTAAAAAATAGGTTAAACAATATCGTGGCATTGCTGCCTTTGTTATAATCTTGTACTTCCCTTCTGAGTCTAAAAAAATTCTTTGATGCGTCCTATACCATGAAGTTCATCCTTAGTTATTCTTGAAACCAAAAGCCATTTCTCCAAATTAAACCTCACTTTTTGACATCCTAGGGTTTTGCTTTTGTTTTTAAAGAGCAGCAGTTCTCAGCGTGTCTGGGCAGAATGTGTGTTGGTATGTAAGATGGGTGCTAGGGATTGAACTCAAGACCATGTATGTACCAAGCATGCACTCTACCACTGGACTATACCCTCAGTTCCCCAAGTTTCTCTTCTAAGAAGTGGACTTTATTATGATATTTTTGATTGTAGGAAATGATAATGACTAGTAAACAGTGTATACTATGACTGCTGAGCAAAATAAAATGAGTAGTCTTCCAGGATTCAGAACATGGAAGTTATACTTCTTTCTGGTTCACCTTTTAGATCTGAAAATGAATTCTCAATGTTGTTTTTCTATTTTCAGGGATGACTCTGTTCCAGAGGACAACATCTGGAGAGGCATCCTCTCTGTTGTCTTCTTCTTTCTTATCATCAGTGTGTTAGCCTTCCCCAATGGTAAGTGATGTAATGCTTTATTATATTACTCCTATGCATTGTGCCCTTCTGACTCTTGTGAAATACAAATCATTTAGAGGTGAAACTGGAAGATAGAGAAAATAAATCCGAGTTTTGTGTAGTGGTCAGGGCATGGGATCTGGAGGTAGACTGCCCACTTCACCTCTTCCTAGTTCTGTGACCCTAAGGATTCCAAGAGTGCTTCAGTTTCTGTTTTATAAAATTGAGGCAACAGGGATTACTCTTGTGAGAGTTAGCTAAATTAATACATTGTAAACACTATGTATTCGTTTACTTTCTCTTGCTGTAATACCTGGCTATAGACTTGATAAAGAAATGATGTTTAGGTAGCCCACGGTTTTAGAAGTTGAGAGTATACAAACTGCATGGTGCTGACTCTGGCAAGGGCCTTTTAAGTTTAGATTGTGGCCAACAGCATCATGACAGAAATGAGCGAAATGGGAGATTACATGGCAATTCAAAAAGCCAGAGAGACTGAGGAGGGGCTAGATTTGTCCTTTCATAGTAACCATTTGATGAGAATTATCTAACCAGAACCCCAAGAGAACTAAATTAATTCTTTTGGAAGGCAGCATCCCCAGTGACCTTGTATCAGACCCCACTTTTTAAATTTTTTATTTTCTATTTTTTGCCAGTACTGGGGAATGAACCCAGGGGCAGTCTATGTACAAGCTACACCCCCAGTCCAATTTCTTATTCTTTATTTTGAAACAGAGTCTCACTAAATGCAGAGGGCCTCACTAAGTAGCTAAGGCAGGTCTCTAACAAACTTCAATCCTGTCTCAGCTTCCCAAGTACTGGGATTGCAAGCATGTGCCTCCACACCCGGCTCAGGCTACTTCTTAAAGGTTCTACCACCTTGAACATCATCACTGGACCCAAGCTCCCGCCCGACACATGTGCCCTTGGGGACAAACCGTATCCAAACCATGGCACACTGAGCCGTGACTGACAATTTGTAAGAGTCCCCAAAATGTTAGCTGTTCTTTTTATTGTTATCAGCTGAATCAGATAACACTCAATTCTTATTGAGTCATTTTTTTTGCTAAGGACAGGATCAGGGCTGTACTGAATTATTAAGTAATTTGTCACCCCAGATTTTATGATGGTCAACTTTTCTGACTATGCACTTGGGATATGAATTTTAATCATCAGGGAAAAAAAGCTAATTATTACTGGTGAGTTTTATATTCCCCCCCATCTCATCATGATTATAAAGAGAATGAGGCAGAGCCTTTGTCCAAGAAGCAAGTTTGTTATTCAGCCATGCTTCCAGTTGAGTCATTCCTTTCCTCTGCATTGCCCTGTATAAGTTGATTTATTTTTATTTGTTCCCTTTTTATACCTTCTCTCTAGAGTATTCCATACTTGCTACCTATAACTACTTCTAAATGCTCACTCTTACACCTCTGATATTTTAATTAATTCCAGTCTTTTTTATGGGTTAGGCTCCATGAACCTCCTCAGGCTTTAAGATATATTTCTCCTATAACCTCAAGATATATTTCTCCTATAGCCTCCCATGCTTTTCAGTAGACTAAAATGCATGATACAGGAACTCATTGTGAAGGTCACCAAATGCTCTCTGGAGTTGTTCCCCGGAAAAGCCTCAGGCTTCCCATGATGGTGGCAGTGGAATCTTGCTATATTGTTTTGCTGCTCTTACATAGTACTATGTTTATAAGAACACAGTGGGTTTTGCTGGTAGCACAGTAATTGAGCCAGGAAAACCACTATTCTGAATTTCTTAAAGACTGATTGGTTCTAGATGGCCAGGTTATTTGGGAATTGAGCTAAACTTTCCAACTACTCAAGCTTTTAAATTAAATTTGCTTTTAATGAAAGCCTTTCTCTATATGAAAGGTTATGTACCTTTTGCAAGTAGGATAAATATAGTTAGACTTTCCATGCTGATTGATGTTTGTGAAAAGGCACGGTTATTGGGCTATGCAGATGAGGTGTACATTATTGACCTGCTCTAGAAATTGCTAAGAAAAATCCCCACTGTCAGACAGATTTTGGCAATTTGCTCACTGTCTTTTCCCCTCCCATAGCCAGTGTAGAAGAGCTTAGAATTTCAGGTTTAGAAGAACTGGAATGTGAGGCAGCCCACTCTCTCCTTCAGGGGTGCCATGTTGTAGAGCAACAGAAGTGACCAGCTGCAAGTGGCCCCAGAACTCTGGAACCGGCCTTTTCATACAAAGATGACGTAACAGTACAACTCAAAGCAAGGAGATGGTGGCTTCCATCTCAGGCCAGACACCAGCACAAGGCCACGCACCACCAGAGCTCAGAAACAAGCAGGGGACCGTTCACAGTGGTGACTCCACAGCCATTCCGCCCTCCACTCACTTCCCTGGCGCTGCTCTGTGCTGCTTGCTACTGGTCTGTGCCCTTAGTGCTTTTCCCCTATTTCTCCTGTCCCCTGTCCTGTCAGTCCAGGAGAGCATAGCACATGCTCACGTGCTCAGGAAACGGGTCAGTCCACCTGTATTATTTCAGTCTTCGCTCTCCTGGGGTATTGTCTGTTGCTTAGTTTTAGTGTTTACTTTATGGCTTGAAGGTTTTTATTGTGCTTTTACGTTTGTTTTGCTTTTGCTATTTCTGAGTCCAGAGTCATCTTGGAAGTTTGAGGATTCTAAAAGAGCAGTCTTTCAGTAGTCCTTCAATGTGGATGTGGTGGAGCTGAATATCGGGGCTTCCTTCGCAGCTGTTTTCTGGCTAAGGGGCTAAGTCTCTCCCAAGTAATTTCATGTGATTTCTGCTGGCTCATCCCCATCCCCTGAGGAAGTCCTCTAATCTTCAAAGTCTGCTTAACCAGTTCGGTCTCTCTTTGTGGGATTGTGCCTTTATTTTGATTTTGGAAAGATAAAATTGTAAGTGTGCCAAGTGCGTTGGCACACACCTCTAGTCCCAGTACTTGGGAGGCTCCGACAGGAGGATGGCACATAAAAGACCAGCCTTAGCAACTTAATGAGGTCCTCAGCAACTTAATGGGACCCTGTTGCAGAATTTAAGAAAGGGCTGGAGGTGTAGCTCCGAAGTAGAATGCTCCTGGATTTAATTGCCTATACAAAAACCAAACAGCCTGTAAGCTTGTGTTATACCGTTTATCCCATGCTTCTTGTGGTCTATGATACATGCAAACGGAGAGGCCCCATCTAGTTCAGCCTGCTCATACTACAGATGAGAAAATTGAAACTGTGGCCACCGGTCAGCCACAGAGGTCGCCTGTCACCACTCGATGTCAGTGGCCTGGTACCTGGGCCTTGCTCCATGTTTTCTTGCCTTGGGATTGCTCTCTCGTCATACCTCATTTGGTCCACAGCGAGGTGTTTTACCTCTCTTCCTGTGCAAAACGTTCTGGCTCCTTCTGTTTCTCTTCCTTCCTGTCACTCTCAGGCTTTTTCTTTTCCCAGAAGAGGGTCTCAGCAGCTTGTACCTGGCACACACTGGGTACTACGGAAGGCAGGTGGCCTTTGGCCCAGTGCTCCTCTGTTGCCCAGGCCCATGACTGGCAGAAGCTCGCTGATTGATCTGAACCTTCCTGCCTTCTCCTTTTTCTCCTCTATTCTTTCCTGCCATATCCTTTCCCTTCCTTCTGTAGGCAGAACATGTCAAAACTCAGGTTTTAGCATACGGAAAAGGATAATGGCAGCTCAGGATCCTGTTATTGTGATATTGGCTGGCTAGCCTTATCTCTTATTATTGCAATGACAGAATAGAATACCTGAGGCTGGGCAACTTATGAAGAAAAGAGTCTTTTTGTCCTTTTTTCTTTCTTTCTTTCTTTTTTTTTGCTCATGACAGTTCTGGAGTCTGAAAGTCCAAGGTTGGGCGGCCATATCTGGTAAGGGCCTTGTGCCTTATTGTAACTTGGAGTGAGTCAGAAGGGCCCGTAGGCACATGTGGGAGACACAGCACAGGAGAGGCAGCCTTGTTTTGAAACAACCAGCTCTCACGGTCACTAATCCAGTCTTGCAAGAGCAAAGCTCACTCGTTCCCATAAGAATTAACCAGATCCTCAAGATCAGCATTAAGGAGCCAGACGCCCCTTTCCGGGGCCCCCCTTGCCAGCACCGCCACAGTGACAATCAGATTTCAACATGAGTCTGTAGGGGACAGACTCTACTCGAGCCGAAGCAGCAGGGAAGGGAGGACGTAGAGGGTCTTGAAACCACGTGTACATTACCCCCTCACTGGATTCACCTAGTTGGTTTTTAAAGATACGTTTATTCACACTGTACCTAAGATTAGTACAATTAGACCTTTTCTACGTGAAAGAATGTTTCTGGGTATTTTTAAATCTGGAGTAGCTTAGTGGGGAGGTGCTGGGGAGCCGAGGGCCGCTGGGAAGGGGTGCTCCCAGGCTCTTGGCCTTTCTGGAGCTGCACTGCTTCTCTGAGTGGAGTGTCCATGCCTCTTCTTGCTCCAGGATTGTTACCTTATTTTCTGTTCTTCCCACCTTGGCACATAGTCTCAAACTAAGCAATGAAAGTGCATGTGCACAGTGGAGCCCCAAACTTGCCTTCTCCTTCAGCGGCAGCCTGGGGGAGGTGCCTGCGATAGACAGCGTGCCCACAACGAATTCATTTTGGCAACTGCAAAGGCATTTATCCTTGACCTGATGGAGGTTGCCCTGCATGTTTGTTTATAGGCCTAAATTGCATTATAACCATGTGTCTCATCTTGCACGCATGTACTCATACAATGCTATCTTTGTAGAATTGCTCAACTTCCACAGGAAGCTGTGATTCTCTTTGTAGAGTCTAAATAACAAAAAAGGCCTTGACTGAGAGTTTTGCAGCAGTCAGAATGCCTTTGGCTGTTAAGTAATAGAAAGCCCACTTTAAAAATGGCTTAAAAGCAAGGAAAATGTTTACTTTCTTACATAGCAAGAAGCTCTGAGATACGCTAGTTCCAGGCCTGACCAGGCCACACGCTGTGGGGATGTGCTCTGCGACCTCCCAGCCTCGGATCTGCTTCACAGCCTTGGTCTGCTGGGTCATCACTTTCCCCATGTTCGGCTTCTTCTGCATCTTCTGGTCCCTGGTGTTCCTCTTTGAGTACACAGTGGCCACTGGCTGTGGGGTGTCCAATTACCTGCCATCTGTGAGCTTGGTCATAGGCGGAGAGGTGCCCCAGCCCTACATGTGGCGCTTCTGCATCACCTTTGCCTATTGCAACCACTACCCCAGGTGTGCCTCGCCATGTCCTGGCTACCGCCAGCTCTGCCGCCTCCACATTAGCCTCAGCATCACGGAGAACCTTGTGCTGCTAGTGCCCACCTATGTCTCCTCCTCCGAGGACTTCAGCATCCGTGAAAATGCTTTTGATATGTTCTTAGCGGCCTCCCTCCATCCATGCTCCCCACCTGCATGGGGGTGCTGACCAAGAGGCACATAGATCGCAAGTCCTACAGCCGGAAACGGAGGCTCTTCGTCATCAATTTTGTCTCCTCCTCCTTGGTGCTGGCTGTCTACTTTCAGTACAACATGTATTATGAGGCTGGAGTGTACACCATCTCTGCCATCCTGGAGTACACCGTTGTTCTAACCAACATGGCGTTCTATATGACAGCCTGGTGGGACTTCGGGAACAAAAAGCTGCTCATAACCTCTCAGCCCAAGGCAAAATGATTCTAAACCCTTCTCTGCTACTGGGAGGAGGCAGCCCTCTGCCCAGAAACAAGAAACCACTCTGGCCTTCCCCTTTCCTTCCCATGTGTCCTCTCTGGTCCTTCTGAAGCTGGGAAGGGAGAAGGGCAGAGGACAAGACTGACCCCCGCCCTGCCAGCTTCTCCCCAACCCGCACACAGGCACAGGGGCCCTCAAGCAACATCCGCCTTAACTGAGAGACCTGGCAAGCTGAGCTAGAAGGCGAGCCGTTAGTGCTAAAAAAAAAAAAAAAAAAAATGACTGAGGTTCATGACCACCATCCCATTTTTGGCCTTTAAAAAGCAACCTTTCACAGAGGTCAAAGACTGCTGAGCAGTGGCTGCTACCTGAAAACCACAACCATTTCTCTCTAGTATTCATGTGTCTAGTGCTCTACTGTGCCCCTCCAGGCCTGTAGTTTAGTCCCCTGCTCGGTTTGCCCAGGTGCCCTAGCCCCAGTTTCAGCTCTTCAGTCTGGTGTGGGCTTTAGGGTGTGTACCCTTCTCTCTCCAAGCCTCAGCATCCACATGTATGACAGGAGATTTTGCTGTATGATTTCCAAGGGCTCTGCCAAGTGTGGTACTGAGGCCATCTGATGAGAGGTGGTCTGCACCGGAAGGATGACTCATCACAGAAAAAGCAGCAGCACAGCATGTATTTCTCTCCTCTTCTGAAATCACTGTCTCACAGAGCCTTCCTCTGCATAGGAATAGGGTGCAGGGGTCAGGCACAGTTCCCTGCGCCAAATGGGCTCCCTGGTATCCACCTGCTTTACTTCTCCAGGTCCTGAGCTTTTTTGGTTCTACTTTTTCTTTCCCAAATGAAAATATTTCCATTTTCTCTTGGCAACAGAAAAAAAAAAAAAAAATTGGGTGGGGAGAAGTACCTCTTTTCTTTATTGTCTATCTCCTACTTCAGTACTTTTTTCTTTTAAAAATAATTCTGTCGCCGGGCGTGGTGGCGCACGCTTGTAATCCCCACACTTGGGAGGCGGAGACAGGAGGATTGCACAGGTTCGAAGCCAGCCTTGCTGGCTTAAGAGACCCTGTTTCCAAATAAAAATATAAAATAGGTCTGGGAGTGTAGCCTGGAGGTAGAAGGGTTTCCAGGAACCCCAGTACCACAAATGAATGAATGAATGAATGAATGAATGAATGAAAATAATTCTGTCTTAGGTTTGAAATTTGCTTGAAGATAATTTTATTCTAGGTTTTCCTAAAAAATATTTAAGCTTTAGCAGGGTGTGGTGGCGCACGCTTGTAATCCCAGCGCTTGGGAGGCTGAGACAGGAGGATTGCACAGGTTCGAAGCCAGCCTCAGCTACTTAGTGAGGCTCTCAAAAATGTACTGAGACCCTGTTTCCAAATAAAATATAAAAAGAGGTCTGGGAGTATAGCCCAGAGGTAGAATAGCCCCTGGGTTCCACCCCTAGTACCACAAAAAAGAAAAAAAAAATTAAGCTTTAAAATAATCATCAAGAGAAGAAGCTAAGAGGGCTTGCTAAGGGTCTCTGGCCTGAGGATACAAATGTGTCACTGTGGCACAGGGCACTGCTGATTTTTGTGAAGAGAATTATATTTCTGCAAAGTGCAGTCCTCTGAACTTACTCATAGGCATAATGGATTCTGACAAGTTGAGCAATGATCTTACTTTATAGCTTCTGAGGTAGTTTTTTAAGTGCTGTCTCCTCTCATGACACAGACATTTGGCTTCTATTTCTTTTGACATTAAGCCCGCTCGTAATACTGGATTGAAAAGCTACATATTCTACTTGGAAAGGTTGATAGACAAAATAAAATGCGTTTTATTAGTTTTATAGTCTTTAAATGAAACATGTCTTACAGTTTTCAGTGTGCCGGGTACAGCTGCAGTCCCGAAGCCGGGACTTGTTTCTGCATCACTAAAAAGCCTTCCCCATTTCTCCTGAATAACAAGAAAGTGGGCAGCCTGAGCAAAGGGCCTCACTGTGCCGAGCAGCCACTCCTGATCAAGTCAGAAAGAAAGTGCAACCCACTCAAAGGCACGTCAGAAGATGGGCCCTCTTAGTAATCTTGAAACCATACCAACAGGCAAAGAGAAAGGGAAACCTCCTTTATGGCACCACTGAGAACCGTCTGTCGGGAAGCCAGGCTGGCCTTGCGATAAGGTATTGGAATAATGTCGCCATTCCCAGGATGGGCCAGGAAGTACTGACCTGCCGGGCAGGCGGAGCGCCAGGCTCCTCCCTGCATTTCCCCCTGCACTCCTAGGACTTTCAAAGGTCACTTGGCTGATGAATCTAAGTGTGGTGACCTAGGGAGCACAGGTATCAAGGTTCATAATACAGAAAACTGGCCAGCCTCCTCCTTCCTAATTTTTTTTTAGCACTATTCCTATCTTTGATGGTAATAATGATACTGTTAGTGAGTAATGCTACTAGAAAGTACTTCTTAAAATACTACATATAAATATCCAAGGCCTCAGAAAGCAGAGAGCAGTCCCAACAAGCCTCAACTTCAGGGGAGACAGGTTTGATGACTGAAGGAAAGCCTCGGGTGGGTTTTGTTATTAGCTACTGAAAGGGCCACAGACAACACAGGACTTTTCTCACCCTTTGTAGGTAAAAGAGCCCAGTGAGCCCCAGCGCCTGGGCCTGGGCTGTCCCTGGCTTATATCTCTAGAAGCATCCTTGCCCTTTCCCTGGTTCTTCCTGCTTCCCTGACCTTGCTTTGATGGATTTGTTGGAGCAGGGTCATGTTTTGCACTCCACCATTCCCTTCCCTCCTTGGCACCAGCTCTCGGCACTGCCAGCTCCTTTTCCTCCTCTTGCACTCCTGTCCCTGAAGCCGGTCCTGGATCAAACCTCTGGACTCCCCTCTGCTGCCACTCCTGAGCTACCTGGTTCCCTGGAGTTTCCAGGAGGCCGCAGGTGCGTGCACCACCCAGCCAGCTGAGGAGTAGAACCTGGCAGCTGGGGTGTGAGCTACATACCCCGGGCAGTTCTGCTTGCCGCTGTGTCCTCTCCGTCCTGTGGGAGTGGTGGATCCCCCTCATCACCAAGTGGTCAGGACAGCTTAGGGACTGTGTCTGTGGGGTATCCCGTTCCTCAGCCTGGTGTGCGATGCTGCTCAGGAAAGTACTGCTGACCCTGAGAAGGACACCAACTTACATGATTTGAAGTGTTGAGTGGGCATGGAACTCTGGTGCCAGCCAAGTAATTTTAGCATTGGGCCTTAGTGGAGGAAACCATAGAGAAAAACTGGTCTTATCTTAGGGCCAGAAGGTAAGTTTGACGGGATTGAGGAAGCATTATTTTTAAGCCAGGCTGCCACTGTAATACAAAAGTGAGTTGCTACAGTCAAGAGCCATCAGCTAACATCAGTAGAGTATGTGGAAGAAAAAATTGCTTAAAATATAGCAATTTTAGCTACTGTTTCCAATGGTTTCTGATGAAAGGCAACCATGTTAGATTATCTGGAAGGGGATTCTGATTTATATGCTTCACTGTCTGGGAAAGAATCCGCTGATTAAAGTAATGCAGGTCGTCTTCCTCAGAGCTTAGAGACAGAACAGATTCAGATACACTTTTTGGCAAATCCACGACTATCCGAGCCTTTCCTTTTTCCATCCAAAACCAAGGAAGCAAACTCATCTGGATAAGGTGGAGTCCATCATGATGGGCTCATACTCTGAGCCGTCACTGTCTACACTCAGGACCTGAACAGCGGGGATGGGGATGGCGGGATGCCATAACTGATCTCCACAGCAAGAACTTGATTAATCAAAAGAAAGTTGTAAAAGTATATTTCAGTGTAGTCTTTTAAAGAATACACAAGCCATCTTAGAATGGATTCCGGAATAAAAAATTATAATGTATTGTTTGCCTTACACAAGATTCAAAGTTGTAAGCAGCAGAAGCCAACTTTGTTCACTAAAGAGCCTGTTGAAGATAGACTGCTTCCGCGGAGTTAGGAGGCTTGGAAACCAGGCTGTAGGCCACACTGCTAGACACAGGCACCGCACACACAACTGGTGTAAAGAGGAAACCCCAGCCCTGGCCACAGTCACTTCTGTAGTGGACTTGCCCACTGCCTTGACCCCAGGGGCTTCCCAAGTGGCCATCACCCTGTTCTGCTACTGCCCCAGCTGGCCAGAGTGGAGAACCACAGAGATCACCACAGATCCTCCTCTGCAGAGCAGATACAACTCAAGACAGCCCTCACTATGGAAGGTGGGGGAACTAGACCTCACATCTCCCAGGCATGTGGATTCATAACACCAGCATTCTCCAAATGCAGGAAGGCCATACAAAAGGTGTGGGAGTCGAAACAGGATAAGTACCCACTAGAGCAGTGGTAAATTGACTTAGTAGGTCTAGACTCAGCAACTAGCTAGCCTGCGTCCCCTTTCCCCTTTTCTTCTCTCCCCACTCTTCTCCTTGACTAGAAGAGAAAGTATTGGTATACCTTTGTAGTAAAGGCTAAGTTTAGCCACGTGAAACTTCTGTTTCAGTTGTGTGGGGCCTGTATCTGAACTGAGTGTTCTGGTGCTTACAGAGTTGGTTTTCAGAGAATCTCCCACCCCTCTTGTTTTCAAAAGACTGATTCTTCTCTTTCTCCACACACCCCTCACTCCCATACTCCTGTCTTACACACAGATATTTGTGCACACACATGAATCCAGGCTGACCTGAACCTCTTTCCTGGCTCTGGGCGGATCTGGAGATTGTACTCCTGACTCTATAATACTTAGTACACAAGTTTACTAAAACCCAGCCTGGTAACTTACTCAGTTACAACTTTGTTTCCACTGGAAGTGATGTCGGAATTTGAAGACAAAGCCTTAAGAAATCTCTGTCCTGAGGAGCTGCCTGTGGGCTGCAGCCAAGGTGGTTACAATGTGGATAAAACATTTCAACCTAGACTTTGACCTCAAAGCATTTAGATAGCAAAACAAACAAAGGGGAAAACAGTGGAAAGCCTTTTAAGCTTATTATCTACATGTAGTAAGTAGCACTTTCTTTAGTTTTTGTCTCGGTTTGTCTAACTCTGTCTTCTGTTTGCAGGTCCATTTACTCGGCCCCATCCTGCCTTGTGGCGAATGGTTTTTGGTGAGTTCCACTAGTCTGTGTGAACATATGTTCAGCTTTTTTAAATCTGTGTATCATCATAGCAGTTTTACTTAACCATTCCACAGTTAAAAATGTATAGCTCCTTTCTTGGTGTTCCTAATATTTTTTATTAAACTAATTTGATACAAAAACAAAATAGTGGTAATGGCTTTTATTCCTGTACATGTAAACACTTTCCACTCCACATGTCCCCTTCTGGTGCTCTTATCTCTGAATGTGCACAGGATTTGACTTTCCTCCATGAGCCCTTATGCTGTCCTGCAGTGCAGCGCAGGCCCAGGTGTGTCCTGTAAGAACGTTCATCTGGTCCACATCCAGAAGGGAACGAAAACTCATCAATTCTTTTTTTTTCTTTGTGGTACTGGGGATTGAACCCAGGGACCTTCTACTTCTGAGCTACTTGCAGCCCTATATTATTGGGGGGGGGGGTCTGGGGATGGAACCCAGGGGCATTCGCCCTCTGAGCTACACCCCCTGCCTTTTTAAATTTTTTTCTTTATTTTGAAACAGTCTCACTACATTGCGGGCTGTGCGAGAACCCAGATCCTCCAGTCTCTGCCTCCTGAATGCTGGGATTACAAGTGTGCGCCACCAGGCCCGGCTCCTATTTTGTTTTTATTTTGAAACAGGTTCTCACTAAGTTGCAGAGGGCCTCATTAAGTTGCAGAGGCTGGCCATGAACCAGTGATCTTCCTGTCTCAACCTCCCAAGTACTGGGATTACAGTCATGTGCCACCACTCCCAGGAGCAATTCTTGATGTTATGATTGCAAAAGGAAGAATTTTTCTGGCAGTGAGCCCTTGTTTGAACTAAAACCTAATGAAAAGTATTTAAATCTTGTTTTTACTTGATTTTTTTTTAGTACAAAAATTCAAGTCACCTGAGTGTATTTAAAATAAATATACTTCAAAACTTAGGATATTTGATGTTGTCTTGCCTAAATAAAACATCAAATAAATTATTTTAGGCTTGGAAAGTGTAATGTTATATAAAAATGTAAACGTGCTCTAAAAATGGATATTTTGCTAAAAGTTGCTTTACTCCCCTCCCCCTTTCAATCTTCAGAGATCAGAAATAACTCTTCATCTTTCTGGATTTATTGGTGAGCTGGTGAACTACGCACTCAGCAAATGTTCACTGAATGTGGTTTTGTGACCAGCTCTGGTCCTGAGGTTATCACAGACCAGATAGACAGGACCCTGCCCTTGAGAGCCATTTCTGCTCTTGGGGGAAGAGGATATAGTGAATAAACTCTTTTTGGGGGGTACTGAGGATTGAACCAGGGGCGTTCTACCCTGAGCTTTACCCCGCCCTGTTTTATTCTTTATTTTGAAACAGGGTCATGTTAAATTCCCAAGATTTTCCTTAACCTGCTACCCTCCAGTCTCAGCCTCCTAAGTGCTGGGATTATAGGTGTGTACCACTACACCTGGCTGTGAATAAACTCTTAAGCCAGTAGATAATCAGAAATGGGGAGCTGTCAGTAAACATTAGTAATCATTTAGCCCTGGGCATGGTGTTAGTGGCTGTGTGCTCAAGGGCTGAAGAGGCCTGAGGTCCTGATGCTTAATCTGGAACTTGGATGCTGGAAGGACTAAGCCTGCAGTGACCTGGGGGGCAGGGGAGGCATTCCAGGTGAAGAGAAGGATTGCTCAAAGGGCCCCACAGCCTGAAAGAATGTGATATGTTCCCAGCCTGTGTGGCCTGGGTGCAGTGGCCTTGGGGAGAATAGTAAATGAGATCATAGAGTCAGACATAGACAGGAGTGGGGGGGGGTAAGGGCATCAGGAAATCTCAGGAGGGGTTTTACCAGAGTAGTGACAAGGTTACATATAGTTTTACTTTCTTTTCTTTTTCTTTTTTTTTTCTTTCTTTTTTTGTTTTTGGTGATAAGTAAGGATTGAACCCAGGGATACTCTACCACTGAGCTATATTCTCAGCCCTTTTTATTTTGAAATAGGATCTCACTATGTTTTCTGGACTGGCTTCAAACTTGTGATTCTCCAATCTCAGCCTCTCAAGTACTGGACATTTATATTTTTAACAAGCTAGTCTAGGCTATATCTACTTAGATCCCATGGACTTTATTTTACTGCTTCAAATTACAAGTTACTTTCAACTAATTTGGTTCATCTGAGGGTTTTTTTTTCCCTATGTCAAATGATGTATTATAGGGAGTGGGTCATTTTATTTCTCTCCTAAGAGCTTTTTTGGAACATGGGCCCTTTGAAAATCTGATGAGGCAGGAGATCATTCCCCAGTACACACACATATCCCATAGGCACAATTCTGCATATGAGTATACAGGGCTTCGCTGAATACCAAGTCTAACCGAGAACTCCAGCTTAAGAACTCGTGTTCCACAGATAATTTCTTTCTGTTTTAAAATAATGATTTCAAAAGGATCATAATTTTGAAATGTATGAGCTACAATGTAGCTCATATAAGATGAAAATTTGTAAAAACGACTAGGGCATGCATGTAAACTTAAGGCACTTCTCATACCCATGTGCCTAAAAATATATGTCCCCTGGGCCCTAGGATGCGCAACTTGGGTCACTCTGCTCGTCAGGGCCTTGGGGTGCTCCCCAAGGACTGGAGAGTGCCGCTGGATGGCCCAGCACAGCCGTTTTTACTCCAGCTGTGGACAGCTGAGCCAGGTTTGGATATGGCACAGTGATCCAAGGTCATTGGTGCCTTCTGTCAACATGTTAATTCAAGCATACTAAACAGGAGGAAATGAAAATGCCCCAGTGTGTGCCTTTCAAATCTTTCTGGAATATAATATAATATATAGGCTTTTGCCCTCTTATTTTTAAAACATTTTTTATTGGTGCATTGTAGTCATACATCTTACTGGAGTACAAGATGGTAGAGGCTACATGCACACATTTTGCCCCCTTAAAATGTATTACTAACTTTTAAACAACATAGTGTGGTTATTAGAATAGCATTTATAATAGAATAGTAAAATAATGCCTGCAAGGACTAATAAGGAGGTAAGTCTCAGATAAAAAGCCTAGGACTCCTTTACACCTCAAAGCTGGGATGCAGAAGTGGTTCTCCCCAGACCTGGACATCCACACCCAGCCTGGCCCACCACTGGGCTACTCGGGTGACTTCATAAAACAACTGCCAAGGTCATTTCTGTTTCCTCCCCATTTACATTAGAGAAAGTCAGGAATCTTTGCCAGCCACATAATGGATCTAGACATTTCTCTCTTTAAGGAACTACTCACACACCCTTTGTCTACCTTAATTTTGCAAACATTTCCCCATGCTCCTTTGGCTGCCAGTCCTTCAAGACTCAGCTTAAGCATCATTTTCTAGGAGACAGTTTTATTGACTCCTCTTGATCTGAGTTAGGACTGTGTGTCAGACTCCCTTGTCAAAGAACATGCCAGACTGATAGGGGTCTTGACACCCTTGTGACGTGTTTTTGCAGGTTTGGGCAGTAAGCCACATGAGTCCAATGTGTGCTGTGTATCTCTTCTAAACTGAAACCTCTTTTTATTTCCGTCAGGACTCAGCGTGCTCTACTTCCTGTTCCTCGTATTCCTCCTCTTCTTGAATTTCGAGCAGGTTAAATCCCTTATGTATTGGCTAGATCCAAATCTCCGATATGCCACAAGGGAATCAGATATCATGGTACGTACTGCTCAGTAGCCCATAGAGAAGCTGGTAGCTGTGGGGGTAGGAGGCGGTAGGCTTCATGTTTTACACTGTTCGGTCTCCATATTTCCTGAGTAGATAGCTAAACACCAGGACTCTGGGCGGCCACTGAGTTGCATGGCTTTGCAGGAGCGATGCAGTCCAAGGCAGTGCAGTCCTCAAGATGCAAAGGCGTGTGCTAGGAGGACCATAAGGATTGTGATCAGCAGCCTCACACCTCAGTTCTGCTTCTAGCACTTGTCTGCTGTAAAACTTTGGGCAAAGTATTTGTTGGCCTATTTCCTTTTTGTCTAAAGTGGAAATAGTAGCACTTATTTTGGAGTAACGTTATCTGTGCAGGCCAGGGGCTTTGCGTGCACCGGCCTTCAGCTGGCTGCTCCTGTTCTGTCAGTATTACCCTCAGCACTTGGACTCAGACCTCCAGCCCCAGTGCCATTATCTGTCCACCTCCTTGCTAAGAAGGGGCAATGACTGAGGCCATTTCATTTGTCATTTTTACTAATACACGCAAACACACACACACACACACACACACACACACACACACACACACGGCAATGATTGAGGCCATTTCATTTGTTATTTTTACTAGTACATACATACACACACACCAAATGTCTGTCTGTCTGTCTCTCTCTCTCTCTCTTAGATTTGTAGCTTAGACCACTCTGTACTTTAGGTTTTACTGAAAAAGGATGTTTGGGAAAAATCAACTGTTTTCTTTCTCTACGCTCGCAGTGACCAGGCGTGTGGGACTTTCCCACACTAATCAATTCTCCAGCTCTGCCAACACCAGCAGGGTGACCCACGGTTTAATTCCATTCTGCCACTACCTGGAGTTAGTGTCAGATCCCACAAGTTAAGAGCTCGGTCCCACAGGACAGTCTGCATTTCAGATATTAATCATAAACCAGGGTTGGCACCTTGCTTTTTATTTGTGTCTGACCTGACAGACACAAATAGAAGGTCCCTGCTATACTCATTTGTTACAGTGGATTATGGAACTCAGGAAGCACTTGTGTTTACCACTTTATTATAAAGGATGTGATAGAGGATGCAGATGAACAGCCAGATGAAGTGGTACACAGGACATGGCCAGGAAGGCTCCCAAATGCAGGAGTCGCTGTCTCTTTGGAGTTGAGGTGTGCCACTCCCAGCAGGTGGGTGTGCTGACCCACTGGAAAGATCTCCCAACCCCATAGTTCAGGGACTTTCATTGAAGCTTCATCAGTAGATATGTTCGGTTATCAACATTACCAGTTTCTCTCTGCTCCCCTCCACTCCTGAGGATGAGGGGTAGGGCAAAAGGTTTTAAGCCTCTGATTATGGCTTGGTCTTTTGGTGTCCAACCCCCAACCAGGAGCCACCAAAGATCACCTCATTAAAGCAATAGATGTTCCTGCAACCTAGGGAATTCTAATGGCTTCGGAGCTCTGGGTCAGGAACTAGGCCAAAGACAAAGCAAAAGTTGCTGCCAGCATTCCTCTTGCTCAGGAAAATACAGGGGTTTTAAGAGGAGCTGTGTGCCAGGAACCAGGGACATAGGCCAAAATCAATATCCCGCTGTTTTATTCTGTAATGTTCTTTTCAATTTTCTTTCCTTTCAGATGCCTAATATTTGATAAAATTTAAAGAAAAACCTGGTGATGCTCAGGAGAAAGAGAACAGGCTTTTAGGTCATAGACATATTTGCTTTGACAAACAAATAATATGAAGGACTTAATAAAAGGTCTAAAGAAGTAATCATCCCACCATAGTTGACATTGCTCAAAAACTTCTTGAAATATGGTGTTTCTAAACTTTTTGTGTTTAAAAAAGTTAGTGGGCACGATTGAAACAAAAATTAAAATGCAGACATTATATGTCTTAGGAAGAAAGATCCGTCTGGGGATTTCTCACAGGAAGAGAATGGCAGAAGGTGACTTAGCTTGTAACAGTGATGCTTGTCTTAGTCAGCCTTCCATAACTGAAGCAGAATACCTAACATAATACATTTATAAAGGGGGGAATTTGCTGGGCGTAATCCCAGCATTTGGGAGGCTGAGACAGGAGGATCGTGGCTCATGGACAGCCTCAGCTATTTAGTGAGACACTTTGCAATTCAGTGACACCCTGTTTCAAATTAAAAAAAAAAAAATAGCCGGGCATGGTGGCACACGCTTGTAATCATTGTGCTTGGGAAGTGGAGACAGGAGGATCGCGCAGGTTCGAAGCCAGCCACGCTGGCTTAAGAGACCCTGTTTCTAAATTTTAAAAAGGTATAAAAATAGGTCTGGGAGTGTAGCCTGGAGGTAGAAGGGTTTCCAGGAACCCCAGTACCACCAAAATAAAATAAAAAATAAGGCTGAGGTTGTAACTTAGAGGTAGAATGCTCCTGGGTTCCATCCCCAGTACTGCAACCAACAAAAAAAGGGGGGAGGGGTTATGTTGGCTCACAGTTTTGGAGGTTTCAGTTCATGGTCAGTTGGTCCTGTTACTCTGAGCCTGTGGGGAGCAGCATGTCATGGTTAAGTGTATGGCACAGGAGGCTGCTCACCTAATGGCACCTGGGAAGCCAGGAGAGAGAGGAAGAGACTGGAATCCCACAGTCTCTTTTGAGGGCAAGTCCCCAGTGACCTAAAACTGTCCCCTAGTCTCCACTTCTTAAAGGTCCCACCACCTTCCAATAGGACCGAGCTGGGAACCGAGCCTTTAACATAGGGCTTTTACGGACATTATTGATCCAAACTATAACAATAATGAAAGTGATGGTTTTATTTTTATTCATTTATTTTGTATTTGTGTGTGGCAATGAGGGTTGAACCCAGAGGCATTCTACCTTTGAGCTACATTCCAGCCCTGTTTTTATTTCTTGGGGGAGGTATTGGGGATGAAACCCAGGGGCTTTCTACCCCCGGGCTATACTCCCAGACCTATTTTATATTTTATTTGGAAACAGGGTCTCACTAAGTTGCTGAGAGCCTCACTAAGTAGTTGAGGCTGGCTTTGAACCTGCACAATCCTCCTGTTTCAACCTCCCAAGTACTTGGATTACAAGCATATGCCACCATGCCCAGCCTTGTTTTTATTTTTTGAAATAGGTCTTACTAAGTTTCAGAGGACCTCTCTTAAGTTGCTGAGGCTGGCTGCAAACCTACAGTCCTCCTATCTCAGCCTCTCACGAAAGTGATGGCTTTAGGAAGGATACTAACAGTTACTGATTATTTGTTGTTTATTCTGCTAAGCAGGGTGCTTAGCACTTTATATATACTCTATATAAACATGCTAGGTGGTCACTAGACCATTTAACAGAGGAAACAGAAGCTTAAAATTCCGAGGGCCTCACTCAAAGCCCATAGTGCCGTCCAGCTTCCAACCCCATACTTTCATTTCCACTGTGCTTCAAGTATATAGTTATAATAATAAGCCCTTTCGTGCCCACAGGGGCCTGAGGAAATAGAAATTGGGAGAATGACTTCCCAGATACAGTATTTTCTCAAACAACGTTTTAAAGCTTTGGAGCAAAAGTGGTCACATTAAGCCAGCACGGCTGGCTTCAAACCTATGTGATCCTCCTCTCTCCGCCTCCCAAGCATGGGATTACAAGCGTGCTCCACCACGCCCGGCTGTCAATTTTGTTTTTTAAAACAAAAACAAAGCCGGGTGTGGTGACGCATGCTTTAATCCCAGCATTTGGGAGGCTGAGACCAGAGGATCGTGTTTCGCAGACAGCCTCAGCTACTTAGTGAGTCCCTCTGCAACTCAGTGAGACCCAGTTTCAAAATAAAGAATAAAAAAATAGGACAGAGGGTATAGCTCAGAGGTAGAATGCCCCTGGATTCCATCACCAGACCCACAAAAAAAAAAAAAAAAAATTAAAAACAAAAACAAGTCTTCTAAGCTTTAGACAAGCATTGAGAGCACAGCTCATGTAGCCTCAGTTGAGCTTTTCCTTACCTCCTGACGCCATGCTGGCTGCAGTGAAGGAAGCGGTGGGCATGTGCCTGTCCTGTCCTGTTGGAAGTTAGGGTCTACCAATAGGCAACTGTAAAGGAATAGCTGTCGGCTACTGAACCCTAAAACAGTTTCAACACTTAATTTTTAAGGAAATTTTGAAAAATATGCAAGAGTAAGCTGGGTGTGGTGGCACGCACTTGTAATCCCAGCATTTGGGAGGCTGAGACAGGAGGATCGCAGTTTGTAGATAGCCACAGCTACCACTTAGGCCCTTTGCAAATCAGTTAGACCCTGTTTCAAAATAAAGAATAAAAAATAGGGCTGGGGTTGTAGCTCAAGAGGTGGGATGCCCCTGGGTTCCATCCCCAGTATTGCAAAAGAAAGAAAGAAGGAAGGAAGGAAGGAAGGAAGGAAGGAAGGAAGGAAGGAAGGAAGGAACTCTCTAGTCTACATGTACCTGTCAACAGTTACCAACACATGCCAGATATTTAACTCACCCCATCCCAGATCGTTTTGTAATAGTTCTCAGACATTACATAAAAAGTATATGGACTCCTTTTGCTGTTGCTGTTACATAAGCACTTCACAGACAACATGCAGGTAGTGTTCACATTTCTCCAGTTGCCTGATAATGTATTTTACAACTGACTTGTTCAAAGTAAGACCCTGACAAGGCTCACACATTGCATGAAATACATCTCTTAAATTTATTTATTTATTTATTTTTTTGTGTGGTACTGGGGATGGAACCCAGGGTGTTGTACCTCCAAGAAAACACCCCCCAGCCCTATTTTTTATTCTTTTTTTTTTTTTTTTTTTTTTGTGGTACTGGGGGTGGAACCCAGAGGCTTTCTGCCTCCAAACTATACTCCCAGCCCTATTTTATACTTTATTTGGAAACAAGGTCTCACAAAGTTGCTGAGAGCCTCATTCACTAAGTAGCTGAGGCTGGCTTTGAACCTGTGGGATCCTCCTGTCTCAGCCAAGCCCTGGGATTACAAGAGTGTGCCATCATACCCGGCTTATTCTTTACAGGATCTCACTGAATTGCAAAGGGCTTCACTAAGTAGTTGAGGCTATTTGTGATCTGCAATTTTCAGGTCTCAGCCTCCTAAATGCTGGGATTGCATAAGCGCACACCTCCATGCCTGGCTTCTTTTATCTTTTTTGATCAGTAGTCTCCACTATACATTTTCTTTTCACATAAAGCTTGCTCTCGTGCTTGCACTCGCTCTCTGTTTGTGTGTTTGTTTGGTGGTGCCAGGGATTGATTGTACCCAGGGGCATTCTATCTTCAAGCTGCATCCCAGCTCTATTTTTTAATTTTTTTATTTCGAAACGGTCTCATTAAGTTGCAGAGGGCCTCACTAAGTAGCAGAAGCTGACCATGAACCTGTGATCCTCCTGTCTCAGCCTCCCACATTTTGGGATTACAAGCATGCACCACCATGCCTGGCTCTTAAAGCTCATTTTGAAGTAACCATATTACTTATCCCATAGAGTTTCTTGCTTGTGGGTTTCACAGCCTGCATTTGCAGGGTATCATTGAGTGTGTCTGCCTGCATTTTCAATGCACTAAAAATTGGATGTAGCGGCTGAATGGGGTTCCAGATCCCAGGCCAGTTCTTACAGTGAATAATATTGAAATATGGATCCTGATTCTCAAAGTACTACAGCATGGAATGGGCATGGCCTAGAAGGGAGGGAGCATGGTCCTACCCTCCATCATGTTGCAGCACTATAAAGGAAAAGGAGTAGGTGCTGTTAAAACCTGTGCAGGGACCTAATGTAGCCAGGGATGTGATGTTCAAGCTGGCAGCTGGAGTTGGGGCAGTGGGAGCCAGCCGGGCAGGGGCCATTACTCAGGCAGGACAGCCCCTATGGAGGCCCTGGCTAGGGAGCAGGGTGAGTCAGGCTGAGGATTGTGGGGGTGCAGAAGCGGAGAGCTGTGCCCGAGGCTGGGAGGCTGTCAGGGCCAGGTGGCCGCAGGGAGGAGTTTGGAAGTTACTCCAAATGTAATAGAAGGCCGCGATATGTTTCTCTTAGGGAGTCAATCAGTACCCTGATCTGGAGTTGAATTTGGAAACCAAAGAAAGTTCAGAATATCAGCTGATTTCTTCCTATAAAAGCTCAGTGGAGCTCAGATAGCCTTAGACTTGCTAATAGCCCCAGCCCCAGATTAAACAGGCTTGTCTTCCCCTGGCCCATTGAAAGGCAGATCTGTTCAGAGTAAGTAGAGGTTAGAGAGGTTGAGGAATTTGGGGCTGGTGGGACCTTGTCATTGTCCATATTCTAATATATAACCTGTTCAGCCCCAGTGTGTTTCTGCGTCAGCCTGGAGTTCCCTGTCAAAAAAACCTGCTCTTGCTAACATTTAGGGAGAGACTTTTCATCCCAGTGCAGGGCAATTTGAGTTTTTAAGCCTTATCTTCACTTACCCCTTTTGAATTATATCCATATTTCTCCATATTGTCTACTTACACATCATATTACATCTCACTACTTCGCAAATGAAAAAAAAATAGATTACAAAAATCTTAGTCTTATTATGTCTGTAACAAAGTATCTGGAAAGAAACTTAAAGAAGGGTTTCAGTGCGTGGTGGGCTGGCTCTGTTACTATTAGGCAGAAGTGTCATGGTAGAAGAGCCAGGCAGAGGAAAGCTGTTCCCCGGTGGCAGCCAGGAAGCAGAGGGAGACAGATAGACAAACAGCAAGTGGGAGCAAAGAAGAGGTCTTCCTCCAACTAGTCTTTACCTTCTACAGTTCCCACCACTTTTCAATAATGCCATCAGATTTTAAATGTATGAATGGATTAGTCCATTGGTGAGGACAGAGTCTTCATGGTCCAATCAGTTCCCAAGAGCCCCACCTCTAGCAGTGCCACCCTGGGGTCCAAGCCTTTAACACAAGAGCCTTTGGGGATGTTCCAAACCCAACCCACGACAGCATCTGTGCAGCTTTGCAAAGTAAAATGCATTTCATCTGAGAGGAAATCCCATATGGTGGGTTTCAGGAAAGGTAAAAAAGCTCTTAACTGTTCTTTCGATTTCTCAGAAAATATCATTGGAGAATATTATAGTTAATTGGAATGTTTCCAGTTGTCCGATAATAGGTGAATATCTTCCAGCTACTTCCTGTTAGATTAATTTGGGGAAGAAAGGATATAAAGTGTTCCAAAATCCAAAATATATTGTCCTATAGTCAGCATATGATAACTACTTTCATAATACTTAAGCATAAGATTTAAACTTTCTTAGAAATATATAATGTATTCAAAACCAAAAAGATACTAAAATGGGACTGAAAATTTTAAAGGTTTTAGAATTTTTAGTATTTTGCAGTATGAGGTAGCTGATATATTTTTCAGTGGGGGCTTATTCTGTTTTCTTCTCATCTCAGAGACTGAGAGATTCAGCTTTAAGGCTTTGCACTTTTCTGAAAGTTCCACTTGCCTACATCCCCTTAGTTTTGATATGTAGTTATATTATTACTCAAATTTTAAAATTTTTCTGTTATGATTTTTTTAACCCATAATTTTTAGAAACATGTTTTTAAGTGTCCAAGTCTAGTGGGATTTTAAATTCATGTTTCTGTTATGGGCCTTGTCTTCTGTTCTGTGGTCAGATGACATGGTCTGTGTGATGCTTTTTTTTAAGATGGGCCTTTGTAAAATTATATTGCTTCTCATTTAACCCATTGTTTGCAATTCAGAGCAAAGCAGTTTTTGCTTACAAACTCTAGTCCTTGTGCATTTACTCCAGAAACGTCTTATTAAACTTTTTTGCAATTGAGTAGGACATGCATTAGTTGTCCAGCTCAGAGCAGTTCTTCTCATTCTCTGTCTAAATCCTGTGCAGGCCTGTGTCGAGCGTCCCATTCACGGGTTCCCTCTTCATTCTTCATGTCCAACAGGAGTATGCTGTGAACTGCCACGTCATCACCTGGGAGAGGATCGTCAGCCACTTTGATATATTTGCATTTGGGCATTTCTGGGGCTGGGCCATGAAGGCCTTGTTGATCCGCAGTTACGGGCTCTGCTGGACAATCAGTATTACTTGGGAGCTGACTGAGGTAAGACGCAGGGGGAGAGGGTTCCCAGGGCTAAGCAGTGTGCCCAGCGCATGAGTAGGAAGAAGAAAACTGTTGAATAACAGTCTATTTTCCAGCCTCTGTGGTACAAAACTATACCATCCCGTGAGAATATTCTAGACCTTTGTCTAAAAAAGCCAAAAAGAACTTGTCTGGTTAATGAAGTATGTTTTTATCCCATAAGTCTTAAAGAGAAACAAATGAAATCAGGCTTCGGAATGAAGTTGAAATCCCAAGTGAGACAAATAAACGGTAATGAGATCCGCATAGAAGAGTTGGGTGTTCCCACTCACTGACTTTCAGTCTGAGAGAAATAGAATTAGGTGTTCCGAAATTACAAGGGCAGCCAAAGGCATTTTGTAGTTGAAAAATGGATTAACAATAGAGCTCCAGCATCTCAGTGATTAAAAGCTTGTGTCATTAAAAAAAAAAAAAAAAAAAAAGATACACTCTTGAAAACTACTAGTAAAATAAATTTGGGGAACTAATTAATGATTCAATTTTGTTTTATCATTAGTCACTCCCAGAGAACAAAATTTGGCTATGTGCATGGTTTATTTCTCAGTGTCAATCACTGTCCTGATCCTAACTTAGGGAAGTGTGCCAGTTAGATATAGCTCCTATTAATGCACCTCTAAAAGCTTCAAACCTTTTTTGGAAGTTTTAGAACTCCACTTGGAAGTCTGAGATCAAGGTGGTAGCCAGAGGTTGGTTCCTTCCGAGGATTTCCAGGCCTTTGTCCTTCCTTCCTGTGGTTTATAGCAATCTGGTGTTCCTTGACTTGTAGGTGCACCCCCCCCCATCTCTGCCTTCATGATCTCGTGACATTCTCCATGTCTGTGTGTCTGAGCCTTCTCGGGGTTCTTTGCATAAGGACACTAGTCATAATGAAGTAGGGGCTCACCCCATTCTAGTGTGACCTCATCTGAAATAAATAGTAATGGCTCCATTTCCAAATAAGTTCACCTTCTGAGAATTGGAATTTGGGGCTTCAGTATCGGAATTCTCGGTGTAGGATTCAACTCCTCCATAACAGTGCCCAGCGCCTTACTTGTCGTCATGAATCCTCAGTACACAGGGAAAGGCAGGAGTATCTCCTCCCATTGTGCAGAGGAGGGGACCAGAGCTCAGAGCCTTGCTTCCTGAGGTGAGCCGGGACTGCATTCTGCAGCCACATTCCTGTCCTTTTATGCCACATTCTACCTCAGAGTCCTGCACCGGCCTCACCCACTGCGTGCACTGTGCAGTCGCCCAGCCTGTCTCAGCCTCCCTCACGTCCACACGCTTGCTCTGTAGCCTGGACACTCCGCCGTCCCTTCCTATCCCTGTTCTCCAGTGTCCCTTGGCACCCAGGCCCTGTGACTTCTAAACACTTGTAAAGTCCATCCCTGTGCTCCCACATGTGTCTGATCCACCGTCTCTTGTCTGAAGAGTTACCCATTGCAAAGTGATCCTTTTCAGCCCTCCACTACATCAAGACCCTCTTTTCCTAAAAACTTCAGTGTTTGTCCATTGCTCTTAAAACAGAAGCCAGACTTCTGAGCCAGCCAGTGAGGCCCGAGGGGAACTGGCCACTGCCTCCCTGCCCAGCCTCCCCGAGCCTCTTACCCGGCCTCTGTCCTCTAGCCAGCCTTGCTGTCCCCATTGGGAAGACTTTGCTCCCTTCCCTCCCGGAAGCCCTCCACTTAGCACTTCCCCCTTCCCTACTCCTCACCCACTAGCCTGCTGTCATAGGGCTCAGCCAGAGGAGAGCTTTCCCCACCCCGCCACTAGCTGCGCTCCATCTTCCACCCTGGGAAGAACACGCTCTCTTCTCCTGTGAAATGCCCTTCTTGTCTCAGACACATGATTTTTCTTCCTTGAGAGGACAGAGCTCATGTCTGCATGTTCCTGGCCCCAAGCACTTTTCCTTACACATGGCACTTGCTTCTCTGCATTTCCATTGTGAATGAACAAAGGTGGCCCTAGCTGCTCAGACTCGGGTTCTCAGGGCCCGTCTTGCCCAGAATCTGGTACTTTCTAGAACGTTTTTGGACTAACGTTTTTGTATCCTCCATCACTGCAGCCTACGTGTTTTGCCCCAGCTAACAGTCTCTGGCTTCTGCTGCAGTCTCTTTCTTCTTGTTCATGATCCAGAGTTCCAGCTCCACCTTGTGGCTCAGAAGGTGGGGACACACTTCAGGGGTCGTCGTCAGGCCACCACAGAAATGTGCAGCCACAGCCATCACACGCTGGCTGTCAGCAGGCACATTAAGAAGAGTTTCCTATGTTTGCCTATTGTTTATAGCTTATAAAATGGTTCCACAGATACTGTTTTAGTTTTATAGTATTTATTATTATGTTACTTCAGGGGTATGCAGACAAGGTTGCCATTCAGTGTGACAGGTACATCCTTTGTTTTGGATACACTTCTAAAAGAGACTTCCTAGCTGGGCATGGTGGCACACACTTGTAATCTCAGCATTCAGGAGGCTGAGACCGGAGGATCACGGTTCACGGACAGCCTCAGCTACTTAGGCCCTCCGCAACTTAGTGAGACCCTGTTTTAAAATAAAGAAGAATAAAATATAGGGCAGGGGGTGTAGCTCGGAGGTCAAATGCCCCTGGGTTCCATCCCCAGACCCGCAAAAAAACGTTTTTTTAATTAAAAAATAAAAGAGACTTCCTGTTCCACCCTCGATCTTCCTTTACCCTTTTCTTTTGTGTCCTCATCTTTATCTCCACCTCTTGAAATCAGTCATTCCTGTCCTCAGTGTTCCCGCTTCAACATGTCTTTCATCCAGAATCTTTCTCCAGTTACCCGCAGTGAGAATGCATCTTTGTCCCCGTCATACTTCATTTATGTCACCATCGTAACACTTGCCTCAGTTTCCCTCTGTGGTTCTGGTTATCTGGACACGCATCTGGCTCCTCCTCTTGAGGTCTGCAGCTATACACGTCATGGGTGCCTAATGAGAGATTGTCATCCTTGTGAGTTGGTTAGCATGAGATGTCCTGGTTAGTCCATCAAGATCTAACCTTTCAGCTTTTACGTTTACTCGCTGATTTACTTAAATATCTCAGGAATTTCTGAAAAGAACAGCTTGAATTCTCAAGCTGCTAATATTGAGGATTATCCCAATACTTTGTGGTCAGGCAGGAAGACTTTTCTTTCTCCTTCTCCCAGATCCTTATGTTGTCTTTAACCAAGGTTGTTCACTGGTCATATGTTTTTAAAGCACCATCATGCCTTTAAAGCTAGTTCCTAAAAAAAAAAAAAGACCTATTTACATAAATGTTGTCTGCAAACCACTTGCAATATAAAAAAAGAACCAGGTTATAGACTTTGTTATTGTTTTTGTGCATTAGGAAAGAATAAAATAACTTTTTCTGGAGCAATATTTTATTAAAAGGAAATGTATCTTTCTGATGGCACCCATTTTAGTTGTTCCAACCATTCTTTTTTGTGTTCCCCAGCTGTTCTTCATGCATCTTCTGCCCAATTTCGCCGAGTGCTGGTGGGACCAAGTCATTCTGGACATCCTGTTGTGCAACGGCGGCGGCATCTGGCTGGGCATGGTCGTTTGCCGGTTTTTAGAGATGAGGACTTACCACTGGGCCAGCTTCAAGTGAGTTCTTTTTCAACATTAGTCACAGTGTTACATAATGTATCTTTAAGTGCTTTGCTAGGAGTCCTATTTAGTCCCATCCTTCATGATAAGAAATTCCATATTAGGAATTGAAATTCACAAATGATTCTAAACCCAGTTTAAGCATTTGTCCAGAAAATGCTAAGTCATTTTTCTCTTTTCCACCTTGTATTTAGAGGGCCCTAACACCATCTTGATTCAAAGCGTTTCTCAAATCCATCCCTTTTCGATCTGTGCTTCCTCAGCCACACACACACTCCCACCTGAGGTCATTGGTCCCCTGCCCCTGGAGACAGCCCTCCTCACACATCGCTTGCATGAACTGTGTAAAAACAACAGGCTCCTCAGCTCCTGGCCCTGTGGGTGGCTTCTCATGGCTTTAGGAGAGAATGCACATCGTGGGCTGGGTGGGGAGGACCCTCTTTCATGCCTTCCAGGCCCCGAGGTTCTGTGGCTGTGCACAGTCGTCCCCTCTGTACCTGGGAGTCGGCCCACATTCCCTTGGACCAGGCTGCTCCACCTTTTCTTTGGTGACTCAGCTCACCTGTCCCCTCTTGGGGAAGCTGTCCTTGTCTCCAGTGTAAGTTGCACGCCCCTCCTCTAGACCTCCAGGAGGATGGCCCACACCATCATCTTTTCTTCATTCTGTGTAGTTCAACTTAGTTTTTAGTTCTCACCATGCCACTGAGAGGAGGAAGACCGGCATACCGATAATAGAAGTAGCTGTTTTCATTGCATTTAAAACCTTATTTTAGCCAGGCATGGTGGCTCACGCTTGTAATCACAGCACTCGGGAGGCTGAGACTGGAGGATCACGGTTCTTGGACAGCCTCAACTACTTAGTGAGGCCCTCTGCAACTCAGTGAGACCTGGTTTCAAAATAAAGAATACAATATATGGCAGGGGGTATAGTTTGGAGGTTGAATATCCCTGGGTTCCATCCCCAAACCTGCAAAAAAAAAAAAAAAAAACCTTTATTTTACATAACAGAACATGAACATCTTCCCATCTCATCCAGTATTCTTGTAAAACATGATTTTAAAGGGTTTCATCCTATCCCAACATAAATTAGTTCTCTGTTTTTGTCACTTAGATTTTCCAAAGCTTTTACTGAATATTCGTAGACATAGATTTTTATGCGCATCTCAGATTTTTCTTTGTAAATAAATTCTTACAAGTACAACAATTGATATTCTCATCTATCATGGTGTGTGTGGTCTGTGTGTCCATTTATTGTGTCTTTGAATTTTATATTTAAACCTTTTTTAATTTTATCCCACATAAAATTGTGTGATAATGGGTTTCTAGTCTGTTCTTTTTTAAAATTTTTCCCTTTAATAGTGCTTTATAGTTGAAGAATATTATACTTTGTCATAAATGTAATTATATTTTTTATTTTGTTAGCCTCTTTATAATTTAGTCTATTTGGGGTTATTATTTAAAACTTCAAAAAGATTTTTATCTATTTGTTCAGGTAACATTAACCTATATTTTCTTTTAATTTTTTAATAGTTGCACTCTATTATTTTAAATAATTTACTTAATCTGCCTCAAATGTATTTTAGCATATGATATAATGATATAAGGAGATTTCATGATTTATTTTGTAATTGACTAACCATTTTTCCTAGACCCTTAACAATCCTTTCTTTGAAAACCAACTTTTTTTTTTTTTTTTTGCAGGTCTAGGGATGGAACCCAGGGGCATTCAACCTCTGAACTACACCCCCTGCCCTGTTTGTTATTCTTTATTTTGAAACCAGGTCTCACTAAGTTGCAGAGGGCCTCACTAAGTAGCTGAGGCTGTCCATGAACCGTGATCCTCTGGTCTCAGTCTCCCGAATGCTGGGATTACAAGTATGAGCCACCATGCCTAGCGGCAACCAACTTTAAAAAGACATTTTAAGAACTAGACATGACCCATGGCTGTAATCTCAGTACATGGGAGGCTAAGAGAGAAGGATCACAGGTTTGATGACAGCCTCAGCAACTTAGTGAGGCTCTTAGCAACCAGCCAGACCTTTATCAAAATAAAAAAATAAAATAGGGCTGTGCATGTAGCCCAGAGGCAGAATGCCCCTGAGTTCAATCCCCAGTATCAAAAGGGAGGGGGGCATTTTAAGACTTTAAAGCAGAACATAAACAAGCATAGTGACTGGGTGAGGAACTGCTGCTACAAGCAAGCTTTATGGACTGAATCACATTTGAGCCTGATCAGTCCTGGGACTCTTATTCTCCTTGTTGGGATCTTATTGTTATTCTCTTCGTTTTAGGGATGATTGTGGTCATCCTAGGATGGTGGTGTGTTCTTCTTTTTAGGGATGATGATGCCAAGGCTCACACTTAGTAATTTGCCCAAGGACACTCAGCTACTAAGTAGGGGAGTCTTGATTTGCATCAGGCAGACTCCTTCCACAGTGCTTTTCTGTTTTTATATGTTTATGCTTCAAATTCAACTTCAGTATCATTTTGCCAGGATGCCAAAATATAAGCCCAACTACTAAATGGAAAAAAAAAAACCCTCATTTTTTGGGGGGGTGATACTGGAGTTCCTGGAAGCCCTTCTACCTCCGGGCTACACTCCCAGACCTCTTATTTATTTATTTATTTATTTATTTATTTATTTATTTATTTAAATTTGGAAACAGGGTCTCTTAAGCCAGTGAGGCTGGCTCCGAACCAGCGCGATCCTTCTGTCTCCGCCTTCCAAGTGCAGGGATTACAAGCGTGCGTCACCACACCCGGCAAAAAAAAAAAAAAAGCTCATTTTTAAAAGTCACATTAGATGTACAAATGAATACGGATTAATTTGAATTGAATTACCCTCTTCACTGTATTAAGGATTCTCTTTCTTGATCGTGCTATATGTACCTCTTTTGGTAGGTCTGTGCATTTTGCCATTTTTTGAAGATAAGTCCTTCATAGCTCTTGTTAATTTGGGGGTAGTCTCCATTTGTGTTACAGTTGTACCACAAGGCTTCTTGCTATGATATTTTCTTATCACATTCTTACTAATGGACAGGTGGGTGGGTGAAGGAGCAGACCTGGTTTCCTCTACTCTCCCCGACCCCTCTCTCTCCAGAAGGAAAGCCTGAATTGTTGATACTTGGGCCTTCTGCACTTAGCATCATGTCTGAGATATAAAGGTCCCTGATAAATATTTGTAAAACTAAAGACTCTGCCAGGTATTAGATGATATTTGCATTGGATTTCAGCTTTCCTGAACTATTATGAGAAGGCCAGAATCTACACCCACCCCTGATGCTTATAAGGTCAGTCTGCATCAGCCAGCTGCTCTCCCTGACCCTAAATATGCTCATTTGTAAACTTGGGAGCATTTCTGTCATCGCTGTGTGAAACTGTCAGTTGAGTGATTCTAGTTAAAACTAAGAAAAGTTAAGTCAACTATTTATCATCCCATACTTTTCACATCTCTGGGAAAGAAATGGTATAAAGACAGGACTTGGGTGAGCTCAAGAATATGGAGCATGAGTCATTTTACCCAAACATCCCCTTAGGAGACACACAGTGGACAGACTAGTGCCCTGCTGGCATCCAGGTTCTTCCTGGGCGGAGTCCAGGTGGTTGTGCTGATGACCCTCCATTTCTGTCACCAGTTCACTCTGGCTCAGGAACACCCTGACCACACTGCACCGTGCCCCTCATCACTGGGATTCCCCATCCACTGGGCTTCTATCACCTGCCCCCTGCAAATAGAGTCCTGGATTGAGAAAGGGTTCTTTCTCATTTTGCTATAAAATCATCAGTGCACAGTTTTTTTTTTCTGTTTGACCCCAACCTGCCCCATCCCCTCTCTTTTGTCTCTGGATTATCACTGGAGATATTTTCTTCTTCCAGGGACATTCACACCACCACTGGGAAGATCAAGCGAGCCGTGCTGCAGTTCACCCCTGCTAGCTGGACCTACGTTAGATGGTTTGACCCCAAATCTTCTTTCCAGAGAGTGGCTGGCGTCTACCTTTTCATGATCATTTGGCAGGTATTTTTTCAGATGCCCATAACTCTGGGGGAAAAAAAACACAAAAACAAGCTGCCCAGGAATTTAGAATTAGTGTTAATTTGCATTGCATATCAACTAGGTAATTTAGAAAAGATATTCTGCACCTGGCTTTAGAATAATTAAGCAGAGTGATTACATCTAAGGTCTTGCTTTGTTATGAAGACATTTTAAAATATGGATCTTTGAATTGCAGATTAGGAACAGATTCGATTTCCTGAAAAGAGGCATGTTTAGCATCCATCACTCAATGTATTGCCTTTTAGAACGTGGTCATTTTCAAAACCAAAGACAAATCAAAAGGCTTTTCTTATATTTCTAATTCAGCATTTAATGGTCAGGTGTATACATCAGCTGTTACCACTGTGGGCAATGTGCCCGATCAGCTCTGGCATGGGCCCTTTGGTGATGTGCGTCCTCCACGGTGTGGTCCCCAGTGGAGAGAAGGTGTGGTTCCAGATGGACTGTTACATAATGGAAGCAATCCAGACAGCCACAGGTCTTGGCAAAGGCTTCTAAGACATTTCTGATTTCTAGAGATAGCCTCTGTTTATTGAGTTTTCTGTCCCTAGATGGTTTCTCAACTTCTGGAGACTTAGCAAGACAAATCAGTTTTTGCCTGAAAGATCTTTCAAAATCAACAGAAAATATATTTTGTACACACAAGCACTAAATATTCCCAACAAAAGGAACTATCAGCAGATGTCACTTTTAAGACTATTCTTCTTAAGACTAGATTCATACCTAGACAATAATAGCACCCATTTCAGTAAGTGGGGCTGTGTATACAGGAGTGTAGTGAATACTGAGCAATCCCCATGCTTTGGAGAAGTCAGGACGAATAGCTCTCTATATCCATGATTCCACATCTGTGGATTCAACCAACTGCAGATTGAAATGTTTGAAATAAACTGTCTCTGTGTTGAACTTGTTCAGAATTTTTTCTTGTCCATTATTCTGTAAACAACACGGCACAACAATTACTCACATAGCATTTGTATTGCACTAGTTATTATAAGTAATCTAGACATGAGCATACATTCAGTGTACATACTGCATCATTTTATATTAGGGACTTCAGCACCGGCAGGTTTGGGTATCTACAGGTTCTCCAGAACCAGTCTCTCACAGATGCCAAGAGATGCGTCTGTCTATAAAAATGGGACTGTATAATGTGTCAGGATTAGGCTTTGCCTTATTCAGGCAAATGTCCCAGAAGCTCTAAGTTTTACTAGAAGGAGGAATGATTAGATCTGTGAAAGAGAGATAGTCCAGTACTTCTAGAATAGAAGTACTTGGTAGCATTTCACAGAGCACAGCTGTCTCATGGCTGTGAACACTGTGCTTTGGTCAGCTCACCAGGTATGGTGGTAACTATTGTGCTATTTTTTATTTTATATTATTGAGGTCCATGCTATGGGAAAACAGCGAGTGTTTGATGTAACTGCAAGGCACCTGCAGTCCCTGTGGCGTGACCTCAAAGCTCAGTGACCTTTCCATGGTCCCTGTTCATTGTTTGAGATCTAGAACCAGGCTTGGGGCAAATGGCAGCCATATCTTGGCCATGGTCTTCTGATAGAGTTGCCGCCAAGAGCTCATCATGGCAGGCTGCACTCGGATGCTAACTTCAGGGAACAGTGCTGCTGCCCCTAGGTGAAACTTGGACCAAGCCTTGACCCCTGCTTTCCAGAGCTGCCTGAGGTCGAGGATCCGCCCCAGCCCAGGCATGTGCTGCTCAAGTGCATAGTCATCTCAGTGACGTACTTTGGGCACAAGCTTACTTTCTACAGCTGGACTTCCTGTAGACCCGGCTTGACTCTAAGGCCGTCAGTGGAAGCAAGTGTTGCATGGTTTCCGTGGTGCTCGAAGCATTCCTCTCCCAGCTGTCTCAGCAGATCACACGTGAGCTAAGTGACAAAGTAGAAAACATGACAGATAGTGATTGCCCTCCTGAGCCCTACCCACCATTCCAGTTCTCCCCTGCCTCAGATCCACCCCTAGACCCAGTTTGTCAATGCTCATGTTGTACTGACTGTTGCTAGTTTGACCTCTGCAGACCTGTATATTTACTGAAAATGCTTTGAACATAGCAGTTCTTTTTGGCCATAGACATCTATTTAAGGAATTCTTGCCTGTGACTTAACGCGATGTGCCAAGGTGACTGATTCCTCCCTTTTCTTTTCAGCTGACTGAGTTGAACACCTTCTTCTTGAAGCACATCTTTGTTTTCCAAGCCAGCCACCCATTAAGTTGGTGCAGGATTCTCTTCATTGGTTGCATCACGGCTCCCACAGTGAGGTAGTTCTTTTGCAGCCTATTATTCTAGAACATAACCTGCCTTGTGGTCTCTTGCCTAGCAGAAAGAAAGTCACATCAGTTAACAGGTTTTCCATGAAGATGCCACTCTAAAAAATTGCTTGGTTTTGCTCTAAGGTTGTAGTGTTACTAAGGGCTTATTGTTATTGGGGCTTAAAAAACAGAAAGTGAATCATCATTGCCGCATCAGTGCCACACTAGTTATTTTCAAACCCCTTTGCTCACAGGCTGGTTCTGTAAGCCAAGCTCCCCCCCTCCGGCCTAATCTGAACTCTGAATCTCTTAGAGGAGTCCTTCAGTAGGCACTGGTGTCTGTCCCCTTGACTAGGACTGGATCGGGCACAGGAAGCAAGGCGGGACAAGTTTTATGTTCACTCTGTCCGAGTCCTTTAACTATACATTGGCTTGTTCGTCTTCCAGAAGTTCTTACTGAGATGCAGTTTTGTTCTTTCAGACAGTACTATGCTTACCTCACCGACACACAGTGCAAACGCGTAGGAACACAGTGCTGGGTGTTTGGGTGAGTATCTATATTGCAGAGCTTTTCAAGAGCGTGTATGCCCCTAGATTTCTCTGGGTAATTTTTGGCCTTGTGGTCAGTGCTTTTCAGTGTGATTTCCCTGGGAAGGCAGGTGAACAAGGTTTCCTGCTATTTTTTAGTTTTTACATATTTTTAATTTTTAACAGTTCCTTCCCTAAGCAGAGCATAGTCATCTTGGCAAATTATAGAAAGAGGGTATGAACTGCTGTCTTTTAGAAGAATTATTAGGAAATCTTTGGGTATTTTCTACATAGAGCTTGCCTCATGAAATAAATTAGATGTAGATCAGTCGAATATCCTCTGAACGCATCTTGAGTGTGGGACACCATCCTGTTCGGGGGCTCTTGAAACAGCTATCTACTCTTTACCAAAGTGTAATCTTAGTGTTCAAAGAATCCACAGCCACATGGCTCAAATTTATTATCTTGTTACAGATATAAATGCTCTATCTTAACTTACTATTATTTAACTACCGTGAAAGAGGCCATGATTTATCTAGTTTTAGGGCCCCCAAGCCCCCTGTTAAAGGTGAGCCCCTCTTAAATGTTTTAGAGAAGTCAGTCTGCTTCAACAATAATAACTTGCCATCTCATTTAGCAACCAAACTTTCTGAGCTGTCCAGCAATTCTGCATAGGAAGTTTGTTCCCTGAGGTCGCATAGATTCAAGACCTAATCTAGATTCTAAATTGACGGTGATGGTATAAAGAAAATTTAAGGAAAACTCATAATAGAGAAGCAATTATATCCAACAGGATTTTAGACAGAATACGGTTTTTCCACTTAACTGCAATGTAGGCACATGGACGTAACTTCCGTAAAGAATATTGAAGAAACTGAAGAACACCCAAAGAAATCAACCCTACAGAGAGAAGTGCAGCAGTCTTTCATTCCTCAGAAACGTGTGTGTGTATGCCGGGCATGGTGGCACACGCTTGTAATCCCCGTGCTTGGGAGGCGGAGACAGGAGGATCTTGCAGGTTCGAAGCCAGTCACGCTGGCTTAAGAGACCCTGTTTCCAAATTAAAATATAAAAATAGGTCTGGGAGTGTAGCCCAGAGATAGAAGGGTTTACAGGAACTCCAGTACCATCAAAAAAAAAAGAAGAAGAAGAAACGTGTGTGTGTGCGCGTGCACGTACATGTATACTTGAGCTCTTATTCCAGATTCTGAGGGGTTACCTATAGCTTTAAAGGAAAAAAGTGTTCAATTTAGGCAAGTCTTTCCCCACCCTAGAAGACAAAGGGCCGTTGTCATTCGTTAGTCATGACTTAATTCTGTGGGTAAGTTGATTTTCTTGCCCAAGCACTTGCAGTGTGGAGGATGATAGGTGGATTAAGTTGCCTTTGTTTAGCCGTGTGTAGCAAGAGGCCACACACACATGTTCCGGGTTTCTGATGGACTATGCAGAGGAGGCCTCCAGCCTCATGAGTCAGGTGTCCTAGCAGGAGGGATGTGGCTATTCCTCTCACTTTTTGTCCAGCTTAGCCCTTCTCTTTCACCGATGCAATCCATTTATATACAGTTTTTTCCTTGATGTTTAAAAGTCCTCAGCAAGGTCTTACCCCTCCGTGGAGTGCATGTTTTCCATAGAACTTGAGCAGTTTTCCTGTAGGAGAAAAGGAGATATGGGTCAGAGACAGAGTAATGATGTGGCAGTTTCTTCCTGATTGAGCAGCCAGAAAGTATAGTTTTCAGGGGGAGCAACGGCAGAGGTAAAGGGAAATAAAGGGTGCTAGAAATACTGTGAAATGCTAGAAAGTCGTGCTCCTTGGACGGTGATTAAGATAAAGTTAAATGCAAAAGACTCACTTAGTATGCCTTATTGAGAACTGTGAACTCCCAGAACAGTGGGGCCAAGATTAATGAGTCTTATGAGAACTGGCGCTGTGTGCTGAAAAAGAACAAATCCATCTTCATGACTCTCACAGGGGTCCCACCTGCCTGCATGCGCGTGTGCCTGTGCATGTGTGTGTGCGTGCACAAGAATGTCTCTTCCTCCCCTCTTCTGCCTCATCCCTTCCCCTATCCACTGTTGCCATCAATTTATTCCTTCTCCTATCAAAATAGAAAACACTTAAATGTCTGAATTCTTTTAATAACTAGTAGCTGCCATGTGGCTTTCTTTATACTAATTTAGGGATGATCCCAGGACTAAGTTGGTGTGGACCTGTGAGAAGTGACCCATATATTATGACATTTTGTCTTTTGGGAGGTACAAGGGGATAAGGCAAAGGTCAAACAGCCACTTGCCTAAGGCTTCCTTCCCACCATTTCACATCTTTTTCGCCATCAGTAAACATTATATCCCAAAACTGTATTAGTTATTTGCTGATTTAACCAAGTACAGACTTACCACGTTGCCTTCTACAGTTGCAATGCAGTTCTGAACTGCGTTCTTACACTTGCAGCACAGGGCAGAGCTGGGGCCCATGCAGCTGGGGGATGGGGCCCCGAGCAGGAGAAAGCAGTAGTGTGCAAGAGTTGGTCCCCTCTGTTAAGAAGTCACAGTATGAGCTGGGCGTGGTGGCGCACGCTTGTAATCCCAGCATTTGGGAGGCTGAGACTGGAGGATCGCAGTTCACATTCAGCCTCAGCTACTTAGTGAGAGGCCCCTGCAACTTAGCGAGACCGTTTCAAATAAAGAATAAAAAATAGAACTGGGGGTGTAGCTCAGAGGTAGAATGCCCCTGGATTCCATCTTCAGATCTGCAAAAAAAAAGTCACCGTACGTTTCTTCAGCTCTGCAGGGTTTTGGGGCCTGGCTGACAGGAGGTTGCAGTTCACATCCTTGCTCTCTCTGCCCTTTCCCCACTTCACTCTGATTATAGTTGAGCGTCTTTGCCCCAGGAAGAGAGTATTAGCCCGGTTTTGAAAGAAAAGCAGTCTTGTCACCTGGTCTTGGGCTGTAGCCAAGTCTTGGCTGGAGTGAGCTGTGGCTCCTCTTCCTCCTGAGAGTCCCTGGACCAGGCCTTCAAGGGGAGCATGCCTTTGCCTGAGGCCCAGGACCAGGTCCTGCCCCAGCAGCACAGCTGCCCCTGCCCCGCAGCCTCACGGGCCCCCATCCCAACCCCCATTACCATCTGCTGTGCCCGCCACTCTGCCTGGTGGGCTCCAAGGTCGGTTCCCACCCACCCTCACCTCTTGCACCTTCTCCACACTCTCTGCCATCTTGACACTGTCCTCTTGCTTCTGTGAGCGCCATCCTGGATTTCCTCCCACTTTTCCTTTTCTGGCTTCCCATTCCGTCCCTCTCTCTTGCTGCAGTTTCCCATAGTCGTCGTTTTTCCAGTCTCAGAGCCTCCGAGCGTTCTTCCTTAAGGACAGACACAGCTAGGAAGCAGGCAGCCCTTTCCAGGAGGAGGGAGCTAGCTGGGGGAACAGATGTGGTAGCAGGCTTATCCGTTCTGTGACCCTATCCAGCACCTCCGGGTCACCGCCGGCCAACAGCCCTCTTGCAGCCTCTCCTTCCCGCCCACCAGGCCTCGGTTGGGGCCCAGCCAGGGCTCTCACACTACCTGCGGGGCCAGAGCCATCCTCCTGCAGGCTCTACCCTCCACCGTCCTCTCCTGGCTATTACCCCGGCTGTCCCCACTCGTTGGCTTAGGAAATCCCCACTCGCACCTCAAGACCTCAAGCAGTAGTTACAGAGGCTTTCTAGCAGTTGATTCCCTTTGCTCAAATGTCCCAGCCCCTTAATACATAAAGTTAACTGAAGATCCTCTGTCCTCCTTCCCTCCTTGCCCCGGGGTTCTCTGACAATCAGAAAGTACCAGAACACAGATGCAATGTAATCTCTCTGTTTGGGCCCAGCAGAACTCTCATTTATTCCAAAAGTCCCATTTAGAACCAGAACAACACCCCTGAACCTGAAGGACACCGCTTGGCTTCCTGTGCACCCATGACAGCTGGGTTTCATGTAGTATCTCCAGCACTATTGGAGGCCGGCTCCCCCACCTCCCAGCATACTCTGAGGAACGCTGTGCATCTGCAGGACGCTGTCTGTGGGACTCAGGCAGGCAGCCCCGGGGCCATGGCTGTGCTGCAGCTTTCTCAGACCTCAAGAGCAGCCTTTGCTGATGCACTGCACGGCGCTGCTTTGTGCCTCCAGCTTGCACACGAGCCTAGAGCTTCTGTGCCCCAATTGCAGTCATCACTTTGCTGGCCATCTCCTCCCGTTCACCAAGGAACTCCTTGCGCTTGACTCAGCATGAATATCACCCCTCTCTACCCTGTAGAGCTGGCTCCAAAGAGGCTGAGCCGAGAGCCAGCAGACCAGCACTAAGTCAGAACCTCCGTGGCCGGCCCTGGGCCTATATCTTAGGTAGCCCAAATGTTTATTTGCCTTGTAACTTTGTTCAGCCAGGATAAGCATGGCAGCGCGAAGCAAGGGGAGGGATGCAGGCTGATGTCCATCACACTAGTTTGGCCCCTTGCTCAGCCAGGGAAAGAGCTTAGATATTTAAATTTGAACTAATACAAGGGCTGGGTTGCAGAGCTATTCAGGGGGAGGCCTCCACCCCAGGGGAAAGGAGGTTGGTGGTGTCTCAACTGTCAGGCTTAATACAGGCTCCTACTGTGCCCAAGACTTTAGCCCCAGTCCAGACTAGCTGTCCTTTAGAGTCTAATCATGAAAGTGAGGTTAGCCTTCTAGAAGGTTGCTGCTGATCAGGGCTTTCGCTAGTGGATGGGGATGTGGCTGGTAGTTAAAGGAGTCTTGGTTTAGTGCAACCAAGTTCCTACCACCCCGCAGCCCTTGCCCAGGCCCTCACACCTGGTTTAACCCAGGAGCCTCTATGTCTACCCTTACCTTCATGTAATGGTTCTATTGCAGCCCAAGACGACCATATTAAAGTATGATGCCTATTGTTTTAAACTCTGTACTCCAAGTCCTTTAGGGCTCCCTTAGACCAATAGCCAATCCCTAGGATATCTTAGACCCAAATTACAACCTGAGCCCTTTTCCCTCACTTCTGGCCCATCTGTGCCTTTCCTATGCCCAGGCCTCACCCGGGGCCCCTCCACACCCATGTACCCCCACGGCCAGCTTCTTCACCTCCTAGGATTGGCTCGGCTACTACCTTTTTGCTGACAGGCAGCCACTACCAGGGACAGCTGCTTAGCTAAGACTCCTCCAAACCCAGGAGCCTATGACACCCAGGAGGCAATGATTCGGAAGCACTGGAGTTTAGAAAAAACTTCAGTGGATGCAAGGACAGTCAAGTGATGGGCATTTTAAAATGAAATAGAATACAAAAGTGCGGGGCAGCAATTCAGTTAAAGATCGTAATTGACTCTGTTTTCACTTCTAGAGCCAGGTAACACTTCAGTGCATAAAATAGAACAAGTGTTGTAACAAGTAGAGCAGAGGTTGATTTTACAGATAGAAAAGGACTGAAGAAAGCAGAAGCAAAGAGCAGAAAGTGGGTAGAGTCAGAATGGTAGGAAAACAACCGATTTGCTAACATCAGATTACCTCAGGTTCCCTTTTTTGTGTAAAAGATTAAGGCAGAGGGAACTTCATTATCATGCCCATTAAAGCTGGCCAGCTTAGAAAATATGGCCATCACCTCTCTAGCCCTGATTTTTCAGAAGGTCCTATGAACAGCTTAGTTTCAGCTTGGTGATATGCAACTTTGATGTGAGTAATTTCATTTTGACTTTTAACTTGGTCTGTTGGGCACTGGGGAAGGAGCTTAGTTAAAAGTAATGGCCTCCCATAATTTTTATTTGCAAAAGATAAATTGTTTTGTGAAATGCATTTCAGTGGGGGTCACAGTGGAAAACATATTTCATGCCAGTTCTAGTGTGCTGGTCACCAGGCTTTAGAAAAGGGACTCGAGCCTAGCTGAATATCCAGATATTTTTCATAGAAGACTCAGGACATTCTGTCTGGCTTAAGGGTAGACTTGTCCCACTTGTGTCCTGGACTCAGTTCATCAGGAAGTCCCAACCAAGGATTTGCTCTTCCTCCCCGGTGCAGGCTGACAACCAACACAAGACCAATTCTAGTGTCGGTTCGCCATTTAGACATGAGATGGCAGTGGGAAGGCCTTGTGCATGTATTCCTCAACTAAAACATGCTCCTCACACAGGGCTAGCTATGTGGGGAGTGAGATATAGATTCAAACCAGCTACCACTAAACCTTGTCTACTTGGGGCTAGGGAATGACAGCCCCAAACTCTCTAAAGATGACATTAAGGAGACTTCTATTGATTTCTCTGCTTTGCTGAAATAGTTCTAATTCCTGGCAGTCACTTGTTCAGAGCCAGCCATACATTTGATGATGGCTGTGCCCTTGTGTCTGCCAGTGGGCAGGAGGCCACCTTGGGCTCTCTCATCTTTTTGGAAAATAGCTTGCAAGTATACCAGTTTTTGCCTTTCCAGATTCTGTCTGGAGAAAGAAACACTGAAAGTAGAATCATCTGAAACCAGTAGTCTTCTGTTCTTTGGGGCTTGTGGCCTGCTCTGAAACCCTCACCCTATCTGTTCCTACCTTCCACCTCTTAGTGTTTTTTGTTTTTGCAGTACTGGGTATTGAACCCAGGGACATTGTCCTTCTCTGTAAGGGGGAAAACCTGAAGGGAAAGAGAGAGAATATATGTGTGTGTTAACATTTTTTATACAGCAACCTTACTTGCAGATCAAGAGAGAATACAGGGTTTGTACTGTCAATAAAAGCAGGATATTTAATCTGGACATTCTTAGAAGGCTGTGAAGGAGGGTAATTGATGACTTTGAGTCATTGGGCAGTTTCTCACCCTCACTATGGCAGCTAGGGCAGTGTGAGGACGCACAAGCAGAAGATAGAGGAGGCTGCTGCCATCCGGGTTCCCTGGGGCATCAGCAGAGTCCATCACAGATGATAAGAGAGGCTTGAGTCACATGGTACCAGGTGTCCCCAGGTATTCAAATGTGTGGGTGCATATTTTGTCTGGGAGGAAGGGTAAATGAGAAATGTTATTTCTAAGGAAAGTGCAATGGGCTAGCACAATGTCCGTTTGTGGGGACCTGTTACCAGTGTCTTGGGCAGAAACCCTGAGCCATGTAACTGTGTGATTCAGTCATGCATAGATCTGTCTGGCAATGCATATGCTCCAGTAAGACGAATTAAAACTTGCTGGGTATGGTAGCTTACATATGTAATTCTAGCTACTTGAGAGGTGGAGACAGAAGGATTGCAAGTCTGACGCCACCCTGAGCAATTTAACAAGGTCCTGTCTCAAAATAGAAAATAAAAAGGGCTGGAGATGTAGCTCAGTGGTAGCGCAACCCTAGGTTAAATCCCTCGTACAAAAAAAAAGACAAAGTGATTAATATTAACCTTTTTTTCTCCATCTAATTAGGGTCATTGGTTTCCTGGAAGCTATTGTTTGCATAAAATTCGGACAAGATCTCTTCTCTAAGACCCAAATACTCTACGTTGTGCTTTGGCTTCTCTGTGTGGTGAGTCATTGCTTTCTTATCCAAAAGTCTTAGCCAAACTCCCCAGCCTAAAAAATTATCTCCTGCACCAAATTTCCTAAGAAATTCACAGAAACATGTTCTTATAATAACCTGAGATTGACTGTCAATCCTAAATTCAAGAACAAAACTCAGATGACCACCCAGGATCTGATTTGGGTCATTGGCAGGTTTCAGCAGTGCCCTCGGCAGGCACGCCGCCCGTGACTTTATTTCACTTATGGGAATTTGCCCCCACGTGCTAAGCAGCATCTCGTAAATGGGTTTCTGCGTAAAGTGGTGCAGTTGATATGTGATATATGTCTGAAGGTGATTGAGTCCTGGAGTTTCTACTTCATGGCCAACTTGATTGCCATGGTCTGGGTGCAGCACACCTGTGCTCTGAAGGGAAGAGCCAAGGGGGGCGCCAGCTCAGGGCTCCACTTCCTGGAGTGGCCCTGCACTTTTCTCTTAGCTTTAAATAAAGTAAGGTCTTTCCAGCTTGAACATTTTGTGACTGACCTTCTTACTTTAAAGTTATTGTTAGGTAAAAGTTCTTCTTTTATTTTTATTTTTATTTTTTTTTTTTGGTGATACTGGGGGTGGAACCCCGGGGCTTTTCTACCTCTGGGCTATACTCCCAGACTTATCTTATACTTTATTTGGAAACAGGGTCAGCTATACTCCCAGACTTATTTTATACTTTATTTGGAAACAGGGTCAATAAGTTGCTGAGAGCCTCACTAAATAGCTGAGGCTGACTTCGAACCTATGTGATCCTCCTGTCTCAGCCTCCCAAGCGCTGGAATTACAAGCATGCGCCACCACGCTGGCTCTTCTTTTATTTTTGAGCTTAAGATTTTTCACTTTACTTGGTTTAGAATATTAATTTGGACATTTTTTAATAATCATAGAATATTCCAAATATATTTGCAATTAAAGAGAATAATGACCCCCTCAGGTATCTGTCATTCAGTTCAACACTGATGGACACAGGACCCACATTGTCTTCTTTTATGCTCTATTCAGTATCCCAATCCAGAATAAAGCGGACCGACCTTTAACATTTCAGGATGTTATCTCTTAAAATAAGGATGCTTCTTTTTTCTTAATGCAACCACAATTCATTATTGCCTTTGGTAAAAGAATCAACAGTAATTCTTTAGTATTAGCAAATATCCAGTCAATGTTTGAACTATGAATTTTTTTAAATTTCATACTTATACACATTTCTAAACTTATACATATTTATTTGAATCACCATCCACTCATCAATGAGCAGCTGGCATGCCTGTTTTTTCTTTGTGGTTCTGGGAATTGAGGAACCCTCAGATTAAACCCAGAGGCACTCTCAGATCAGAACCCTGAACTACACCCCAGTCCTGTTTTTGTTATTGTTTTTTATTTTGAAGCAGGGTCTCACTAAGTTCCTGAGGGCCTAAGTTGCTGAGGCTGTTGTCAAACCTGTGATCCTCCTGTCTCAGCCTCCAAGTACTGGAATTACAGATGTATACCATCACACCCAGCCGTTGGCATGCCTTTTAAGTATCTTGTTCTGTACATTTTCCTTCTGTCTCTAGATCTTGCTCCCATACGCTTTATTTGTTGAAGAAACCAGCTCTTTTATCCTGTAGATTTTCCCACAGTCAGGATTTTACTTGTTCCATCCCGTCCTGCCCTTTAACAAATTTCTTTTTATTTTCTGTATATCAGTAGTTGGATCTAGAGGTTCAATCAGATTCAGGTCTTTTTTCTTTTCTTTTTTTGCCAGACTGAGGTTGGTATTTTTCAGGTGTCTTTTCTTTTCACAGTGTCTATTTTTGGGTGACTTGTTAGGAATCCTAACTGCGCCAGGGCACCTTGAGGCTGTGCCATTCCGTTTCATCTTGAACAATAACAAGGAATAATGATCTCCTGTGTTTTTAAAGCACACAGTTAACGCTTGGCTGCATTTTGTGTCCTAGTGAGACTACCCATGAGGAATGAGCGAGGGGAGCGGGTCAGATGGGCATGGAGATCCTCTCGGATTTCTCCGACACGGGCGCCGCAGGTGTGGGTTGGAATGTGGCCTCACTGCATGGGCAGAGGTGGCTGTTGTCCTTGCCTGGAGCCTTGAGGCCCACGGAGGGTGAAGCCGTGGGACCTTGTGGTCCTCACCCTGCCATGATGGAATTTTTTATTTATTTATTTATTTATTTTGCTCTTACCATCTTGAGCACGCTGCCTGGTGTGTAGAAATGTGGAGAGCAAAGAAATGAGTTGGCGAAACAAATAGGAGAAGTCGTCCAGGCGGATGGAGACGTGAGGCCACGAGAGTGCCCAGCTGTCAGGAGCATGGTGAACTGTTTGAGGATGGAGTGAGAGGCCAAGTTGGAGGAACAGGAGAATAAGGCTGCCTGCCTAAGAAGGGCTTTGTGTGCCTAGAGTTGGAGCCTCAAAGATTTGTAAGAAAGCAGTGTGGTCTGGTTTCTGTCCCAGGGAAACATCTTGGGGTGGGGATTGGTGAGGGCAGGGGCAGCCAGAGGTATGGCAGGGCCCTGGGTGACAGGTAGCTGGGGCAGGGCCAAGGTGGAGACATAAAGTGCAGAGAAAAGGCTGGCCGGAGAGCTGTTCAGAGTCAGCGCAGCAGGACTCCACTCCCCTGCCATAGCTGGGAAGGGGCTCGAGGACAACACCAAGGTCCCCTGTTTGTGCTCATAGCAGATTGGAGGATATGAAAGGAGAGGGTGAATTTGGTTCAGAGTTGAGGTTGGAGAGACCTTTCAGGTTTACAGGTTTCCCTGGTTCATCCAGTAACATTGGAAGGGCTAGGTCAGTGGTTGAATTAGAAGACTTGGAGCTGTCTGTGTGTAGGGCACAGTTGACGTCATGGGATTAGGTAAAGAGTTAGGAGACATGCTGGGGAGGAGAAGCTGGCTGAGGATGGGATTCAAAGGAGCAGCTGCACTTACGACTTCAGACAGAATGCAAGGAATAGCCGAAGGACAAGGGGACTTAAGACAGAGTCCCCTAATCGGAGCAATCGCTGTGAGAGACATGGAGGGACTTGGCTCAAAAAGAAGTTACTAGATGGGATGACTTGGGGTCAGCTTCTGATACTGTAACAAATATCCTGGACAGTATTTTAAAAGAAAAGGTTTGCTTTGGCTCATAATTATAAAGGTCTCAGCCCGTGATCATTTGATTCCATCGCTTTTGGAACCGTGTGAGGCAGCACGTCATGGGGGAAGTGTGTGGTGGAGCAAATCCTGTTCCCCTCACGGCCAGGACATGAAAGACGGAAAGAGGAGGCTCTAGGGCCCTCCACCCCACGACCCACATCTCCCCACTAGGTTTCACCTCCCGAAAGTTTCCACCAGCTCCCAGTAGCATCAAGCGGGGACTAACCCTTTAACTAACATGTGTCTTTATGGGATATCAAGATCTAAATTATAGGAGGTCCCCAGTGCCTTGCACATTTGCCAATGAAATACAAATGGAAACAAGATCCTGGTGCTTTCTCCTGACCACAGTCCTTTTGAAAGAGCGAGATGATCTCCAGCTTAGGAGTGAGGCAATCATTATTCAATAAGAGCATTAGAGAGAGAGAGGGAGAGAGCATTAAGTTACACCATACCTCCCATACTACTCTGAGAAACAAAGCCCCTAATTATTCCCCTTGCTTAGCAAGAGAACCTACACAGTGATGAGATCAATGCAGAAGCGAAGACTGGGGCTCTGGTTAATACACTTGTCTGATCAGTCGTCATACGTTGGATTGCCCGGTTCCATACTGTGGAGCCAAGCCAGGTTTGTGCCCTCATTGCCTCCACCCCGCCATCACAGATGCCAGGCTCTCAGCCCACAGAGTTTCCTTGCTCTGTCCCTCTCCAGCCCCTCTTTAAACAAATTTTGCACAATTGCTATTTTAAATCCGGACCTTGACATTTTAAGTGTGTACTTGCCTAGATTTCCAGAGGTGTGATTGCAAACCCATAAATTTCAAGCTTTTGTCTCCTGGGACAATTATAAAATGGGTTTCTTGTACCCAGGTAAAGTGCTAGATTTGGCAACCACAGCAGGCCCTTTGTGCGGCTGTCATGATGATAAGCACCTGTTGCTACCCCCTGTCTGTAGGTGTTTGCCTGGCCCCTGGAAGAGCCCTGCGTGCCTGCCCTCTGGCGGTCAGAATTTGCAGTGACAATCTAATGATGTGGCCTGTTTCCCCAGCCCCAACCCCACTCCAAAGCCAGTGCTGTGTTCCAAAGATACAAGCAAATCGCATCCCACTCTGAAGCCCAGGACCACCTGTTGTGCTCTTTATAAAGGGCATAACACATAAATAAACTATTGTTTCCTACTCTTTCCATGCTATGAAGCAAGCATATTTAAAGTTAGTGTTGTACATAAGCAATCTGAGAAAGTATTAGAATGTGCTGAAGATTAGCAGTCATTTTCATTTTATAATTTTAATGTATTCACTTAGTTTTTTGATGGGACAGTATGAGCTTTTTTACTTTTTAAATCCCTAATCTGTAGATGGGTGCCAGTTTGTGTATGGAATTAACCCATTTTGTTCCATTCCACATGTGGAATAAAAGCCTAAATTGAGTGGCAAGTATTCCATTTATGGTGATTTTGAATTAACTGTAAAAATAACAGTTGTCATATTTTTAGAGGTTTACTTTGAGAAAGAGTAGTAGGTGAAAAATAAAAGTGTTTGAAAATATGTGTGTATATACATATTTGTGAAAAATACACACATAGATTATGATTTCCAATGTACTTTAATGCATCTGTGTCGATTTCATTGAGATTTGCAGAACTGGAGACTTGGCACTTAGAGGTTTAATATAGCATCACTGTGGCTCTGTTTGACATTCTCTTGCCACCATGACACGATTCCCCATCACTGGTATGGAAGGAGGGGAGGCCAGCTGGAGCACTGGGAATCCTTCCGTGGAACTTGAGGATGCTGTGCTCTCAGCAGACACTTAGCAAATGGTGCTGACTTAAAGGGACCGCACCAAAGCCAGACTCCACGTGGCATTGATGAGAATTCCCAGCCCCTGCCTGTCTGTGCTCCCCAGGCTTTGGAAAGCTGATGCAGTTGGGATTGGCTCTTCCCATGATATTTTTCTTTATCATGGGAATAAATAGTTGGGTGGATGGCTGGATAAAATGGAGACAGTTATAAAGATGTTTAGACATAGTCAGTATTTGTTTATACCAGTATCTGACCTTAAATATGACCCACGGTTCTGAAGAGACCTTCCTCTGGCTCCAGTTTTGCTGCACACCAGCTGCATGTGCTTAGAAAGCCACTCACTTCTGAGGCTTCATTCTCTTTTGTAAAATGCAAGGGCATCTGAGGCCCCTTCTAGATCCAAAGTTAGGGTTCTTAGGGAGAACTAAAGTGATCTCCAAGAAGAGCAAATCCCACCGTGATTTCCCAACTGCTGCCATGTTGGGCGAGCTGACGGGTGATTACCGAGGTTGCCAGGTGCATGGGTGTCCACAGGAGATGCGGTGGGAGGGACGGAGGCAGGCCAGCCCGCCAGTGGCTTGCTGTAAGGGCTCCTACAGCGCGGGGCCCTGCAGGACAGGCTGTCATTCTGTGTGGCTTTGGTTTGGTTGCTTTGCTTACAGCCTAGAAGGCGAGGCCTGCCTTGTCCGTCCTCCCTCTGCCCACTCATGCCCTCCTTCCCTCCCTCCATCTTTCCCTCTGACAGTGGTCTTGCATTATGGGAATCATAGCTTTAGTCTCATAACCCTTCTTTAAAAGCTTTGGATGAGCCATGCGTGGTGGCGCACACTTGTAATCCCAGCACTCGGGAGGCTGAGAAGGAGGATCACACAGGTTCGAAGCCAGCCTCAGCTACCTAGTGAGGCTCTCAGCAACTTAGTGAGACCCTGTTTCCAAATAAAATAGAAAATAGGTCTGGGAGTAGAAAGCCCCTGGGTTCCATCCCCAGTACCACACACACAAAAAAAAACATTGGGTGTGCAATCTGTCTCCTCAAGCTCCACTCGCTTCTTGGGGTCCCATCTCTGCCATGTCCAGCTATCAGCATCCTTAGAACAGAAGCAGAAATGTACTGAGCCATCTGCTGTGCATTCCCATCACATCCTGGAAGTTCTGGAGAAGAGACAGTTTTTGCACATTATCATTTATAAAGTGGTCTTGTGGTTGCCTTTGTCTTCCAGGCTTTCACCACGTTCCTGTGCCTGTACGGCATGGTTTGGTACGCAGAGCACTACGGTCACCGAGAAAAGGTACAGAGGGAGAGACAGAGGTGGTCTGTGTTTACCATAACCACCTTGTACTTGTAGGGCTAGCCTGAGCCTGCCAATGGGAGCAGGTGGCCCGGGGCCCCGGGAGAGCTTAACCAGGTCACAGTTCATGCCCTGTCACTTGCTGCCCCTGCTTGAGACACACCTGGCCAGTAGGTCACTTTTTTTTTTTTTTTTTTTTTAATCTTCCAAGTGGGAAAAGCCTCGGCTTGTGCTCAGAAGGCTGGGTTTCATTCCCAGGTACTGGGCTTTGTAGCCTTTCCTTGTATTTCAGGTGGGGCTCCCCATCTGCAAAACACCTGCCAGGTCCTTCTCTTAGTAGGTAGGAGAATGATTAAAGCAGAGAATGGATGTGAATGGCTTTTAACACTACAGCAGTCTACTCAACTATACTTTTTTTTGTTTTGTTTTTTTAAGTAAAAGGAATGCTTTCATCCTTTACTCACAGCTTTAGTCCCAGGAACTAAAGGCACTGTCTAGAAGGCTGATTCTCTATGGCCCAGCAGAAAAGCCTTGATTTTCTAGCCTAGACACAGGCAGGAGGTTGCTGTCACTTGCGAGTGATGCTCTCAGCCCAGCTGTCTGGGGTATTTGTTGGCTCTGCATGTCTCCCAGGGAATAACCGGAATCTCCTCATCAAGCCTGTCTCTCTCTCTAGACCTACTCAGAGTGTGAAGATGGCACCTACAGCCCAGACATCTCTTGGCATCACAGGAAGGGAGCAAAAGGTATCTTTGCCTTCGTTATTTAAAATTTTACTACATCCTCTGCCCCCAGTAGGCCCGCTGAGGAGACTAGGGGTCGGTGTGGATGTCGCTCTCACAGGGCCCCACACCGGCTCATCAGATGTCTCCTGCCACTTATTAAGGAACAAGCACAGCACTCACCAAGACCCTTGCTTCGTCTCCATGTGGCTCTGCCTTTCCTGAGGCCCACGGGTGTGTCCTCTCTCTTGATTTTGATCACAGTAAAAAGAGTTAGAATAAATTGTGTGGGGAGAGGAAAAGCCAGCTAGAAAAGGTAGATGGTTTAGCTGCATTTGTTCAGAGTGTAGAGGGATTTCAGTAGTGTGGCTAGGGACCCCCACTGGCTTCTCCAGGGGAGCATTTGGGAAGGATCTGGGGCCACTTAGTTATTTGAAGGAATCAGACTTGTGGAGTAATGACACCGAGGCAGCTCCATTGCCGGCAACTGCTGGTCAGTTCTGAGCTGAGGGGAAGAAGTGCCGATTGCTGGAAGCTGAGCCTCAAGTTGCCCAGACACCAAGACCTGGGGGGAGAAAGCTCACTTGAGCATCCTGCACAGTTCTCCCGGGCCGGGCTCCTCAGAGATCACCCTGGGGAGGTACGAGTGTGCACCCTGCTGAGTTGCTGGTCACCCTCTTAACGACAGATTTTCCCAGATCAGGGAGTCAGTCAGCCATCCCAAGTGGGATGCTGACATAGGAAGGGGTTCCGCAGACCATCTTGTAGCTCTATTCAGGGCCCTTCTGGGTTCTCTGTCGAAAGAAATAAGTAGTGCTCGAGATATATTTATACACAGAATAGTAAAAAAAATAAAAATGTTTTCAGAGTGGTAAATGATATTTACAATGAGACAAAACTCTGGGAACTTTTTTTTTCTTTTGATGGCTGTCTTACCTAGAGATTTCCCACAGGACTGGATCCGAGCCTAGAGGCTGAGAACCCTTCGGCTAGGCTTCAAGGGGTAGGCTGTAGACTCCGGCAGAGAGTAGAGCCAGCCCATCGTGACTCTGTGACTCCAGGGCTGTGTGTCATGGACACATCTTTACCACATGTAAAGGTGTCACTCTCAATTAATAGCTTTACTTTAACCAGGCATGGTGATAGACACCTGTAATCCCAGATACTCAGGAGGAGGCTGTGGTAGCCGGAGGATTGCGAGTTCCAAGCCAATTTAGGCAACTTAGTGAGAAAAGGAATAGCTTTATAAAACGAAGAATCTTTTGTGATCGAGGCTTTAAAAATGTTGGTGCATAGCAGCTCAAGATGTGGAAACTCAGTACAGCTGTCCTTTGCAGGGATAAGATGGCACCCATGGAGTTTGGGGTTTTATGGGCTACGATTTCATTTGTACCCTCACTTCGGGTCCCCATCACCATGACTTCATCTGCCTTACACAGTGCAGGTGCAGAAGTTCTTTGGGCACTACCCTGATTTTGTGGGGCTTTTACTATGAACACCCAAGGCACCAGCTGTCCTTGTTCAACGGGGGTTTCTCTCAGCCTGGTGTTAACTTATAAGCAGGACCACTAGAGGGAGAGCCAGCATCAAGGAAGAGGCTGTTCTAGCCGGCAGGCTGGGCCGCGAGGCAAGGGAGAGCCAAAGTCACAGGCATGAGCCCTCGCGGCCCAGCAGCCGCTGGTGACGGTGTGTTCTGATTCCTTTGGCCAGGTTCTGAAGACAGCCCACCTAAGCATTCAGGCAACAACGAAAGCCATTCTTCCAGAAGAAGGAACCGACATTCCAAGTCAAAAGTCACCAACGGAGTTGGAAAGAAATGAAAGACCCTGGTTAATCAGAGATGTTCCAGAGAGTGCCTACAGCTGAGAGGGAAACAGAGCTCATTTGGGACATGTTTGGACCTCCCTGTTAGGAGAGCAAACTGTACAGAGCAGGCAGGCAGAGGAGAAGGAGCTTGGGGGGAGAGTCAGCAATTGACAGCGTAGCATTGTTTCCCATAGACCTTGCCATATTGGGCAGATCATTGCCTGGGCTCCTTTGCCAATTTGGGGTCTCTCCTAACTTCAGCACTCGGCAAGCAGTCACCAGTAGCAGTTACAATGTGTTGGAAGGAAAAGGTAGCAATCGCCACTGTCCCCAAGCACAGCGCTGTGCTGGTGTGTCTTGTGGACGCAGTGTAAACATCTTCGTTCAAACATGGTCTTATCTGGACGGCTAAGGGACTGGTCACCAGTTTTTATTTTTATGAGTTTGCCTTTCCATTTGACTGATTTGTTTAAGTTCAGGCCACCTTTCTGTCTCTTTATTTTGTTGTTTTCAAGTTAGAATGCTGCAAAGCCTTCAGAATCCATTGATGGTGGTGGCGAGGGGGCTGTGTCTCCTCCTCCTAGAGGAAAACAGAAAGGAATGTTTGTGTTCCTGTTTAACAACCTCAGCCCCTTTTTAATATCATCAGCCCCACGGCGGGTGAGCAGCAGACTGAGGAAGGGCCAGCTGCCTGCGTGGGCGGCTGGGTTTCAAATCAGAAGCTGTTTGTTCCATTCCAACGTCACTTGTCCAGACTTTTCCACAGCGCACGGCAGTGGCCCTACTAGCGGGGCAGTGAGCACCGCGGCTCCTCCCCAGGTGCCTTTTACAAGTGTGCTTGGCTCCCTTCCGCCGCGCGCTGCCCAGGTGTCCCTTGGTCCCATGTGAGGTGCTGGTGAGTATTACCTTCCATCTGTGCCATGCTCTAGAACATTCTCCTGATAGTACCCCCCATGGTTCCCTGTTTGAGATAAGACAATTCACATTAAAGCCCGTCAAAGGCACATCTACAAAATGCTTGTTTCTTTGCATCTTACTGGTGTTTTCATTGTTTTGTAAGCAATCTCTATATCTTGCAAACAATGTTCAGATGATGATGGGTATGAGAGTGATATGGTGAAAAGAAAAAAGGAAACAATATGTATTTATAGGGCTCACAGATATATTTGTCCTACTTTGAAGCTTCCCAGGTGACCCATAGGAAATGAGCAGCACGGTCATTGTTTTTCATTATGGACATGGTTACCAAATTGGATTTTTTTTCCTAACAAGAAGCCAGTCTCCAGTTGATTAGCTTACAGATATAAACTTGCTGAAAGCAATCTTTTTCTCATTTCATGGAGCGCAAGGTTTTCAATATCTTTTCTCCCTGTAAGGAAATCTTTTAGCCATCCAAGTGTTATGTTTTCCTTTTTCTACAAAAGAATTCCAAGGTGAAGGAGTTAAAAGAAACATTAAAAGCCAGGCACAGGCTATGTTCTGAGCAAGCCCTTGGTTCTGAGCCATCCGCAGACTTGCTCACATAGGGAACATCGGTGGCTGCAGCACACACCTGCCGCAGTGGGCACCACACTGAGCCTTCCTGCGCTGTCCAGTTAGCATCTGCAGCCTCCCCCAGAAACCGTTGGAGAGAAAAAAAGAGGTGCATGGGGCAGAAAAATGCTGCCATTTTGGCTTTTGCTTTGTTTGCAGTGCTGGAGATCAAACCCAAGGCCTCGTGCATGCTAGGTAGGTGCTGTACCACTGGGCTGTACCCTCAGCCTGCCTACACTCTTGTAACCCATCAAAGGGGCCTTTTTTTTTAAATTGGTGGATTGTAGTCATATATCTCAATGGGGTACAAGATGTTAGAAGCCTTTTTTTTTTTTAAACAAGGGCAATTTGTAAACATTACTTTGCAATGAGTTCATTATGTTTCACTCTGTATTTTGCTTTTCAGAGCCGAGAAGATTTGTGTACCCATCACTGGGGGTTTTCAGGTTCCTTCTTGCAGAGAGCTGGGCCTGGCGCTGTAGCAGTCCTCGGGTGCCCACGGTTAGCAGAAAGAGCAGCCGGTGGAGCACAGGGTACCCTTGACGTGCTGTGGCATGTGCTGGGAGCAGAGTGCACACGGCTTTGTAGGGAACAGCAGGAAAGTCCGCAGATACTTCCTATGCACTTTCTTCAAGTTCATATTTTCTTTTTCCCCTTCTTTCTGTGAAAGCTCTTGACTACAGTGTTTACAAAGCCAAGTATTTTTGTGAATGGCCAGTGGCCGTGACTGCCATTCCTTTTCCAAACCATGCTGCCGGGCTTGGCTTGCTTTCCCACCATCTCTATGGAAATGGACCTCACGTTGATGGAAATAGTGTCCCAGAGCCATCCTTCAGTGCCTGAAATGATCTGATTATAAATGGCCTCCTGTTTCCTATCTGCAGACTGTTGTCTTTAAAGACACCATGGTTTTGGTTTAGGGCATAGTGCATGAAGAGTATTTTATGTCTTTTTCACAGCAAGTCACATTTCCTTGAGTGTTAGACACTGTTCAGTTTTTATTTGTGTTCTTTCCAGGACCTCACGCCACTTTCCTTGTGTCTTTCTTCACCATTGGTAGAAGCCTTGACCCCACTGCTCTCATGGCCATGCTAGGATGTTTCTCTGACCCATTAACCATCTTATAAATGCCAGGCTTGTTTTCCCTAGGACTGCTTCTGCTGTAAGCTGAGTCAAGACCTTCCCCAAGAGAAAGAAAACTTGTACCAAATACATCAGGCTCAACCCTATTGATGTTCCTTCAGAAACCACTTCCTGCACAGCTCCCCAAAACAGTGCCTGTCTTTGTCAAAGCTCGCCTGTTGAATTGAGCTTCTAGAGGGTGTGGGGAGAGTAGAGCATTTAGAGGCCCTCCCAGGGTCATTGGAGGGGAGGGAGGTTGGACAGAGATGGGAAAGAAAATCTGTTGTCATCGGAAGTCTAGAAGTCCCCCAGGTGGACTATGGCAACATTCAATCTCCTTCATTTATATGATGGAAATCACGATGTAAGCAGAGCCAAGACCTGTTTATCAGCATTCCACTACCTAGCGGACACCACTTACCCTCATATTTCTGAGCACCTTCCCAGGATTATACTTGAGGTCTGGTTTTTGGCAAAAGACATATTGGAATGGCCGAGACAGACAGGCTCATAATTCTTAGTGTTTTAGACATTCTAAATTGATTATAGGACTGCCACAGATGAAGGCTTCAATACAGGAATTTTTTCAGAGCTAAAACACCCACAAGTACAATCCTTAATACCACAAAAATAAATAAATTGGCCTTTTTTATTTTGCTCTTTTGTGAATTTAAAGGAATTATTAATGTCTCCAGAAGAGGAGGAATAGTTGGTTGTGGCCTTCTATCATTTAGTTTATAGGTTTGCTGTATTGTGGAAATCATCCTTGTCACTGATGTTCACAAAACACTCTTTTAGTCCATTTCAGAAATTTTATCTGTGACATTGTAAACCCTGATACTCCGTTTATCGCGACTTCTTGGGTAGAATTTTGAAGCTACCCCATCCTATGAGGTGATATTTGTTGCCACAGTCTTTCAAAAGTTTGCAATGGGTCCAGGACCCTCCAAGGCCTCACGTGGCGAAGCTTAGTTTCTGCCTCTCCATGTTCTGACACTCTAAACTCTGGCTGAAGATCAGTTTCCATGTTCAGCACACCTGGCTGGCTGGAGAGGTGGACAACAGGCAGGCCTCCTGCTGTAGTGCTGGTGAAAAGCACTCCCAAATCTCCAGCATTATTGTCCCCTTGGAGCAGACAGGATGTGGACAAATCCATTCCCTTCTCATGAAGCCTAATCATGACTGTAACGACCTTCAGAAAACAACGTTCCTGGTGGCTTTGCTTTCAGAGCTGATCCAGCCAAGCCCCCAGTGACTCTCATCTCTCTGGGCTTGTGCCTGTTCTTGTGGCCCGGTTTGTTTTTCCTGTTACTGGGAGGTTCTGAAGGCGTCATGCTGCTGCGATGGTGCCCTGGGGTGGTAGGAAGGTTTGTCAAGAGCCGCCTGCCCCCTTACTCCTAGCGGTCAGGCTCCATGTTCCAGAGTAGGGCGTGCCCCTCTTACAGGATTTTCTGGATGCCGAGCAAAGGGGACTCATTGCTTCACAAACCACAGGAAATGAAGTTTTGTCTGCCTTTAAAAGAAAACAATTCTTTAAAATTTGAGACCAAAGAACCAAAACATTGCATTTCCATGTCTGAAGGATGCACACAATAGTCTTAATTGCGGGGTCCAGTTGCAGGCAGGGACAAGAACAGTCCACACTGAAAATGTGTAAACCTGGCCAGTCCTGCTGCCCTAACAGAGTGCTGCGTGGGCGTGCCCTCCTCCATCTGAGATGCACGCGTGCATCCTGGCTGGGGAGCTGTTCTGTGGGTGCATATGGGAAAGGTCACAGAAGGGCTCCAGCTGTCAGGGTTGAGGATCCTCCACCTTCCTCCCTTTTCTAGAAGCAGGAGGCTTAGGGAGACTTGAGTCCATGCCCCAGCGCTCAGCCAGAAGGGAGCTGTCAGGTCAACCTGGGGCACCCCCAGATTCACCGACTTGATGTCAGGTACACATCATATCCTACCACCAGACCACCGTGCCCACATCTCCCCACCACCTTTCTCCTGGCCAGCCTCAGGAGTTCCACGGGGGCTCCTCCCTGCAAGGAGATTCCAGTCTCTGGGGCTCACTCTCCTAGAAGGCCACACCACCAAACCCCTCTCCAGAAGCCATTGGCTGGTCGGTGCTCAGTGGAAGGAATGACTGGTGTCAGTGTGTTACATGAGTAGGCGGACTCCATCCTTGACATACCCTTTGTGTCTGTGGCCTAAAATGAGCCAAGATGCCACCCCTCAAAGCAGGGTCCTGCCTCTCCGTGTGGATTGTTTCCCTGGGGTTTCGTCCCTCTCCCCCGTCACAGCTCCCTCTGCCCTCAGGAATGTGATTTACAATCTGGTGAGGCCATAAAGCTTCACTCTTCACTTCTGAAACATAGCAAGGATGGGAAAGAATGCAAATTATAAATAATGAATTCCTACCGTCAGCAACACGGTAATGGCCTGGTGGATTTTTTTTTTTTAATATGGGATCCATATGGCTTTAATTTCTAACCTTCCCCCACCACCCCCGCCATATTTCTAGGGAAAACAGATAACAGTGAAATGTCCTGCTGAGATGCAGTGTTTTTCCAAAGTGAAAAATAGCACTTCTCCAATGACTCAATGGCCAAATACTTTGAAATGCCATTCTGCATCAAGGGGAATGGGACAGCGGGTGACAGTGATGTTCCCATGCACCCCAGCCTGGTGATCTGGTATCTCCACCCCAAACCAACCCTCATTGTTCATACTTAGCCACTCCTTGATTTTAAAAGACTTTTGAAGTTTTCTTCCTGTCTCCGTTAGCGGTAGGATTCTGCTGGCTGCCCAGGAACAGATTTACTGCTGTTCAAGCAGGAAGGAGAAGCCACAAAGTCACCCTGAAGTTTTCATTCCAGCGGTGGGTCCCCTCCTGGCTTGGGTTTCACAAGCTGGGCAGCAGCAGCGCCTGGCCATACCGAGGGGTAGGGAGCCACGTGAATTCCTGCTGCCGGAATCCTTAGACCACAGAAGCCGATGCCTGGTATTGCTGTGCTGGGCTTCAGCATTTTTCTGCTTAAATCCAGCCTCGGTCCAGTTCAGAATGATGGGTGAAAGCTGAAAAAACATGCAGGGCTTGGAGTTCCCAGGCTACTGTTACCCCAGCTCGAGCGGGCCAGAGCACCTCTGGAAGTCAGTGGGCTCCTGTTTTTCCTGGTGTGGTCAGTAAATATGCTGACAGCGGAGCAGGGTGCATAACGTGCGTGAGAACATGATGCTTAAAATCACAAACATGTCCACCCACAGACATATATAATCTCACAAACACCTTATTCATTCACACACTCACCCTTTGTGTCTTCCTGACGTTTTCTTTGGACCACATTTGATTCACAAAATGCCAGCCTGGCTTGAGTGTGGGGATAGCCAGACCCACATAGGATATGGAGGAGAAAACCCAATATTCTGGTTTTCAAAAATGTCAGGGTGGGTATGCATGTTTGGGTCACTAGAATCACCTCAGCTATGTGTCCCTTCCTCAGTACTATGTTCCTGCCAGAAATTTCTGCTTATGTAAGCCTGAGAAATTTCAACAGGAAGGGCAGGTAAGTCCAACAGTGTGATAGCCACAGAAAATGTAAAGGCTGGCCTTACGTTTGGTTTGCAAGTTAAACTCACACAGGGAAATGACAGAATCAGAATTCTGGAGTAGTGGCCATTCCAGATGCATTGGTGTGTAAATTAACTCGTCATCACTGGTTTTTCAGACCACATTGCAATTCTGTGAACAGCAGAATTGCCTTTTAAGTTCAAAGCAATGATATAAACACAGTTTCTGGTACTCTGCTTCAGAGCTAGCCAGGCTCATGAAGTCTCACCCAAAATGGGTATCAGAGTTGACCAAGGATAACAACAAAAGTCCACATCATATGTGAGTTTCACTGCCTCAGCTTTTCCATTTCTCCTGTTCCGGCCATATATAGATAGATAGATAGATAGATAGATAGATAGATAGATAGTCTGAGTTTCTTTACACTTAATATGTTCTCATCACAGTTTTGCTGTTGAGTTGCTACTGTGACTGGCAAGTGATGTTTCTTGCTCTCCTTGGCAAAATATTTCATATCACAGCCAACAACTAGGGGGTCATGGTAGCACACACCTGTAATACCAGTATTTGGGAGGCTAAGACAAGAGGATTTAAGACCAGCCTCAGCAACTTAGCAAGACTCAGCAACCTAGCAAGACCCTGTTTGAAAACACAATAAAGGGCTCTTGAGTATAGCTTGAAGGTAGAATGCTTCTCTGTTCAATCCCCAGTACAAACAAAATAAGTAAATAAATAAATAGCTAACACTTAGGCACACCAGGTGCCAGGCACCACGCCTGATCATATCCACAGATTTTACTTATTGTTCACAAGACCCTTATTGCTTTTGGCCCATTTTTCTGCTGAAGAAACAAGAGGCTAAAAGAAGTGAAATGATTCACGTAATCTGATTCCAGAAAGCAAACTTGATTTCTCTACCTGGGAGTTGATAGTGAAAGAATTCTGGTGTATGCGCGCACACACGGGGCTTTCCTGGTTCAGGTCCTATCCCCACCACTCAAGCTATATGACTTCAGGGAAGTTATTATCTGTGCCTCAGCGTCCTCCCCTATAAGGTGGGAGTGATGGCACCTGCCTCACAGGGTTGGTAAGAAGATACAATAAATGTGTTTCTTTAAGAATACAGAACAGTGTCCAGTCTATTCTAAGTGCCCAATAAATGTGCACAATTATTGTGCAGACACCCCTTTTATGGGGCAGGGAGACACTGAGGTGATCAAAGTGAGCTCTACGGGAACTAGTGTGGATTTGCACAGGGCAGATGAGCTCTTACAGAGACGCAATGGGATTTGATACCCGATGGGAGAGGGATGCAGGAGAAAACCCACAGTCCTTGGCATGCCCTGGGCTTACCATGAGATGACCCAAGCTCGGCTCCTCTGATCCCTGCACCCCCTTGCCACCTTATTCGCAGCACTGTGAAGCCACTGGCCCTTTCCTTTGGCCCTCCAAGTGGAGCACACTTCAGGCCCCATGGCACCTTTGCCACGTCTGGGGTACCCTGACCTGCTCCTGGATTTCTGTCTGGCAGGTTCCACTCTGCCCTCCAGTCTCAGCCCAGACTTCTCAGTGAGGTTCCCTGACCCTGAAGCACGTGGACACACTCCTCCCATGTTCTGTTGTTTGCCCCTCTGATGGTGGTTTCAACTAGACTGCAGGCTCTGTGGGCACTTGGCTCACCCCCATCCCACAGCAGCAGTTCAGTAAATGCGTGAACAGGGTGGTAGGACAGAGGCTGCAGACTAATCCTTCCAGGATGTGACAGTTCTGGAACAATCCAGTGGGTTGTTCTGGCTCCACAGGAGTCCTGCGTGGGATTCTGGCCAGCGCAGCCCGGCCTGCATCTGCAGTTGAGTGTCTGCCTCCGCTCCCTCGGCTGGCACGTTCAACTGTCTGTGGAGCCCACACCCAGCATGTCCACAGGGCCAATCTGCCTTTTTCCTGTTGGGCTTCTACCAACAGTGGAAAGGGATAGCCCCTCCTTTGGAGAAGGGTATAGTTGGCTACAGAGTGGCCCCCAGAAAAACTCACGCATTTATAATGCAGAAGGGTTCAGAGGTGAAATAATTAAATCCGGCTCTAACCTGAATGGACTAATAAATTGAATGGACTTCCTGGGTAGTAACTGTAGGCCGGTAAAGTGTGGCTAGAGGAGGGTTACTGGGGATGTGGCTTTGGGGACTATTATGTTATTTTTCTTCTCACCTCTCCCTGCCTTTGAATGCCAGCTGATGGGCAAAACTCAAAACTTCAGGTTTTATCTTTGAGGTTCACAATCCTAAAGACCCTTTCTAAGAAAAGTAATATAAAAGACCTTACTCTTTCAATTTTACAAAAGCAAATGCCATTGGCCCCATTGCCAGGCTCCCTCTGGAGCCTTGGAAAAGCGCCATACAAGGAAGAGAGACTTAAAAGTGTTGCCCCTCTAATAAAACCAGTATAACTTGCCTCACCTGCTTGGAGTTTAAGTGAGCCATGTGTTGTATTTTTCCAATCAACTGCTCAACTCCTAAGATGCCTTTATCGGCTGGAAGTGTGGGATTACCCACTGAAGCCTCCCACCCCACTCGGATTCTCCAAAGAATACCCAGGATTTATCCAGTGAGCTGGGTAGACTGCCATCCCGGGAGCCCCGTGCTTTAGGTGGTCCGCCCCCATCAGCTCAGCATGGGTGGTCAACAGTGGTCTGCTCTGCCATGACACCTTTTCCAGTCTCATCCCACAGTGGCAGCATCTCAGCTTGGGTGACTAGGCAGCACTATGCCTGGAAGTTCGAGATCGTGCCAGGGAGGTTGGAAGTACAAGGCAGAAACACAATCTACCCCAGACCAGCCCTCACCCTCACGGAACCCAGCTCACCAGCCGCACATCTTCCTCAGGAGGACCCTTCTTGTGGGTGCCCACTTCTACCAGGGCCAACTCATCCATCCAGGAGATCCCCTTTAGGGATTCCTTGAAAGGTAAGAGCTGGGGCTCTCTTGTCTCTTTCTTCCCCTTTGGCCTTTCTGCAGACTTGTCATGACTCCTCAGTACCCCTGGCTGATAGAGAGCATGGCAAACAAGCTCTCTGCCAGGCCACAAAGACAGAGCTGAAGCATCTGCCGCCGCCACAATCCTCCATCCCATTTTATGGTCTTTCCCCTAAGGTGCTGGCAGGATATGTTTCATCAGACCTGACAGTTTACAGAGGAGTTCCTGCTCCCGTATAAGCTTCTTCCTCCCTGATAGGACCTAGTCCTTCTGTTTTTCAGATGGGGACAGTGTTTGTGGGGTTTTCTCTAGAGCTTTGCTGAGCCGCAGGGTCTGGGCTGCCAGGGACCGCATCTGTTCTGAATCTAAGAAAGATGTTCTTCTGTATCTTTCGAGGGCAGCTCACTGCTTCGACAAGAAAAGAGCCCTAAAGAAAAGGCACTTCCATTGGTAGCTGGTTCCAAACTGAACTAATTATCCTGCATCCTGCTAACTCTATCCTGCTGTGACCAGTTTAGCGGAGGCTGCTATTTCTGCTTTGGTACACAAGTGTTCTTCCCTCTTGCAGCCACTTACCCCAGCTTTCCAGACAGGCAACCATGGACCTGTGAGTAAAATGCTTTCCTGTGAATTAAAGCACTTATGTGCTTTTTTGGAAATCTGTTTCCTCGAGAAAGCCTCTCCAGTGCAAGGTGCTCCTTTTTCTAAGCCATTGTCTGTGTTAGTCTATCTTCTTTCTCAGATTAACTGAACTAAACACAAGTCGCTCCTTTAGCCACAGGGAGAGGCCAATCCTCTGTTCTGCAGGATTACAACCCTGTAGTCACCGACCCGTTTCTCCGGCTGATGGAAGCCAGAAGGCTAGGCTGTATTAAAAGATGGCTGAGGAAATGAAACAGAATCGCACATTTTCACCCCCTTTCTCACCCAAAGAAAGTTGCTCCCAGATGCTGTGTCTGCCGTCCAGCTTCTGACTCACAAACGGTTCAAGGAGGAGGTGGTGGCTTGGGCGGCCAAAAGCCTTGTGTGACAGAACCATCAGGTGGCAACACAGGCACATGCAAACACTGCAGACCAGAAGTGTAGGGTGGTGAGGGGCAGCTCAGGGTCAGTCTGCGGCCAGATGCCTTCCTGTCCTGGACCAAGATGCTGATAGATTGAAGTGACTTGGCCAGGGCCGCAGAGCAGCTCTTCCAGCACCAGGATGGAAGCCACTTCCACGTCCCTGCTCCTGGGGTTCCAAGCCCGCTTACCTTGGCCTTCACAAGCTGCTGAAAGTGACCCCTCTGTCTCTCGTGCAGCTCCCACCCCAAGGCTTCAAGCATTTAGGGAATTTGATACTAGGGATTAAACTCCAGGGCATTCTACCTCCAAGCTACACCCCCAGCCATGTGTGTGTGTGTGTGTGTGTGTGTGTGTGTGTGTGTGTGTGTTTGTTTGTAAACAGGGTCTCACTAGGTTGTTGAGAGTCTTGCTCTGTTTCTGAGGCTGACACCAAGCCTGTGATCCTCCTGTCTCAGCTCCCCATACTAGGATTACAAGCATGTACCACCGTGCCTGGCTATGGGTCAGAATTATTTTTTTAATTGGTGCACTATAGTCTCACATCATAATGTGGACCATGTTGACAATGGCATATATTCACACAGTACTTGGTGCCCCCCCTTCACTGCTTCTGCATCTTCCCCCTCCCGATACTGAATGTCCAGGTTAACAATGTTATATTCACATCACATAGTCACATGCAGCTTTTCCATTAATGAACTTCAGCCTTCTTCCTCCTCTACTCTTCCTTCTTGGCTTCCCTGAGGTTTTCCCTCCATTGTCTGGAGTCCCTCTGGTATCCCTAATACTCTCTAGTTTGGGCATAGTAGAGAAAACATATGTCTCTTCTCCTTCTGTGCTTGGCTAATCTCACTTAACATAATGTTATCCAAGTCTTTCCATCTTCTTATGAATGACATAATTTTGATCTTTGTTGCTGAGTAGAATTCCATTGTGTGTATTTCCCATAATTTTGCAATCCATTCATCTGTTAATGGACACCTAGGTTGGTTCTATATTTTGGCTATTGCAAATTGTGCTGCTATGAACATGGGTGTGCATATGTTACTGTAATTCTCTTATTTCACCCCCTTTGGAAAGATGCCCAGTAGTGGCATAGCTGGATTGTATGGTGGATCTATTCCCAGTTTTCTAAGGAATCTCCACACTGATCTTCATAGTGGCTGAACTAGCTTGCACTCCCACCAACAGTGTAGAAGAGTTCCTATTTCCTCACATTCTCACCAATATTTGCTATTTGGCTTTATACTTGCCACTGTGATAGGGGTTAGATGGAATCTCAGTGTAATATGTTTTGATTTGCATCTCCCTGACGGCTAATGATGTTCAACATTTTTTATGTGTCTATTGGGCATTTGTATCTCGTCTTATGTGAAGTAGCTATTCAATTCACTTGCTCATTTCTTGATTGGGATATTTGTTTTTCTAGTGTAAAGTCTTTTAAGCTCTTTGTAAATTCTGGATCTTAGCCCTCTGTCAGAGGTAAAGATCTTCTCCTATTCTGTAGGCTTTCTCTTTAGATTCTGGATGGTTTCCTTGGATGAGCAGAAACTTTTTAACTCGATGCCATCCCACTTGTTAATTCTTGTTTTAATTTTCTAAGCTTTGGAGGTCTTGTTGAGAAAGTTACTACCTGGGCCTCTATGTTGGAATGTTGAATATGGTTGAATATGGTTCAGCATTTTAAACGGCATAGACAAAAATGAGTGCATAGAGTCAAGGACACTTACTAAATAGAGTGGCAGAGCCCACAGAAGGGTGGCATATTGGGAATGGCCAAACATGGGGTGATCTAAGGGTTTTAGAAAGTGCTAAGTACAGTTTTGTTTTTTCTTAAAGGAAGTGGGCAGAGTTTTCAAAAACCAGGTGTATAACAAGAAAGGAAGTCAAAATAATGGGTGTCCGCAGTGTGGGAGTTCAATATAGTGTCTTCCTGCTCAGACCCTCCCACAATGACCCTGTGCTCTTTGCCATGGCTCATAAATTGTGCTCTGGCCTCTCTTCCCTCAGGTAACTGTCCTCTCATCTCTGTCCTCCGGTCACTCATCACAATCATCTCCATCACCTTCGGTCTCCTCCCTGCCCCTGGTAAAGGCCTCCTCCATCTCTCATTCTCACATGGAACAGTGCTCTGGGAGGAAGAACTTTACCAACACCCAGGCCAGTTGTGGCCTCAGATTATCCATGTCCATGAGCAGCAGGAGAGTCTCAGGGAGGATCACCTCAACCATGAACCTGAGTTACTTAGATTTCATTTACATGTTCTCCAACAAGCAAATGCTCTTCATCCTGGGAAGAGAACCGTACATGACTAGGAGAGGCGAAGCCTAAGATAGCACCAAAATGTGTTTAAAATACCAAGTCCTGGGCTACTAGGTCTGTAACTACCATGGTGCTGAATTTCAGAGGTGGCATAGGTCAAGCCCTGAGAAATCAGAAAGTATCACACGAGGGAAAGAGGAGAGAATGCAGATTCTGAAGGCTGCAGAAAAGCTGCAGTAAATTTTAGAGCAGAGTATGAAAGGGTTACCTGGGACCATCCCTGCAGAAGAAAGCTTTGGCCACTGGGCTTTAGCAGAGGTTCAGTAAGAACATGTTATGCACAATTAATCTTCTGTCATGTTTTAATATGTTCATAAGATTGGAGAGGTGGGAATTTCACAAATGAGCAAACCTCGATCAAAAATTCTACCTGAGCTAAAATTTATATATTTGAGGTATATATATATATATATATATATATATATATATATATGTGTGTGTGTGTGTGTGTGTGTGTGTATGTGTGTGTGTGTGTAGATGTATATATGTATGTGTGTATATATGTATATATGTATATTTACAATGTACATAATGTATATATTTAAATATGTATGTATGTACATTTTTTCCTTGCAACTAAGGATTGAACCCAGGGGCATTCTACCTCCGAGCCACACCCTCAAATCCACTTAAAATTTTTTTTTATTGGTGCACTGTATTCATACAACATAATGGGATAAAAAACTTGTGTAGACATACATGCACACATCGCCCAGTTAGCCACTACCCAATCCCCACCCATCCCTCCTTCTTACACTTGGCTTAGTGGTTGACATCAGTATGTTTGTTTAAGTACATTCTGTGCTTTAGAGAGTTTCCTTCTTCCCCACTCCCATCGCCTCAGTTAGATTGCTTTATTTATTCCTCTATAGGATCTCCTTTTTCATCTAGAGTTCCTCCTATGACCCATTTCTCCTTAGCTTTCACATATTAGGGAAAGCATCTGATTTCTTCTTTTTTATGACTAATCTCACTTAGCATAATGTCCTCAAGTTCCATCCATTTCCCTGAGAATGATGTAATTGTGTTTTTTTAATGGCGGAGTAAAATTCCATTGTGTACATACCCCACAGTTTTGTAATCCATTCATCTGTTGATGGACATCTTGGCTGGTTCCCTAGTTTGGCTATGGTGAATTGTGCAGCTATGAACATAGATACTCATGCATTGGTTTGGTAGTTTGATTTCCTTTTTTTGGGTAGATACCCAAAAGTGGTATTGCTGGATCAAATGGTAGATTTGTTCCCATTCTTCTGAGGATTCTCCATACTGTTTTCCAAAGTGGTCGCACTAATTTTCAATCCCACCAACAATGTTTTAGAGTTCCCACTTCTCCACATCCAGCATCTGTTGTTGTTTGTGTTTTGAATGCTTGCAATTCTAGTTGGAGTTAGGTGAAATCTCAAGGTAGTTTTGATTTGCATCTCTCTGATTGCCAATGATGTTGAGCATTTTTTCATCAAATGCATTTATTGGCCATTTGAATTTCTTCTTTTGTGAAGTGTCTATTTAGTTTACTTGCCCATTTTGTTGATTGGATTATTTGTTTTTTTAGTGTTGTGTTTCTTGAGTTCTCTGTATTCTAGATATTACTCATCTATCAGAGGAGTAGGTGGCAAAAATCTTCTACCATTCTGCTGGCTCTTAGTTGAGGTTCTTACAGTTCAGTTTAATAAAATCCCACGTATTGATTCACCTTTTAGTTTGTTGTGCCTTTGGGGTCATGTTGAGGAAGGTTTTATTTGTGCCTATGTGTTGCAGTGTTGGACCTATGCCCTCTTCAAAGAGCCACAAGGTCTCTGGTCTGATTTCCAAGTCTTTGATCCATCTTGAATCCAGTCTTGTGCAGGGTGAGAAAATGGAATTTATTTCCATGTTTCTGCATATGGTTAACCAGTTTTGTCAACACCATTTGTTAAACAGACTATCTTTCTTCCAGTGTATGTTTTTGGCCTCTTTGTCAAAAATCAATTGGCTGTAGGTGTGTGGGTTTGTTTTGAGTCTTCTATTCTGCTCCATTGGTCTATGTATCTGTTTTCCATTTTGTTGGAGTATAATTTTTCAAAGAAGTTTCTGACAATCCTCTCAGTTTCTGCACTGTAAGTAGTGATATTTCCTTTTTCACCTCTTCAAAATGTGGGTTGATTCTCACATTTTTTAATTAAATTGGCTAGTGGTTTATCTATATTGTTAATGTTTTTTGAGGAACCAGCTTTTGGTTTTGTTGATTTTCTGTATTTTTTTATTCTCTACTTCATGCTGTTTTTATTACACTGGCTTTGTAGTATAGTTTAAAGTGAGGTATTGTGATTACTCCTGCATGGTTTCTGTTGCTGAGAACTACTTTGGCTATTCTGAGTTTTTTGTTGTTCCAAATGAATTTAAAGACTGATTTTTCTATATCTGTGAGGAATGATCTTGGTAATTTAATGGGTATTGTGTTGAATCTGTAGATCACTTTTGGAAGTATCCATGAACATGAAAGATCTTTTCATCTTCCAAGATGTTCTTCAATTTCTTTTTTTAATGTTTTATAATTTTCTTTTTAGAGGTCTTTTACCTCTTTCACTAAGTTTATTCCTAAGTATTTTATTTTTTTGTGGGAAATACTGAGTGGAAGTGTTTTCTGATTTTTTTTTCCCAGTGGATTTATGGTTGGTGTACAGAAAAACTTTTGATTTTTTTAAGATTGATTTTGTATCCAGATACTTTGCTAAATTTGTTGATCAGTTCTATAAGTCTTTTGGTTGAGTTTGTTGGGTCTTCTAAGTATAGTATCATGTCATCTGCAAATAGTGAAAGCTTGAGTTCTTCTTTTCCTGTTTGTACTCCTTTGATTTCCTTTACTTGCCTTAATGCTCTGGCTAGAGTCTCAAGTACTATATTGAAATGAAGTGATAATGGACATCCTTGTCTCATTCCTGTTTTAGGGGGAATTCTTGAAGTTTTTCCCCACTTAATATGATGTTGGCTGTAGGCTTATTGTTTGCCTTTATGATGTTGAGGTATGTTCCTTCTATTCCAATTCTCTGCAGTGCTTTTAGCATCAATGGATGTTGGATTTTATCAAATGCTTTTTCAGCATCTATTGAAATGATCATGTGATTTCTGTCCGTGGTTCTGTTTATATGGTGAATTACATGGATTGATTTTCGTATGTTGAACCAGCCTTGCATCCCTGGGATGAACCCTACCTGGTCATGGTGTATGATTTTCTTGATGTGGTTTTGAATGCGTGTTGCTAGTATTTTGTTCAATAGTTTTGCATCCAAGTTCATCAGAGCTATATACCTGTAGTTTTCCTTCCTTAAACTGTATTCAGTTTGGGTATTAGTGTGATGTTGGCTTCATAGAATGTGTTTGGGAGCATCTTGTTTTTTTTCTATTTCGTGAAATAGTTTGAAGAGTATTGGGGTTAGCTCTTCTATAAAGGTTTTATAGAATTCACTTGGGAAACCATATGGTCTTGGGCTTTTCTTTGATGGTAAGCTCTTTATTGCTGTTTCAATCTCTTTGATTTTTATTGGTTGGTTGAAGTGTTCTATATCTTCTTGACTCAGTTTAGGAAGGTTGTATTTATCTAGAAAGTTGTCAGTTTCCTCCAGATTTTCCATTTTGTTGGAGTACAGCTTTTCAGAGTAGTTTCTGACAGTCCTCTGGATTTCTGCATTGTCAGTAGTGATATCTCCTTTTTTACCTCTTATCTTCAAAATGTGGGTTGATTCTCTCTTTTTTTTAGTTAGGTTGGCTAGTGGTTTATCTATCTTGTTAATTTTTTTTGAGGAACCAGCTTTTGGTTTTGTTGATTTTCTGTATTTTTTTTTTATTCTCTGCTTCATTTATTTCCACTCTGATTTTAAAAGTTTCCTGTCTTCTACTGGCTTTGGAGTTAGATTGTTCCTGTTTTCCAAGGGCTTTGAGATATGTCATTAAGTTATTATTTGATGATTTTCTATTTTTCTTATGTGACCACTCAGTGCTATAAATTTTCCTCTTAATACTGCCTTCAAAGTGTCCCAAAGGTTTTGATAGGTTGTATCTCTATTTTCACTTGTTTCTAGAATTTTTTTGATTTCACTCCTTACTTCAATGGCCTGTTCTTCATTTAGAAGTGTGGTGTTCAGTCTCCACATATTTATGTGGTTTCTCTGAGTCTTCTTATAGTTTATTTCTAATTTCATTCCATTATGGTCTGAAAAGAGACAGGGAAGTATGTCACCTTTTTTTAATTTGCTAGGGCTCATTTTGTGTCCCAGGATGTGATTTATTTTGGAGAAGGTTCCATGAGCTGCTGAAAAAAATGTGAACTCTGCTGTAGTTGGGCGAAATAGTCTATATGTGTCTAACAGATCTATTAGGTTAATGGTGTTCTTTAGGTCTGAGGCATCTTTACTGATTCTTTTGTCTAGAAGATTGATCTAATGGAGTGAGAGGTGTGTTGAAGTCTCCCAGTATTATTGTATTGGGATTTTTATGTGACTTAATGTCACGAAGAGTTTGTTTTATGAAAGTAACTGCACCTGTGTTTGGGCACAAATGTTGATTATTGTTATTTCCTCATGCTGAATTGTTCCTTTGAACAGTAAAAATTACCTTCTTTGTCTCTTCTAATAAGCTTGAGCTTGAAGTCTCACTTATCTGATATCATAGTTACAACTCCTGCTTGCCTTTGAATTCCATTGGCATGGGTTACCTTGCTCTAGCCCTTTACCTTAAGTTTGTTGCTATCTTTACTTGTAAGGTGTGCTTCTTGCAAGCAGCATATAGATGGGTTCTGGTTTGTAATCCATTTTGCCACTTTATGCCTTTTTATTGGGGAGTTAAGGCCATTTACATTCAGTGTGATTATTGAGAGATGATTTTTAATTCCTAACATGTTGAGATTTTATTTCTGTTTGAGGTACTGTTTGTTCTTCTTTGCTTAGTTGTCTACTGGATGAAAATTCTTGTTTCGCTGGTTCCGGCATGTATTACTTGTTTCTTCTTTGTAGTTAATCTCTTTGAGTATTTTCTCTAGCACTGGTTTTAAAGACATAATCTCCTTCAGCAGCTTCATGTTTGTCATGTAAGGTTTTCATTTCCCCATTTAATTTTAGGAATAGTTTTGCTGGGTAGGAAATTTTTGGCTGCAGGTTGTTCCTCCCCACACACACACACCCAGAGTTTAGAATATGTTACTCCAGGCCCTATTGGCCTTCATGACTTGGTTTGGGAAGTCTGGAGTGATTTTAATTGTTTTCCTTCTGACTGTCACTTTGTCTTTTGTTTTTGTTGCCTTTAATATTTTCTCCTTGGCTTCTACATTGGTTATTTTGAATATTTTCTCCTTGGCTTCTACATTGGTTATTTTGACTATTATGTGGCATGGGGAACCTTTTCTCTGATCTTGTATAAAGGGGGTTCTATAAGTTTTCTGTACCTGTGTGTTGATCTCTTGTTCTATATTTGGAAAAATGTCTGCTATTACTTCTTTGAAAAGATTGTTGAGCCCCTTGGTTTCATCTTCTTTCTCCTTCTCTATGCCAGTTATTCTTAGGTTAGCTCTTTTAAGATGGCCCATATTTCTTTAATGTCCAATTCCTGCTGTCAAATTGTTTTTTCTATGTTATATATTATGTGTTCATTTTTGGAGTGATCATCTAGGAGTGAGATTCTACTCTCCATGTGGTCTAAGTGATTGTTTATAGTTCAATGATTGCATCCTTTATTTTCTTCAAACTCTCTCTAAATTCTTTTCAGAATTCCTGTATTATTTCTACAGTTACCTTCCTGATTTGACTTTCTGGGGATCTCTGCAATTCTGTTATTAGGTCCTGTAATTGTGGAGTTGTGGGAGCTCATTGCTCCCTTGTTGTTCCTCCTCTTCATGATTTCAGAAGTTTGCCTCTGTTGCTTTTGATAGATTTCTCTCAGTCTTTAGGTGTCAGCTGGTATATCCAAGGGCAGTTTTTATTGTATTCAACAGTGAAGGTTGAGGAAGGAGGGACGTGAAGTAGTAAATGAAAGAATAGGTAAAGTCTCAGATAGGGTCAAATAGAATGAGAATATGAGTTTGATAATGTATGTACTAGAGATTAGAGATAGTAAAAATGTAGTAGTATTCTAGTAACCAATGTAGAGTTTCTGGTATACTGAAATGAGGTGGATTTGATACAAGAAAAGGGAGAGATAAAAGGCAGAAAAAAGATTGGAGAGGAATAGTGAGAAGAGAGTTGGTATGTACAAAGGAAGAAGCTTGAGAGAGGGTTTGGGAAAAGGGTAAAACAAACAAACAAAAAACCAACCAGACATACACACTCACACATAATAAAAGAACAAAAAAAAACCACAAAACAATCCCAAACAACGAATTAATGCAACTCTACACATAAATGACTATTCAGCAGATAGGTCCACTTCAGTCTCTCTCTGTGCAGATACCAAGTCCCACCAGCACTTCCTGCTGTAAGTTTGGTTCTCTGAGATTTTCTCAGTCTATGCAGGTGGGCGATATCTTTGGGGCTGGATTTAGTATTAAGCACAGGTCACCCTCCATGCTTTCCACAGATTTGGAGTCCCGATCTCTCCCTGCCACCATTGGTGGCATATGTTTCTGAGACAGGTCTGGTCTGACTTCTCTCCATTTGCCATGACTGGGAGGTCTGTGGTGACCCTGGAGCTTCTATTAGTTGGGTCTAGTGTTAAGTTAGACCTTCCCCCCACACTTTCTGCTGATCAAAGCCTGAGTCTATCTGAGCTTCTGTTATGTCCAACAGCAGCCCCCATTCCCATTTTCTCCAGGCTGTATTGGAAAGTCTCAGACCTGGAGTATTTATCGGGGCTACGTGAGTCCCTAGGGGTGCCCGGCTGGGCATTTTCCCACAGGGACTGCAACCTCGCTTACAGTGTTATTGAGAACTGCTCGGAGTCTCTGGAGGGTGTGGTAATCTCTGCCACCACTCCTCCTTCACTGGGTTGAACCACAAGATCTCACGCCCAGGGAGTTTATCGTGGCTGCCAAGGCCCTAGGGGCACAGTGCTGGAAGTTCACCTGCAGGGACTGCAGTGTCACTTACTATTTTGGTGTGCACTGGTATGGAACTTTGGGGGGCATGGTGAGCTTAGCTGCTGCTGGCATGATGGCGCCACCATGGCACCCTGGGCGGCGAGACTGGCGGATTTCTATTCTGGTGTTGAGCTCCACTCTGGATCCCTGGAGGGCAGGGTAAGCTCCGAGATGCTGTAGCAGGTCTTTGCACAGGAATGACTGATGACTTACATCCTGTGGATCTGCAGCTGCTCACTTCAAATTCTTGTTTTCCTTTTTATCTCTGGTGTGCGGAACTGTGAGGGAAGACTGTGCAGGTGCCATGGGGTGGGTGGGCTTTTTTTTTTTTATCTTTATCTGTCCCTTGTGTTTATCATTTTTATTCCTCTACTAATAGTATTGTCTGGCTTTGTAGAGCACTGTTTTTGAGGCAATGGAGATCAAGTGTCAGCAGGACTCTTGAGCGCTTCTCTCGGTGGCTATCTTTCCCCAAATCCCCATTTTGTTTTTTTGAAACAGGGTCTCACCAAGTTGCTGAGAGTCTTGCTAGATTGCTAAGGCTGTCTTTGAATCTGTGATCCTCCTGTTTCAGTCTCCCAAGTACTTGAAGTACTGGCATGTGCCATCACACCCAGTTAAAAGTAAAATATATTTTTAAAAAGCCCCAACTTAAATTTGATAAGCCTATATGCCAGTGTAAGTCCTCTTTGAGAGTCACAGGGCACATAAAAATGTAAGATTCTGAGAAGACCAGCACCAAAAAAAAAAAAAAAAAAATAACATTATCTTACTGAAAACTGTTCCACAAACTGGACTTGATGGAATTTTGTGCCTTTTACAATGTTTAAAAATTAAAGCATAGAGAATTGGATGTGTGGTGTATACCTGTAGTCCTAGCTACTCAGGAGGCTAAGGCAGAAAGATCTTAAGTTTAGGCCAGCCTTGGCAACGTAGTTAGATTCTGCATCAAAATAAAAAATAAGTCAGCCTGGCAATATAGCTCAGTGGTAAAGCACCCCTGGGTTCAATCACCAGTTCTGCAAAAGTTAAATAAGACAAAATATAATAACTAAAAGAAAAACCATTCCACAGAACACATGTGGAAAAAGGATGTTTTGGACAGTTTTCACCAAGGTAAAGTTTTGTCAAGCCTTTTAGTATGTAAACTGTGAAGGAGAAAGAGAAACATGAGGTTAAAAAAAGCTCATCAGAATCACAGCTGGGTACACAACTGTACCTAAAGGGCATGAATTAATCGATTAATGGCCACCCTGTGGAATGTCTCTAATGGAATATCTCAAGGTTCTGTCCTTGGTCCTCACAGGTTCAAAGTTCTTATCAGTGACTTGTATTACAACATGGAGAGCCTACTTTTTAAATTTTCAGGTAATCTCAAGTCACAGAGGCAGCTAATATACCATATAACACATTTAAACACTCCCTTAAAACCAGGAAATGAGTCAAGCAGACTCCCACTAAGACTTATTAGAACCAGCAGTCTAAGTATAAATGGAATCTGACTTGAAACAAGCTCATTGAAAAGGACCTGGGGTAGAGCTAACCTGAGATCAGCCCAGGCTAAACACGTGATGGGCCACTATATTCTAAAGTCAGTGAAGCCATGCTGGTCAGGCAGGGTGGCTCCCGAGGCATACAGGTCTGGCAGGACAATCCGGACCTACCGAGTATAATCCTCACATTTTGTGTCACATGTTGAGAGGGACACTGAGAAACTGAAGCATGTTCACATAATGGAGGACATGTTCCTGAGGAGGAAAGTCAGATGGTCTGGATAGGAGAAAATAATGGCATGTTGGTAACAACTGGTTTTGGGAGGCAGGGCAGCAATGGTAGAAAAGAAGTGAAATTGTACTTAAATTTTGGTTCCAGTATTCTAGGCTGGGTGACTTTAATAAATTTCCTACTATCTCCTGGCTCCAGAGTCCTTAGATGGGACATCCCCATTCTTATGTAGGGTTGTTGGGACAGGCTTGGAGCAGAGCTGGTGGGCAATGCTTGCATCCCCTCCCTCTCCCTATAGAGCACAACAGTCTCAGCAAGGAGGAAGACGATGGACTTGCTGTCGTTTCAGGGAGGAGCCTGGGACTAATGGGAGGATCCCTCAGGGGAAATGCAGTTGGCTCAAGAAAAGTAGGAACTTTATATAATAAAGGGGCTGACTTGCTTGCCTTTAAGTTGCTACTGGGACTTCAGCAGTATCTGTAGAAGATATCTGCTTCAGATGGGAGATGGAATTAGACCCCTTCTATCTCAGATTCTGTGATTCAGAAACAGCTGGACTGTTGATTGTTCTCTTCCTTCCTTAGTCAACTTATATATTCAACCTCCATTCATATGCACGAGCAATGCCATGTGTACTTATTTAAAACCATTCTATGGCCATTCCCTTTCTGTGGGTTCTTTCTCTTTTATTTTGGGGTCCTTATCATGCCCTAGTTCGGGGACTTGTTCACAGTGGGTGATAGTGATTGTTAATGGACCAGTAAGAGAGCTCTGTGTGGTCCACCAACTACACTCTCTCACTGTGGACTCATACTGCTTTCCAATCTTGGCTCTACTTCTTAGCCATGTTATTTTCTGGGAACTCCATTTCATCATCTGAAAACTGGAGACAGTAATTACAGCTTTAGGAGATAAAGTTGGATAGGATATTTTAAATCCTTGGGAAAATAGTAAATATGTAATATATGACAGAAATATTATTTTTGTAGTTGCTATCAGAATGAGCATAAATCCCTATATAATACTTATGTGGGGATTTTCTGAGTACAGAGTAAGAGGCTTAGGGATCAAGTGGTTCTTCCTACATATCCTTATTTCAAAATATTTTATCCTAAATGGTGTCCTTAGTTATTATGTTTTAAAGCTTACTAAGTCAATTCCCCTCATTTTTGCAGCATTTGTGACTGGGGCAAAGAGGAATCAACTGGAAATGAGCAAAAAAGAGAGAGAGATTGAAGTAGGAGTGATTCAGCCTACTCAGAAAATGGATGACAAGGCCAGTGCTGATCTAAAACACTCACATGGTCATGGGGAACACTTATTATACATCTGCCCCTGCTGGCCAACTAGTGAACCTCCAGCTGTGGCCACACAGGAACTGGCCCTGCCCTCTCTTCCTGCGCTCTGCAGAACAGGGAACGTGTCCAGTGGGCATGCCCTGGGTGTCCTGCGAGATCCTCTGGACAGCCCTGCACCGTAGTTAGTGTCTAGCCCAGCATGGGTGTGGCCTGGAATTGAAGAGGCTTGACTAGGAAAGGAAGGGAGCATGAAGCAGAGAGGCTTTTTAAAAATTTTAATCGCAAGCCAGGCATGGTGGTGCATGCTTGTAATCCCAGTATTTGGGAAGCTGAGGCAGGAGGAACTTGCAGGTTTGAAGCCAACCTCACCTACTTCGAGGCTCAGTTAGTGAGGCTCAGCTAGTGAGGCTCTCTGCAGCTTAGACCCTGTTTCCAAATAAAATATAAAATAGGTCTGGGAGTACAGCCCGGAGATAGAAGGCCCTGGGTTCCCTCTCCAGTACCACAAACAAATTAATTTCAAAAGGTAGATTAAATTTACCACTTTATAATGTTAAGAATATTCATATTGTTATCCAACTCTCAAACTCCTTTCATTTTGCAAAACTATGTACATTAAATGATAATCATTTCTTTCCTTTCCCCCTGACCACTGGCCCCTGGCTGCCACCATTCAATTTTCTGTTTTCATGAATTCAGCTCTATTAGATACCTTGTGTAAGTGGAACCACGCAATCTTCAACTTCTTGTGACCATCGTATCCACTCAGCATTATGTCCTCAAAGTTGATTATTATGAACCTCAAGTAGTATTATTCACAAGAGACAAAAGCTGGGAGCAACCCAAGTGTCCATCAGTGGATGAGGGGATAAACAAACGGTGGTATATCCAGACACTATGTTAGCCAATATGCATTGATATATATGTATATATTCATTTGTATTCATCTATCAAAAAGAATGAAACACTGACTCATGCTACAATGTGAGTAAACCTTAATGACATTATAGGAAGTAAAAGAATCCAGTCACAGAAAGCCGCATATTATGATTCCATTCACAGGACATATTCATAGTAGGAAAATCAGTAGGGACTAAAAGTAGATGAGTGATTGCCTAAGACTATGGGAGGAGGTAAAGGTTAGGGCAATAGGTATAGAGGACAGGGGCTTCTCTTCAAGGTCATGAGAATGTTCGACTGTGGTGACAGTTGCGCCTATCTGTAAATACTTAGTCTAAAATCGTTGAAATAAGCTGGGCTTGGTGCGCACTTGTAATCCCCGCACTTGGGAGGCTGAGACAGGAGGATCGCACAGGTTCGAAGCCAGCCTCAGCTACTTAGTGAGGCTCTCAGCAGCTTAGTGAGACCCTGTTTCCAAATAAAAACTAAAAAAAAAATAGGTCTGGGAGTACAGTCTGGAGGTAAAAAGCCTCTGGGTTCCACCCCCAGTACCACCAAAAAATTAAAAAATTAAAAAAATAAAGCCATTGAAATATACATTTATTTTTAAACTACTTTATTGATACATTATCAATATACAAAAATCTGCACATATTTAATATGTGCAACTCAATGAATTTGGAGATAAATATATTCTCATAAGGCTGTCACCAAAATCAAGGCCATAACTTATCCATCATCTCCACAATTTTCTGTGTATCACTTTATGTATGTATGTATGTATACATATGCCTTTTTGGAATAAGAGCTTCTAACATAATATTTATCCTCAGCTAAAAAAAAATTGAACCCAGGTATTCTACTGCTGAGATATACCCCAGCCCTATTTTGTTTTTTATTTGGAAACAGGGTCTTGCTAAGTTGTTAAGGCAAGCCTCAAACCTGCTATTCTCCTGTCTCAGCCTCCTAAGTACTGGGGTTACAGGAGTGCATCACCCCACCCACTTTAACAAAATTTTAAGTGTATAACGCAATATTGTTAACTATGGACACTCTGCCATATGGTAGTTTCCAGAACTTACCCATCTTGAAGGCCGGAACCTTGCACTCTGTAATCAGTAGCTCCCCTTTTCCTCTTTCTCCAACCCTGACAACCATCCTACTCTCTAACCCTATTTGACTGTATTATATTCCTCATAGAAATGGGCTCATACAGAATTTGTCCTTCTGTGTCTGGCTTACTTCACTTAGCACATGTCTTGTAGGTCCAACTATGTTGGATGGCATATTTTTTTTCTTTTTTTCCTCTCAAGGTAAAATAATTTTGTATTGTATTTATGTGTACCACATCTTCTTTCTTTTTTGTGGTACTTGGAAATAAACCCAGGGATATTCTACTTTTGAGTTATAGCCCCAACCCCATTATATTTTTATTTTGAAAAACTTCAATGTATCAATACATTGATAAGAGTCTCAATACTTGTTGAGGCTGTCCTCACACCTGCAAATCTCTTGTCTTAGCCTTCCAAAACTAGGATCACAGGCATGTACCACCACATTTTCTTTACCTGTTCATCCTTTGATAGACATTTAGCTTGTCTATATCTAGGCTATTATGAACAGAGCTGCAATGAAAACATGAGTACAGATACCTGCTTGAGATTCTAACTTCAAATTCTTTAAATATATACCCAGAAGTAGAACTGATGGACCATATTGTAATTCTGTTTGTAATATTTTTGAGGAAAAGCCATACTATCTTCCATAGTAGCTTTACCAATTTATATTTCCTCCAACTGTACAAAGCTTCTTTCTTCTGTTTTTTATTTTTTATTTATTTTTTTACAAGATTTTTTTTTTGGCAGGGGCATTCTACCTCCAAGCCACATCCCCAGTGCTATTTTATTTTATTTTGTTTTTTTAAAAATTTTTATTGGTGCATTATATTCATACATCATATTGGGGTAAAAAACTTGTGTGTACAGACATGCACACATCACTGATTTAACCCCTACCAAACTCCCACCCCATTCCCTCCCCTTTCCTCCCTCCCTTGCTCAGCTTAGTGGTTGACTTCGATATGTTTAAGTACATTGTGTGTTTTAGAGATTTTCCTCTTCCCCTCTCCTTTCTTCTCCTTTAGGTTGCCTTGTTTGCTCCTCTGTAGGATTTCCTCTTTCATCTAGAGTTCTTCCTATTACCCATTTCTTCCTAACTCTCATATATTAGGGAAAGCATCTGATTTCTTCTTTTTTGTGACTGACTAATCTCACTTAGCATAATGTCCTCCAGTTCCATCCATTTCCCTGAAAATGATATAATTGAGTTTTTTTTTAATGGCTGAGTAAAATTCTGTTGTGTACATACCCCACAGTTTTGTAATCCATCATCTGTTGATGGACATCTTGGCTGGTTCCCTAGTTTGGCTATGGTGAATTGTGCAGCTATGAACATAGATACACATGCATTAGTTTGGTAGTTTGGTTTCCTATCTTTTGGGTAGATACCCAAAAGTGGTATTGCTGGATCAAATGGTAGATTTGTTCCCATTCTTCTGAGGATTCTCCATACTGTTTTCCAGAGTGGTCACACTAATTTGCAATCCCACCAACAATTTCTTAGAGTTCCCACTTCTCCACATCCAGCATCTGTTGTTGTTTGTATTTTGAATGGCTGCCATTCTAGTTTGAGTTAGGTGAAATCTCAGGGTAGTTTTGATTTGCATCTCTCTGATTGCCAGTGATGTTGAGCATTTTTTCATGCATTTATTGGCCATTTGAATTTTTTCTTTTGTGAAGTGTCTATTTAGTTCGTTTGCACATTTTGTTATTGGATGCTTTCTCTTCTTTCTTCTTCTTTTTTTTTTTTTTTTGGTGGTACTGGGGTTCCTGGAAGCCCTTCTACCTTCGGGCTACCCTCCCAGACCTACTTTTATTTGGAAACAGGGTCTCTTAAGCCAGCGTGGCTGGCTTCGAACCTGCGCGATCCTCCTGTCTCCGCCTCCCAAGTGCGGGGATTACAAGCGTGTGCCACCACGTCCGGATGGATACTTTGTTTTCTTAGTGTTGAGTTTGAGTTCTCTGTATATTCTGGATATTAGTCCTCTATCGGAGGTGTAGGTGGCAAAAATCTTCTCCCATTCTGTTTGTTGGCTCTCGATTGAGGTTCTTGATAGTTTCCTTTGCTGAACAGAAACTCTTCAGTTTCATGCAATCCCATGTATTGATTAGCCTTTTAATTTGTTGTGCCTTTGGGGTCTTGTTGAGAAATTGTTTATCTGTACCTATGTGTTGCAGCGTTGGACCTATGCCCTCTTCAAGGAGCTTCAAGTTCTCTGGTCTTTGATTTCCAAGTCTTTGATCCATCTTGAATTGACTTTGTACAGGGTGAGAAAGTGGGATTAATTTCCAATTTTCTGCATATGGTTAACCAGTTTTGCCAACACCATTTGTTGAAGATGCTATCTTTTTTCCAGTGTATGTTTTTGGCCTCTTTGTCAAAAATCAATTGGCTGAAAGTTTGTGGACTTTTTTCTGGGTCTTCTATTCTGCTCCATTGGTCTTTGTATCTGTTTTTTTGTCAGTTCCATCTGGTTTTTATTACAATGGCATTGTAGTATAGTTTAAAGTCAGGTATTGTGATTCCTCCTGCATGGTTTTGTTGCTGAGAACTATCTTGGCTATTCTGGGCTTTTTGTTATTCCAGATAAATTTAAGGACTGATTTTTCTATGTTTGTGAGGAATGATCTTGGTAGTTTAATGGGCATTGTGTTAAATCTGTAGATCTCTTTTGGAAGGATGGCCATTTTAATGTTATTTATTCTGCCAATCCATGAACATGGAAGATACTTCCATCTTCTAAGATCTTCTATTTCTTTTTTCAGTGTTTTATAATTTTCTTTGTAGAGATCTTTTACCTCCTTGGTCAAATTTATTCCTAAGTATTTTATTTTTTTTGTGGGAGATCCTGAGTGGAAGTGTTTTCTGAATTTCTTTTCAATGGATTTATGGTTGGTGTACAGGAAAGCTTCTGATTTTTTAAGATTGATTTTGTATCCAGATACTTTGCTGAATTTGTTGATCAGTTCTATAAGCCTTTTGGTTGAGTTTGTTGGGTTTTCTATATATAGTATCATGTCATCTACAAATAGTGAAAGTTTGAGTTCTTCTTTTCCTATTTGTACTCCTCTGATTTCCTTTTCTTGCCTTATTGCTCTGGCTCGAGTCTCTAGTACTATATTGAAGAGAAGTGGTGATAATGGACATCCTTGTCTCATTCCTGTTTGAGGGGGAATTCTTGAAGTTTTTCCCCATTTAATATGATGTTGGCAGTGGGCTTATTGTAGATTGCCTTAATAATGTTGAGATATGTTTCTTCTATTCCAATTCTCTGCAGTGCTTTTATCATAAATGGATGTTGAATTTTATCAAATGCTTTTTCAGCATCTATTGAAATGATCATGTGATTTTTGTCCTTGGTTCTGTTTATATGGTAAATTGAATTAGTGTGTTGTTGGCTTCATAGAATGTGTTTGGGAGCATCCCGTTTTTTTCTATTTCACAAAATAGTTTGAAGAGTATTGGGGTTAGCTCTTCTATAAAGGTTTTATAGAATTCACTTGGGAAACCATCTGGTCCTGGGCTTTTCTTTGATGGTAAGCTCTTTATTGCTGTTTCAATCTCTTTTATTGTTATTGGTTTAAGTGTTCTATATCTTCTTGACTCAGTTTAGGGAGGTTGTATTTGTCTAGGAAGTTGTCAATTTCCTCCTCATTTTCCATTTTGTTGGAGTATAGTTTTTCAAAGCAGTTTCTGACAATCCTCTGGATTTCTTCACTGTCAGTAGTAATTTCTCCTTTTTTAGCCCTTATCTTCATAATTTGGGTTGATTCTCTCTTTTTTTTTTAGTTAGGTTGGCTAGTGGTTTATCTATCTTGTTAATTTTTTCAAGAAACCAGCTTTTGGTTTTGTTGATTTTCTGTATTGTTTTTTTATTCTCTATTTCATTAATTTCTGCTTTAAATGGCATTATTATTATTTTTTTTTTGTGGTACTGGGGGTGGAATCCAGGGGCTTCTACCTCCGGGTTACACTCCCAGACCTATCTTTTTATATTTTATTTGGAAACAGGGTCTCACTAAGTTGCAGAGAGTCTCACTAAGTAGCTGAGGCTGGCTTCGAACCTGGGGGATCTTCCTGTCTCAGCCTCCCAAGCACGGGGATTACAAGTGTGTGTCACCATGCCCAGCTAATGGCAAACATTCTAAAAAGTAGAAGTTATATTTCATTGTTGTTTTAATTTTCACTTCCTTGATAGCAATTTTAAATATTTTTTTATATACCCATTTGTATGTCTCTTTTGGTAAAATGCCTTTTCAGGTCTTTTACTCATTTTTAAAATCATGTTATTTGGTTGTGTTTCTTATTTGTTTGTTTATTGTTCTTTGCTACTGAGTCATAGGACTTCCTCAATGATTTTAGAGAGTAATCCCCTGTTGGATATATGGTCTGAAAACACTGTCTCTCATTCCAAAGGCTTCCTGTTCACTCTATTTTTGGTCCCTTTGCTGTGGAAAAGCCTTTTGGTTCCATCGTATCCCATTTGTCTAGTTTTTTCTGGAATCACCTGTGCATTCAGTTCCATATCCAAGGAGTCACTGCCAAGTCCAATGGAGAGAAGCTTTCCCCTGTATTCTTCTAACATCTTTACTATTTCAGGTTTTATGTTTAAGTCTCCAATCCATTCTGAGTTGTTTTTCGTGTATGGTAAGGAATTGTGTGGTTTAAATGAGTGAATGGCATAGAATATAAAATATTCTATTTTAACCAAGCTGTTTTAAAAAAATAAAAGGCTCATACTTGGGAGACAGAACTGAGGGGAGCTGCTTCTCTTTTCTCTCTGTCCTTTTGCTTATTTTCCCTCGTCTCTGAGTCAGATGTTCTCCACTGGCTTTCTCTGTGCCCAAAAAGAAACATGTTGTCCTGCGGCTTACTGACTCTACATTCCAACCAGCTCAGTGCCCCTACTAAAGGAACCTCTAACCCATCTCCAAATCCTTGGGACAGAAACGTGTTTGCCCAACATAGTCAGTGCCAGGAATCAGAGCTGCCTGGTTCTTACAGCCAGCCCTTTTCTAAGCAGGGCTGTGCAGGATAAGCTGTTCTGGTCCTTAGAGGCAATACAAGTTTATTTTCAGATTTTTTTTTTCCAGACAGAACCAACATTTAATGAGTGCCCTCCATGTGCCACGTTCTGTGTCAACTGCTTTCACACACCTAATCCCACTTAATCTCTTATCTCCACTGTCTGAAAGTTTGTGCTGACTCAAAGAAAACATTCTCAATTGGGTTCAACTTGTGGTGTATGCATAATGTCACATCAGGGCCACAGCTGGTAAAATCATCTACCCGAGGGGAGGAAGAGGCCTCCTGGAATGGGATTAGCAGCCACAGAACCTGGTTACCAGAGGCTGGGGTTTCAGCACACAAACACACTAGGCTCGGGGCTACTCACGCTCGGGGAGCAGAGGTGTTGCTAACAACGCTTCCAAACCAGTCTTGGGAAGAGAGGCCGCTACAAAAACCTTTTTGGTTTTTAAACCTTTTTGGTATGTTCTCCATTTAAAAATCCTCCTGACATTACTTTTCAGAGAAAATAATCACTAGTTCCTAGGGTTGAAGGTGGCAAGTGAGACACAAAGAAAATCCATTTTGTTTAGCTTAATCAATGTTTGTAGAGTAGGCCAAATCCAAATCCAAACCACATTTTCCAAAAAGATTTTCCCTCTTAATTCTCAAATCCATGTGTATTATATGAGAAATCTAATCCGTATGTTTCTTACTCATTTACACTTAACTCATCAAAGCGTTTCCTCTGAAGAACTATTTGATGTCCAAGGAGACTTTAAAGACTTTTTTTCTTTTAACGAGCCTTTGTTCTTGAAAATAAAGAAGCTGCTGAAGTTGTATAGGCAAAGAATAAATGAACTTGAACCCTAGAAAGGTTAAGCTTTGTTTCAAGTAGGTTCTATATTCGGAAGAAACAACTTTGGGAATAAGCTCTTTTTTCTTTTCAAATGTTTTTTTTAAGGAGGGCCTCTTAATGGATGCCTAGATTCCCATGCCAAAACAATTTCCTCTCCAGCTGATGGTAGGCACCATGAAGTGGTAAAGTCCCTCTCCCAAAGGCACTCTGAGGAGGTCTTCAACTTTCAATGGGCAGAGACCTCACCTAATTTTAATCTCTGATAACTTGTGGCAAAACCTGCCCAGAGAAAGATGAGTTCTTGTAAGAGTCCTAGCATGTGCCACTGGAGATGTTGGAGTGATGGGATCCATTCCTCAACCCAGGCACTCAGGATTGGTGGGGTCCTTGGCTAACATGATGGAAAAGAATTTCAGCACGTGCCAACCAGAGTCATAGATAATTATTTAGGAAAGTAGGAAATGCACATTCAAGGGAAAATGTGGACCATTTCAAGGGGGAAAGCGACATTTTCGGAAGTGCAGGACTCTTTTCTTATAGGGTACTTTCTTGAGGGTTGGGCTAGATGATCTCAGTCCAAGGTAGTTTCTGTTGGCTCTGGTGGTCTGGTGGTCTGGTCAGTTTTGGGGAGGATGATCTCAGTCCAGTAGTCTGAGGCAGTTTCTGGTGGTCCAGTGGTCTGTTAACCTTCAGGTCCTCAGGCTGATTGGGGTCTTCATTATCTGATTGACAGATAAGCAATAGAGTTTCTAATTTATAGGTTTCTACAAATATTGTATTTGTCTTGTTAACAGTGCACAAGGCAATTAGAGTCTCTTTTAGTTAGCTCTAGGATCTTCAGATTTTCCAGAAACCTAGGTAAGAGATAGGCCTGGGTAAGAGAACTCGTTTAGGGAGTAAGGGCTGAAACACTGCAGCTCCAGGTTCTTATATTGAAGTTATATTTTACTTTTCTATTCCTGTCTATCTCCATTTTACCTATTTATTTCTTAGATTCTACACTAGAAAGGACCAAGCTCCCTGATGAGAGAATTGCCATTGATCCAGTGGGTCAGGCCACCTCACCTGTCCCTCCAAGCAGGACCCTGCCCAAGCAATCTCAGAGATTGTTTATACTCGTTTTTCACAGGAGTGTAAATGTATAGATAGGAAGAAAATTGTACTTCATTTTGTTGTAACTTGACTGAGTTGTTGAAGTTTAGATAATCACGTCTCTGATGGCGATACCGCTCCTCCTGTTGTATAGGTCTCCTGCCTTGACAGCAGTCCTGTTGATGGAGATCACACCTGTTCATTCAAGCACCTCATTACTTTGTTTTCAGGTAATCATGTCAAGCCATAAATTGAAATGCATTTTTCCTGTAGATTTCTTTCCTTTAGCCTTTATCTTATAGTTAAGTAATGATACTATTTTATAAAAGTGTAGATAGGTTACATTACCTATGAAATTCATTCCAATAGAGTGAAAGGGCTGTTGCAAATGTTTGTAAGGAGGAGTTGAGACTAAGAGGGTTGATAACCTCTGATTCTAGGCTATCACTCTCCAGATGGAAACATAAGAACCAAATAAAAATTTAAAACTTCTAGTAGCTACCTGAAAAAAAATGAAAGAATGGAATATTATTCAGCCTTAGAAGGGAAGTAAGTTCTATCATATCTACAACATAGATGATGCTTGAGGATTGTGCTAAGAAAAGCCAGCTACAAACAGACGAATGCTGTGAATTCAATTATATGAAGCATCTAAAGTAGTCAAATTCATAGAAACAGAATATGCAACAGTGATCGCTGTGACCGGAGGGAGGGGCAGATGGAGAATGATTGCTTAATGGGTGTAGTGTTTCTGGAGATCTTTTTCACAACAATGTTAATATATTTAACAATATTGAACTGTACATTTTAAAAAAATGATTAAGAAGCTGTGTGTGGCGGTGCACAGTTGTAACCCCAGTACTTGGGAGGCTGAGACAGGAGGATCAAGGGTTCACAGCCAGCCTCAGCTTCTTAGAGAGGCCCTCTACACCTTAGTGAGATATTGTTTCAAAATAAAGAATAAAAATAGGGCTGGGGGTGTAGCTCGGGGTAGAAGGCCCCTGGGTTCAATCCCTAGTACCGAAAAAAAAAAGAAAAGTTTAAGAAGCTGTCATGGTGGCACATGCCTGTAAGCTTAATACTTGGGAGGCTAAGATAGGATTATAGGTCCGTGGCCATTTTACCAACTTAGCAACCCTGTATCAATATAAAAAATGAAATAGGACTGTGTATGTATCTCAGGCGTAGACTTCCCAGGGTTCAAAACACTAGTACCAAAGAAAAAAAAAGTGAAGATGGTAAATGTAGTGTTATTTCCTTCTACACACACACACACACACACACACACACACACACACTCAAAATGGAACAAAAGAAATTAATTTTCACAGTATAATCATTTATCTCAATATATTCAAGATGCTATCATTTTAATGTGTAATCAATCAGTATAAAAATGACCAATGAGACATTTTATACTCTTGTACAAAGTCTGAAATACATGTGCATTTTACATCTATAACACTTATCAACCAAGAATGGCCACAGTTCTATGCTCCGTAGCCATGTGGCTAGAAGCTACTCTACCAGACAGCAAAGCTCTACATAAAAGTTGACACTGGCTGAGCAAACTTTAAGTTGAGTCCTTTACATAGGATGACTCTTAATCCTCATCCTAGGAGCTAGGCATCAGGATGTGAAAGCTCAGAGACCTCGAGTAGCAAGCCTGAGAGCTGAGCCCAGGATCCTGGCCCCAGAGAGCCTGCCTTAACCACTGTGTTGTGGACACCCTCAGCCATAGTATTGTTTCCCAGACTTATTTTCTGGTCAACTAGTCATCTTTGCAGCCTTTCTTCATAAAGGTATACTAAAAGTTTGCTTCCATGGGCCTAGAATAACCTGGCTGCAGCTGGGCAGGTTTTGGGCATGAAGGACCTGTCTGACCATCCAGGGACCAGTTCGAGTATCTTTCCCTGCATCCTTGAGCACGGTAGAGATGCTGAGCAGGTTTTTTGAGCAGCTTCCACCTGCAGAGTTCTCTTTCTCTCCTTGTACTAGGGATTAAACTCAGGACCATTCTACCTCTGAGCTGCACCCCAAGTCCTATTTTAGTTTTTATTTTGAAACAGTCTCACTAAGTTGCTGAGAATCTCACTGCATTGCTGAGGCTGGCTGTGAAACTGTGCTCCTCCTAGAGCAGTGGGATTACATGCCTAGCTTCTGCAGTAGTCTCTTATTTTTTCTGTTTCCATGTGGAGAAAAAACAGGTCTGGCAAATCTGGACATAACACAGATGTAGCAGAAAGACTGTGTCCCAACACACACATCTAATAAAGATTTGCTACCAGGACCTTGCTGGTGAATTGCCTGCATTCCAATAATTGTTTCTCCTGAGTTTTCTTTAATAAAGACAGATTTCTTCATTTCCTGGGGCTCCCTCAAGATTACGCTGACAACTTCCCCATTAATTATCAAATTATGCCCCATCACAAAATGATTACATGTGCTTCCTACCTAAACACCTCCCCTCATTTATGAAAAGTCTCATTTAAACTAATATGCTTTTAACTTGCTTAATTTCAACACCTCCACAGAGACTACTAATGAGCTGATTCCTTGCCCGGCTGGTCCCCTGGCCCTTCCTTGTGTTTTCTGTTCCAAGACCAATTTTGATCCTGCAGCACAGGCTAGGAGGACTTCTTGCCCTTGGAGTCAAATGCTTGATGGGAGCCCTTGTTGAGTGAAGGGTCTACTTAAGCAGGTGACTTCAAGTCTGAGCCCCCCGCAAAAGTGAGTCTCCATTTCCTTCTTCTAGAAACGTGAAAATTGCCTAAGAGTGGGACCACAGGAGTAAACCAGCCTTCCAGTTTCGGCTGGGCAGCTTAATGAGTCAGATAATTATACCCAGATTCCCTTTACGGGGGCCTCTTAATTATTATTTAATAAAGAGATGATTCCAGGCTGTGACCCGCAAGGCTGGTGGCATTCTAACCACAGCTGAAGAAGCGCTGCCTCCCAGATGTTGTCCTCCTCTGGCAGGGGAACAAGGGTGCTTTGCAGAGACCTCAGCCCTGCCTTATGGAGAAGAGCGTGTGCCAAGAACACCTCCTCCTGGCACTGCTTTCAGAGGGGTGTCAGATGGGTCACTTCACTGGAGTGCTGGGAATCAGGTCAGTCTGTTCCTCTGATTAACTCTGATCTCATTCTGTTGGCAGTGGGCAGTAGCCCGAAGCCCGGCTGCCTTCCGAAGGCCAAGCAGTCACGCCAGGGCTACTGGGAGCAGGAAGAGCTGACAAGTGCACACCCCGTGCCAGGCCGGGTCCTAAGTGTGTCCTTCAGTTTTCACATAGGTCTTGCTGTATTTCCTTTTCCACTTTACAGATCAAGAAGCTGAGGCTCAGCCAGGCATGGTGGTGCACGCTTGTAATATCCCAGTACTTGGGAGGCTGAGACAGGAGGATTGCACGTTCGCTGCCGGCCTCGGCTACTTAGTGAGACCCTCTGCAACTTAGTGAGACCCTGTTTCAGAATGAAAAATAGGGGTGGGGTATAGCTCCAAGGTAGAATGCCTGTGAGTTTCATTACCAGTACAGCAAAAATCAATCAATCAATCAATCAATAAAAGAAGCAGCCTAGGCTCACTGGGCTTATGCACATTCCCAAGGTCACCCAACTCATTATTGGGAGCACTGGGATTTGAACTCACATATCTCTAACTGAAGAGCCCACAGGTTTGACTCTCATACTATATTGCCAAGGATCAGCAAGGAGGAAATACTGGGCTGTTTTCATGACGAGAACCTTGGTAGGTTTTCTGAGCTGTCCATTGCCACTGATTTGATGGTGCTGACCATATGCTGGCCCTTCCCCAGGGAAACTGAGACCGTTGACCTGGTGACCCCATTCCAGCCATAGTCCTTAGACTAGGAGTGAACTCATTATCTCAGCCAGTCCAATAGGAAGTCTTCCTGGTTTTTTTTGTTTTGTATGAGTCCTAGGGATTTAACCCAGGCTGGTCTATCTCCAAGCTTCACATCAGCCCCCCCCCCTTTTTTTTATTTTGAAAAGGGATCTTGCTAAATTGTGGAGGGTATTGTTAAGTTGCTGAGGCTGGCCTTGAACTTGTGATCCTCCTCTCTTGACCTCCCAAGTACTTATAGAAATTATAGGTATGTGTCACCACATCACGCTCTTCCCTGTGTTTTTAAAATTGTAACTGAAAAAAAGATGGGCACAATTGGCTAGATGGGAGCCCCAGGATGCTGTAGGACCTGAAGCAGGCTAATGGACAAGATGATACTGACAACACACAGAGAAAGAGAGGGAGAACCCCAATGGCATTTGTTATCATTTGGATCTGGAATTTCTCCTAAGGCTCACGTGCTAAAGGCTCGGCCCCCAGAGCAGCTGTGTTCAGAGCGGGGCCTCAAGGAAGTGGTTAGATTCTGAGAGCTCTGATCTCCACGTCAGATTAGTCCATTAATGGGCTTATCATTGAATGAGCTATTAGGAGGTGGTATAAACTGTAGGATGTGGAGGTAGCTGGAGGAAGCAGGTCTCAGGGGTGACCTGGAAGGACACTCATTCCCAGTCCTCTCTGTACCATCTTCCACCTGTCAAGAGGTGACAGGTGACAGGTGACAGGTGGAGGTCCTGTTCTACCCCTTGAGTCCCACCATGATGTTCTGCCTTGCCAGAGGGAGAAAATGATGCAGCAAGTGACCATGGGCTCAAACCTCTGAAACCATAAGCCAAAATAAACTTTTCCTCCCTTACATTGATTTTCTCAGGTATTTTATCACAGCAAAACAAAAAAGAAAAAAACAATACTGGGAATTGAACCATTGAACCCAGGGGCATTCTACCTCTTAACTATGCCCCAGCCCTGATTTATTTTTTATTTAGAAACAGGGTATCACTAAGGTGTGGAGAATCTGTGTGTGTGTGTGGGGGGGGGCACTGGGGATGGAACTCAGGGGCATTCTACCTCCAAGCTACATCCCCTGCCTTATTTTTTTATAAAAAAAAAGAAAAGAAAGAAAAAAAAAAAACCCAAACACAGGGTCAGGCATGTTTGTAATCCCAGCAATTCAGGAGGCAGAGAAGACCGGAAGATTGCGGTTCTTGGACAGCCTCAGCTACTTAGCAAGGCCCTTCACAACTCAGTGAGACCCTGTTTCAAATTAAAAGAATAAACTGGGCGTGGTGGTGCACATTTGTAATCCCAGTACTTGGGAGGTTGAGACAGGAGGATCGTGCAGATTCGAAGCCAGCCTCGGCTACTTAGTGAAGCTCTCAGCAACTTAGTGAGACCCTGTTTCTATATAAAATACAAAATAGGTCTGGGAGTGTAGCCCAAAGGTAAAAAACCTCTGGGTTCCATCCTTAGCACCACAATCAGTCAATCAATCAATCAATCAATCAATATAAAAAGAATAAAAAAATAGGGCTGGGGTGGACCTCAGATGTAGAATGCCCCTGGGTTCCATCCCTGGTACCACAAACAAACAAACAAACAAACAAAACTAACACAGCATTGAAGTCCCTGATTCAAGTCCCAGAGGTAAAACCCTTGTATTTCCTTGTAATTCAGTTACATAAACCAATGAATACCCTTTTACTCAAGCTAATTCTAGTTAGGTTTCTATCACTTGTGATTATTTTTTTTTTTTTTTTTTTTTTTTTTTATTTTTTTTTTTTTTTTTTTTTTTTCTAATTTTATTTTATTTTTTTTTTTTTTCTATTCTTTATTTTTTTTTTTTTTAATTAATTTATTTTTTAAATTGGTGCATTGTAGTCATATATCAATCACATTGGAGTACAAGACTTGAGAGGATATACAAGCACACATCATCCAATTAGCCCTCCTCCAGCCACCGTCCCATTCCCTCCCCCTCCCTCCATCCCACACTTCTTTGGTGATTTACTTTGATATATTTGTTTATGTACCTCCTGCATTTTAAAGAGGCTCCGTCCTCCAGTATTACATACCCTCTGATTGATCACATTAGTTGCTTCACTATAGGGCCCTTTCTATAGCTCAACCTCTTCCTGTTGCCCTTTTCCTCCTAGTTATTGCTGATTAAGAGAAGCGTCTGATTTATATTTTCTGCGATATTTCTCTGTGCATGCTGCGTTGCAAGTACCAATCCCACTCTTGATGGTCCCAGTAGTGGCCTGGCTACTCAGTGGACTGATCCAGACCTCGCTGGCTCACGCAGCGGCCTTGCCTCATGGGAGGACCCAGTTCTGGTCTCGCTGGCCCCTGAACCGGTCAAACCCCTAAGCTGGCTTTGGTCCCAACCTTGGAGGCCGCAGGAGTGAACTTGCCTCACGCCAGGCTCCGATGCTGGCCATTGGCCCCTGCACCGGTCTAACCCCTTGGCAGGATTCCAATCCCGGCCTCGGAGGCCCCAACACTGGTAATGCCTCACGGCAGGCTCCGATGCCGGCCTCACTGGCCCCAGCACCGGCCTAACCCCTTGACAGGCTCTTAAACTGGCCTCAGAGGCCCCAGTACCGGCCTTGCCTCACGGCAGGCTCCGATGCCGGCCTCGCTGGCCCCAGCAGCGGCCTAACCCCTCGGCAGGCTCCGATCCCAGCCTCGGAGGCCCCAGCACTGGTCATGCCTCAAGGCAGGCTCCGATGCCGGCCTCGCTGGCCCCAGCACCGGCCTAACCCCTTGGCAGGCTCTTATCCTGGCCTCGGAGGCCCCAGTACTGGCCTTGCCTCACGGCAGGCTCCGATGCCGGCCTCGCTGGCCCCAGCACCGGCCTAACCCCTCGGCATGCTCCGATCCCGGCCTCGGAGGCCCCAGCACTGTTCATGCCTCACGGCAGGCTCCGATGCCGGCCTCGTTGGCCCCAGCACCGGCCTAACCCCTCGGCAGGCTCTTGTCCTGGCCTCGGAGGCCCCAGTACCGGCCTTGCCTCAAGGCAGGCTCCGATGCCGGCCTCGCTGGCCCCAGCAGCGGCCTAACCCCTCGGCAGGCTCCGATCCCGGCCTCGGAGGCCCCAGCACTGGTCATGCCTCAAGGAAGGCTCCGATGCCGGCCTCGCTGGCCCCAGCACCGGCCTAACCCCTTGGCAGGCTCTTATCCTGGCCTCGGAGGCCCCAGTACTGGCCTTGCCTCACGGCAGGCTCCGATGCCGGCCTCGCTGACCCCAGCACCGGCCTAACCCCTCGGCAGGCTCTTGTCCTGGCCTCGGAGGCCCCAGTACCGGCCTTGCCTCAAGGCAGGCTCCGATGCCGGCCTCGCTGGCCCCAGCAGCGGCCTAACCCCTCGGCAGGCTCCGATCCCGGCCTCGGAGGCCCCAGCACTGGTCATGCCTCAAGGAAGGCTCCGATGCCGGCCTCGCTGGCCCCAGCACCGGCCTAACCCCTTGGCAGGCTCTTATCCTGGCCTCGGAGGCCCCAGTACTGGCCTTGCCTCACGGCAGGCTCCGATGCCGGCCTCGCTGACCCCAGCACCGGCCTAACCCCTCGGCAGGCTCTTGTCCTGGCCTCGGAGGCCCCAGTACCGGCCTTGCCTCAAGGCAGGCTCCGATGCCGGCCTCGCTGGCCCCAGCAGCGGCCTAACCCCTCGGCAGGCTCCGATCCCGGCCTCGGAGGCCCCAGCACTGGTCATGCCTCAAGGAAGGCTCCGATGCCGGCCTCGCTGGCCCCAGCACCGGCCTAACCCCTTGGCAGGCTCTTATCCTGGCCTCGGAGGCCCCAGTACTGGCCTTGCCTCACGGCAGGCTCCGATGCCGGCCTCGCTGGCCCCAGCACCGGCCTAGCCCCTTGGCAGGCTCTTATCCTGGCCTCGGAGGCCCCAGTACCGGCCTTGCCTCACGGCAGGCTCCGATGCCGGCCTCGCTGGCCCCAGCACCGGCCTAACCCCTCGGCAAGCTCTTATCCTGGCCTCGGAGGCCCCAGTACCGGCCTTGCCTCACGGCAGGCTCCGATGCCGGCCTCGCTGGCCCCAGCACCGGCCTAACCCCTCAGCAGGCTCTTATCCTGGCCTAGAGGCCCCAGTACCGGCCTTGCCTCAAGGCAGGCTCCGATGCCGGCCTCACTGGCCCCAGCACTGGCCTAACCCCTCGGCAGGCTCTTATCCAGGCCTCGGAGGCCCGAGTACCGGCCTTGCCTCACGGCAGGCTTCGATGCCGGCCTCGCTGGCCCCAGCAGCGGCCTAACCCCTCGGCAGGCTCCGATACCAGCCTCGGATGCCCCAGCACTGGTCATGCCTCAAGGCAGGCTCCGATGCCGGCCTCGCTGGCCCCAGCACCGGCCTAGCCCCTTGGCAGGCTCTTATCCTGGCCTCGGAGGCCCCAGTACCGGCCTTGCCTCACGGCAGGCTCCGATGCCGGCCTCGCTGGCCCCAGCACCGGCCTAACCCCTCAGCATGCTCCGATCCCGGCCTCGGAGGCCCCAGCACTGGTCATGCCTCACGGCAGGCTCCGCTGCCGGCCTCGTTGGCCCCAGCACCGGCCTAACCCCTCGGCAAGCTCTTATCCTGGCCTCGGAGGCCCCAGTACCGGCCTTGCCTCACGGCAGGCTCCGATGCCGGCCTCGCTGGCCCCAGCACCGGCCTAACCCCTCAGCAGGCTCTTATCCTGGCCTAGAGGCCCCAGTACCGGCCTTGCCTCAAGGCAGGCTCCGATGCCGGCCTCACTGGCCCCAGCACTGGCCTAACCCCTCGGCAGGCTCTTATCCAGGCCTCGGAGGCCCCAGTACCGGCCTTGCCTCACGGCAGGCTCCGATGCCGGCCTCGCTGGCCCCAGCAGCGGCCTAACCCCTCGGCAGGCTCCGATCCCAGCCTCGGAGGCCCCAGCACTGGTCATGCCTCAAGGCAGGCTCCGATGCCGGCCTCGCTGGCCCCAGCACCGGCCTAGCCCCTTGGCAGGCTCTTATCCTGGCCTCGGAGGCCCCAGTACCGGCCTTGCCTCACGGCAGGCTCCGATGCCGGCCTCGCTGGCCCCAGCACCGGCCTAACCCCTCGGCATGCTCCGATCCCGGCCTCGGAGGCCCCAGCACTGGTCATGCCTCACGGCAGGCTCCGCTGCCGGCCTCGTTGGCCCCAGCACCGGCCTAACCGCTCGGCAAGCTCTTATCCTGGCCTCGGAGGCCCCAGTACCGGCCGTGCCTCACGGCAGGCTCCGATGCCGGCCTCGCTGGCCCCAGCACCGGCCTAACCCCTCGGCAGGCTCTTATCCTGGCCTCGAGGCCCCAGTACCGGCCTTGCCTCAAGGCAGGCTCCGATGCCGGCCTCGCTGGCCCCAGCACCGGTCTAACCCCTCAGCAGGCTCTTATCCTGGCCTCGGAGGCCCCAGTACCGGCCTTGCCTCACGGCAGGCTCCGATGCCGGCCTCACTGGCCCCAGCAGCGGCCTAACCCCTCGGCAGGCTCCGATCCCGGCCTCAGAGGCCCCAGTACCGGCCTTGCCTCAAGGCAGGCTCCGATGCCGGCCTCGCTGGCCCCAGCAGCGGCCTAACCCCTCGGCAGGCTCCAATCCCGGCCTCGGAGGCCCCAGCACTGGTCATGCCTCAAGGCAGGCTCCGATGCCGGCCTCGCTGGCCCCAGCACCGGCCTAACCCCTCAGCAGGCTCTTATCCTGGCCTCGGAGGCCCCAGCACCGGCCTAACCCCTCGGCAGGCTCTTATCCTGGCCTCGGAGGCCCAAGTACCGGCCTTGCCTCATGGCAGGCTCTGATCCAGCCTCGCTGGCCCCAGCACCGGCCTAACCCCTCAGCAGGCTCCGGTCCCATCCTCGGGGGCCCCAACACTGGCCTTGCCTCACGGCAGGCTCCGATGCCGGCCTCGCTGACCCCAGCATCGGCCTAACCCCTCAGCATGTTCCGGACCCGACCTCGGAGGCCCTAGCACAAGCCTTGCTTCATGGCAGGCTCCAATGCCGGCCTCGCTGGCCCCAGCATCGGTCTAACCCCTCTGCAGGTTACAATCCCGCCACGGAGGCCTCAGTAGTGGCCCTGCCTCACAGCAAGCTCCGATGTCGGCCACTGGCCCCGGCGCCCGCCTAACCCCTCAGCAGGTTCCGATCACTGTCTCTGTGGTTAGTATTTCAAAGGTTCCAGTTGTAATGTATCAGATCTCTGCCTCCCCCGAATATTGGCCACTGGCATTGCCACTGCCTCCACCGTTTCAAATCCTTCCCAGGCTCTTTTTCCACTCTGAATGTTGTCCAGTGTTCCTAAGCATGCGTGATGGTAGCATTCGACATTTGGTGTAATTTCTCCAAAAAAATAAAGTTGGTAAGATCCGGTTTCTGCTTCTCCTGAATACAAGTCTCTACCACCATTGCGAAGAACTCTTTCAACACCGCATTTCTCCTTGGTCTCCGCTAAACTCTCTCCTTATATGTGATGTCTGAGATTCTTAACAATATAGAGAAATAGCAGTCCTCTTTCACGGCGAATTTTTCCATAAGTTCCAGTGCATTTAGATAAGTTTTGTCTGCATCTCCAGTGTCCTGGCATCCATAACGGCTTTCTTACCACCTCTCCGATATTTTTCTTTATCTTTTTCTGTTCTGGGCCCGGTTTCTCCAGGGGTCTGGCGTGCTACTCGCAGTTCGGCCGGGACCCAGAGTCCCGCGATCCGGGCCCCAGCTGGCGTGCCCTGTGCTAGACCCCCGCCCAGAACCCAGCGTCTTACTGGGCCTTGTTTCTCCAGGGGTCTGGCGTGCTACTCGCAGTTCGGCCTGGGGCCCAGAGTCCCGCGACCCGGGCCCCATCTGGCGTGCCCAGCCCGCGACCCCTGCCCAGAACCCAGCGTCTTACTGGGTCTGGTTTCTCCAGGGGTCTGGCGTGCTACGCGCAGTTCGGCAGGGGCCCAGAGTCCCGCGACCCGGGCCCCATCTGGCGTGCCCAGCCCGCGACCCCCGCCCAGAACCCAGCATCTTACTGGGTCCGGTTTCTCCAGGGGTCTGGCGTGCTACGCGCAGTTCGGCAGGGGCCCAGAGTCCCGCGACCCGGGCCCCATTAGGCGTGCCCCGCCCTCGACCCCCGCCCAGAACCCAGCGTCTTACTGGGCCTGGTTTCTCCAGGGGTCTGGCGTGCTACGCGCAGTTCGGCCCGGGGCCCAGGGTCCCGCGACCCAGGCCCCGGCTTTTGTGCGCCGCGCGCGACCCCTGCCCAGAACCCAGCGTCTTACTGGGCCTGGTTTCTCCAGGGATCTGGCGTGCTACGCGCAGTTCGGCAGGGGCCCAGAGTCCCGCGACCCGGGCCCCATTAGGCGTGCCCAGCCCGCGACCCCAGCCCAGAACCCAGCGTCTTACTTGGCCTGGTTTCTCCAGGGGTCTGGCGTGCTATGCGCAGTTCGGTCTGGAGCCCAGAGTCCCGCGACCCGGGCCCCATCTGGCGTGCCCAGCCCGCGACCCCTGCCCAGAACCCAGCGTCTTACTGGGTCTGGTTTCTCCAGGGGTCTGGCGTGCTACGCGCAGTTCGGCAGGGGCCCAGAGTCCCGCGACCCGGGCCCCATCTGGCGTGCCCAGCCCGCGACCCCCGCCCAGAACCCAGCGTCTTACTGGGCCTGGTTTCTCCAGGGGTCTGGCGTGCTACGCGCAGTTCGGCAGGGGCCCAGAGTCCCGCGACCCAGGCCCCATTAGGCGTGCCCCGCCCTCCTCACTTGTGATTATAACAGTTCTAAAACACCATGCTCTGGAACCTGGTCTACTTAGGGACAGGGGGGAAATTTCTACAGGGTTTTAATCTGTACTTTAGGAAGGCAGTCATGAATTGGCAGAGGCAGAAATGCTAGAGATGATACTAGAAATTGGGAGACCAGAAAAGACTCTCCTGGAGTATGGCATTGACCCAAGGAAGAGGTGATGTGGGCCAGAACCAAGGCAGATGGTGTGGGCCAATGAGAATGGATTGAGTCAATAGATGTTTCATTGATACAAGTGTGTAGGCATGGCGATTGATTAAAACTAGGGAGAGGATGGTGATGGCATTATCTGATCAGGAAATAGGGGGCAGAGTCGACTCAGGGGAGGTGAGAGAAGGAAGGATAGGTACCAAGATTGACTGTGCATAGCTGACTGTTCTCCAGCTGGGAGTGGCTCTTTTAAGCTGACACAATGTTCTGGCACAATATGTACCACACAATCACCTGCTGCTCACAGCCTCCATCCTGACCCACTCATCGTAGCCTGAGCCCTATGCTCCACACTTCTTGCTCCCAGAAATCTGGGTCATCAAATCTTCTTACATTTGTCCTTGAATTAACCTGAAGATATTTCAGGACTGGCCTCATCTTCCTGGTAGAACGTGGGCACCTTTCCATGGGATTCTGCTCCTTCCTGCTGCTCAGTTGACTTGAGCTGCCTTGCATTACTCCCTCCCTGGAGTGGAGGGGAAGGATGGCTAGCACTGTTAAAAACAAACACAGGAGCCATGCTGTGGAACGTGGACTGGAGCCAATTGGCCACTTTTAATTGTTTTGTTCTTTTTGCAAGATATCTGTAGCCTACCGTAGTTAAAATAAGATGAGGATCAGAGATCTCCTTTTCTATGACTGCCAAGCTAAGGGATATGAGTGTGTTGAATTGAAAGCAAGACCCAGACCAAATTCTGCTATTCATATAAGCAGTTGCCAATAAACAGGCTCCATAATATTGTCCAAGCATTTTCCCCTAATCTTGTTGAAATCTTTGCTTTCTGTCTGACACACACCTTGCATGATGAGAAAATATTCTGGTGGCAGAATTCAGCAGAGCTACTAGTCAGATTCAGGCAACAGAATGATCTGTTAAGTGTGGCACACAGGGCCAGATGGTCTTAGGCTTGGTGAGTAATTATGAAAGGGGTAGGCTGTCAAACTTGAAAAATTCTTACACTGTGTTTATGCAGCATGAAGGGCCCAGATCATATTTCTAGCCATCACATACCTTATGCACCACTTGGGTCAACAATGAAAAATCATTTCTAACCCCGTTAGAATGTTCTGTAGTGCTAAAGATAAATATTGCTGAAGTTCTTGCAGAAATGACCTCTGGAAGAAGTGTGGACTTCCAATTAGAGTCTTTCCAAGTTAATGAAAATACTCCGGTGTATGATTCCTGATTGGGTTACTTCGTGTGTGTATCAGTTAGCCTCTCATCACTATGACCAAAATACCTGATGAGAACCGCTTAGAGGAGGAAAGATTTATTGTGGCTCCTGATTTCAGATATTTTAGTTCATAGTTGCCCTGGGCCTGAGGTGAGGCAGAACATTATATAGAAGAGCATGGTAGAAGAGAGCTGCTCAGCTCATGGTAGGGAAGAGAGAGAACAAGAGAATAACCATGAAGAAGGGACCTGGGACATGTTCTATTTCTCAGGGAAACATCTCCAGTAACTTACTTCCTCCAACCATGCTGCACCTGCCTAGAGTTTCCACCACCTCCCCATGGTCCATTCAACTATCAATGGGTCAGTCTACCCATGAAGTCGGAACCTTCATGATCCAGTCACTTCCAAAAGCCTCACCTCTGAACACAGATTCCGACCATAACAACATAGTAACAACGTACTCCTAGTAAGGAGTTAATTAAAACTAACACACATCCCTTGGCCGAAGCTGAAATATTTAAAAATAAATCCTATGTACCATCGTTCATAGGATTGTGCAGTTGCCTCAGAACCTTTGCAGAAGTGTTTTCTGCAAGCAATGCATGCCTTCATCCCTTCCTCATCCAGGTGCCTGAAGAACTACTATTCATTCCAGGACTGGCATGCGTATCACTTCCTCCAGAAAGCTTGATCTCCACCCCAACAAGGGAAAACCTGAGTGGCTCTTCCATGTTATCTTGTGGCATCTTTTTGCAGTGTTAGCTTCTTATTTCTAGAGTCAGATGGTCTCTCTCCTTCTCTTTATTATTATTCCCACTTTTTTGTCTCTCTTATACCAAGCATAAAAGATACTCAATTTGTGCATAAGACTGAATTAAATTCAAAAGTGACTGAATGTGTTTTCCTTCATCCATTGCTTCCCACCAGTGTATTAGAGGAGGGCTCACCAAGTCCTAGCTGGGTGTGGTAGCACACCTCTGAAATCTCAACACTTGGAGGTCGAGACAGGAGTATTGCAGGTTAGAGACCAGCCTCAGCAACTTAGCAAGACTAAAAACACCTAGCAAAACCTTGTTTCAAAACAAGGGAATGAAAAGGTCTGTGGGTATAGTTTGGAGGTAGAATGTCCTTGGATTTGATCCCAGTACCAAGAAAAAGGAAGAAGAAAGAGGAGGAGTCGGAGTCACTAATCTGTGTGTTTGGCCAAAAAGTAAAAAATTAAACAGTAAAATGGGGATGGATGAGACAAAACTCCAGATAGACAGCAAATTTAAAAATAATTTGGAAATGAGTGACCAAATATAGAAACACAATTTTTGATTTATTATTTTTGGTACTGGGAATTGTAACCAGGGTATTCTACTTCTGAGGTACAACTCCAGTTCTTTTTATTTTGACAAAGAGTCTTGATAAGTTGCTGAGGCTGGCCTTGAACCTATGACCTTCCTATCTCAGCCTCCTAAATTCTGGGATTATAGGCATGCACAACTGTGCTAAATTTTGCTTTCACTTGAAATACTCTAAGTCTTCTCTGCATTTGTTCTTGGGGTGAGCTCTGGATCTGGGGTTATGGAAATTATCTTCTGCATTTTATGAGCTCTGATTTTATCCCCAAAAGAAAATAAAAACAACCAGAAGCCTCCTGTATCCAAAGCTTCCCGTGGGTGTGTGGTTCCTGGGGGCACGAAGGTGGGAGGTGATGTCTATCAGGCAGGAAGCCCACCAGCGGGACCTGGCCACATTTTGTCCACCCCAGTCCAAAGAGACAGCCTTGGACTTGACATTTGCCAGAGTGAAGCTGAGCAAATGGTGGTAAGATGATGCCCTACCTATTCAGCTCCACACCTAAGTGGCTAAATGGGGTTATCAAAGTAAGAAAATGGACTCTGCAGAAATACTTGAGAGCCAGGTCATTTATCCAGAAGGACTCTTCCTTTGCAATTCTGAATCTGTCATTTTAAATAAGTCCGGGCCTATATCTCATTGAGCACTTAACTTCATTTAAATAAAGTGTAAAAAAGGAAGAGAAGATGAAGTGGAATTTATGCATTTGAGATATGTGAAGTTTGTGCTTTTAGATTATGTGGGAACAAATGATTGCTGTTCCCAGGGCCTCCAGCAAAAGCAAGTGGAGGCTGGGGAAGGAGATAACTCCTGTTGCTCTTTTGATACTTCGTCTCAGCCTCCACCCCCACCCCTATCCCCGCCCCATGCTGACCTCTCGGTCCTACATAACAGAGTCACTCTAGGATTGGCTTTCTGGGCATGGACACAATGCAGGAAAATTCTACGACACAGAGTCCAAGACTATAGTTCTAGGAAATGGATTGGGAAGTGGCCACTAAGAATCCCTGCTCCTGCCTTTCAGTACGAGCTAGACAGGTTCCTACACCTGGTGCTTGTTAGTCTTCCTTATCAGTCAACAAAGGGGCCTCAGGAAAGCTCTCAGATAGTTTTAATGAAGGTCACTCTGTGAACAAAATCTCGTAGGCTTGCGAGCTTTGCTCTGGCAATTTGTAAACATGGTCAGAAGGAATTTTAAAGGCACCCAAACCCTCATCTCTGAAATACTTGGAAGGCTAGAGGGGTTCAAAACTCTTGAGTTTTTCAAAATTTAGGCCAGGATCACAGTAGCCGACACTTCTGTGGAGTCCGAGTAAGCCCCCCAATAAATCATCATGTGGACATTTCTGCAGCATTCTACCTCTGAGCTACACCCCCAGTCCTATTCTTTAGTCTTTTTTTTTTTTTTTTTTTTTTTGAAACAGGGTCTCACTGAGTTGCGAAGGGCCTCACTAAATAGCTGTGCCTAGCCGGGCGTGGTGGCGCACGCTTGTAATCCCCGCACTTGGGAGGCAGAGACAGGAGGATCGTGCCGGTTCAAAGCCAGCTGCATGCACTGGCTTAGGAGACCCTGTTTCCAAATAAAAATGTAAAAATAAGTCTGGGAGTGTAGCCCAGAGGTAGAAGGGCTTCCAGGAACCCCAGTACCACAAAAAAAAAAAAAAAAAATAGCTGTGCCTGTCCATGAAGCATGATCCTCTTGTTTCAGCCTCCCAAATGCTAGGATTATAAGTGCGGGCCACCATGCTCAGTGCTTTTATTTTTATTATTTTATTTTGTTTTGTTTTGTTTTATTTTTTGAGATAGGGTCTCCTTAAGTTGCGCAGGCTGGCCTTAAACTTGTGATCCTCCTGCTCACCCTCCCAAGTGGCTGGGATTACAGGCATGTGCCGCCACACCCCTCTTCCTGCCATTCCTAACTGCTCTGCTATGATGATCCATTAGATGTTGAGTCTGTTTTGCAGTTTTGGGGACCGAGTGAGGTCTTAGTGTATGGTGCTGCTGCTGCTGCTGCTGCTGCTGCTGCTGCTGCTGCTGCTGCTAATCATCATCATGATAAAAAAGGATCAAGCTCTACAATACGCAGAATCTGGAGAAACACCATTGAATGACATGGTTGTCGATCATCATCTGAGTAGTTCTCCTGACCTGACCCCTTGGGGACAACGTCCCACAGCTCTGTCACCACCCTTTTAAGTCTGGTCCCTGGTATAATGGGCGCCCTAGTTTCTAAAATGCTGCCAGCCTGTTCTCCATGCCGTCTAGCTCAGCAGTACAATAGCACCACCCTCTTAAGTCAGGGTCCTTGGGAGAGAGACTTGCAGGCAGATTTATGCACAGAAAGCTTATTGGTGAGAGCTGTAGGAGCCTCCAATGTCAGGGCACAAGGAGGTAGGACTGGGCAGAGGGGAGAATTGCACCAAGATAATGTCCCGTCAAATCCCCCTGCCTACCTCATAGTCTGTGCTGTGGCTGAGACAGTCTGTGGAAGGAAGAATGCAGAAATAGCTCCAGGATCCCTACCATGGGGCACATGCTATGTATATTATTATTGTTTTGCAATCTGACCTGCATTTCTGGCACTTTTCTTCTTTTTGCTCCTACTTAACTTCAGTATTGGAAACTCTTTGCTTCTCCACACTTTACCAGGCTTGGCTTTGAACTTGAAGGAGACAGGAGCCCTGCTGTTTCTCAGCTACTTGGGAACCCTGGACACCAAGTCTGTGCTCCAAGATGATCCTGCCTGGCTCACAGGCACTTTTCAGTTGTGACTGCCCTGTGATCATGGATCAAACCAGCTTTGGTTGTTGTTTTTTTTTTTTTTTTTTTTTTTTTTTTTTTGAGGGTCAGAGTGGATATGATGCTCCAGTCCCTGCCTGTCAAGAGATTGAACAGTATTTGTATAGTAAATGTGTGATGATATTTGGTTAACTCTGAAGCCCTCAGGAAGTCATTCCAAGAACACAAATGACAAGCCAGCCCTCGGGTTCCCTAATCCAGGTGGTCACCACCCCAACCCCAGACACACACCTGAATCCCAGGGACTGAATTCCTTGCCTTTATTATTGTCCCTACAGATCTGCTCTCTTAAGCCCCTTTTTTGTTGCTGTAAACTCAGGCATCCTCTTTTCTTTCTCTCTCCAACTAACTCCTCCTCTTCCCTTTTTGAAATTTCAGGCTGTTTGTTCAAACCTGTCAAATGTCCATTGGTAATAGCTTTCAAAGAATTCCTCTCCCATCCCCAGCTTGTCAGCCTTTGACTGCTATCCAATCATCTTTCAACCATAATGACCTCTGGCCTTGGATCCTCCTCCCCTGAGAGTCAGGAACAATGGTGGTGGTGTCAATGTTAAAAAAAAAAAAAAAAAAAAGAGTGTCTTTTAAACTAGGCGTGGTGGGAAACACCTGTTATTGTACTATTTGAGAGGCTGAGATAGGAAGAGCTCTGGATCAGGCTTGAGGCTGGCCTCAGCAACCTAGTGAGATACTGAGCAACTTAGCAAGACTCTAAAAATAAAGAAGATGGTGGTGGGGTGGTGTAGCTCAGAGGTGGAATGCCCCTGGGTTCAATCCCCAGTACCAAAAAAAAAAAAAAAGAAGAGTGGATTTAAGGGGTGACTTCAAAGTGGCTTCCCTTCAGCCGAGGATGGCCGGAGTGGTTCTTCTGTGTTTGAATTAATACAGTGCTGTGCAGCTATGGGAGGTAGAGGGTAAGCAGATCTGCTTTGTCTTGCCAGCTCCTGATGCTGAAAAAACAAAGTGCCACGGAGAATTAAATGAGTAGAGCTGGGTGTGGTGGTGCACACCTGTAATCCCAGTACTTGGAAGGCTGAGACAAGAGGCTCACAGATTCAAGGCCAGCCTCAGTATACTTAGCAAGATACTGTTTCAAAATAGAAAGTAAAATTGAGTTGGGGTGTAGTTCAGGAGTAGAATGCCCTTGAGTTTAATTCCAGTATCATATATGTATACATACACACACATACACACACACACACACACACACACACACACACACGCACACGAAGACAAAGTGAGCAGAGGTACCCTTGACAGGATTGAGACTGGAAAGGTGGCAGAGGCTGAGCATACATATCCAAGCCAAGAAGAATATTATCTTAGGGTGTTCACACCTTGTAAGTTTTTCTGTACTTTCCTATTAATTATTACTCTAAAACTGAAAATGTGCATGCAGCATGTCTAAAATTGTGATGGTTTAAAGAAACTGTTTGAAAACGTATACACTTCTGATTTTTGAATATCGAAAGGAAGGGTTTCTCCCCGACTCAAGCATGTGACCAGTTCACCAAAAGGAAGCATCAGCATATCCCCTTGATCGGAATCATCTTTCTTTTTTTGTGTGTGTGGTACTGGGGTTCCTGGAAGCCCTTCTACCTCCGGGTTACACTCCCAGACCCGTTTTATACTTAAGCCAGCGCGGCTGGCTTCAAATCTGTGCGATCCACCTGTCTCCACCTCCCAAGCACGGGGATTACAAGCGTGCGCCACCATGCGCAGCTCAGAATCATCTTTCTGTGATTCAGCTATTAGATTAGCTTCAGCTATATCTCAGACTTTAGAGCATGTAGTCTTTCACTCCCTCAACAGACAGCATATCTAATTTGAAGGTAAAGAACTGCATCCTGTTGGATGAAAAAAAGATTAAATATCTAGACCATTTTTATTTTCCTGCTGTTTAAAAAATTGTTTTACTAAGAGACACCAGATGCAGGTCTCCTTGGATGATTTAGGAAGTGCCTAAATGACACGCTGAGAAGATAAAACTGATTCCCCATCCTCAGTATTCCCACTGATGCCTGACACAGCTGAATATTGTTTTCTCTATTTCTTCCAACTATTTCAGTAATGGCTAATGATAACAAAGCAGCATATGTTTAGGGTGGCGACATCAATTATGGTCCATACTGAGACACTTTGGAGTGAAAGCGAGTGCTGATAATTCCTACGCCAGGAACAACAGACTCAAATGGAGAGATATATGATACCAAAGTGACAGTGGAAATTACCGTGGATTCTAGAGTCAGGCTGACTTAAATCCCAGCACCCCACACACTTATTCACCATGTGTGAGCAGGCATGCCACTTTACCTCCAAAGTCTCCCTTTTCTCATTAAGATATGGGATATTCATACTTACCTTGCAAGATTGTTATGAAGAGTAAAATGTGATCATATATATATGCATATATATGATAAAATGTGCATATATATATATATATATATCACCTAGCATAGCACAAGATTGGCATTCCAAATATATTCATATTACTTTACTTATAGCAATATGCCAGGGTTGATGAATTAGTGTATTTATCCATTAATCCATGCACACCTATATGAACTGGACAAGCTTTTATTGAGTAAGGCCAGTGGTCTCAGTGGAAGCAGCGCTGTTCCATAGGGAATGCTTTGGAATCTGTGGAGGTGAGTTCGGTTGTCACGTGATTTGTGTGTTAGGAGCAGGGCGTCTATTGGTGTGTAGTAGAAGGGTGCCAGGGACACTAGACAACCTGAAATATATAGAAGAATCTTGCACAATGAAGGAGTGTTTCTCATCACTCATGGCCTCTTCATGCCTCACTAGATATTAGTTTAAAAAGTCTTCATAATTAACTGAGCCTGGAGCCATTTACTTCATATATAAATGCAAAGCGCTTTTGCTAAATTCTAATATGAATTGAATTTTCTGGGTATGTAGCAGCTATGTAAAGTAGGGAAACTGTACTTTGCTCATATTTTAACCAAGAGCTGTTTTGCATCTCAGGAACTCTCATTACTGGCAGTGATAACACTGCTGGATAGTCGTAGTAAAACGGGGAAGAATGTGTTAGTCACCAGTGCAACACACCAGCCTTAAACCACATCGAAGGCCTTCACAGCCACATGAGTCTGCATGTGGGAATAAGCATGTAACTTATGCCTGCTGGTGTGGCCATCCTATGGATTTACATCAGGAACAGCATGTTATTTTATTATAAATTTAAAATTTTACTTTTAGAACAGGGCATTATATTTGTGGCAGAAACTGCTAGATGTCCACCAAAATCCACAATTTCCTCTCTCTTCTGGGACCCCAACTGGATTCTATTTCCCAGCCACTTTTGTAGGTAGTTGTAGTCTGAGTTCTGGCCAATGGCCTCTGGACAGAGTGAAGGCCTCTTCCAGACTGCCCATGAAAACCATCCACATGCACTTTATCATGTCTGTTTCTTTTCTCCATGTACTACTTATCTGTGTAGACCAATCCTAGGGACTAGAAATAAACTTCTATTGTGTTTAAGCCATTAATTATATAAGGGTCTATTTATGCTGGCAATTAGTGTACTCTAAGTAATATTATCTTCTTAATAAAAAACTTATTTGTGAATTTCACCTTAAAATAGTAAAAAGGGCATTATAAAATATTATCTATAGAAAGGAGTCTTAGGTTTGATAGGGTTGAGAATTATTGATCTAAACCATGGAAGATGCTATAGGAACTATAAAGAGTAATAATACATGGAAATAAATTTATGGGTTGGAGAACCTCCTTTTTTATTTTCCAACATTAAAGTTAAATACTTTTTGGGTAAATGTGCACATATATATGTATGTATATGTATGTGCACATATATTGTATGTATTTTGTTTAATAGAATTCAAGACATAATCAGTTATACTTTATGTTACATACCATAGAGAAAAATATTATTACTAATTAAATCATTACATAGGCTTTCTTTAGGCATAAATTGTAAAATACATCCCAATATAAGAAAATATTAAACTGTGAAATGCTATGGACCTTAGAACTGATTTAAAAAGTGGAAAAATGGTCATATATTTCTAGATAAATACATTACATCCATTTAGAAATATATACAAATACAGAAGTTCTAAACAGTTAAAATTTTATAAGCAAACGTTCTAATGCTTTAATATTGCACCCTCAAAAGATTGCTAGAGACACCTCACTTTGGAGGCCAGGAGCATCAATAGAGGTCCTCTGTGGGCTCAGAATGAGGGGCTTCTGTCAGCTCTGTTGTTGGTTCTGGACAAGCAGAAGAACATTCCAGATGAGAGATGTTGTCAGAACACAGAAATAGAGAAAGCATCTGAAGAGTGTCTGGGACAATAAATAAGCCATGGGGCCCAAAGTGACCGCGCTTCTAGGCCTTGGTGTTCTGACCAAGGACAGAAGTAGGAAGCCATTCTGTGAGAAAAAGAAAAATAACATCACATAAACAGGGCATCTGAGCAGAACTAACCCAGCCAGGACAAACAAATGATAGCTGGGCTCAGTACTTAATGTCAGCACAAGCAAAGAACAACATGAGAGTCTGAGAGGTGACACTTAAAGCTGATCTTAAAAGCCAGATGGGGCGTGATCCTAGCAGAACAAGTCAGGAGCTTCTGCCTCGACGATCTCCCCGGCTGATGGCCACAGCATCTGAGATTGCTCCTCTGGAAATTAATCCCTTTCAGTTAAGGGACTGAAGATCCCAGGTGCTTGAGAGGAAGGACTATAGAAATACAGTGGGGCTGAGCATGGTGGTACACACTTGTAATCTCAGTACTTGGGAGGTTGAGACGGGAGCATCACAGGTACTAGGCCAGCCTCAGCAATTTAGCAAGACCCTCAGCAACTTAGTGAGACCCTATTTCAAAATAAAACATAGGGGTGACGATGTGGCTCAAAGGTAGAAAGCCCTAGATTCAATCTCCATGAGGGGGGGATGAATGAATTACAGTGAGGAAACTGAGGTAAGAGAGAAACCTAAGAGAGGAACAGTGTACTAACAGAAGGAGGAGGGACACAGAGATCTGCTGACGTGGCTCATGGTCTCATTTTTAATTCTTTGGTGAAATTCTCTCTCTCTCTCTCTCTCTCTCTCTCTCTCTCTCTCTCTCTCTCTCTCATGGGCATGTGTTTGTGTTCTTACAAAGTGGTTTTTAGCAGGAAAAAGTATAACTCGGAAATAACCACTCTAGCATTTTTATGCTTAAAAGCAAGAGGAGAAATCATAATGGGAAAATATCAATAGATTTGAATACAGTAGCCCCTCCCTATCCAGAAGACGTACCAAGACCCCTATGGGATGCCTGAAACCAAAGACAGTACAGAGCACCTATCTATCCTTTGATTAATTTCTGGTTATCATAGTATATATAGCCCATTGTGATTGATATGCTTATTTTATTATTTCAATGAATATCGATTGAGCTAATCACCTACTGAAAAACAGACACAGAAATTCCATTTATAAGAAACAAAATAATCCCAAATATGGCAAAAGATATTTATACATGAAGATGCTCACAGTAAGGTTATTTTAAAACCAGCATTCCCATAATAGTAGTTAGTTGCTAAAGAAAAACATACCATATGTACTTAGTAGATACTTATAAAAAGAATGTAATGGCGTGGGAAAATGCCACTGTCATCCTTAAAAACTTTCTATACATATAAAATAAGATTGATAGAGAAGCAACCAAATATTAATAAGAGATTCTGTAAGGTATGGAAAATAGAGGGTTTTTTCCTAATTATGTTTGCTACAGTTTAGTTTTCTAAATATTCAAACATAAAATGATACTAATTTTCATATTAAAAACAATGTTTCTGTCTCAATTACTTAATTTTTAAAATTTTAACAAATAGGTCATTTGGTTATCTTATTGGTAAGATTTTATTAATTCTGGAAACAGATAATTCCCAAGTTGCTCCAAAATTCACGTGGTAATAATCTTCATACTTTACATTTTTTGCTACCTTTTTTGCTTGCATACATGCAGAAAATACAAATTTTAAAGTCAAAATTTGGGTTTTTTTTTTCAAGTACTGGATAGTGAACTTAGGAGTGCTTTATCAGCGAACTATATACTCCTATCCCTTTTAATTTGTTTTTTAAAATTTTGAGACAAGGTGTCACTAAGTTGTTCCAGTTGGCCTTGAACTTGTGGTCATCCTGCCTCAGCTTCTTGAGTTGCTGGGATTACAGGTGTGTGCCATGGTGCCCAACAAAGAAAAGCTTTCTATCCATTCATCTCTTAAAGGCATTTCAGGCGTCTTATGGACGTTTTAAAATGGACTGAGACCTTGAGCAAGGCCCTCGCCCCTGGAGTCCACTGTCCTTATTGGCTCAGCGAGGCGCTGAGACGGAACAACTCCTAAGACTCCTTTCCAGCTTTTCTCATCCATGTGCGAAGGGAACAAGAAGTTAATAATTTTTTATGTCAGAAGTGTCATTCCACACTTTGGAAAACAATTGTCTCATTAGACTTTGTGAGCATGGTATCTATGGAAACAAACGTGTACAAAAGGAGAGAATAAGTTATAAATTTTTCTCCACACAATCTTCACACAGGTAGTTGTGCCAAGGAGGGTCTCTCTCTCTTCTTTTTTTCTTTCCTTCTTTCTTTTTTGCAGTACTAAGGATGGAACCCAGGGGCATTCTACCTCTGAGCTACACCCCCAGCTCAATTTTTTATTCTGTATTTGCAACAGGGTCTCACTGAGTTGCAGAGGCCTCACTAAGGAGCTGAGGCTGGCCATGGAACCACCATCCTCCTGTCTCAGCCTCCCGAATGCTGGGATTACAGGCCTGCATCACCACGCCTGGTGGTGGTGACACACTTCCTCCTTGAGGAAGACCTCAGGGGGGCTTCTTGCACAGTGTAGGATAAGGCATGGTTTTATACCCCTTTTAGCAAGCTCAAGTAAAAAAATTATCCTGACAAACTGACATACCACCAGACTATCAGAAACTGGAAGGTCCAGCTGGAAAATTTTCTTAGCGATCATGAGTGTCTTGGTGCTTAATGGACACAGTCTTAGAAGAGTTGAGAAGAATACACTGTAATGGAAGAAAAATTATCCAAGTACTCAAAGAACACAAGAGAGGAGAACTGATGATGTACACGCAGCAGTATCTTTGCTACACCTAAGTCCATTTTACCCAATAATTTTGGAGTGACCAGGTTGTCACCTATCTCGTTGCCTTCCCTCTCTGGGCCTGGGCTTCTGCATATAGAAAACAAGGAACCCTGACCAGATGATATCTAAAGTCCCTTGAAGCTCTGGTAACAAGTTTCTGCCAGTGTCTATTTTTGCTATCATGTGATATCCTTCAGTACTGATTAAAAAAAAAAAGTAAAACGCCGGGCGTGGTGGCGCACGCTTGTAATCCCCGCGCTTGGGAGGCAGAGACAGGAGGATCGCGCAGGTTCGAAGCCAGGCGCGTGTGCTGGCTTAAGAGACCCTGTTTCCAAAAAAAAAAATATATAAATAGCTGTCTGGGAGTGTAGCCCGGAGGTAGAAGAGCTTCCAGGAACCCCAGTACCACCCCCCCCAAAAAAAAGTAAAGTATTAAGGAAGCACTCCCCTGTCTTGTCTGATAAGCAGAACTGGGTCCTTTCTCTCAGCTATAATTCTTTTCTCTAGCTGTGTTGTCTAGGTTCTCTGGTTGCCAATCAGAGGCTCAGCACGACCTAGCTTGCATCAGAAGGGGAAGCACTGGCTCAGATAACCAAAAGACTGGAAAGGCATGGGTTTAGGTGGCCAAAGAACAATGGATTCAGATTCTCCAATACTGTCAGGACTCCCCACCCTCCTGAGTATCAGGACTTAGACCAGTTGCACCATGTCAGTGGAGGTCACGGCTATGGGCCGTTCTGGATTCTTCTTCCTATCGCTTATGGCCAGAGAGAAAAATTAGCACTCTTCTTCAGATTCAAGCCTGCAAATCCACAGAAGAGGACACTGGTGCACAGCTTAGGCTACATGCCCAAACTTGAACCCATCACCACGCCCAAGGGGAGATGCAATGATTTGCCAGTCAAGAGGTTTTAAGTCCAATTTTACAAGGAGCCAAGGGAAAGGTGTGAGTGGGGAAAGAGAATAGCTGCTGTTGTATTCATTTTCTATTGCTATAGAGCAAACTAGCATAGACTTGGTGGCTTAAAACAGCACTCTTCTATTAGCTCACAGTGACATAGTGCATGGCCCAGCTGGGTTCTCTGCTCAGGATCTCGCAGGGCTAAAAGGTGCGGGCAGGGTTCTGTTCTTATCGAAAGCTCAGGGTCTTCCAAACTCACGTGCTCATAGCAGCTTGTGGGTGGGGGACTTAGTCTCTATTTCTTGGCTGACCATCAGCGGGCTACTCTCAGCTCCCTATAGCAACTCATGTTCCTTGCCACACGGCCCCCTCCATTTTCAGAGCCAGCTATGGAGAACCCCATGTCTATCTCACTTCCAATCTCTTCCCCCCCAAGAAAGCCCTTCTAAAGGATTCACCTGATTGGATCAACACCTACCCTGCTCCCTAAAACCCCAGCATAATCTCCCTATTCTAAGGCTAATAGAGGCTGCACCTTTGTTGCATTTGCAAAATCTATTCACAGGAGTATGCTGAGTGTTAGTCATCCTTGCATTGTGGTGACCAAAATACCTGACAGGAACAACTTAGAGAAGGAAGATTTAATGTGGCTCATGGTTTCAGAGTATTCAGTCCATGCTCAGCTCACTCCAAGGCAGGAACATCACAGTGGCAGAGTATTGCGAAGGAAGCCTGCTCAGCTCGTGGCAGCTGGGAAGGGGGGAGAGAGAAGTGTGGGGAGAGGAAGGAGTCTGGGCTAGATGGAATGCTCAAGGCCATCCCTGTACTCACTCTCTCCAACCATGTCCCAACTCTGAACTTTAAACTCTGATCAGGATTTAAACACATGAGCTTCTGGGGGAGCATTCTAGATCTAAACCACCATATTTGCTTAGTGTTTGAAGAGTTAGGAGACTCTTCAACCAGAGAAGAGAGGGTTGGAAAATTAGAGACCATCTTAGAATTCTGCTGCCCACAGTTGCTATATGAGCTTAAGAAATGTAATTCAGTCTTAAAACGTAAATTCAAAAGGTCAACCATCTGAGAATTAAGTCTACCCAAATCTTGGATACCTATTTCATTTATAAAACTGGTTGCAGCTGGGCATGGTGGGGCACGCTTGTAATCCCAGTACTTGAGAGGCTGAGACAGGAGGATTGCAGGTTCACGACCAACCTCAGCTACTTAGTGAGGTTCTCTGCAACTTAGTGAGACCCTGTTTAAAATAAAGAATAAAAAGCAGAGATAGGGATGTAGCTCGGAGGTAGAATGCCCCTGGGATTCATCCCCAGTATTGCAAAACAAACAAACAAACAAATAAACAACTGGTTGCTACATTTGTGTAATTGATATGATTTGATTGAGTGCTTTTTAATTCTTAATATGATTTCATTAATTCTAGGAAGATAGAATACAAACTAAGAACAGGACAGGCGTGGTGGCACATGTTTGTAATCCCAGCATTTGAGAGGCGGGGACCAGAGGATTATGATTCACAGACAGTCTCGGCTACTTGAGTGAGTCCCCTCACAACTCAGTGAGACCCTGTTTCAAAAAAATGTAAAGACTAAAAAATAGGACCAGGAGTGTAGCTCTGAGCTAGAATGTCCCTGGGTTCCATCCCCAGTATTGCCAAAAGAATACAAACTAAGAACAGAGATTACTTACTTAAAAATCTTTTCTGTATGCTCCTCTGCAGATCATGAGCAACTTAATCCCATAAACCCCACTGGGGCCCCCTGTCATACATGGTCATGGGCCTCAATTCTTTCATCCATGACTTTTACAATATTCCTAATTACTTCTTCAACATCATTTTTACTAGTCATATACTGAGAGCATAGAAGTTGTGTCTCTGGCCTCATGAAGCATCCTCAGTTGGTGACATAGGGCCTCACACACATGATAAATATTTTTAGAATGATGTGCTCCCTGTGCTTGGGACACTGCTAGCACATAGTAGGTGCTCAATCAATGTGGAAAAAAGGGAAGGAGGAAAGAAAGAAGAAAGGGACGACACAGAGCTAAGTTTTTAAAACAGCTGACTTGTGTTGTTTGACTTGATCAAACTATATAAACACTCCTCCTCTGTCTTTTATTACCAAGAAAAACTGTAGGATCTAACTCAATTATGTCCAAATAGCTGTCGAAACTCCGAAGCCTACAGGGCACAATGGGCAAAGAGTCCCCACACAGAAGCTGACATACACTCACCCAGAGTGGGTTCACCTGCCAAAAGACTGGCCCCCGGGCTGTTTCTGGGTTTGTTTGTTCTATTTCCACCTCAGGACTCTGTTCAGATGAAACATGCCTGAAGTCAGTTACTCTGAGCAAAGCACATCACTCAGACTGGGGCCAGTGCTAGACATTAAGGGCAGACAGGCCGGAAGGCAACCATAACTCACAGACCCTGTAGTTGGCTATAGAAAAGGAGATTTCCTACATGTTTGAAAGGTTAGTCACTGACACATTAACTATCCCACTGACCCTGGGGGTCAGGCTTTGGAAAAGGGCTCCAGAGGCCAGACATCACAGGGAAATATATATATATATATATATATATATATATATATATATATATATATATATATATATAATCTGGGTGCAAAATGTTGGTAAAAATGTATAACAGATCACCTTCTTGGGAGAAAACTTGGGGAAGATTTTCCAGGGCCACTGTCTGTGACATTATGTTGTCTTCCCTCCTGGCTCCTCCTCGGCCTCCTGCTTTCCCCATCAGACCTCACCCACTCTACCTCCTTTCTTCTTTGACCAAAAGTCTGGCTGTAATCACATGCAGTCCTCCTACCTACATGGTGTAGCACGCCTTCCCACTCTTCTTACTCTGATGCATCAGTAGTTGCAGGAGGAAGCTATTCATTATTCATGCGCCAGGATCAAGTCAGTGGGGGAGAGACCACTGGGAAGGTGTTTTCAAAGCTAGTTCCACCAGCATGCTGCTCAGTCCCAGACCAGCCCCTCCCAGTCAGTTGCTTATTATAATGGGCTGAATATATGCACTCCTGAAAATCAGATGTTGAAGTCCTAATTCCAAGTGGTATCTGGAGATGGAGCCTTTGGGAATAATTATGTTTATATGAAGTCATGAGAACAGTGCCCCCATGTTGGAATGGGATTAGTGTCCTTAGAAGAGGAAGAAAGACAGTCTTTCCTCCTCTCCTCTCCTCTCCTCTCCTCTCCTCTCCTCTCCTCTCCTCTCCTCTCCTCTCCTCTCCTCTCCTCTCCTCTTCTCTCCTCTCCCTTACTCTCTACTTACCTAGGGAAGGCCATATGAAGACACAATGGGACAGTGGCCATCTATAAGCCAGGAAGAGGGCCCCCACCAGGAACCATATCTATCAGCACCTTGATCTTGAACTTCCCACTCTCCAGAACTATCCAAAACAATGAGCCACCCAGTTTATAGTCTTTTGTTTTTACAGCCCAACCAGTGCCTAACCATAGAGACCTGAAAGAAAAGATGGTTATTGAATGTTTGTTAATTCTTAAATTCTGTTCTAAGGAGTTTGGACTTGATGGCTCATGCATTGGGAGCCATTGACTGTGTTTGAATGCACAGTGGCCCTCACTGTGCATTCCCAGACAAATGTCTTGCCCACTAGAACCTAGGGTTTCTAGCCAAAGGAATTAGGCTGCACAAACACAAGGAGTTGGGAGAGTTATTTGAGAGCACAAGTCATTGCAAAAATGGAAGAGGTCCTTAGGCTTTCCACTTGCTCTCCTGCATTTTCTGCTAGGGTGAGATATCACTGAAAGGTCTGGTTGTGCAGAGCTAGCTTCCTTTCCATTTAGTGAAGCTGGACTCACCCTGTGACTGTTTAATTCTTTCTAACTCTGTGTTGTGACTGCCTAAGCAGTGAATATGTCCAAATGTGGAAGGAATTTGAAATTCTTCTTTATGAAAAGAATCTCCCATCATGCCTTTCAACTTTGCTTCTAGGCAATGCATGAAGATTCCTCTCTAAATATCTGGAATTCACTTTGCTATCCAAGAATCACTGAAGGGGATAAAACCTTGACTTTGAACTTGTCAAATAATGTTCTGGTACCTCTAAAGAGTGCCTCTCTCTCTCTCTCTCTCTCTCTCTCTCTCTCTCTCTCTCTCTCATGCCTGTTGCTGCCATTTTATCTTTAGGATGTTAGGATGACTGAGAGTATAATGACAATACATTAGATACTTTCTATAAAATGTCCCAGCTAGGGAGTCAGCTATGTGATAAGGATTTCCATATATGGAAGTGTGACTAGGGGCTCAGAGAAAATGTGGCAGAGACTGCTGGCCACAAATCTTGGATAATTCCCTGAGAAGGAGAAAAATAAACAAAAAAAGGAGGCGGAGGATAATAAACCTGCGGGTACAGGAAATGCCTGGCTCACATAGCGGCTGAGCATGGTTGTGTGGGAAAACGCACAGGCTCCCAACACTGGCTTCCAGTGGAAAGATGCTTTTAAAATGCTCTCTCCTCACTTTTGCCCTTTCAGATGCCTCAGAGCATCTGTGGAGCCTTTTGCAAAAGACCTTGGCACTTGAGGCCAAGACATTTCAAACTGCCCTTCTTAGGGGCTTAGCTGTATGGTCTTTGCAAACTGTTAAATCTCTCAACCTCTGAATTTTGTTTTGAAAAGTCATCAATTTCTCTCCAGGCTTCTTGGTTTTTTGAAACCAGCACAGCGTGTTTCATTTGTGAACAACTGGAATAAAGCAACTTTAATGCCAAACTGGAAAAAAAATAGTAACTTTCATTGGCTTTTAATTTTATATAAAGGTATACCTTGTCGGCCAGATGTGATTACATGCCATAGAATTAAAGGTGTTTAATCCTCAGCGTTGCACAAGTTTTCCAGCCTAAATATATCTCAGCAGGCTAAAATATGTTGGGATGATTGAACACAATATAAATTAGAAAAAAATGAATGTAATATACCTTGTTTAGCTTCAGAAATTCCACTGTGCAAATGTGTTTGGAGGGCTATCCACATGCAAACCTGGGCTTGCTAATTTCTGTTGTGCCGTCTTCAGCCCCTATACACAGAAAGGGATCAGAAATACCCAAACACATTCCTGGATTGCAGCCCAGTCCTGCCCTTGCACAGGTATGTGTTTGGGGTCACTTACCTTCACTGGGCCTGGGGTTCCCACCTGAAAAATAAAGACAATAGAAGAACTTTCCTAGAGATGGGCAAGCATCAAAAGAGATGCAGATGTGAAACTCCATAGCACCCGGCATATCTTAAGGTCTCCTACTTTTATAAAAGCCTGTTGTTAGTAGGGTGGTCCCTCTGTACTTGGACATCACTTTGATTACACATTGATCACTCAGCTTTTGGTATTTCTGATAGAAAGCAAATACATCAAGTGATGTGTGTGTATGTCTGTATCACTTTGAATCTCATTATGATATATAATTACATTGAGCCAATGAAAGTAAACACACACACACACACACACACACACACACACACACACACACACATATATGCAATTCTTTAAAGGTAATCACACTGGGAACAGTCAAGCCAGGATGGATTTCTTCGGAATAACTAAAAAATGCACTCAGAAGGACCTTGAAGTCACCCACAGGACTTCAATTGTTGGCGGCATATAATATACTGGTCGATCATCTTGTCCCAATGCTTCTGGAACAGCCACTAAGTGAGGTGTCAGGATCTCCCTGCCTCCTACAGGATGGGATGCTGCTGGAAGCAATTTGTGACTTTTTTTTTTTAAACTAATGACACAGTGTTCAGACTAATATCGAGGGCAGCCTCAGTAATTTAGCAAGGCCCTCCATGATTTAGTGATCATATTTGTTTCAAAATACAATAGGGTTGGGAGTGTAGCTGTCTTCTACCATGATGTTTTCTCTCTATAGTGACTGCTTAACTGCTTGAGTCGAAATCCTCTGTTATTTCAAGTCCTTAAACTCCCCATGCCTCGATTTCCCCACCAGTAAAATGACTGAGCAGGAACACGTCTGCCTCCTGATATCATCCTGAGGAGAGATTGCTCCTGTGATCCCCAAAAGCCACTGGGCACAGTTGGAGAGACAAGCGCTTTGGACTGGAAGGGCCTGGCTTCCGCCTGCAGACCACCCTTTCCTCACCCTGGGGCCACAGGCAGCAACTTGACGTCTCTTGGTTTGTTTCCTCATTTGTAGTGGAGGAACAGCCTCTGGTGCTTGCTTTGTATGCATTTCCCAGTTTTCTTTACCAATAAAAATCTGACTTAGTTTGGAAATGAAATGTGCTCAGATAAAATGTTTTACTTCCCTGTCTCCCATTTGATACAGTTTGTCTAATGAGACCTAAGCAGAAATTATTAGGTACAGCAGACAGGAAAGGTGTTTTTTTTTTTTTAAATTGGAGCATTATAATTACACTTAATAGCAAGGTGTATTGCTGTATATTTATGCATGCACATGTTACAGCAGAATCACTCTAAATTGCAGAAAGAAAGGTAATGGCCTCCATGTTCTGTGAATTTATCTGGGACACTACAAGTTGTGTGATGAATAAATTTCAGGACTGATATCCCTACTTAGAGAAAAATTACCATCATATTGGTCACCTTGGTAAGTTTAGCCTAGAAATGAGAAGATTTAGGGGACATGCAGCTTTTCTTCAAATCTGTCTGGCCAACTCAGCTGTGTGGACCTAGACACAGCCCTTTCTTACAGCCTTCCGGGTTAGGGTCAGTTGAAATGAACTGTGGCCCACAGGCTTTGAAAGGATGATCATGATCTAGCCTCAGCTGACATTTAGTGCATTGATTAATTAAAGACCCACATAGTTGGCCCCAGTGCTTCCATAGGAAAACCAGACTCAACTACCCAGTACACAGCCTTGGTGAAACACGCCCTTGTGTGAAACGAGATGGTCACTGCCTTTGCGGTCATTCGAAATCCAGCTTTATTCTTTTCTCCCTGGTGAACCTCTTTCTGGAAATGTCTAGGGGAGGGCTATCTTGAAGGAGCAAAGCCCACAACCAGCTCCAGCCTCAGTTCAAAGGTAGGGGCAATACGGCTTGAATTGCTGAGGCCAGAGGGACTAGTTTACGTAAAAGTTACTTTTACGAGCATCTTGTTTTATTTCAACTGAGTTTGCATCACACAGCTCTGGCATATCCTCCAAGAAGTCTATTCACTGAGCCAGGAACACACGAGATGGAGGAGCCCAGGCGCTCAGCAATGGCACATTGACTGTACTCAAAGTTATTAAATCTTGAGTGCGTGGAAAAGAAAATGTTATAATGCTACTAGTGGAGAAGAGAAAGTGCACACGAAGTATACTAATACAAAGACAGCATGTTGGGAAATGAAGCAAAAGGGAATTTTTCATTACTTCTATCAGGGTTTTATGTTATAGTGAAACTCATCTGGTTACTCCAGTTGGTTTTATATACGCCTTGTCTATAACCACCTAAGCACTCCACTGGGCTAGAATTTAATCAAATATCATGGTTTCTAGTTAGTAGATTTGTGACAAGCATCAGTGATAAAAAAAAAAGAAAAAGAAAAAACCTGCCTGAAGTATTCCCACCTTAGAATTAATAAATATTCCCTTCTCAAATTCAAGTTGAAAAGAAAGAATTCTCTGATGAAGACAAGAGTATGAATTCTTTTGCTTTGTATTTTATTATTTTTTCATTATTAGACAACACATTTATTTTATTGAGGGCTCTTGGCATTCCATTTCAAGTTTCAAAGCTTTGCAACTCGTTTTTGAAGCAATATTGGGGAAAAAGCATCACATTTTAATGAATTTTTTTCCCACTATCAATAAAAGTCAGCTGAAACTATTCCCATCATTCTTCACTCCTACACCCTGCCCCAAATTTACCTTTTGGTTCAAACCTGTCAAATTTCAAGTAAAATCCTCCTTTTGCCCAAAATATGAGAAACTTGAAACATGAAGCCATGACTTTGGCAATGAGTGAAAGGACAAGAGGTGCTTATATATATTTTCATTAGGATTTATCTGGATCATCTGAAAGTGTGTGTGTGTGTGTGTGTGTGTGTGTGTGTGTGTGTGTGTGTGAAGAATAGGTGACATGTGAGGGCCTTTGGGGAAGGCAAAAGGAGGCCACATGAAAAATGAATTGATTTCTCAAATTCACAGCCAAACCTTGTATTCTCCAAACGGTCTATAAACTAAACTTCTGAAGCTTCAAGAAGAATAGCAGTGAGTCCACATTAGGGAGAAACCAGGGCCCCCATTTTTAGCATTTGAAGTCTTATCTTGCATTGGGCTGAGTGCCCTTTTGTAACCCAGCCACTGTCTACCCAGAGCACCTAGGAGATTGGATTCCACAGCAGGTGATATGTGCATAAAAGGGGTGGCCAACCCTGCCAGGTGGCTAAGCAGCTGTCTGCGATGCCTGAAGGTGTTCTGGACAGGAGTAGCACTATGAGTTTAGTGCCCGGTGACAGCTTGAATCAGGACTGTAAGAACAGACAAGAAGCTGGTCTCAGGTAAAGATGAAGGACACTGGTGTAGGGAATTGCCTCAAATGGAGTGAACTGCTGCATGGGAAGGTCATCAAGTAATTAACAACTTACTTGGTCTTTTTGAAGTTTGCAAACCACTTTCATATGTATTTACCTCAGCTGAGATATGGCATCGCTGCTCTGCTGATGAGAAAGCAGAGATTTTGAGAGTCTTAAAGTTATATGATCTCCTTAGAGGCTAAGGGTTAGAAGATACAAAGACACCATTCAGATATGAGGGTGAGTGCTGGATTTGAGACTGGAGCTGGGTCTCCTGCTCCTGGCCCAGGGCTCACACCTGAGACCTTGTGTCTTCTCTGCTGGTTCCTCTGGCTGGAATATTTTGAATTCTGTCTGGAGGGGATCTAGGGGTCATACTTCAGCCATCTTATCTCACCTTTCCCCACAGCAGTACAGCACAGTAGTTAAGAGTTAGGCTAGCTGGGTTTGAGTCCCAGGTCTACACTTAACCAGCAGTGTAAACTTGAGTGATCCTGTTTCATCCTTCACCCACCGGAGACAATAGTAATATTTATCTTATGGCTCTCATCCTTGGAGAGTTCAATGAGAAGACGTGTGGATGACCTCCTGCCATCACCTAGTCCAGGCCTTGTTATCACACACTGGGAACTGGAAGAGCTCCCTTACTAGTCTTCCCACATCCATTCATGTCCTGTCCAACTTATTCTGCATATTAGAGGTGAGTGGCCTTCCTGAAATGCAAACTCGGATCATGTCATCCACTTTCAGGGTTAATCCCTTTAGCAGCTTCTGATGATTTCAGGATAAAGACAGAAACCTTTAACTAGGCCTACAGCACCATGCATGGGCTAGTCCAGCACACCAACCTCCAGTCTGGGTACACAGCCACCCCTCTTTTGGCTCTGGCTACACTGGACTTCTTCCTCTTCCTCATACCTCTAAGGATCATCTACCTCTGATGTAAGTCAGGATGCCCCACCTGGCCCTAGGTACTCATCACAGTCGCATTGATATCTTCATGGTATTATTTCCATCCACAGTTATATATTTATATGATTATTTCACTATAGCGTTTCCCTAAACTATAATCACCTTGGGAGTTTGCTCACTGTTATCCCTTATCTCCAGTATGGCATTTAGTAGGTCTTCAAAGAATATGTGTTGAACAAGTAAATGCCTTTGTAGGGGACACTTTCAGGAGAATTTTCTATAAGACTTAGGGCAGATTTACTCCAAGATCCTTACCTTCTTTGAGATTAGATGATTCCATGCTTTCTTGTATGTCATTCTGTTTTCCCATCCCTGGACGCCTTAGTATTTAGATGAGCCCAAAGGAGCCTTTTAATAAATCTTTTCAGACTAATAAGCAAGTCCAAGAGGTAGAAAATGAACTTGGAACTGGGTACATAAAAATTCTCATCCTGAAATTATCTCTCCTCCCCCACAGAAAAGTAGACTCTAATTAGACATGTAATTTGGGACAAATTAATTAATAACTTTAAGCCTATTTCTTTACTGTGAAAATTATTGGAGTTAGCAAAGAACTCATCTAGATTCCTAGATATAAGGTCAACATACAAAAAAATTAAAATTGCTTCTCTTTATATCAATAAGTAGCCTAAAACATAACTTTAAAAATATATTACTTAGAATAGCAATGTGAAACTCTAAGGTATTATGGTCCAGATTTGGAATGTCCCCTAAAAGCTCATGTGCTAGAAGCATGTCCCCCCCAGTGCAGCAGGGCTCAGAGGTGAGGCATGGTTGGAGAAGGCAGGTCATTGGCGGCGTGGCCCAGCTCTCTCCCTTGCTCTCTGCTTCCCAGCTGTAATGAGGTGAGAGTAGATTTTCCTCCTCCTCCATGACCTGAGGCCTGGCCACAGAGTCACTTCTGCCTTGGAGCCAGGCAGCCATGGACTGAAACCTCATACACCATGCATCAAAAATGGTCTTTCTCCTTCTAAATTGTGCTTGTCAGGTAATTTCAGTCACAGTGGCAGAAAAGCTGACTAAAACATAAGGTATCTAAGTAAACGTAACAGTAGCTATGCAAGACTTTAGTGAAGAGATTTATAATACTTTATCAGTAGACATTAAAGAAGATATAAAGAATCAAAAAATTAGACCATATTTGTGGATAAGAAATCTTGCCCCCCCCCAATTAACCTATAACCTCAATACAACTCAAATAAAATTCTGAAAAAAATTGGATTTCCATGCATTGCGACAAGCTGGTACTGGAATTAGATAAAAGAGCCATGGGCCAAGATAAAAACAGGAAGTTCTGAAAAAGAATCAGATAGCAAATGCATAGGGAAAATAAGGTGCCCTTCATTATTTACAGCAATGGAAACAATGGGGTTTGGCATAGGGAGAGAAAAACAGGTCAATACAAAGAATAGAGTTCAGATCTTTTCATATATAGAAATATTTAATAGAATTACAAGTTAAAATCAGGAAGAAAAGAATAGTTCAATCAATAAAACTATGCTGGAACAACTGGATACCTGTATGGAGGAAGGTGAAAATGGATCCACACTTTATTCAGTTTCTTTATTCAGTTTCCTAAAATTCCTTCCAGATGGGTGGGGACATAAAGGTAAGGACCAAATCTTTAAACTGTTAGAAAAAAATTGAAGAATTGCCGGGCGTGGTGGCGCACACTTGTAATCCCCGCACTTGGGAGGCGGAGAGAGGAGGATCGCACAGGTTCGAAGCCAGCCGCGCTGGCTTAAGAGACCCTATTTCCAAGTAAAAAGTATTAAAAATTAGGTCTGGGAGTGTAGCCCGGAAGTAGAAGGGCTTCCAGGAACTCCAGTACCACCAAAAAAAAAAAAAATTGAAGAATATATTCATGAAAGATTTCTCACACATGACACAAAGTTCAAACCTTAAAAGATTGATAAAATTGACTATATTAAACTCTCAAACAATATTAATGAGTACAGTTTCAGTTGGGAAAGGTCAAAAAGTTCTAGAAGCCAGACATCGTGGCACATTCCTGTAATCTCAGTACTTGGGAAGCTGAGTCAGGAGGATGACAGATTCAAGGCCAGCCCCAGCAACATAGGAAGGCCCTATTTCAAAATAAAATTGGCTGGAGTGTCAATTGGGGCTCAGAGGTAGAATGCACCTGGGTACAATGCCAAGTACCAATATTAATAATAATGATGAATCTGGGTGTAGTGGCACATGCTTGTAATCTCAGCATCAGGGAGGCTGAGACAGGAGGATCTCAGTTCAGGCAGACAGCCTCAGCTACTTAGTGAGGCCCTTTGCAATTCAGTGAGACCCTGTTTCAAAATAAAGAATAAAAAATAGGGCTGAGGGTGTTGCTTAGAGGAAGAATGTCCCTGGGTTTCAACCCCAGTACTGCAAAAAAAAAAAAAAAAAGTAATGAAATGAAATTGAATAAGTAAAATGAAGTCTGTCAAACACTTTTGTGGTGCTGGGGATTGAACTCAGGGGTGTTCTACCTCTGAGCTATACCCCCAGCCTTATTTTGTTTTTATTTTGAAGTAGGGTCTCACTAAGTTGCAGAAGGCCTTGCATTCCTGAGGCTATCCTCTAACCTGTGATCCTCTTGTCTCAACCTCCCAAGTACTAGGATTACAAGCCTGGACCATCACGCCCAGCTTCAAACACTATTAAAAAGTGAGAAGAAAAGTTATAAAATGAAAGAAAATATTTTTACAAGTATCCGTAATATATTCAAATAGAAGTCATACAAATAATTACAGAAAAAGGAAATTTAAAAATGGGTCAAGGTCCATGAAGAGGCAATTCCCAGAAAAGAAAATCCAAATGGTCAATAAGCACATAAAAAATCATTATTAGTCTAGTCTTCAGAGAGCTAAAATAAATGCTTCAATAAAATATTATTTTATTGTACGGGCGTGGTGCCGCACGCTTGTAATCCCAGCATTCGGGAGGCTGAGACCTGGAGGATCGCGGTTCGCGGACAGCCTCAGCTACTTAGTGAGGCCCTCTGCAACTCAGTGAGACCCAGTTTTAAAATAAAGAATAAAAAATAGGGCAGGGGGTGTAGGTTGGAGGTCAAATGCCCCTGGGTTCCATCCCCAGACCCGCAAAAAAAAAAAATAATATATATATATATAATTTTATATCTATCAGTGGAAAAAATGAAAATGTCTGCTAATAGTAAACATTGGTCAGAATATGTAAAGTGCGGACTCTCACACCGGTTGGTGGAGGAGTCCACTAATATCAAACACCTCTGAGGTCGCTCTGCCAGCCCCCTATTGCCATGGACGGACTATTTATGTCCCTTCAAAATATATTAAAAATCTTATATCCTGAGGCTATCATTAGCAACTTTGCAAGACCATGTTTCAAAATGATACAGGCTTGGGCATAGCTCAGAGCTTAGAGGTAGAACGCCCTTGGGTTCTTTCACCATTAAAAGGTGATGAGGCCATGAAGGCTGAGTGCTTATGAATGAAATCAGTACACAGTGTGTGTGTGTGCATGTGTGTGTGTGTGTGTGTGTGTGTGTGTGTGTGTGTGTGTGTACAGTGTGGTACTGTGGATTGATCCCAGGGACATTATACCTCTGAGCTACACCCCCAGCCCTATTTTTATTTTTTATGCTCTTCGGGTCTCCTTAAATTGCTGAGGACCTCACTAAGTTGCTAAGGCTGGCCTTGAACCTGGTATCCTCTTGTCTCAGCCTCCCAAGTACAGGGATTACAGTCTTGTGGCACCAGGCCCAGCAGATTAGTACCCTTATAAAAGAAACTCCAGAAAGCATGTTTGCTTCTTCTAGAAGCAAGTGAGGACAGAAAAATGTCTTTCTCTGAACCAGAATGCAAGCCGTTGCCAGACTCCAGATGGCACCCTGACCTTGGACTTCTGCCCAAACAGACTAAAACACTAAGAAACTCAAGGTGGCTAAACCCCATGACTCGGAAATTCTATTTCCACTAGACATCCTAGGAAAACTCTGGTACTTAAGCCCAGCACAAAGCAATGGCTGATGTTGCAAACAGCCCAAAACATAAGAGTTGCATCCATCAACAGGCACAAAAATAAATCTCAGTGTAGTCACACAATGGAATACACTACAAAGATAAAGAAATAAACCAGAACTTAATGTGTTAGCATGATATATCTTCTTAAAAGTTTTATAAGCAAAGAAAATCTTAGAAGGCTATATTCTATAATATCGCATTTAAATTGATTTTTAAAATAAGTGAAACTGTGCTGTGTGGGAGTGTAACAGAGGCAATAAAAGCCTAAAGACATCTAAGGGAACGGAGATCTTCAAAGCCAGTTCAGCCGCTGACTCCAGAGCCAGGGAGGGGAATGCGGTTCCAGAACCACACACCAGGCTTCAGCCAATCCAGTAATATCCTGTTTCTTAAAATGAGTAGTTCGTAAACTGTTATTTGTCACAAACAATCTCTCTGCCTTTTTGTTTTGCAAACGATTTCATAATAATAAAAATATTTAAGCCAGGCATGGTGGCCCACACTTGTAATCACAGTACTTAGGAGGCCGAGACAGGAGGCTGACAGTTCATGGCCAGTTTCAGCTACTTAGTGAGGCCCTCCACAACTTAGTGAGATCCTGTTTCACAATTAAGAATAAAAAATAGGGCTGGGGGTGTATCTCAGAGGTAGAATGACCCTGAGTTCAATCCCTAGTATCCCCACCAAAAAAAAAAAAAAAAAAGTTTTTAGTATATCTGGATGAGTTGATGCAGCTTAAAACATCATGAACATAGCCGGGCATGGTGGCGCACGCTTGTAATCCCCGCACTTGGGAGGCAGAGACAGGAGGATCGCGTAGGTTCAAAGCCAGCCGCGCTGGCTTAGGAGATCCTGTTTCCAAATAAAAATATAAAATAGGTCTGGGAGTGTAGCCCAGCCCGGAGGTTCAAGGGCTTCCAGGAACCCCAGTACCACCACCAAAAAAAAAAAAAAAAAAAAAAAAAAAAAAAAAATCATGAACAGCCACACCTTCTTCCCTTTCTGGGCTCCGGGATGACCTGTGAATTCCAACATCCTTGCTGGACCTCCAGTTCCCCTGGGTCCCTGGGCATACTCTCAGTGGACCCCAGTGAGTACTTAGGCAGAAAACTTTAAAGGAAGTCTTCATTTTAACCTTTAGTTCTGGGCATTTTGGACAAGAATCTTTATCCTCCTGGTAGGGGGCTAGCATATGGGGTTCAAAAGAGGAAAGTGGGACAAATAGACCCCAACATTAGCTCCAAGGTAGACATCACTGTTGACTAGCTTTTACTCTGGCCAGGAACATCAGGACTTTAAGTCTTTATAGTGGGTATGCAAATGAAGCCAATTTCCCCAATTTTTTTCCCCAGAAGACAAGGCAAGTGTCTTTCAGCTTCTGCCCCAGGTGGGAGAGCTCATCACAGTTAGCCGCGCCTATCACTGGGCTCCTGCCATGGTCTGTGCAGTGGGATGTTGTCAAGGGGACCACTCCTGACACCCCCATCCCCTCAGCACTGCTCTTTCCAAGAAAGAGTGTAGAGAGATGGCAGGGTCACAGGACAATGAGAAGAGTGCTAATAAGACAGGGATCCCAGGCCAGCGATGAGGACAGGGTGGCCGAGGAGCTGCCGACCCGGCCCAGGAAGGGTGCAGCGCGCAGGCTCTTTGTTGAGTGTCTGTCCCTTTGATCCCCACAGAAACCAACAGGCCTCATAAATAAACATGAGACACGGCTCTCCAGTTTCCTTACCATTCTGGCCTTAACACTTGTCGGGGATCAAACCCATAGCATTTTGGCAAAAAGACTGGATAATGACTCAAGCCCAAGCTCAGGAAAGGCACACAGCTCCACTGGGTTCTTCTCTAGGACTGCAAGGGCCTTTGTTGTGTGGTGAAGGGCAGTTGATGGCCTGTTCTGGATACACCTAGGCACTCGCGAGGTTCCTCTTCTAGGCCTGGCACCTGGCAGACCCGAGGTGATCTAGGTCTATAAGCAATAGCATCTCACCGGGTGTGGTGGTGCACGCCCGTAACACCAGCACTTGGGGGGGCTGAGACAGGAGGGTTGCAGGTTCAAAGACAGCCTCAGCAATGTAGTAAGATTCTCAGCAACCTATTGAGAACCTGTTTCAAATAATTTTTTTAAAAAGGACTGGAGTTGTGGCCCAGAGGTGAAATGCTCCTGGGTTCAATCTCCAGTACCACAGGTGCGCGCGCACACACGCATGCATCTCATTGTGAAAATTACCCAGTCTATAGTAACAAGAGCTTTCTCCTTCCTCTCTGTTGCAGGCCTAACAGGAAGGTGAGGGTGAGGAGAGGGGCGTGGCCGTGGCAGGGAAGGAGCAAGGGGCCTGCAGGATGGGAGGGTGGGGGCCTGTCCCTCTCTCGGGGCACAAGCACACACACCTGATCCCGAGGCTTGGGGCACAGGCTCTCCCATCCCCATCGGGTCCTGGCTTTGCTGCTCAGCAGCCTGACGACCTTAGTAAGTTTTTAAGTGCTTCAGTTTCCTCCTTTCCCAAAGAACCATAATAGAAACCATGGTATAAAACCAGTGGCCACGAGCCAAGTTCACTTAGGACTGGCATAGAGGAAGTCCGAGGTGACACGGGTGGCTGGCCAGGCAGGCTGTGAGGGGTCCTGGTCCTCCTCCTCTCCCCACTTTTCCTGCTTCAGCTTGGACACAGGACAATGGCCAAACAGTTGGTACCTCCTGGTTGCTCTTCCCAGTCTCCTCTAGGCAGGAGCACGATTTGCAGGCTGGGGTGTTGCCCACTGTACTCCTCCCCTGAGGTCGGGGACATTGGACACCCTGCCAGAAGGGAGGTCAGACCACCTGGCTTCAGTTACCAAGGTTTTTTCTGTCCCTGGCTCAGGATCACTGAGCGTATATAAAGGGATGCGTGGCAGCTCTGGACGGTGGTGTGTTAACCTCTCGCTCCCCTAGCCTGTATTTGAGGCAGGGCTGTTTAGAATCCCCTCTGTTCTCTCTTGCTGCCAATCAGTGGGGGTTGTAAAAATGGCACACGTAGCTGACACTCTTCTTTCTCTGCCCAGGCCCTTGCCCCATTTCCCCAGAAATATTAGTAATGTTTATTAAATAACCAAAATATGGCCATGCATGATGGAACACGCTTGTAATCCCAGCATTTGGGAGGCTGAGACAGGAGGATCACAGGTTCGTGGGCAGCCTCAGCTACTTAGTGAGGCCCTTTGCAACTCAGTGAGACCCTGTTTGAAAATAAAGAATAAAAAATAGGGCTAGGAGTGTAGCTTCGATGTAGAATGCCCCTGGGTTCCAACCCCAGTACTGCAAAAAAAAAAAAAATATATATATATATATATATACATATACATACATATGTGTGTGTGTGTGTGTGTGTGTGTGTGTGTGCGCGCGCGCATGCCTGACTCTGCACTTAACTCTTTACAGCAGTATTATCTGTTTTAATCCTCCCAAGAATCCCATGAGGTGAGTATTAATACTAATGCCCATTTTACAAACAAGGTTAAATATGATTAAGGAGCTTAAGTGACATAGTCCTTACACCCTTCATATCTGGCCTGGGACTTGATGGAATCTGTGATCCTTTGTTTGTCCCATTGGCCTTTTTGCAGGGGCAGGAGAATGTGGAGGGAGGGGAAGTTCTCTTTTCCCTTCCATTCTTCTTGGCTTTCTGACAGCACGGAAAAGGCTTCAACCAGGTCTAAGCATACAGTATTTAATAAATGTTACAAATAAATGTTATTATTATATTTGTTTATTTTGGTACTAAGGATACCAGAACCAGCAGGAGGGTACTGAGGTACCCTCTACCCTCCTTTATCATTTGTTCTTGAAATAGAGTCTTGCTAGGTTTTTGAGAGTCTTGCTAAATTGCTGAGACTGCAATTGCCTGAAATCTTCAATCTTCCTGTCTCAGCCTTCCAGAAACTGGGATTACTGGAGGGCACCACCACGCCCAGCTATGTTGCATTTATTGACTCCACTGTGTTAGGTCCTGAGAATAGGCAAAGCATAGGATTCAATCCCTGCCTTCCAAGTGTGAATGTCCCAGTGCAGAGGGGGATAGGATGGAAAAGACTCAGACCCCACAGCAAACTGCTAATGTTTCCAATGACTGCTGAAATAGAACAGCAAACCGATTCCTGGGCTCAGGTCATTCTGGGGACTTTCTGGAGGAGGTGAGAAGGATGAGATTATGGTTTAGATTTAAAATGTGCCTCAGAAGCTGGTTGTGGTGGCACACGCTTGTAATCCCAGTACTTGGGAGGCTGAGACAGGAGGATTGCAGTTCACAGACAGCCTCAGCTACTTAGTAAGGCCCTTTGCAACTCAACGAGACCCTGTTTCAAAATAAAGAATAAAAAAAGTGGGGCTGAGTGTGTATCTTGGAGGTAGTATGCCCCTGGGTTCCATCCCCATTACCACAAAATAAAATAAAATAAAATAAAATAAAATAAAATAAAATAAAATAAAATAAAATAAAATAAAATAAAATGTGTGTCAGAGAAGCCCTTGTGTTAGATAATGCAGCCATGCTGAGAGACAGGACAGAGGACAGACTGGAGTGGTGAATCTTGTCTACTTCTGATCTCTCTGTCTCTCTCTCTCTTTCTCTTTCTCTTTCTCTCCCCCTCCCCTTCACTCCCTCCCCTCCCTCCCTCCTTCTCTTTCTCTTGCTCTCTTTCCATCTTGAGCTGGATACGATTTTTCCTTCTCCTCCATGCCTAAAAGTTCCCACTACTGAGCCATTCTGCCACTGGGGCTCAGCTGACCATGGTTGGAGCCTCTGCAGCCATGACCCTTTCTTCCCCCAAGTTGTGCTTATTAGATATTTTGGTCACAGCAACAACAACAACAACAAAAAATGTTGACTAAAACAGATGGAACAGATCTGACCTGGGATAGAGTATGAGACAGGAGAAGCCATTTCCCTCCAGGGCCTCTGTTCTCAGAAACTCAGTCCAACAAGTGCTGAAGTGTGGAGGGGCCTTGGGGACAAGGTCCTGGCCATGTGCCCGGGCTGGCGAGGACCAGGAGGACTGTGTGCGATATTGCTGTGATGCGGGGCTGGCCTTTCCAGTCGGCCTGCCCACCTTGCAAATGTGGTACTTATTGGCTACGTTTTGTCATGCAAATGCACCATAGTTTATGGAATTATCCGTTTTTATTGGGCTTTTGGTTGTTTCCTGATTTTTTCAGTATTAGAAATAATGCAGCAAGGCCCAGTGGCCATCGGCAAGTCTTGGCCATCAGAGAGGCCTGCGTTTGAGTTCTTCCTCTGCCAGTTACTAGTGCTGTCACTACAAGTAAGGTACCTAACCGCTCCAAGCCTCAGGCCCTTCATCTATGACATGAGATGATAATACTGACTCCATCACAGAGCGGTTACAAAAGTCCAGGCAAACAAAGCTAATTTTAAAAAAATTATAATTATAAGCCGGACATGGCGGTACATTCTTGTAATCCCAGTACTTGGGAGGCTGAGAAAGGAGGATTATGGGTTCACAGTCAGCTTCGGCTCCTTAGTGAGGCCCTCCGCGACTTCGTGGGACTCTCTTTCAAGAAATAAAGAATAAAAAATAAGGCTGGAGGTATAGCTCAGAGGTAGAATGCCCCTGGCTTCCATTCCCAGTTACACACACACACACACACACACACACACACACACACACACACGTGCGTGCACACACACACACTCTACCTATCTATCTATCTATCTATCTATCTATCTATCTATGGTATATAATTATATATACATTACCTACATGCTATCCCCTTAGGCTCTCCCAAAGGCCCATGTGTTAAAGGCTGAGTCCCCTGCTTGGAGCTATTGGGAGGTGGGGAACCTTTAAAAGATGGGCTCTAGGGGGAGGTTTCAGGTCATTGGAGTTGTGCCTCTGGCAGGGATTTTGAAACCCTGGTCCCTTTCTTCTTTTTTCTTTTTCTCGTCCTGCTCATGAAGTAAGTGACTTTGTTCTATCATGCACCCCAATGTGATGAGCCCCCACAGACCCAAATGCAACAGGACCAACAGCCCATGAATGGAAACCATGAAAACTGTGAGCCAAGGTAAACCTTTTCTCATTATAAGTTGATCATCTCAGGTATTTGTTGCAGTAAGGGAAAGCTGACTAACATGATATTTGGCTGTTTATTGTGTATTTATGATGTGGTTGGCACTGTGCTAAGTACATGACACTTTAAACCATGTGATCCTCTCAACTACCTTGGTAAGAAGATGTTGTTACTAACATCCTCAAAGAGCAGGTTATTGTTGGCAATCTGCTGCTACTGAAAGGTCCTAATTGAAATGACAGATCAAACTGTCCCTTGGTGATTATGTTTTGTCATCTGTAAGATATGCGAAGGACTAGATTATTTCCAAGATTCTGTCAGAGTTCTAAATTCCTCTCTGCCAGAGGGGTAGGTATTTCAAATAAAGGAGAAATTGTCCTCAAAATTACACTTTTCCATGGGCTTCTATTTTACTAATTTCTATTAAAGTTTGTCACCTACATAGATAAAAATTCATATATATTGATGAATGAAAAGAGTGAGTACCCACACAAAGTCGTCATAGAATGGAACCATAGGCTTTTAATTTCTGAGATGTTTTTCCATTAGTTAATTCACTCAACTAATACTCATTGGACATCTATACTTATCTAAAAATTATGCAGAATCAAGAGGATGGGAAGACATCTGTAGGCCCTTCAAAAATATTTGCAAAAGGTATGTTTGATAAAAGACTACACAAAGAACTCTGATACAAAGTTTTCTCTCACAAAGAAAATACTTATTTTCTTATTGTGAATTCCTTATTCACAATATGAAAATGAACAAAGCAGTTAAAAAATGAGCAAAAAATCTAAACTTCAGCAAAGAAGGTATGTAGATAGCAGAAGAGCATACAAAAGGATGAAAAATAATCAACATCATGTGTCGTTAGAGAATCGTTTGTGAGATAATTGATGTGTTAACTGCCTGTGAGATGCATATATTAGGGATATAAAAACAAACATTGATAGGACCAGTTGGAGGCACATTTACACATGACTTGCACATGATGTTTTAACAGCTTTATTCATAATTAAACTTGGGAACAAGCAGGATGTACTTCTGCAGGTAAATGGATTAAAAACATTATATATATTATATATATGCATTTATAGTGTGTGTGCATGTACATGTGTGTAATATGTGTGTGTGTGTGTGTGTGTGTGTAACTGGGAATGGAAACCAGGGGCATTCTACCTCTGAGCTATACCTCCAGCCTTATTTTTTATTCTTTAATTCTTGAAAGAGAGTCCCACGAAGTTGCAGAGGGCCTCACTAAGGAGCTGAAGCTGACTGTGAACCCGTAATCCTCCTTTCTCAGCCTTGGGTCTGCTAAAAGGAAATGAATTATTATTAAGCCATGAAAAGTCTTGGTAGAAACTTAAATGACTATAGCTAAGTGAAAGAAGCTGATCCAAGAAGGCTACATACTGTATGGTTCCGACTATATGACATCCTGGAAAAGCAAAAGTATGGGGACAGTTAAGAGATTAGTGTTCTCCAGTCATTAAAGACAGAGAGGAGAAGACAGGAGGAACACAGGATTTCTAGGGCAGAAAAACTATTTTGTATGGCCAGGCGGGTGGCACAAGTTTGTAATCCCAACATTCAGGAGGCGGAGAATGGAGGATAGCGGTTCACAGACAGCTTCAGCTACATAGTGAGGCCCTTTGCAACTCAGTGAGACCCTGTTTCAAAACTAAAAAGACTTAAAAAATAGTGTTGAGGGTGTAGCTCGGAGGTACAATGCCCCGAGTTGCTTCCCCAGAACCTAAAAAAAAGAAAAAGGAAAAGAAAAAGAAAAAAGAAAAGAAAAAAAGAAAGAAAAAACCTATTTTGTATGATGCTGTAATGATGGGTACATGTCCTTATAAATTCATCCAAACCCATAAAATATACAAGATCAATATTGAACACTGGCCAGGTTTGGGGGCATATGCTTGTAATCCCAGCATTTGGGAGGTGGAGACCAGAGGATCGCGGTTTGAGGACAGCCTCAGCTACTTAGCAAGGCACTTCGCAACTCAGTGAGACCCCATTCAAAAAAATAAAAAGATGCAGGGCATGGTGGCGCATGCTTGTAATCCCAGCATTCGGGAGGCTGAGATTGGAGGATCACGGTTCTTGGACAGCTTCAGGTACTTAGTGAGGCCCTCTGCAACTTAGTGAGACCCTGTTTCAAAATAAAGAATAAAAAATAGAGCTGGAGGTGTAGCTCGGAGGTAGAATGCCCCTGGGTTCCATCCCCAGTACAGAAAAAAAATTGAACTCTAATGTAAACTAAGCATCTTTGAGTGACATTGATGTGTCCACATAGGTCCATTGACTGACAGATATGCCCTCTGAGGCAGATGTTGGCAATGGAGGAGGCTCTACTTGTGATGGGGTAGGGGGTATGTGAGAATTCTACCCTCCACTCACTTTTTCTGTGAACCTAAAACTGCTCTAAAAGAAAGTCCACTTAAAAAAAAAAAGATGTAAAGTGGAAATTGACATTAGGAGACCTTAGTTTTAGCCTTGCCACTCTAAGACAAATTACTTAATTCTTTCTGAAAAATAAGAAAATAAGACTTGATAAAATCGCATGCCCCCTTCAAGTTCCAGATCCCACGTAATGAAAATTATATGCAGAGACTTAAATCATCTCACAAAGCATTATGTCTTTGCCAAGCTGAATCCTCCTCTTTGTATTTAATTTTCCCCTGTGACTATGACAAGAAAACCTAATCAGATTATAATCATATGATGAAACCTTTCTATAATTGTTAATGGCACAAGAAGCTCAGACTTCAAAGAAAATTGAGAAGGAAGCAAATACCCTACAGTTTCCCTTTCCCTCTCCTTTCTCCTACACCATTTCTGTCTTTTGGGAGCCCGGGCCCCTCATGATCTTCCCTTCTCCTTATAAAGACCAACTGTCAGGGACAGGTGTCTGTAGTTCTTTCTTCCTGATACACCTCTCCCTGTCCATGTGGAATTGCTATGGCCCCTTCCAGTGTGCTGACATGCTCAGATGCTCAGACCCAGGTCTGCGGAGTGTCGGCAATTAGGACACCTTGTCCATGGCCAGCTCCCTAGCCTGATTCTAAGCAGCTCAACAACAGAATTCATGTCTCACTCGGAGCCCAGGCCCGGTCCACCCTCCCCATAAAGTCACTTCACATCAGTGCTCAAAGCTTGCAAAGCACGGTGATGCTCATTATTCATGACTTCTGTCTTTTTATATTTGCCTATTCACTAACTATATTTGTAACCCCCAACCAACAATCCCAAGGTTTCAGGGGCTTGCGCAGAGCAGCACAAACTCCAGTCCTCAGAAGTGCCCATCCCCTACCCCGTCAGCTCTCAGACCCACAGAGAGCTTTGGCCTTTTGGTGCTGTTAGAAAGGCCTTCAGGAGTAGTGCTGCCATGCTGTCTAGTGCGCCTCAGAGAAAGGAGGCTGTGACAGAGGAGGCCTTACAGAGAAAATACACGTGTCAGATAAGCTTTGTCCAGGCACCAGTTCTAGTATTGCTGGCCATGAGTCTAAGGTTAATCAGCCAACAGCAGATATTAGGTAAGGTAGCTTTAGACGGAAACACAAGTCAAACAAGATTATGTGTCGACCAGTTGGTCGGAATGCTGGGGCCAGGGGCCAGGGAGAACCCAAACTTATATCCCTTCGGATCCCTGGCTCTGTAGCCACCTGTTATCCAGGTTCTGTGGAGACGTTTAGAACATCACAAATCATGAGAATCAACTGTGTTTGTATTTTTCCCAGGAGAAAAATAATCTGATTCTTTGTAGGGATCCTGTGATCACCATGAGGAAATGGGTTTATTCAGTCAACAAACACCACAAAAGGATGACCAGTCCCTGAATTATACCCAATCTTGAGTCGACATAGTTTCAAACATTCCGCCTGGTTGTCCCAGAAAAGTCAGAATAGCATCCAGATGTCTTCTTACTTTCAAGCCTATGGTTGGGCCATTGGAAATCTAAAGTTAAAGCTAATTTCTTTTACCACTTAAACCTTATTAGAAACATCATTAATGAATAATTTTTAAACAATTTATTATGAGAAAAAATAACTTCTTACCCAACCCTCAGGTCTGCAAGATTCTAAATTCAGGGTCTTTATTAAAGATTAAAATACAGATTAAGTGTTAAAATGTAAATTGTACTGAAGCTCCATAGAACTCATTAGAAGAATAATTTTGAGCAAACTAGCTCTTTACTACTCAGAAAATACAAATAAAAAGTCTTCAAAAATTGTACCTTATGCTTCTTCTGGAAAACACCAAATGGCAGGTAATACTGGTGCAGCAGGAGGGACCTGAGGGCCCAGGGGCCCAGGCTGGGAGGCCGTGGCGACCTCCATGGAGGCTTCGTCAGTGGCCTTCGGGGTCGTGGTCACCGCTGGAGTCACGGTCAGGCACAGTGGTGGAGCTCTAGGGGGCAAAGCTGAGGACAAGGAGTGGATTCCCGTCACCAAGCTTGGTCTCTTGGTTAAGGACATGAAGATCAAGTCCCTGGAGGAGATCTATCTCTTCTCCCTGCCCATCAAGGAGTCTGAGATCATCGACTTTTTCTTGAGTGCATCACTCAAGGATGAAGTTTTGAAGATCATGCCTGTGCAGAAGCAGACCCGTGCTGGCCAGTGGACCAGGTTCAAGGCATTTGTCGCTACTGAAGACTACAATGGTCACGTTGGCCTGAGTGTCAAGTGCTCTAAGGAGGTAGCCACGGTTATCCGAGGGGCCATCATCTTGGCCAAGCTCTCCATCGTCCCTGTGTGGAGAGGCTACTGGGGGAACAAGATCAGCAAGCCCCATACTGTCCCTTGCAAGGAGACAGGATGCTGTGGCTCTGTGCTGGTGCACCTCATCCTGCCCCCAGAGGCACTGGCATCATGTCAGCCCCTGTGCCCAGGAAGCTGCTGCTGCTGGCTGGGATTGATGACTGCTACACCTCTGCCAGGGGCTGCACTGCCACTTTGGGCAACTTTGCCAAGGCCACCTTTGATGCCATCTCAAAGACCTACAGCTACCTGAACCCAGACCTCTGGAAAGAGACTGTGTTTACCAAATCTCCCTACAGGAGTTCATGGACCATCTTGTAAAAACCCATACTAGAGTCTCCGTGCAGAGGACCCAAGCTCCAGCTGTGGCCATGACATAGGATTTTCATACCACAAAAATAAAGTGAATGGAACTTGTGAAAAAAATGTACCTCATAACTTGAATCTGAGATTCATTCATTTTGCATGCTTTTTTCCCCCCAAAGGGACCAGAAAGATGAGCTAAATAACATTAAAAACAAAGAGAAGTCAGGCGTGATGGTGTACTCTTGTAATGGGAGGTGAGACAGGAGGATCAGTGGTTCGCAGCCAGCCTCAGCTACTTAGTGAGGCCTCTACAACTTACTTTCAAAACAAAAAATATAAAACAGGGCTGGGGATGTAGCTTGGAGGGTATAATGCCCCTGGGTTCAATCTCCAGTACTAAAAAAAAAAAAAAAAAAAGAGAGACAGAGAGGATAAAAATTATAAATATGGCTACTGCAATAATTTCACCAAACAGTTAAGTGATACATTAACTACTTTCTATAAAAATTATACATTTGGTTATTGAAGTAATCTCACTGAATAGTTAAGGTAAATGGTGTATTAGCTTCCTTTAAAAATAATAAATAGGGCTATTGCAATAATTTCACCAAGTAGTTAAGACAAGTGATACATGAGCTTCCTGTGGCTACTGTAACACATTACCGCAATTCAATCTCTTTAAACAACAGAAATGTGCTCTTCCACAGTTCTGGAGGTGAGAAGTCCAGAATCACTCTCACTGGGCCCAGATCAAGGCAGCACCACATTTCCTCCAGCGGCTCTAGGAGGGAGCCTCCCTGGTCTCTTCCAACTTCTGTGGCTGATGGCATTCTTTGTTTGTAGTCATATCACTTTCTCTTCTTATAAACATGTAAAATTTCCCTTTTCCTTCCTCTTGTAAAAACATGTGTGATTGCATTTCAGACCCTTCTGGCTGATACAGAATAATCTCCCAGATCCTTGCCTTAGTCACATTTATAATACTCTTTTTTGCCATATAAAGTTCTGTTCACAGATTTCGGCAATTAGGACATAGATATTTTGGTACAGAAGGGGCATTATTTAGTCTACTGTAAATAATAAAACCATTCTTTTATATGTATGCATCAGTAACCTAAAACAATAAAAGTGAAGGTGATAGTTATAAGAAGACTTTCCTCTTTACATGCCTGTAATCCCATTACTTAGGAGGCAGGAAGATTACAGGTTCAAAGCCAGCCTCAGCAACTTAGTGAGACTCTATTTCAAAAATAAAAGAATAAAATAGAGCTGGGGATATAGCTCAGAATTAAAATGCCCCTGGATTCATCCTCAGGACCACAAAATAATAATAACAATAACAACAACAACATCCCCTCTGTTCCGGGGCCCCCCTTCTTCACGGTCAATCATGGCTCTTATGCAGCTCTAATGAGCGGAGCTAACATTCACCCAGTGCCTGCCCTGTGCTTGCTCCTGTTCTATGTTCTCACTGCACAGAACTCACAGCTCCCCTCTGAGACAGGGTCACCACATTTCCTTATTTGGAAACAAAGGGGTTCTATCTATGTTGAGACAGTGAGAGATCCAGAATTCAAAGTGTGTGTGTGTGGGTGTGTGGCTGGCCCCAGTGACCCTGGCTCAGGTTCACTGGAGTGCGCTCTGCTCTCTGCAGGAGCATGTCTCACAGGCAGAAGTGGGCACCGTTGCTGCAGAGAGAGTCTGCAGCCACAGCACGGCTGTGTGGATAGCCGGAACTCTAAGGTAAAATGCGATGTTGAATCACCCAGATCATTTCATTATTTTATTTTAGTCTCTCTCTCTCTCTCTCTCTCTCTCTCTCTCTCTCTCTCTCTCTCTCTCTCTCTGTGTGTGTGTGTGTGTGTGTGTGTGTGTGTGTGAGAGAGAGACTGGGGATTGAACCCAGAGGCATTCTACCTCCAAGTTTCACTCCCATCCCTATTTTTGTAACAGAGTCTTGCTGGTCGATGAGAGTCTTACCATTTGCTGAAGCTGTCTTCCAGCCTACCTGGAAGCTGTCCTCCAATCCTCCTGTCTCAGCCTCCCAAGTACTGGGATTATAGGCGTGAGACACCACAGCCACTCTCAGGAGATCATTTTAAGTTTACATGAGAATTTAGAAAAATACTGCCTATCCCAAAGTGAATGGAGCAGATCTAATACACTGACTCCTTCTGAATTGTTATTCCAGGAGTTTCTGTCCATAGCTCCTGGTGAGAACAGGTGCCCACTGGACCCATGGGGTAGGTGATGCGCACAGACTAGAGGGGTGAAGAAACTGCGGATTCCCTCACACTGTTTAAAGCTGTGCAGTAGCGGGCGGACCCAGTGAGCGTCTGTTACTGAAATGCCAGTCTCACTGCTGAAATGGATTAAATGGGCTGTAAAATGATTTTTCTGAGCCAAATGGTCCACTCACTGTCCGGGAACACGCCATCTCCATGTCGGCGTTCATTCCACTCTTCTGCTCTGAATCCTCTGCTTCTTTTCCAGCTCTCCGTTATCACGAATTGAGCACCTAATACGTGCAATCCACTGGGGAATTCAGCTGCGTCCTCCCAACAACCGAGCCGACGTTAGGTGGCAGGAAAAGAGAGGTAGATGGTTTCAGCCCAACACTCTTAAGTTATTTGTCATTTGGCAAGAGTTATTTGTTCATTTATTCAGAAAATATTTGGGGGCATCTGCTGTATATCAGCAACGAAGGAAGCTTAAAAGAAACAAAGAGAAAGACATTTAATGCAGACTGGGAGAGAAGGGGAGCTAATTTTTCTAAAAGGAGTTACAAACATCTCTTCATCTGAAGGGGGATAAGAATTATCTAGAATCAGTTAGAGGAGGGGCTTTCAGGCAATAGAGTGGCTCCAAAGGCTGTCTTTGGGGCCAGGTAGGAGTTGGGATGCCTAACCTCCCACAGGAGTTAGGGCCAGCCAGAATTTAAAGAGGTTGGAAGGTCAGGTAAAGAATTCCAGAATGTATCCCAAGGGCAAGATGAGTTCTTGTAAAGTTTCCATTTTTTTAATAGAGAAAAATGTTTATTTTTGTAACAGGAGGCATCTGGACATAGCACACAATATATATCAGCAGAAGCTTTAAAACTGTATTATGTAAACTGGGTGCGGTGACACACATTTGTAATCCTAGATCTTGGGAGGTTGAGGCAGGAAGATCGCAGGTTTGAGTACAGCCTCAGCAATGTAGTAAGCTTCTCATAACTTTCAGCAACTTAGTGAAACCCTGTTTCAAATAAAAAATAAAATAGGGCTGAGGGTGAAATTCAGAGGTAGAATGCTCCTGGGTTCAATTCTCAGTACTAATAAATAAATATATAGAGATAGATATAAATAGATGATAGAAAGATAAATGATAGATAGGTGATAGATAAAATGTATTATGCACTAGGCATGGTGGTACATGCCTATAATTCCAGAACTTGGGAGGCTAAGTCAAGAGGATCACAGGCTTAAGGTCATCCTCAACAAACTCGTGAGACTCTCAACACCTTAGTGAGACCCTGTTTCAAAGTGAAAAAATAAAAAAGGGTTGTGGGTGTTACTCAAAGATAGAAAGCCCCTGGGTTCAATCCCCATAATTAATAATAATAATAATAATAATAGTAATAATAATGATATATTATGTACCTTCTATTGAAACTTTATAGTACTAGTTTGCTGCCTTTAAAATTCATAACATACATAAAAAGTACAACAATAACATTTTAAAAATTGATTGGAGCCGGGCATGGCGACGCATGCTTGTAATCCCAGCATTTGGGAGGCGGAGACCGGAGGATCACGGTTCACCGACAGCCTCAGCTACTTAGCGAGGCCCTTCACAACTCAGTGAGACCCTGTACTTGAGAGGCTAAGACTTAAAAAGACTAAAAAATAGGTCTGGGGGTGTAGCTTGGAGGTAGAATGCCCCTGGGTTCCATCCCTAGTACCGCAAAAAGAGAGAGAGAGAGAGAGAGAGAGAGAGAGAGAGAGAGAGAGAGAGAGAGAGAGAGAGAGAGAGAGAGAGAGAGAAAGAATAAAAATTAAAATTAATAGGATCGTATCAATGTGAGTTTATTGGTTGGGATTTTGTACTATAGTTACAAAGATGCTACCATAGTGAGTAGCTAGGTGGAAGGTATTATTATTATATATATATTTTTACAGGTCTGGGGATAGAACTCAGGGGCATTCAATCTCCTCTAAGCTACAATCCCTGCCTTTTTTTTTAATTCTTTATTTTGAAACAGGGTCTCACTAAGTTGCAGAAGGCCTCACTAAGTAGTTGAGGCTGTCCAAGAACTGTGATCCTCTGGTCTCAGCCTCCAGAATGTTGGGATTACAATCGTGCACCACCACGCCTGGCTTATTATTATTATTATTATTATTATTATTATTTTTACAATTGTATGTGGATCTACAGTTGTCTCAAAACAAAGGTGTTGTTTTGTTTAATGTATGTGTAGAAGAATAAAGTCAGAGAGGGCTACACTGAAAGGAAGAATACTTACTGTGATACCACACAGATTGTTCACTGGCAGCTTCTGAAAACCAAAGAAAACTCTGCTTGTGGAGTGTCTTAGTCAGTTGTTTTTTTTTTTTTCTGCAACCAAATGCCCGAGCAAAGCAACTTAGAGGAGAAAGGATTTACTTTGCCTCATGGTTTCAGAGGTTTCAATCCATGGCTGGCTGGCTCCATTTCTATTTTTTCCAGGAGAAAAAAAAAAAAAATCCCACTCTCTTTACAAGGATCCTCTATCATGAGAAAGTGGGTTTATTCAGTCAACAAACACAGTGGAGGGATGGCCGGCTTCAGGGCTGAGGTAAGGCTGAGCATCACAGCAGAAGGTGTGGTAAAGGAAAACTGCTCGACTTGTAGGACTGGGAAGTGGAGAGAGAGTGGAAGGGGACAGGGACAGGATATCGTCCCTATGATCATGCCCGCAGGAGCTCACTCCCTCCAACCAGTTTCCACTTCTCACTAGTCCATCCAGCTAAGAATCCATCAGTGGGGCTCCATCGGTGAGGTCAGAGCCTCCATGATCCAGTCACTCCCCAAGCCCACTGAAGCTTGAGCACTGATGCATGGAGGACCAAGCCTTCAACACACGAGTCTATGGCTGATGCTTCATAAATGGAGCCTCGAACATGACTGGGGGTCACGGTGCTCTGGCACCTGCATTTCACTGCAGAAGAATCGTGCGTGCCGGGGGCACTCATACAGACAAGAAAAATGGTGGGCAGGCTCAGATGGCCAGGAGACTCTTCACAAAGAGTAGAACTGAGGCTGGGGGAGAGGGCGGCTGATGGGTTGTGGTTCAGAGTTGGGTGGAGACTCACCCATCTCCCAGGTTACTAATGAGTAAAATTATGCCCTTTCGTTGGCTACTATGGGATGCTGTGCAGCCAGAGGCTTCCTAATCTGCAGAAGGATTAGTGTGGTTTCTAGCAAATGCTCCTTGGATACTTACAAATAGGCAATAAAAGCTGAAGAGCAGAAGAAACGCAGATATGAAATAAGACCCATCCTAGCATTCAAGTCATAGGATAAAGTAGTCTGTTTCAGGCAGTGTGGAGTGCAAGAGATCCCTGAAAGGCTTAACCGCGGGAGTTACATGCTCACAGTCATCATGGGAAAGAGCCCTCTGGCAGCAGTCCAGGCCACTTATTGGCTGTAGTGACTGGAGTGGCAGGAGAAACAATAAGAATGTCCATTAAGACAGCAGTGGTGATAGAGAAAAGATGAATTCCAGAATTATTAAGAAAGACAAAACAAAAAAACCCACTAACTTAATCAACCATAAATCCCAAGAATGAACTTGGTGTTAAATCTGTTATGGTCAAATTTGGCTGCAAAACAGAAACCTCAGACTAACAGTGGTTTAAACAGGATAGACATATATATATTTCTCTCCTATAAAAGGAAGTTCAGAAATAGAAGTTCAAGTACTGTATGGCAGCTCTGGGATGATGAGGGACTCGGGCTCTGTCTGTCTTCCTGAGCTACCTTGCTAGTACATAGCTCTAACTTCATGGAGCCACATTACCTCATGGTCCAAGACGGCTTCCAGAGCTCCACTATCATGGTCACATTCCAGGTAGAAGAAAGGTGGAAGGGAGGAAGCTGAGTCAGTAACTTTTTTAAAGCCTCCTCAGAACTCCCATACAATACTATTGTTTGTATTTCATTGGCCAAAACACCTGACCGTGCTCACTAAAGAGGAAGGCAGAGAAATAAAACTGAGATCTTGCTGGGCATGGTGGCGCACGCTTGTAATCCCCGTGCTTGGGAGGCAGAGACAGGAGGATCGTGCAGGTTCGAAGCCAGCTGCGCTGGCTTACGAGACCCTGTTTCAAAATATAAAATGGGTCTGGGAGTGTAGCCCAGAGGTAGAAGGGCTTCCAGGAACCCCAGTACCACCAAAACAAAAACAAAAACAAAACAAACAAACAAAAAAAACTGAGATCTTGCTCCCTCATCCCATAATTTGGAACAGACACTTGATGGTTAATTAACAGTCTCAGGTCTATCAGAGAGGTGAGAATTTCCCAGTCCTCTAGGAGATGGGTCAAGAATTGCTTGTGGATACTGCGATGTAACATTTTGGGATCCAATGAGGGACTTGTAGTCTTTGCTTCAAGGAAAACTATTGGCAGAGAGCCTTTATCCATCAGCCCCAAAGGATCTGCCTTGGTTGCAGAAACCCTCCTTGTCCAGGGAGCCAGGCAGCCCACTGCCATGATCACTGATGTGGGAATACTATACACCATCAAAAATGGCCTTCCCCCCAGGTCCACCTGAGGGCAACTCTGAAGGGCTATTCCATCTCCAGAGCTTCCGTGGAGTTGGCCAAAGCTATATTTGGGCTGCACCGTGGTTGACTTTCCCTCTGCCCATTCTTGCTTCTCCCCTCTCCCTTCCATAGCACTGATCCCCAGGGCTCTCTGTATAAACCTGTGCACTGGTATGCTCCTGAATCTGCCACCTAGGCGATCCCACCTAGGACAGGGAGGAGCTTACATCTCTTTGGGGGCCAGGTATGAGCATTTCCAGAAGGAGATGAAAAGTTCACATTTACTGAAATTGGAATGGGCTGAGAAGGTAGAGGGATGCTGTGTGCACGTTACCATTTTTTTACCTCCTGTTTGTTTCTCGTGGCTGTCAGCATGTGTGACTACAGCATCCTTTATCTGCCTTCCCATGTGTTACTATCCATCTGCTGGAAGTTTGAAAACCAGATACCACTTACTCAAACCTGCTAAAATTGTGTGTAATGAGAAAGAAATGGATGTAGGAGGAGAGCTGGGTCTTCCTGGATGGGAAGTGTTTCAATGTCCATGCAGAGACCTCCTGCCGCCTCCAGATATGATACACTAAGAGCCCCTTTTGGTTTCTTTCTGGGTTCTCAACTGGGCTCCAGATAGGTGATATGTGACACTAACTGCAATAAGCTAAGAGGAGAGATAAATTGTTCCAATTTGTGTTCTATCTCAAAAGTCAATGTGCTCACGCCGTTGCTTATGGACCACAGGCTCAAGACAACGTGTTGGACAGACCCCTGCTCCTGCATTCTGCTTGCAGGTTTTGAACAGCCTGTCCATGGACATGCTCACTCGGGATGGAAAGAAGTCGCCTGGGCTCCCAGTTAGTTGTGTGTGGGTGACCATGCAGGTAGATGTAACAGGAGTGGCTGAAGAACCAGGGCTTCCCCCGTGGCCCTGCCTCCTAACCAGCGCTCACCAGAGTTCTGCAAACGTTAGACAGTAGCGAAAGCTTCACGGTAGACATGGGTTTTCATTTTCGTGACTCAGAGCAAACATTATTTATATAGTGCCTATGAATACATCCCAGTCTGGGGAAAAAGAGAAATTTGTGGCAAGAAAAGGGAACTTTCTCTGGGGAGTTTGGATTCCGGGTGAGTGGCAGAGATGTCGGCAGCACACGGCTGCGTGCTCTGTGACCTGCGAGGCTCTCCTGTTCACACGTCTCTCTGGCTTCTCCCATTTGTCTCTGCCAACAATTGACAATGAAGTCTTTATTCATCTGGATTTTAAAAATTGAATTTGTAATAGCACTTGTTCTCACACTAACACTTTTCAGGGCAGTATGATGAATAGTCTAAAGCAGATTTTTTTTTTCTGGTTTATTATAGGGAAAATTGAAGAAATTTATAGAGAGATATGTTGATGCCAGGGATCAAAGCCCAGGCCTTGTACCTGCTCAGCACACACTCTACTACTGAACTGTACTCCTAGCTCCTGTGGATATAATTACACAGAGACTTTGATTCATCTTCAAACCTTTTAAGATCTGCTACCCTGAGCATGGTAGATTCTAAATGTTTCTTAAATGAGTGAATGAAATGAGGAAATGAATGACTAAATTACTAAGTAAAAATATAAAGTGGGCTCAGAAAGTTTACTGATAGGAGGATATACTAAGTACACAATGGATGTGATTTTAAATAAATAACAATGCTCCGAAGAGGGGGAAGAACAGTTATTCCAGGCTAGATCAGAGATGCTCAATCTGGCCACATATTGGAATCACCTTAAAAAAAATCCCACAGCCCAGGCTGTACTCCATACCAGTAACATTGGAGCAGACCTAGTCTTTTTTTTTTTTTTGGATCTGGGGATGGAATCCAGGGGCATTCAACCTCTGAGCTACACCCACAACTGCCCTGTTTTTTATTCTTTATTTTGAAACAGGTCTCACTGAGTTGCAGAGAGCCTCACTAAGTAGCTGGGATTACAAGCGTGTGCCACCATGCCTGGTTAGTCATTGGTATTTTAAGGGGTCCTCGGGAGATTTCAATGTACAGCCAGAGTTAAGAACCACTGAGACAGGAGGCTCAGGGAAAAACTCATCATACAGTAAGTGGCTTTGGTGGACCCCCTTTAAGGATGGATAGAGTTTTAACATGTAGAAATGAGCAGGAATGCGGGAGAACAGTGGCTTAACAAGTATTGACTTCTTTCCCTTTCAACCACAATTCCATCCTGTCTCTTTTACCTAGTGCAGCAGACGGTAGAGACTGGTCAGCGACATCTGGACAGTTAAGCAGCTCCTTTCCTGCTGGGCCATTGGTGTCTGAGGTACACAGTGGGAATCTGAACATGGAGCATCCTGAAGAGATGGACCAGGGGATTGCCCATCTCTGGGAAATGTCTGGGTTGCCTGGGAAGATACAGCCTATGTTCAGGACTGAAAAGGTAAGGCAAGGCCATTTCATCCTTGTGATTGGGAGCCCATGAAAATTTAGGAAAACCCAAAGGCTTCCTTCCTGTGGCCCTCACAGGTGTCCAGCAGCCTGCTGCTTGCTCCAACTCCTTCAGGGAAGAAACCACACGGCCATTGACTGCACTTGGAAGTGATACCACATCTGGTTCTTAGCAGCTCCACCTGATTCCTGAGGAGTAAACACAGAAAAATAATACATCCTAGAAGGACAGTAACAAGAGGAGAGGAAAATAACAAATGGTCAGAGCATAAATAATAAAGGTTCATAAAAATTAAGGCTTCCAGAGGAGCTAGTCAACAGTCAACAACCTATACAAACAAAACAAAACAAAACAAAACAAAAAAACAAGAGAAGCCAGGGAGATTTCTGAAAAGCCCTTGAAAGGTGAGCTATAATTTAAACAAACAAATAGGATTTTTAAATTAAAATAAATTGAATTCAATGAAGAATAGGATTGTCGGTGTTGAGACTCAACTCAGAGCACAGAAGAGGGTCAGGTAGGAGAAACAAACCACAGAGCCAATACAAAGAGATGGCCAACAAAAGAAAACAGTCCTTTCAGAGGAAGAAGGGACAGATGGAGGAGAGGCCACAGTTAAAGAACAATGCAAGGACATTTCCCGAAGATAAAGAAGTAGCAGGAAGTACCTTGGGAGGCTTCACCAAACGCAGGGCTAGACCAAAGAAGAAAATTACAGTCAAGCATATCCTTGTAAAAGGTCTGAATTTAAAAGGAAGAGGTAGCCGGGCGTGGTGGCACACACTTGTAATCCCCGCGCTTGGGAGGCGGAGACAGGAGGATCGCGCAGGTTCGAAGCCAGCCACGCTGGTGTAAAAGACCCTGTTTCAAAAATATAAAATAGGTCTGGGAGTGGAGCCCGGAGGTAGAAGGGCTTCCAGGAACCCCAGTACCACCTACTTTTCTGCATTGGAAGCTAGTTGTATCACCTCTGTGGACTTTTGACAGTAAAAGAACGAGTATTGTCAAGATCTGTATGTTAGTGCTAGCCAAGATGTCCCTCATGTCCCTCCACAATCAGTGAGAAGAGATGATAATTGGGCTATGTGGCAATTCAGAGAATCTATTATTTCCATGCCCTATCTCAAGAAAATAGTAAAGAATATACTGTAACCAAACAACAGTTCAGCAGAACAGAGAAAACTTAAGATCAGAGAAAAAAAGGTAGGAAATAGTAGAGATCTTTGATGCTTGCCATTTATATAAATATATGTAATATCTAACACCATACTAATAGACAGAGAATATGTAATATTTGAATGATAATCTACAATTTAAGGTTCTTAGCAAAACTCTAGAAGTAGAAGACATGATGCAGTAAGCCAGAGATTCATGATCTCTTCTCTGGAGAGAGAGAGGGACAGAGAGAGAGGAGATAGTCTAAAGGAGAATTAATAAACCTAAAAGCTAAGTGAACTGAATTGAAAACCAAAATATAAGAGAGGTTGTAAACAAATCTAAAAGTTTGTTCTCAAAAACTTCAGCTAAGCTATTATATCCTTCTGAAGTTTAATTAAAGAAAGGAGAGAAAGCAAAAGATAGATAAGATTAGAAACAAACAAAAATAGTCGTAGACATAGAAGAGATTTAAATAATCATAAGAATTTACTATGTGTTAACTCCATGACAATAAAATTAAATATCTAGAGGAAATTGTCAAATTTCATCCAAGAAACGAAAACCTAGATGACTAATAATAATAGAGGAGAAGAGAAAGATGAACAAAGATCATTGAAAAGAGTATTGTGACAGATGGTTCCGCAGTTTCATTTTCTAATCTTCAAACAATAGATAATATCAGTGTTAATTAATTATTCTAGACCAAGAAAAAATAAAAGCTTCCCAATTTATTTTATGAAGCAAGCATAATTTTAATATTTCAACCTGATTGAAAAGGAAACTATAGACCAACCTTACTTATAGATACAGATGGGAGAATTCTAAATAAAATACTAAGATCCAAGAAAAAAAATACATCATAACTAAGATTATCTTATTCTAAAATTACAAAGTTCAACACCAAGAAAAGTATTACACAAATATTTTTATAAATAAGCTAAAAGTGAAAAGAGCATACCATCTTATCAATAGTTCCCAAAGAGGCATTTGATTGATAAAACTCAGCATTCCTAATATTACTTTAAGAAAAATAAGAAGAACAGGATGAATGTTGTAGAATATAATAAAGTCTCTTTATATAAAACCAACACATGCCGGGCGTGGTGGCACATGCTTGTAATCCCCGCGCTTGTGAGGCGGAGACAGGAGGATCGCGCAGGTTCGAAGCCAGCCTCGCTGGTTTAAGATACCTGTTTCCAAATAAAAAGTATATAAAAAATAGGTCTGGGAGTGTAACCTGGAGGTAGAAGGGCTTCCAGGAACTCCAATACCACACACACACACACACACACACACACACACACACACACACAAAACCAACACAGTGACCAAAACATTTCAAATCAGCATTTTAATTCAACAATTTCTTAGAGACTTAGAAATTCAAATAAATGTAATTATGCAAGAAAGCAAAATGATTGATACAAACATTTTAAAAGAGAGACAAAATATTGGAACATTTATTTTTGCTCACTATTTTCTCTTCTCTTCCAGGTTTATGTCTGCTATTGCCATTGCTATTTAATATTGCCTTGTAGCTTTTCAGAAGAAAATAAAATATAAAATTAACTTGCGGAGGATATCTTCTTTTAATAATGACATGATTGTATTTCTAGAAACTTAGGGAAATCTCTAGTTTTGTAAAAAACTTAAAGAATTTGGCAAGGTGAGAAGATTTGGAAAAAGTACATGCAAAAAAAATCTCTATTATAACATGTTCATCTAGAAATAGAAATGAGAAAAAAGTCAATTTTAGTTACAAAACTCAGAGGATAAATGTAAAAGAGGGATACAAGACTATGTTTTTAAAATCTAAATACCATGAACTCTGAATAAATTTTACCATCACAGTTTGTTGAAAAGAATTCATGTAAAAATTTACTCTCACAAAAGATGAAAATCTGATATAATCCCAATTATAATCTCAGTGACCTTTTTAACCATAAGCAAATTTTACATTGAAGTGTAATGAGTTAATATAGCATAGTGTGCCCCTGTAACCAGCAACCCTATAAAGAAAGAGAACATACCAGTACCTGAACATCCCCCTGCTCTTCTCCCAGTCTCTATTCCCACTGGAACTTCTCTCTTGACTGTGGTGTGTGTGTGTGTGTGTGTGTGTGTGTGTGTGTGTGTGTGTGTATTACTGGGGATTGAACCCAGAGGCATTCTACCTCTGAGCTACACGCCCCAGCACTATTTTTTTTTTTTTTTAATTTTGAAACAGAGTCTCACTAAGTTGTGTAAGGCCTAAGTTGCTGAGGCTGGCTTCCTCCTGGCTCAGTCTCCCAAGCACTGGGATCACAGGTGTGCACCACCATGCCTGACTTCTCTTGATTTCTAATACTAAGAACCTATTTTTGTCTCCAAAAGTTTTTGTTTTTCTCTGGATAAAATGTGCTTAAAACTTACATGGAAGAATAAATGTTCTGAAAAGATGGGGGGAGGAATAGGAAAAAAAAAAAAGAATAACCATGACAGAAGGCTAACCTTAACAGACATCATAGCAATACTAAGAGCCACCATGTTCACGTGGCTGTGTAGTCACACGGGAGCAGACCAACAGCTCAGCAGAACAGAACGGGGGATGAGAACATGGGTCCCAGCTCCGGGAGGTGAGTATTGCATGCATGGTGAAGCTAAAGTTGAGCCAGGAAGGATTATTTTACAAATGATACCAGTTTAATTTATCACTCTCTAGAAGAACAAATTGAATCTCATTTTATGCCATATACAAAAAGAAACTCTAGACATATTAAAGACTTTCAGCATGTCTATAGAGTAAAATAAGTAACTTGGAAAAAAAATCTAGGTAACCACATGAGTTGTGGAGACTTCCTTCAGAGTACAAAAGACCTAGAGCCTTTGGAAAGAAAAGATACAGTTGACTTATTTAATTAAAAAATGCTTTGTAAAGACTATAGACAAGTGATTGATTTGGGGTGCAAGTTGTACAAATATACAGATTTCCTCCTAAAAATTGTCAAGGAAAACTCAATCTAATAGAAAAATGGCCAAGGTATATGAATAGGCAATTCATAGAAAAGCAAATCTCAATGCCCAGCCAAGAGTTGAAGGATGTTCAAGCTCACAGGTAGTCAGCAAACTGCAAATTAAGTTTTCAATGAGATATGGCCGTATGGTTATCAGAACAGAAAAAATTTAACCAAGAGGGATAGCAACTGTTGCTATGAAGAGCATGGCCAAAGAGTACTCTCCGTTTTTTGGTGCTACAAATAAGCTTCAGGCTTTTTGAAAGCAATCTGGAAGCATAATAAGCTTTAAAATGTGCATGTCCTTTTTAGCCCTGAAATCCATTTGGTCGAAGTAAATCCATCAGTATATAAGATATATGTATGGTTTTTTGTGTCATTGTTTGTACAAACAAAAACGTAATGTTCATCAACAGAGAAAGAGTCACACAAATTCTGCAGAAATGCTGGTTGTGAGTTATTATGTAATCATTGCAAATAATGAATTAAAGCCACAAGAGAGGACTGAGAGAATGCCCTTGAGGTAATCCTTGAGTGAAAAATTGAAGATGCAGAGAACTTATTATTTAATTTTTCCAAAGTAAGCAATGAACCTTGGTTAGAAAACCCTAAATATATGGATATATATATTTACACACACACACACACACACACACACACACATACACACACACAAACATTTAAAGATTCCTTATTCAAAATACTTTGCTTCAGATTTTTATTTTTTATTTTGCAATATTTTCAAATACACAATGAGATACCTTGGGGGAGGGTCCCATGCCTAAAAACAAGCTTCATTTATGCTCCGTCTCCACCTTACTCACACAGCGGAAGCTCACGTTGTACAGTGCTTTTATTGCACCTGTGTTTCAACTGTGACCCATCATTACCGTCAGATGTCACATTATCCAGTTGTGGCCTCATGGCAGGACTCAGGAAGTTTTGGATTTTGAAGCATTTAGATTTCAGAGATTTAGATTAGGGATGCTCGGCCTGTTTATTTATAGGGGAGCATGTGTGAAATTGGGTGTTAGGCCTGAGCATGGAAAGAGTTTAAAAGCTCTTGGTTCTAGTCCGGGATCGGAGCCTGCTGTGTGGCAAGGCTGGTTCCGGGGCCTTTGAAGCCGGGATCGGAGCCTGCAGTGTGGCATCCACAGGGAAATATCACAGAAATAATAAAAATAAAAATCAGATGCTTTCCCTAATATGCGAAAACTAGGGAGAAATGGGTAATAGGAGAAACTCTAGTTGAAGAAGGGGCCCTATAGAGGAGCAATTAAGGTGACTTATCTGAGGGGATGGGAGGGGGGAAGATGGAAACTCTTTAAAGCACCTGATGTACTTGAACAAACATATCAAAGTCAATCACTAAATCAAGCATGGGAAGGAGGGAGGGTGAGGGAATGGGATGGGGATCGGATAAAGGCCAGTTGGGTGATGTGTGCTTGTACAGCTTCACAAGTCTTGAATTCCATTGAGATGTTTGACTGCAATGCACCAATAAAAATATATTTTAAAAAATCGGTAGTGTGGGGAGTTCCAAAGGGGGGGGGAACCTTGATTATCCGGGGTAGGAGGCTGGGGCCCAGAGCTGGGGAGAGGTTTGAGAAGAGAAAATCAGGCAGTTCCAGAAGTGCCTGCAGGAGAGAGATTAGTTCCACTTGCTTTGGAGCCACTTCCAGGATCTGGATAACCCAAAGCTCATACCCAACGCTGCAGTTGGGAGGTTGCAGGGGGATACCAGGCTGTCCCCAGAGGATGTTGGCACGGGACATCACAGGGCACACCTGAGCAGCATTTGACCTCGTATGTCAGATCATGTAAGGCCAGAAGCACAGGGCCCAACAAGGGGGTGGGTGAGGTGCTCCTCCATTCTCCCGCCCCGGGAGCCAGGGATGACCAAGAGATCTCTGTGTACAGAGCTAAGTAACCCCCAGGGCCCATGTGACCCAGTTTTTTGATAGCCAAAGTCCTACCAAAGTCCACAAGTCAAAAGCTTCACTCCAAGTTTTACTTCTATCTCTGGAAGAACAGGAAGGCATCCGATTTGTGATCCACACCAACGCGAATGAGAGTGCCTTTCCTCGGGGTTTTAATATGGTCCGTGGAACTGTTTCAGACGGAAGGAGGGGTGGTTGGTCAAAGACACTGTGAATGTACTACATGCATGGAACCACTTACTTTAAGATGGTTAGTTTTCACCAGGCGTGGTGGCGCACGCTTGTAATCCCAGCATTCGGGAGGCGGAGACTGGAGGATCACAGTTTGTGGACAGCTGAGGCTGCAACTCAGAAACCCGGCGGACAGGCTGGAAGAGCCAGGAATCTCCACATAGGCAAAGGAAGCGGGAAGCAGAGGGGGAGAGAAACGTTTTCCTCTGGTGGGACTGGGAGAGGCGAAGGCTGCCGTGACTCACAAGTGGGTTGTCTCTTTTGCATAAGTGAGCCCAAGGTAATTTTTGGACTGGCCACCTTCTGCAGCCTGCGTTCTCTCACACCCTGAGTCAGTGTTCCCACCTGTCACTATGGCTGTTCTTGGCTTCCCAAAGCCAAGGCCCTGTGGCTGGGCCCCCCCCCCCAGTGGAAGAGCTACCTCTGAATGGGGACAGGGTACCTCTCAGTCCCCACCATGGGGAGTCCACTCCAGCCCTGGCCGTGCGTTGTGGGGGAGGGAGGAAGGGAGGGAGGGAAGGCTTTGTGCTTGGCAGCACACGGTCTCACAGAACAGGTGGTTTTGTTTATTTTTCTCCATTTGATTTACAAAATTGTACCCTTTACTAAAACAGCCTTGGGGCTCAAGCACAACAAGTACAGGCACGATGAGATGACATTTAATTAAAATACAGAAATATAAGCGGTAGATATCATGTTGGAGTAGAAGAGATTGCCACCAAATAAACACCCAAGCTGCCACCGCCATTTGACTGCTGGGCAACCAGGAGAACAAGGAGATAGACGTGGGTCCTGCTCCAGCCTCACCTGCTGCCTAGAGAGGGCAGCAAGGCCAGGAATGGGGCCCTGTCTGCAGGCCCAAAATCTACACCCCCACCTCTGGGTCTCCACATACTGACCTTTTATGAGGTTATCCGCTCAAATATTTTTCTTCCCCTCCTGGGACTGCCAGATCAAATACAAGAGTGCCCAGCAAAATTAGAATTTTAGATGAACAAATAATTTTCATTCTCAGCATTGCTCATGAAACACATTTATTTTTAATCTGCTAAACGTGGCTGCCCTCTACCTTTTCCTAAGCACAGGCTAGTTAGGGTGTGGGAGATTAGACATAAATTTACTCTCCTCAAACCTGCTAACTTTAGAAAAGTGGTGATTTAGACAGGTTAGCTTTGTTGTAAGGAACCAATCTACTAGTACTACTAGTGTCAAAGAAAGGTTTTGAAAATCATTGTTAGAGTAGAAAAAAAGAAAGAGGTTAGCCTATAATTCTAGTTTTGTGGAGGCTGAGACAAGAGGATTGCAGATCGACAGCTAGCCTCAGCCACTTAGTGAGACACTCAGCAATTTAGCAAGACTGTTTCAAAACAAAAAAATAAAAAAATGGGCTAGGCTGCAGCTTGGAGGTAGAATGCCCCTGGGTTCCATCCTCAGTACCAAAAAAAAAAAAAAAAAAAAAAAAAAAAAAAAAAAGAGTGACTTGGGTGCTATTCCTGGCTGTCACTTTCCAGCTCTGTGAATGCGTACACATCTCATGGATTCCCTTGGCGCCCTCAGACAAGGTGACCCATCGTAAGGGTATAACTGGCTTACTGGGACATAAACAGGAAATGGCTTTATTTCCTTCACGTGTGCCTTTTCTCAGTGGGCGGCAGCTCCTTTGGTGACTCATTAGCCCAGTCCCTTAACATTTCAGTTGCTTTCTATTATTAAACACTTATTTTTGGTCTTTGACACACTGAAATCTTCATTTTCAAATTTCAAGCTTCTATCCATTTCAGATATTTTTTTTTTCCCTCCCTGCTTAGGATTGCCAGTTAAAACACAGAATGCCTAGCAAACAGAAATAAATACTTTTCGACGATAAACATGTCTCATGTAACTTTTATTTTTATCTGCTAAATTTGGCTTCCTGATGCCTCTGCCAAGGCTAGGTGACAACTTTGGCTTTAGAGAAGTTGGCGCTCAATCCTGACTGCCATTTAAAAGTCTCAGTGCCTAGGTTTTACTCCTTAACAGTTAACTAAGAGTATCTGGGTACGTCAAGGGGTTTTTAGAAGTTGCTCAGGTGATACTCAGGTGCAGCCAATGCCAGGACCACCGCTAGCAGCAGGCAGGTTTGGTCTGACTTCTTCTGGGTCTATGGACACTCCCCTTTCCAGCATGCTCTGCTCCTTTGGTGTTGGAGACAGGAAGAGAAAGTCAGGTTTCATCTTACTTGACTGCTGCCGGTGGTAAGCCTATAATCTTCTCTGTTGGTCACCACAGCCCCTCCGTTTGACACACACAGGCCATTTGTTCACAGGGTATGGCGGGCATCCAGATATGGGCTCTCCAGGAAGCCCATTTGTTGAGTGCTTGCAGGGTCTCATTCCCCCAGCCCCATCCCTGGTGTGGGAGATAGGGCTTCAGTTTGCACTTCCCAGAGTACCTCTCTGTTGGAAATCAGCACCCCACCCAAACTCTAATGGCTGAGGGTTCCCTCCCCCACTAGGCAGCCTTGGCCTGGCAGGGGGTGAATACTGGTAGGGTAGCAAACCACTCATCCATCTTCTGTAGGGCTCCCCTGACATTACAATGCATGGAAGGAGAAATGTATTCTTCCCTCTTCTCTTTCTGTACCCTAGAGGCTCCAGACCAGAGACTTGGAGATTTTTCTATGAAAGACTGTGGCAGTCTTCAAGTTATTAAAGGCAGAGGATCAGTCAAGATTCTACCCCCCCAAACCACACACACACACACACACACACACACACACACACGAAGTTAGTTTTGTACCCCCTACTCCAAGGCACCTGGAGGAGACAGGTAGGAGGCGGTGTGTGTTTGTGAAGCTGAACCTACAGTTGCTCAGCAAACCCTGTGGAGACTCCACTGGCTCTGAATAGCACAGTTCTCTGAACTATGAGAAATGGGGCGTTTAGTATTCCCATACTCAGGTGACAGCCCTATTTCCCACTTGCAACACTTTTGCACCCACCACCATGGCCACTCTTATAACTCGTGTTTGTTGAAGCTTTTTGTGTGTCATGCGCTGTGTTCAGCTATTTCACGTTATCTCTTTTAATCCTCAAGATAGGGCGGGGAAATAGGAATCACTTCCCTGCTTTCCAGATATGTACAATTTGACTAAGAGTCTATACAATTTGCCGAAGGTCATGCAGCTAATAAGAATCGGAGTTCATATCTGGCTCCAAAGACCTTGCTTTTGCCATTATAATTTATAGGGCTTAGACTCACTCCCACTGTGATGTAATTTATGAATGAAACTTATCCTGGTGTCTGGTACACAGCAGGCACTCAACAAATATTAGTTCTCTTCCTAGATAACCTTGAAACTAAAAATCTATCATCAAGTACAATTTTATAGTTTTTAGTTCAGGTCACTTGGAAACAACTGAATGCTTTGTTCCATTATCCTCATATGCTATTCTATTAATGAATTCACTCTTTCAGAACACTTAATATGTTCCAGACACTGTACTCCTACTAAAGATAGAGAATTTTAAAAAATTGTATTAGTTTTCTGTGTCTGCTGTAACAAATTGCCACAAACGGAGTGGCTTCAAACAAGAGAAATGCACTGTCCCACAGATCTAGAAGCCAGAGGTGTGAAATCAAGGTGATATCTGCAGGGTCGACCTCTTCTGAAGGCTCTGGAGAATAGCTTTCCTTAACTCTTCCAGCTTCTGGAAGTTCCTTCATCAGTGGTTACGTCACTCTGACCTCTTCCTCCGACTTCACATGGCCTTCTCCCTGCATCTGTGTCTTCTCTTTCTCTGTTTCCTCTTAGGATTCTTATAGACAGATTTAGGGCCCAGTCAAATAACCCAAACTCCCTAAATTAATTATATCAGCAAAGACTTTGTATTAGTCCATTTTCTGTTACTATAATAAAATGTCTCAGGCCTAGTAATTGCTTATGTAA